>NC_042532.1:14038706-15238706 GCF_900963305.1 Echeneis naucrates
GAGAGAGACTGGTCAAGAGGTCCAGAGAGACCCATGTGGTTTAAGCCAAAGCCAGGCCAGCATTGATAAGAGAGGCTGCCTTATCCATCAGATCTCCAGTGGAGTTGGTAGAGTACTCCTGTGTGTGGAAAAGAGACTGAGAATGAAAGAGGTTGCCTTTGTGTTTGTGTTTGTGTTTGTGTGAGTGGCTTCCCCTGAGCACCCCAGACTAATAAATCTGAATCATATTGGTCGTCCCTTAGTTACGACCCTTATGTCTTGCCTGAAACACACAACATATAAAGAAAATGTGGCTATAATATAATTTCCCAATAGGCCAGTGAATTGTCAGTTATCCAAGGGCAACACACACTTGCAGAAACTTTTATATGTTGACTAAATGAATGTGAAGATGAATCATTTTGTGTTGCAGATTTAGTTATTGAGCAGTATGCTGTTCAATATAGTGTATATTTTGAAGAGCTATGTAACATTTAAAGGCAATGATACAGGGCAAAGACAAAACAAGTTTTAAGATACTCAAAATGCAATTTTGTGTCTAGTGTAATTAAAAAAAAATAAATAAAAAGAATTTCAGTAAATGGGGAAAAATTAATTCATATGATATCATAAGTGTTCTTAACTAGTTTTAAAGGCCCATTTTCCCAAGCTGCCTTTGTGCCTGGTTTGGGTCTGGGGTCATGGTTTTGGCTGAAGTCACCCTTTGTGGGCTGTACTCCAGAATGGACAGGGGTGCAGATCAGCAGGAGGATCCCTGTCCTGTCAAACATAATCCAGGCGGATTATGGTGATCTGAGGGGAACTTTGGAGCCTTGAGCGTGAAGGTGTGACCTTTGGGCCCTGCCATTTTTACTTCTACAAACAAGGACTAAATCCTCTGGGCTTTAATCTCAACCATCACCACTACTCCTTACCTACTTTGCTTAGTACACAGATGTATTAGCAAGGGATGTCGGACAGCCAAATGTCAGCAAAGACTGAAAGAATGGCTGGATATTATTTTTGCACCAATTAGCTCTGATCTTAATGGGTATATGTGTTTGGGATCATGCTCAGACCTACAGCAAGGTGAACTCATGTCATTGCTCTATGTCTATAACATGTCTATCACACTATAATATCAGTAGTTTGACATATATCAGCTCTCTTTTCTGTTCTTGCAAATGGTCTCATTTTGCACTTTGAATCTCTGTCTATACATATTTTGTGAACTTCTATATCATTGTGACATGTAGACAGTAAAGAGCTCCACGTCTCCTTTGGTGCTGTGGAAATATACTGCAAAACCGTATTGATCTTTAATTAAAGAAGCTCTTAACCTTGGCTGGGCAGAGGACCCCCAGGCCAGTGAGTTAATTAATGTACTAATAGTCATAATATTTGTGCTGTGCACGGGAGGTACATAAAAGATTATCTATTGTATGAGCAGTTTATCAGCCCAATGATGCTAGAGCCCCGTGCTGTGCGTATATCAATATTATGGGCAAAAATCTGCAATACAGACAGAAGAGGGAGAGTTGGTCTTTTAATACCTCCCTTGGTTCATCAGCAGTTTAGCAAGGCCCCATTTTACCTCCTGGGATTTTCCTCTGGTCATAACCAGGCGGCATCGATGGGCCTTTACAGGCACTAATGCCTTTCTACCTTGACAACACACAGGAGCTATAAGCCAGTTAAAAGATACACTTCTTCTTCAGATGAGTCAGTGGTCCCTATTCGCCGTTTACCCCACGCTCCCAAGGAGGGTGTCTCATCCCTGGATCAAAACCTCATACTACTGACCTTTTAGTTGCTCCCTCCAACCACCCAGATCCCCTCATAAACAGGTCCTACTGAGGGAGGGAGGAGGGTGGAGAGAGGAGGGAGAATGTGTGCATGGGGGCCCAGACACACTGTGATATCACCCTTTATAGCTGTATTGATTTCCTCTCAGGATGCAACTATTAACATTGAGCTGCCATGGTGGCTGCTGCTGTGCTGTTCTCTGCAGGTAAGAACACTGGCTCACACCGCCAGCCTCGTGAATTGTATATGGGGGGAGAAAGTGGGTGGGGGGAAGCACAGGGGAGGCACATGCTTTTATAATTAAGGTCAGCTGGGATGCATTACAGCATTTGGAGGTGTTAAAACGGGCCCTCCTCAGAGAGTATGTTGGCATTGCCCACGCTCGTAAATTAGCCACGTTCCCTGCTGATGTTAGGAACAGGATATGGGGGGAGGAAGGCGAAAAAAGGGAGGGAATTAGGTAGATGATTGGATGTAGACAAGAAGCTGGATTTGATGGTATTGGATTTTTATTCAACCCCCCAGTTATTGATTTTATTAAATATTTTATTTATTTATTTAATGGTTGTCTCAAAGGAAGTAGTAACACACATGTTGCAGTTAAAACAGGTGAACTACAATTGGTTGTTGTATCAGGTTTATTGATATCAGTAAATGATGCAAATATATGCTTCATCATATTTATACAGTAAAGGTAATACTTGTATCACCCTAATGCAATCAGAGTAAACATCATGGGAATTAGCACATAATCACTTTCCACAACTTAAAGATATTTGGTAAGTAAGGTACAGCCTTCAGCAATGGCTTGGTCATATTGCCAAATCAGTCAAAATGCCAAAATGTCAGAAATAAGTAAATAAATAGATAAATAAAACCTTCCAGAAGAGTTAATTATGGCACAGAAAAAGTCAAATAATGGGCAGGTAAGTCAACAGATGCCCTCTTTGGACCAGCAGTGGCTTCAATGAGGCGGGCAAAACAAAGCAAAGCCCTTTACATTCACAATGGGGATACTGTCAGCAAGGACAGGGTAGGAAAAGGGAGCAAACAGAACACTAGAGTTTCACAAACAGCCTGTCATAAGGCATTCAGTAGGACAGGTCTGACTGGGACACCCTGCCCACACCCTGCGCCAGGGGTGAGGCAGAGGTCATCTCAGTGATACACAGTGGGAGAAATATGACAAGCAGAAGGAGTGAGAGACACTGCATTTTACATACGAATCCTCTGAAGTTAGGGTCATGTAAGATGTTGTTATGCTACAGTTCAAAGATTGAAATGTGATCAGAGACCACGTTTTGTTCAAAGATGTATACCTGTAAAGTTGCTCAGCTTGTTAATAAATGATTTATTTTTTATTAAGGCTGAATAAAACTATAAAACTATAAGGTTTTAAAGTTGGCAAAGAGCCATTTGATTGGTGCATATCCTCTACAAGCACAGTTTGCTTCTCTTTTATGCACCTCTCTCATTAATCAGGAAATAGCCTTTAAGGCTGCAACTACTAGTATTTTCATTATATTGCTTTTTTTTTTTTTTTTTTTTTTTTTTTTTTGTGCCTCATTACTAATTTAATAGTTTGGTCTATAAAATGTCAGGTGTTGTGTAAAAGACTTAAAACAAGTCTCCAGGTCTCAAGTTGACATCTTCAAATGCTTTTTGTTGATTAAGCATCAGTATGTACATGTGACAAGTTTACTCTTTTAGCACACTGGTACATGAACAAATATTAAATAATGGTCTTTTTTGTGCTTATAATTTGCCTACTCAAAATACATTTATTTACTTATTGGGGATCTATAAAGCAATAATAGATGATGTATTGGTTACTTTCTAAGCACATCTCTATAGTTAGTGATTTTAGTAACCATTAGTACAAAGAACACTTGAAATACTGTCATTTCAGTTCTCTTTAATAACTTGTTGTGGCTCCCTGTAAGGTAGCCTGTAGCAGTGCTTAGGGTTGACTGTTTGACTCAATAAGTGAGGAAAAATAAAGGATAATAATGCAAAATCTCAGGTCAATGCAACAGTCTTTATTGTCATTTTCATTTTGTGGCATTGATTTCTGTTCTTAGCTGTTATTTCTGGCCTATACTTTGACAGCTTGTAGATACCTAGTCATCACTTTGACCCTCTTGAGACAGAATTGAGTGCCAAAAACCCGAGAGAAGCTGTGTAATTTGAGACCATGCCACTGACTATTGTTTAAATGTGCTAACCAGAACCGACCTGGCCTCTGAATGTTGCTTCCTTTTTAACCAACTGAAAGGTTTTTGTGGCAAACAAAGGAAAAAATGCATGCATTATTGTCCAATTTGAATTTACAAAATCAAGCAAAATGTTTCTTCTGTGTTGGAAGTCTGTAGGTTCACACTGAATCACATTAGGCACATTGCCACCTTTATGTTCTCCAACAGTTACCATAATTACAGTCTTCCCAGTAGTACATACCATTCGCCTTGTAGTACACCAGGACTCTTTGTGCAGTTGTTGTGATGTTGAGGAATGGGGTGTGACTTAAATGTTTGAACCAACACTGCAATGCAATAGCAGCATAACTTGGCAGTGTGTCAGTCTTGGTGGTTACTCATACAGGTATTTTTCTAGAGCATAAGAAAAATTATCCTAACCTAGATCATTGCATTTACTGTTTGTTGCGTCCTTACCGAGCCAGACTTCCTGAACTGTAGTTGCACCATATCACTGTGAACTTCTTCTTTTGCGAAATAGAATGAAATCTGTTGTACAGTACTAAGCTGTCACACAAAAACACATAGTAATGGGCCTCAGCCTGCCTGCCACCAGTGTTCACAGGTGTTTTTTTTTTTTTTTTTTTTTTTTTTTTTAACACCAGTATTTATTTGACCATTATGTTAAATTGTCCTCATAAAGCCACACTTGGCAGCACCATCCTCTGAATCTCTTTGAGAGTTACTGAAGTGTACCATTGGGGGTTACTGTGTTCCATGGATCCAATATTGTTGCTTGAAACTGAAGAAATAGAGCCAGTTTAGTTAGGCTCTGGCCCTCTTTTAGCTGGAGCAGAGTTTAGGAAACGGCTCTCAAATTTTGTGAGTTGTCATGCTTGCTGTAAGTGGTGCTATAAAGCTGTGAAGTGTACTTCTAGGACATAGTTATGTTTGATGTAGGATTTATATGTGCTCTTGCATACTAGAGATACTGATTACATCTCAAAGGTTAGACTTTGACCTGTCAAGTTTTGGCTCTTTATATGTAGATCCTTTCATGTATTTGCATTTATCTTTCACCACTCTTTTAAGAAGGACTTTCTAATATGCTGGCAAGTTAAATGAGCATTATGGATCACAGGGAATCAGTTGATTGTTACTGGTACTGTATGTCAAATGAAATTATTTTATATCTATATACATTTATACCAGTGACAGATTTTGAGTACAGACGTTCTCTGGTTTTGGGTGCTGCTGGGATCTTTAGGACTGTTGACCATGGGCAGGCAGCCATAAAATGAAGGGGCCTGACTCTGTTGAGACCACCTCTATTCATGGGCCAGAACCACTGGATGCTAAGTGGCAGCCGGAAAATCACAGCTGTGGGATCAAGCATGGCACATTAGAGAAGGCTCAAACAGTACAGCATAAATAGAATACCAAAGGCCAGTGGATCTTCTCACTGATTCTGAGTATGTATGCTCCTGTTGAGGCACCTGCTCTATTGTCACAGTTTAAGGGTTTGGAGATGTGTTCCTTGCTGAGAATAATTTGAAACATCTTCATGAAATTCCATGTTAATATGTTGCATGCATGTTTTTCAATATGCTGAGATTTAGTAACTTATGTGGTGAAAATGACTTATTCATAGTTTATAGAAAAAAACTTTCTTCAATCTACCAGTCTTAGTTTTCTCACATAAAGGGTTGCACAGTGTTTTGCAAAATTCCAGGGACAGGGCATTTTTCTGTAGCAACTCACAATCCTACAATTATAGTGTTGTGGTGCAGATATGGTGTTGGCCCCTCCTCCTTGACCTCTTTGCATAGCAGTTGAAAGTTTGCTTCCTGATTAATGGCAAGCTGAGGTACAGCACCTTGTCCTCCCAAACTGAGGTGACAGTCTGCTCGGCTCTTTATGGAAATTAACTGCAAACCATGGCCAGTTAGACTTGCGTTATTTAGAACAACTCAGCTTTTCACCCTGGATAAAAGCAGGTCCGGAGAAAACCTGTACACTCAGACACTGCAGCAAATTAATGTGAAGTTGGTGGCCTGCCAGTAAGCCAGTCCATCTAAAATGGGGACATTAAAAGCTTGTAGGCAAGTTTTTGTATATGTTGTAAATTATTGCAGACGAGAGCACAGGGAGACTAAAGAGTGGGGTATATGAGACAATTATAAATTGAAGGCATACGTTGGAAATGGTGATGTAAGATGTTTTATTTGGGTAAAGTAGTGAAAGAGTGTGACCCATCACTATCAATGATTTGAATGTTTCTAGCTCTTATTTACAGCATAGGTCATGGAAAAAATTTTCCCAGGTTCTGTACCTTGTATTCCAAATGTATAACTGGGAATTAAGCATCTGTATAATGTCCTTTCACTCCACCAACTAAAGATTGGGCTCTTAGCCTGATACGCTGTCTTAATTTTGCTTTTCTCAGGTCACTGCGGAGAGCGACGGCATTAGAGTGAGGAGGAGGGTCCTTTACTCAATGTGCAAGAATACACTGTGGAAGTTGCAAAGGGCAGAGTCTCTAGGAAATCTACTCTTTCTTTGAAAAAATGTCACGGGAGAGATAGGAGATTGGCACCACAAAGAGCTCAAAATAGCACGGGCTGCTACGCATTGTCAGACGAGATTTGGGCTGAGACATTGACTTTTGTTCTGCAAAGTATTGGCCCCTGAAAGGGAGATGGGAGGTGTAAAAATTGTGATTTCTCCTCTTCCCCCGGTTATGTGCAATACATTACCTTCTTGATAATGCATGCTGCTTGGAGTGAGGTTTGTAACGTCACAATTATTCACTGTCCGCACAAAAGAGCTACAGACAGGTTTGGGAAAAAGATAAATATAGACGATAGTTTGGTGTTTTTCTTTTTAGTGGAATCAGAGGTTACGGCAGTAGTTCTTCATCAGAGATACAAGGCCTGTCATAACCCTTCTTCCACTGTGCTCACATTCTACATTGTTTCCTTCTGCCTTCCCCATGATTACAAAGGTTTCATATATTATATGCAGGTTTGCCCCTTGGCTGCATAATAGGATTATGAATAATTTCTACAAATTTACAAAAACAAATCACATGGCACAGCTTAGAGTTTGCTTATATTTTCTCCATAGCTGATAGATCAAAGCAAAGTGCAGGGACCGCAGAGCCAGGGAGTAGGTTGACCCTGGTCAGGCATTTTAAATGAAAGGGTTAATCTCCTGAGAGGTGACTATTCAGGAGCAAGCACTGTGACCAAATGAAGAATTCAGGTCTGGGATAAGAGGCAGAATAGTGGTCTTGAGGGTGCTGTTGGATGACAGCAAGGAAGCCTAGAGGTAAAATTGTGTGATGCTGTTTTTGAGGCCATCTGACCAGACCTCCTCCCAGTGCATTGCTAAAAGAAAGAGAAAGGTTGGGGAAAAAAGTCAGGCTGTTTGGAGAGTGTATGATCACTAACAAACCTGCTCTGTTGGCTCTGAAACCCCACAAAAATATACACACAAACACAGGCATGACGGTAGCCATTGTCATTCCTGGAGACCAACAAGGACGTGTGCACACGCATGTACACGTGCACTTCCCCCATTATAGTACAACTGCTGTTCCTCTCAAGAAGTACCTGAATGCACTTGAATGTCTTGGTTGTGTGGGATAAACTTTGTTGTGAAGCACCTCTTGTGCTACTGTAAGCACACATGCCCTCTTGTGAGTAATTAGATTTGAATACCTTCCAAAAAGAGAGAGAGGGGAAAAGAAAAGATGCTTTTATAAATGTATAAGCCTTGGCTGGTTAAGGAGGTTTAGAAATCTCATCATGACAGTGGCAAAATGGGTCTCTCAGTAATTAGGAACAAATGAAATTGCTTATCACTTACTGAGTTACTGTGCCAGCCATTTGGCTGCGTTCAGAGGGATTAATCAGAAAGCTATTGACATTACATTGTTCCACAATTATCATTCATACGTTTTATGGTAATTGGGCATTTTTTCACAGAGGAATTAAGGTGCCTACGTAATTCCAGACAAAATGAACATATCCCAATACAAACATTAATCACATCCCAGAAATAACGAAACAACATCTTGGAAATGAGGATATCAGTTCTCTTTTTCTCTTTTTGAGAGAAGCTTAAATGCCAAGTTAATCATTCAATTTTATGAATGATGATTATTCATATGGTGCTGAAGATGTATTTGTGTCAAAATAATAATAAAAAAAGATTTGAGATTTTTACAGCAGGATCCATATGTTTTGAAATATGAAATTGATGTATTTAGTTTTTTATTCTATGTATCACTGTGAAGGCAGCAGTTCACTGTGAGGATGTCTCCATACGCATGGCTGCAATGTTGCATAAAACCTTCCAATTAGGAAAAGAAGAAACCAACCAGTGACACCAACCTAATAAAACCAATGAAAAACACTTGGTTTTGAATGCAATCAAATGTAAGACTTGTAACTCCTCCCCTGTGCTCTTTTTTTTTTCCTCAATACCTTCACCACAGTTCCTAGATGTGAAAATTACATGTCATTGTCCTAATAGCCTTGAGGGGGTTGATAAAGGAAGACTTTGCCTAATGTTTCCATAAACGTGTTAGGCAAAGTCCAGCAGGACGTAATTGCATCTAATATATTTACAGAGGATTGATTTTCCTCCCACGACCCACCCACCAGGCAGCAACAAGCTGCGGTCAGTTCACCCAGGTCAGTGCAGATGAGTTCAGTGTCCACTCCATCCTCTTCACGCCAAGTAACAAGGCCGAGCCTCTGAGACCACAGAAAGTATTGCAGAGCAGCTTAATGAGGTAATTAGTCAAAGGCCATGACGATCCTGAGAGGCTAATACCTGTGACCTCCTGAACCTGGATTCCTGTCACACATCTCTTGTGACTGTACAGAAAAGATGGATGAAAAATCCAAGCACTTGTCACCTTTGCCAGACAATCTAGCAATTTTTTTTGTTAGACCAAGAATGTGTGATATTACACTTCAATAAGGAGATTTGGGGCTCTAGCTGAGCAATCCCCTGCTTCTCCCCTTTTTCTTTAGTTACTCCCATGATGCAGTAATGGGCTTGCCCCGTTTTCTTCCCTGAGGAAAAATAAGCCTTAGCACACTTAAACAACTTCAACTGTTTACTTAGAGAAAGAAGTTCTAGTGAATTGACAAAGGCAGTGAAAAAGGACAAGAAAGGAAAAAGGATGAAGAACACAAACCAGGTTGATATTTTTTCCCTCTCCAATTCCTTTCTTTTCTTTTTATCAGGTTACGTGACTGGAGGCTTCATTAATCACCACCTCGACAGCCTCTGCCAGGGGGAACTAACTGCATTTGGCCCAATTAGGCACTGTAGAGACAATAGGAACAGCACAAGTTGTGCCTCCATGCCAGGAGCCAAGCGTTGCCTCCCCGTCATTACCTACAGAAAGGGAAAAATTAACCCCTACCAGCTTCCCTGCTTTTCTCCATTGATCCAAGGCTTTTGTGCTGTCCCTGGAGTATGGCAGACAATTACAGATATGATTACATCTGCATTGATTTTTTTTTTTTTTTTTTTTCCCCTTTTTTAAAGAGAACAGTGTGTCTCCAAGCAATTAAAAAAATTACAGTTTGGAAGTGGGCCAATTAAAATGCCCCCAGTCCTGGAGGGTGGCAGCCGTGTTGCTGGGAATGGATGGACAGACTTGACTGTCAGAATGTTGCAGTTTTTGAGACAATAGTGTCAATTTTCACAAACGCACTCACAAGTATATGCATTCATAGACGCATGCATTCGAAAGCTGTTCCTCATTAGGTCAAAGAAATTAGCACAATGTGTGCCTTTTTTTTTTTTTTTTTTAAATGGAAATTCTCATTGTTGTGGAAAAAAAAGAAGTGTGTGTGATGTAGTCCAGATTTTGTCACAAATATCTCTTTGACTTGTTTGTGGGCAAAATGGAAATGATTCATTGAATATTTCATACTTTAAATTGCAGTTTATATTATTTCTAACCTAACATTTTTTGTTCAGTGAGCACAGTACAGATTGACAGGAAATATGAGACAGAGAGGGGAATGACATGTGGCAGATGATGTCGGCTGGAGGACCTTCTAGCCTTCTGTTTATGGAGCGCGTGCTCTACCCAATACGCCACTGGACTGATTTTAGCATTATATTATAATTTCCTGGGTATGTGTTTACTGTAAATTTTTGAGCACACATTTAGGATTTGGTTATATTTCTGTCCTCATGTCATTTGCTCTCTCCCTGGGTGAACGTGTCTTTACACAGCTGCCCCATAAATATTCACCTGAAGTCTTTTCAGTTCTTTGCTGTTAAAGAATCATACCTTTGGCAATCAGCTCCTCTGTCATCTTTTATTTGACCAGTCAAAGTCTGAATCTCACGCAAACTTTCTCACATCATTCCATTGATATTTGTCTATCTCTCGATCTCTCATGCGTTTCTCTCTTTCTCTCTCATACACACAGACACGCACACACACAGACAAAAACACTTCCTTCTTCCCATCTTTCATTTGGGCCTTGATGCCGCTTTTCCCGGTGGACCAAAGTTGGCCTTTACCATGGCCATCCGACACACTTCCTGAAATCACAGAGAGTGAGTGCTAATTGGACTTTCAGCTAGATGGAGGACTGGTTGTGTAGAGATAAGGGATCAATGTGATGCAAATAAAGCCTGCATCTACTAGCTTCAGAGTCTCCTTAGGGCCCATTGTTTTCTTTCTGTGCAATTAGAGCCTGGGAAGGAATTACCCTTTCTTATTGCTGTGTTTGGTAGTTTACTAAAACACAGTTACACACATACACCTACCTGGCCTTTTTTTGGAGGGGGGAGCAGTTTGAGTTGGGCATGTGGGCTCTTGGATTATTAAAACCTGGCTTTGACTAAGGAAACAAGCAATACCCTGAAATAAAAAACTATGTCTTTAGAGAGACACCCAGACGGTTGGAAACCAAAAAAGAAAGGATACAGTTAAAATAAACTGCATTTGTTGCAGGTGGAAAAAGGACGATCAAACATTGGTTCTGAGCTGTAGTCGTTTTTATCACCTGCCACGCTGGATGTGTTTGAAGTGGTAAATCGCAGTTTCTTAATCCATGGAGCATTCAAATAAGTTTATTTCTCCCGGATTAAAAACAGTAACAATAGCAGGCAGTTAAAAACAAACAACTCCAAACAAATGGCGATGAGGCTGAGGCGCTCGGCTTATGGGTAAGCCCTCCGTACATCGTGGTCTGTTTCATTAGCTGAAATGTATTATTATTGTTTATCTATTGAGCTTCCCGATAAAAATGAGCCATACTTTGGATTAGAGTTAGAAAGGTTCAGGGCTGGCTTGGTGGTGTAATCCACAGAATTCTTTTCCAACAAAAACAAACTCTGGAAGTAGGGGGAAAAAAACTGTTTTCAACAAAGAGTTCAACACCTGAACACCATGGCGTATTTGATTAAAGTGGTCCAATTTCACAATATCATCAAAGAGGAAAAGAGCCTAGTCTGTGTGTTTGTAAGAGATGTATTCATTGCAAATTCCTGGTAGCTGTTAAAAGGAAAAATTCTAAACTATTCTCACACAACACTAAATTAGGGACATTAAAAAAATACTGGACATTTCTTTACCCAAGAAGCACTTTTGGCTATTCTTTATGAAAGTCCTCCTAGATGACAAGTTGGACTTAAAAAACTAAACTGACAGGAAGGTGTGATATATATAGTTCTTAGTGATGACCATAATCCAGTAGATGTTTTGGTGCATTTAGAAGTGAGAACCGTTAAATTAGGTGCTGTCAAGGGGGGTGGGTGGCATTGGCCATGTTACGTAAACTGCTTTGTAAGGTATGAAATACACAAAACCCTCCTTGCAGAAAACACAGCTCCAAATTTTCTTCTCATCTGGGCTTTGCTATGTGACGTTCACACAAATGTTGAATAATGTTGTCCAGCTGTCAGAGATGCAATTCATCAGAAGTGGTAAATGTGAACTATGCATCAGAAAGACAGAAAAATATCAGATGATAACCAGATGAGCCTTGGCTGGGTCCAAGTGGATCAGCCAAGCCTCACATTCCACCAGGGGAGATGGAGGGATGGGGAGGGCTGCAATGATTTTGGCAGAGTCAGTGTTCTGAAATATAAATGAGACAATTTGCTCATTTCACAATGAAATGATAAATAAATAAATCAAAAAATTGACATTGGGTGCCTTTTAGGTAACCGATTACGAAAGATACTGGTTTAAATTCTGCAGTTATTAATTTAAGAAGAGGTGAGGGATTTTAAGAGAATATAAAAAAAAAAAACTAAAATCCTGCAGAATATTCCTTTGGGTTTCATTCAAATGTGGCTATATGACTAAGTTATCAGAAAACTATAACTAACATTCGCACACTTTGAGCCCACAATAATTCATAAGTCACCTTCTTTAAATGTCCTCTGCCCCCCCCCCCCCCCCCCCCCCCCCAAAAAAAAAAAAAAAGAAAAAAGAAATTACCAGACCCGTCTCTTTTGACAGTCACGCTTTCATATCCTGTTTGGAAGTGTTTGGAAGTGTTTGAATGTGGTGAAATGTAAATGACTGGATGCACAGGGGCCCAAATGGGAAGCTGGCTTCTACATGGGTCAAAGACAGGAAGACTATGGAACTGATGAGGAGGAGGAGGGAAAGACTCTCATTTCAATCGTATAACAGCGGACACACTGTGCCACTTGGATTATGGTGACTGTTGCATCAAGGGGCAATGCAAAGAAACCCCCCCCCCCCCCTTTTTTTTTTTTTTCTATGCACCTCATGGTTTTTTTGGTCTTTGCTAGAGAAAAATGGCCCAACTAGATTTAAGACTGAGCTTCTCACTCATGTTATGGAATTAAGTATCAGATTTTCCATTTGTAAAATGATTAGCTGAATTACCACAAAAATGGCATTTCAGATATATTATTTTAAAGAACCAATGTGAAAATATACCAATGTATCACGTATTAATAGGTTTGGTGTTGTACAAAGTATCTGATTCATGCCTGAAGCTCATGTTTATGTCATGCACTTCACCATTTTACTGCCTGTCAATGTCATTGTCATTATATCCCCATTCACTGGCCATTTATGGTGTCTCACATGCCTTACTCTATCAGTTGGGTGAAACACATACTCTGTGTTCCCTGGGAGCTCAAAGCAGCCTTTTAATAGCAATGATGCCTTCTTGTTAGCCAGAAGAAAAGGTCATAAAATTGGATTTCTGAGCTCTGCAAATCCCTAGACATTTACCTCAAACATGGTGTACGTCTCGCCCTCTCTGCTCACCTTTCATTTTGCCTAACTGCTCTAATGCAGATTTGTCAACCATAGATAGGATCAATTAATCTATGAAGTCTGAACAGCAAGGAAGATTTAAATTGTCCATACGAACACCCATGTGGCCACAAAGGCCATTCTGTCTATTTATGGTTCTCATCAGATCTCAGTGCAGCGAGTGCTTCGGATAAAAGCTTGTCAATTAAAAATAACCCCCCCCCCCCCACTTGTATCTTTCCAGAGCCTGTGAAAAACATTTAGTGTTCACCTTGAATTAAAGTAGCCACCGTTTTTGTAAAAAGGCAAAAAAAAAAAAAAAGACAGGAGATAAATACACACATTTCAATAATCAATCAATTCAATAATAATCAAAGAATTTAGTTTAAATATGCTTATCAATCAAAATTATTCCTCTCTGTTCATATCAGCTATAGGATACAATTTGATTTTTGAAGGAATTAATACAGTTTTCTTTTGTATAAAGGAAGATAGTAAAACTGTTGTTTCTTTCAGTTATGAAGGAAAGTGAGAGATTAAAGAAAAGAATCAGTGATATATATTTTTTTTTTCTTTTTTTTTTTTTTTTTTTTTCACCTCATTCCTTTCCCCTCCTTTGAAGCAGGCAGGTACAGCAAGAAATTCGTGTAGAAGTTTCCCCTGAAGCCAGTAAGTGCCAAGCTGTGTCAAAAATGACATGCATCTCCTGTTTCCATGTCATGCCATGCATGTGATGTGATGGGCGAATGAAGGCAGTTCCTGCAGAGAATCATAGGGGGTCATTATTAAGCCTCTTAAATTAGCACCCCCTCCTACACAGCCCTTGCAATTTTCCAAGATCCACAGTCCCACACATATGTGCGTGTGCGCACACACTCTCACACTACACTAAATGCATTAGAGTTGACAAAGAAAATCACTTCCAAAGTTTACTTGCAGCAAACTCGTTTCATATGTGATTGAATTGCACCTGTATGGTATGACCAATTTAAACTCAAAGTCACACATGGACGCCTAGAGTACCTATTTGAGCAGAACCATGATGTTAGTTAGCTATAGGCTGTGCCAATTGCCTGTTCTATGCAATACAATTTACATGTCTCTCCATCACACTCCCTCATATGGTTGAACTTACAAGAGTTACCATTTAGATCGCTTATGGTGGTGGGGGGTGGGGGCACAGCAGGGTTATATATGTACTGCAGTTGTATTGAGTGGGTGGCAACAGCAGCAGAAAGCTTATCCTCTATTACCCATGGACACCATCTTCAGTGAAACACAAATGACACCATGACAAACCTGGCTTGTGTCCCAGCCATGAAAATTGGCTACTTTTCTGTGTTCCTCCTCCCTTTTTGATAGGCAGGTTCCACCACTCCAGCATCTCCCTTGTTCATCTAAAGGTTGCTAATATCCCCAAATTAAAGAAACCCCAAGGTCACCTCACCCTCTGTGGGAGTGGGCTGCCTCTCCTCAAGATGAAACTGATTTTTCTATCTCTCTTTTTTTAAATCATGCCTTTTTTGTCTCACTTTTATTCCACTCCCTTTCACTTGTTTTATCTGTCTCTCTGCCATGTCTGTCTTTGCATCATAGTCTTTGCCTGTCCTGCAATCATCTATATGTATATTTACAGGAGTGCACATAACTGGTGTCTGGGGAAGGGTGAGGAGCAGTGGGGAAGGGAGGCCATTAGGGGAATAAAGAGAGGTGCTGCCTCACAGCCGAGCTTCACAGGCCAGTGGAGCAAATCAAATTGGGTCTTGTTCTGTGGGAGGACACACATACATACATGCACTCACACATACAGTCAGTGACAGTGGTGGAGGCACACATCCGACAGCAGGGCCTGTGGGACATAGCAGGGCTGGGCATGTCTAGGTCTGGCCCACTAAGGAATCGAGTCATGACCCCCCAACTCTCCCGAGCCACAGGTGAGCTCATACATGAAGAGGATGATGGTGAAGATTTGGGAATGGGTTTATGAGGAATTAATATATTAGGGCAGTGTATTTTTTTCTGATGTTTCTTCTTCTTCTTCTAATCACAGCAGTTTTAGCCACACCATTACTTTAGGTGATGAACTGCGAGTATAAAACAAAACAAAACAAAAATAGCAAAAGTTCCCGATAGGCGCATCATTTACCCTTGTTTTTGTTATCTTTACTTTTTTTGTCTTATTTTTTTACTTGCTAATGAGTAAAAAACATTGACTATCCTTTATGTGTTGAAGGTAAAGAAAGGTAAACAAGTAGGCCATCAAAAAGTATAATATTGTAAAACATCACACATTGCTGATGACATCCCCCTGAGAGTTTTTACAGCAAGTTGCAATATCCATCCACCCTCTGCACTAATACCTCATTTATAACTGCTCAAATCCTCTGTTCCCATAATGTTCTGAATGAGATTTAAGTTATTAGCAGGCTCATAGCAAAGCTGAAGAATTGGCAGAGGACTCCAGGTAAAGGGCACTAAAGCTAATGAAAAATGACATGAAGAGTCATTCTTAGGGCTTTAGTTTTATTAGAAATACATGGTAATGGGACCAAAACCTTAGTCAACATAATGTTCGCTGCCATCTATATGATACTGATGCCTATGGGGCACGATTCATCCACAGAGAAATAAAGGGAGAAGTGTAAAAAATACATGCAATGCTTACACTTCATTCAGTTTCTCCAAAGGATTACAGCCACAAATCACTTTTGCTCCATTCATTACATGCCTTCAAAGAGGGGGCAGTTATGTGATGGATGGTTGTCTGCAAATGGACTTGTCGGTAATAGAAAAATGCACACGCTTTAATTAAAGAGGGCTGGACAAGTGGATCCACAGTGGATTTGGGTGTCTCTCCACATCTGTGAAGGCAGGGTCATATATCAGATGGTTCTTGAGGCATAGGGCAGTAAGAACAAGCTGTATATGCTCATTCTGAGTTTATTTGAAAAGAAAATATTTATCATACTGCAGTTCAGTAATCACAGACAGGAATATAGTATAGAGTGTAATGGAGTATAGAAAGATCTGACAACATTAGATATAGAAATACAGAATAGGATGTTTAATAGGGAAGCATTGAGGAGTATAGACCACACAATCATTTCACATTAATATTAATGGTTTTAAAATTGGCTCAAAACACTAAATGTGGTGCCATTTCACAAAAATGCTTTACTATATTTCTTTGCTAGTTTTTTTTTTTTTTTTTCCCCCCCAAAAATTGAGAAATTACAATTTCATATCTGTGACTGCTTAACTGCATTGGCGCTGCTTTGGTTTGAGATTTTGTCCAGAGTTGGTCTGCTATCTAATTTTAATTTAAAATGTGATCCATTTGAAATGTTTTTATTCTGTATTGCCTAAATTTACGCTGAAGTGTAAATGTACTGTACCTACATTTGCTGTACTTAACTACACGTACATTTACACTTAAAGGTGCACAGTTATGGGCTATTGTTTTATTCATCAGTGCACAGGTGAATCATTCCTCTGATCATTGACGGTTGCAAGACCTCAGAAAAGACCTCAGCAGTGCCAGCAATGAAAAAAAAGTCTACCTGCAATATAAACGTCTCTGTAAACAATAGAGTCACACTGTAGGCATGTTTCAGCCCGTTTGTTGGACTTCAAGGATACACACTGTGCTTCTTCCCGAGAAACAATGAAAGCAAACAGGTCTGTTTTGTTTGCATTTAAACTGCACCTTTTGCACATTTATGACATTTGACATATTATGTAGTAAAAAACAAACAAACAAACCCCCCCCCCCAAAAAAAAAAAAACAAAAACAGTCTGATATTGCTGTAGCTTAAGCTTACAAGACCTGTAGTGTGACACGGGATGAATTCACAGTAGTCATGCAGCGATAGAAATAAGAGATAAAACAAAAATAAAAAATATTCCTATTTACATTAACATAACTTATTCTAGCCATCACTGAGTCCTTTGCATTTCACTCCAAAGACAGAAATCCTATGCAGCTACCATTGTTTAAAGGGAGGCCATTAATGAAGAGCTCTTCAGCTAAATACATCTTTATTCTGCGATTAACGATGGTGCTTGAAGTAAGCACTGGTGTGAAAGAGGCTGGGGCCCTTCGATGTCCGAGTCTTTACAGCCACTCTGGCATCAATCAGGCCTTGAGTCCAGTAAGTGCTGCTAACATTTATGAAATATTCATTAGCCATTCACTTTTGCTTTCCACCCACCCTAATCATTACATTTAGGCAGCATTGTGTGTGTCACCTCTCCTCTTTAAAGAGAAAAAAAAAAACAACCTACAATCATCTTTTGGAGGGGAGGTGCATTAGTGCTTGCCTTCTTACTTACTTCTTATGTCTGGTCTCCTGTGGGTGGACATTTTTGTTTTGTTATATATGCGTCAGTCAAAGGTCTTTGACTTCCTCTTGTGAAGTCATCTTATGTTTTCAGTGGGTAGGTTGCAGTATATGCTTTAATAAACTACCCATGTTGAACAGTGTATATATATATATATATTTGAATCATTTCAGATGGAGTACTTTTTGAAAATGTATATATATTAAATGCATTTCATTGAATCTGGTTTAATTTTTGCTGTGGTTGCCATAAAATTTCACTGAAGTGTAATATGTGTGCATGTGGTTGCCATGAATGTGCTGCTTCCGCCTTACCGCAGAACAAGCACGCTAGAAGTATTACATTTAAAAAGTTGCACTCAATGGAAACTAACTGGAATATACTTTGGGTCTTAAATATTTTTAAACGGTTTCTAGCATGACCAACTAACACAAACTCCTCTCCTCTTTCTTTTTCTTTCCATCTCTCTCTGTTGGTCACTTACGACTGTGATTAATGTCACCATAATAGAATGAGAATGATTTTCTCATCACTCATGTTCAACCAGTCCAGGACCCAGCTGATGAAAGGTTGTGATATTCATCACCGTCCACTGACTGCAGTCAAACAAACGTCTCAGTTAACAATAGCAAAGGGAAATTCCACCTCACTCTTCACCCATTTGCAATTCTTATGGCTGTGAGAAAGTTAATCTATCCTCAGCAATAACTCATTGGATGTTACAGCTTAAGCGAAGATGTCCTCAGTTGCCCGTCTTGCATTTTAAACAGGGGCAAAGAGCCTTGGTACAATTTTCCAAACACAACTGAGCTAACACTGATTTATTGCTCCAGTTTATATAACTCATATTATGAATTCATGGACCTGGCAAAAGGGATTAGAGCGTTTATTTCAGGCAGGGAGATGATCCTGTCATTAATGGTCGATACTTTCATCATCGTTTAAACCAGAGGAATTTGCCCGGTGACGAATCGTGGCGGACATAGCTATCAGGGTTGTGCAGCTGTACTTGTTATCTGCCGACGACCCGCTCTGCTTGGTGAACGTGGACCCGCGCCCATCAAACTTGGATTAAGCTGTCAATCAAGCATCTGCCGTGTATATTGTGTTACAATTTCTCCCAAATGTCACCAAGATCAGAGTAATTTCTTGGCTAATTGCATCTCGTCTCCCTTTAATGCTGCACGTTTAATGGTTTTGTTACATTGCGTGACAAGATGGTGTTTCTCTCATATTGGCACGGTGATGAGCAGAAAGAGGGCCTCGCTTTTGTTTAGAGAGGGAAATGAAAGAATAAATGACTGTTAAAGTTCAGAGGGCGTATTTCTGAAATGGCAGCAAACAAAGAGAGGAAACTGAGAAATGATCCCAATCTTGCCATAGCGTGACATCAATTACACAAAATTCTCATTAGGAGTTGCTCTGTAAGTCTACTAGCTTTGCCTGCCTTCTTTTATTCTGGAAGTGGCAGCATGTTATGCTGAAGATCTGTGTCAAAGCCAGTTCAGAGTAATACTGAGGATTTTCTCTCCTCTGACACCTACTTTTTTTACATGCCGCTGACTTGGTTTAAACATGACAAATACAATTTCAAGCATTTTACTATGTCCGTGTGCTTTGCCACAGTTAACAATAGTAGCCACAATACAGCCATTAATTCCCTCCTCTGAGAAATCTCTGCTAGGGGAAATACTATTAACCATGTTAAAGAAAATATTAAAAAACTAATTCCACTGCACATCACCAGCAGGATTACGTTCACAATACATGTCAAACTATAGTGGTGGGAGTCTCACAAATAATTACTAAAACTCTGTTTCTCAAATTCCTCAAAGGCCAAACATGCACACGGGGAAGCTGCTTCATTACTGTACCATTATCAGGTTCTATATTGCAGTGTAGGCGATATGTGGGTGCTGCACTCACTTTTCACTTTTTAAAAAGTCCATCTTACTTCTTTCTCTGCTTAAGAAACATTAACATTCATTATTTCAGATATTTAGCTCACATGCCCCCCCCTCCCCTCCCCCTTTTTAAGTGCACTTGTTATTCTTTCTCCTGCATAAATCTGCACAGGTTTCACTGAGGAAAAAACTCACAAATGTGATGTTGAAAGTGATTTACTTTGTACCTGTGGCACCATAACATTACTTCAAATCATTGTCTGTGGTATAATTGCACAAAATCAGAACTGCTGCAAGTGGCTGATGAGATAGTGAAATGTAGTTACCATTACTCTCCACCATTTATTATTGGATGGACATATTAAAGAATTGCCATTAAAACATCCCCAAAAAATTTACATCTACAAATACAAACTATAAATATCGAAGAGAAAAGAAAGAACAAAGCAACAATAACAAACACTTAACTGCTTTCCATTAGTGCACTTAACCCCCTCTTCATGGTGAGCAATCCCACTTTACATTTCCTGTGGCTAAATGTGTGTCTCTAATTCACAAATGAGGGGACGTTTTGAGTGGCCCTCTGTCTCCTCGATGAGCAAATGCTGCAATTAACTTTTCCTCCTCTTTTCTAAGAGGAGAAGGTGTTTTAAAGACATTAGCCTATAGTCAACAGCATCTTCTGGCTATTGCTAAATTTAAGACTTTTTTTTCCACTTCTTTTCCACAGGAAAGATAATAGCCCATTCATTCTGTATTATTCATGGATGATTTAATGTAAAAATCTAAAAGAAGATAGTCATTAGACATTATTACCGTTGTCAGTTGAAACACATATGAAACTTCTGACAAGTTTCTCTCCAAAACAAATTTTATTCTATATCATGCACCATGAAATATTTTCTTTAGAGCAGACAGATTTTTTTTTTTTTTTTAATGTATAACATGTCTGCATGAATGAATAGAATCTGAATCAATAGTGATGAATGAATTAATCTCAGGTGAACACAAGGTGTCTAGGTGAGGACCTTGATATTGATTCATGGCCAAAATAGCAATAATAAGCCACATCATGTCTTCTCGGTGTTACTGCTGACTTGACACTTTGGTAAATAATACCAAATGTCAGGATTAAACCAGATTTACTCTTGTAATGATCTCATTGTATCCACATGAGCATCATGTGTATGTGAATGATTGTGTGTGTGTGTCATTACAACAAGAAGTGGTTGCATCCCTGAGCAAAATGGCTTCATAATTGGCGATGTCCATGACACTATGCTCTCTGTAGGTGTTTTTATTTTTTTCCTGCATCTTGCCCAGACTATAATTACTGGGGTTTCAGCGGGGAGGTAAGGCAGGCAATGAGGAGAAGACACTTGTGCCACCTCATTCTGTCAACTGACGGGTTGTTCTGTCTGCAGCACAGCCAGGCAGCCCAGAATCCCTGGAGTGAGTTTGGGAAAGACCCAGGGACTGGTCATATCAACAAATCTTAATCAAAAGCCTGAAATTGTCAGCTGTCATACACTCTTTGTGATCTTTGATACCTTGCCCCTCCTCTAACCGAGACTGCCAAATAATACCTAGCCGCACAAGCGTGCACACAAACATACATAAACTAAAAAACACAAAAATGGAGCATGCAAACATGCATTCTCACACAGGTTATGTATACTTCCACTCTCTCATACACAAAACACATACACGCTCAACCAGTATATCCCATATGCAAGCTTGCACATGCATGCACACACACTTAAACACACTAAAAAGCAATAACCAGCAATAACCAGCAGTCTTCTTTTGAAAAATGTAAACAGGAAGTCAGGTTCAACACATTAATATTTGCTTATAATGATGCTTAGTGCTGAACTTGTATAACTTATAACTTTGTATATCAGGATATAATCCTGTCAGAAATGAAATAATTTCTCTGCTTAAAGAAATAGCACTATAAAAGCTTTTGAAATAGGTATAGGTTTACTTAGATGGCACATGAACACTACTGCTATGTTCACTGCACTTTGTTCTGACTTGACTTGTGACAATACGACACAATTATATGGCAGGATTTTGGATAAAGCCACTTCCAAAAAGCAAACCTTTTTTGCATAATGACTGGAGCCCAAACATGTGCGTTCCAAAACAATGTGCTCCATCTTAAGAAAAGCACATTTTGGTTTTACTGAGTTAGCTCAGTGGCAAGCAATGCCATTTTATTTTCGTCCCAGTCTTCTTTCAGACAGTCTTAAACTTGTGCTTCAGTTCAGGAGAGGGTGGAAAGGCTACGCTAGCTTTGATCGACCGACTGTTACTAAGAAGCTTTTAGGAGGTTTAAATGACCCAAAATGTATAAAATGGATGGATCAAGAGCAAGAGCAAGAAATTTGACGGTTCAGAGGGAGGTTAAAAAGAGTATCCTCATACTACATACATACATATATATTATCAGTTAGCACATATTAGTGATCAACAGATGACAAAGGTGGAATCTATGGGCTGTTTGGCATTGTCGATAAACCATACTATGAGCAGGAGCCAAATACAACAGCATACTCTGAGCTTCTCTGTATTTAAAGGGCAAGATGGAGGTTTGTTAATGAGCCAGCGTAAGAGTTAAAAACAAGGGCATCAAGCAGATTGCCATTTTAAACAGTATATAGGGCCAAAAAAATCAGATGCGTGTGCTGCTTTACTGTGCCCTAGATCTTAAACTAAATCACCACAACGGCTTGCAACACTGAGGTGTGAATGTGTGAAAGAGACTCCAGTGAGATGAGTGCAACATAGAAAGCTAACCCAGCAGAGTTTACACAATCAGTGCAGTATAGCTCAGCAGACAACTTACATTTTAATTAACAAGAAGAAATTCTCTTGATTAGAATTCATGCATGCATGAGTAATAGTTAGATTAAAAAGATCAAATATAAAAGACAATGCCATTGGTGTTAAAGAATATAATCACTTAACTGACAGTTCACTGACAAAAAATAAATAAATTACAGAAAAACATTTTTCTTTTGTTAATAAGGACACATCAACAGAGGCCCTGCCCTCAGTAATGAAACAGGCTTGCACTGCTAATGATAACTGTTATTTATTCCACTGCTACCCAGGTTTATTTGGGCCATTGTGGCACCATGAACCTCTCTCACTTTGGTAATTAAGCGTGTTGATACTGCAGGATGCTTACCTGCAATTATGTCATTTTAATGAGCAGCAGCGGATGGAATAAGGGCAAGGCGAGGTCAGCCAGAGGCAGCAAAGCATTGGAGTTTTAATAGACACTTAAATGCTGTTAATTTAGCTCCCGGTAATGGAGGAGCCAGCTTGTAGGAAATATCTACAGTTCCAGGCGTGGTAAGTTTCGGGTTAGAGGGAAAGATGAAAACTCTTAAAACTATTGGGAGACTTCTCTTACTGCCCAGGGAAGGATCTCCACATCATCTGCTTGTTATTGGAGGTAGCCTTGGCATGCTTTCAGCTCTGCAGACTGTTGATGGGTTTAGGCAAAGGTTTGGCAGGCTCTCACCCGTTCTTGCTTTTAAAATGTATCCATGCCAAACGGGGTGCCAAATTATTCTAGAGGGAGAAAACTGAAGTGCCGAATGCATTCTACAATGGCGTGTATATGGATAATTTCATTTTCTTTTGTAGTTTTTGTAAATTAATAGAAAATATGAAAGACATTAATATGTATTCTTTTATGTACAGTTTCTTTTTTCATGGCTCCTCCCCCAGTTCACTGCGCAGACCTGCTGGTCGCCTCTCACCCCTTGCGTGGGTCATGTATCACCTGTGCGGCTGTGTAAGCACGCACACACAGCGGTGCTACAGTGTGCAGGTTATTATAACGCCTGTGCCGGTCTGTGTGAAGGTGGTGTGATAACAGTCATTTGGGTTGCTGTGGGAGGAGGACTGAGCCTTATTAGGGGAGCATGGAGATTCGTCGGAAAAACAAGCACTTTCATTAACAGGTGTGAAGCTATGCAAATACATAAACACACCCCAGTAGCCCACTGTCGTTGCACCTGCATGTGAAAAACAGCTGCTTATCAACGCAACACTGCAATTAGTTTAAAGAATTAGATTCAATTAAAATGGATAAGAATCCACTGTATGTGCAATTGTCCAAATGCATGTGAGAATGCATTAATATTGAAGGGGAAATAAAATAGCAAATTGCACAAAACTTGCTAAAATAAATACACAACAGTGTGTTAGTATTGTTGACTTTAAGAGACAAGACTAGCAAATGAAATATGTTTTTTTTTTTTTTTTTTTTTTTTTTAAATTGTTCCATCTCCTCAAGGCTGTGAGAAATTTCTAAACAGAGTGAAAATATTTTTTTGTGCTATGCTTTGTATTTCTTGAGGCATTTAATGAATAGAGGTATTTCCATTTCTTTTATTTATTTATTTATTTTTCTTTACCAGCACGCCTACATAGTAGTAGTAGCAGCAGCAGCAGCAACGAGGTCTGGAGTCAGATGGATCATCAGAAAACACTTTCCTGTGTGACACATTTAATGCATAACATGCTTCCAGTGAGGGCTTTTGAATGAGTAGATTTTTGAAATGTGCCAAAGTGGCTCCCCACTGAGCAGTGAGCTAGGCCTTTGATGTATTTCGCTGTAATGCAGTTGTTATTCATAATCGGCTTGAATTGAGGAGGTGTACGGCTAAGAGAGGTACAGTGGTAGCATGTTCCTGTGGTACATTAAAATGTTGCCGTCTTCCCATTAAGAAGAAGAAGAAGAAGAAGAAGAAGAAGAAGAAGGGGGTGGGTGGGGCGCTTGTACATCGCAACCACAGTTAAATGCCCTGAAAGCTCTAATTGCGTAAACACCCAAAATTTGCCTTCACAAAAACATAGTGAGATTTAATAAAAACCAATATGAGGATGTTTTTATAGTTTCCGTCAGGATAACGTAACAGAACATTCTATGCCATTTAAATCCTGGGAACCAAAGAGATGATGCTTAAATCAAGTTTTTTGATGCTTATGCAAATTTCCTGTTTCTGCACATTTGTGATACCATAAATTTAAACAAGAAATAATCCTGACGGTATCACATTAAGCTGCCGTATGAAAGGTGGGAGGCAGACAAGAGTTTGTGATACGCATCGGTGTATGGCTGGCAAGGAATACAGAGATGATATTTTGCATTGCATGAATAACAATCAACAGTTGAAGGAACAAAGAAGTGTTTTGAAATATGAACCCTATTACACACCAAAATGAGACCCCTAGTGATGGTGTTTTAATGTTGCTCCATGGAGCAGTGCATTTTCTGAAAAGCATAGTGACTTGGACCACAGAAGTCTTGACATATAATAATCCAGGTAAATAACGAGTTGTTTTGCTGTTTTACATCTCTCCAAAATCAGAAGCTGTAACACTGCTTCAAATTTCCGCTCATCCACCAGTTAATCAGGTACCAATCTACATTACCTGTAATATGTATGGTGTAATAAAGTCATTGTGATGATGCTGTTAAAGCTCCTAAAACTGTATGATAGCCTGTCTAGTAAAAAATAAATAAAGTTAAGCACCCAGGTTGTGATTGTTGCTCTGGAGATCTACAGTATTATTACCATCTAGCCTGTGCTTAGGGTTTTAATTTAACAGTGATAATTTGCTTATGCAGGCCTCCACTGATTAGACTTCTTTGTTGCACCAACAGTTTTTAATATAATGTGAATTACCCACTGTGCTTGTTTATACCACCCGAACAGGACTGAAAATCAGCAGCAAGCCTCATTGAAATTAAACATGGCTGAGAAACCAGTGAGACAGAAAGACTTGGAGAGGGGTCTGGGGGAAGCACACAACCAGACAGTGGGAAATGGATGAGATTGCGTTGCATTTTCTTTTTCTTTTTCCCTTTTTTCGGAGGGGTGCGTGGGGGGGTTGAGTGTTTATAACAGAGAGTAATCAAACTGCAAAAAAGACCAAAATATAATATTCAATGCAGCTGACTCTCTGACATTAGCTAGACTATAATAGTTAGGTTTGAGGGGCCATCCTCATTGAGGCTCGCCAGAGTGAATGGAAGTGTACTAGTTATGTATCATTACAGGGGGAAGAGCTGTCCACTTCCTGCTGGGAAGAGATGCCCTTTGCTTTCACACTAAGCGGAGTAGTTCACAAAATAACAGCATACCAAGTGTGTGCCCCCCCTTCTCTTTGACAGAGGGCTCATATGAAGAGCCTTTGGAAAAGGATACGCCTCCATTTAAACTTAAAAGCAGGCATCTAATTCACAGCATACAAGAGGGAGTCATAATAGCACACAGTTAAAAGATAGCAAAGGAGGAAAGGGTGTCAACAGTACATAAAAATGCACAATTACAATGGTAAAACATGCAATTTGATATTTTTCAGTGGAGAAGTGGTAGAGATGCAAGATTTTAAATTCAGTAATGAGGAAAAACACAGATTGTTTAAAAAAAAATGTCAGCAAAAGAGAATTTGGTTCTCTTTTGACTCGGTACGAGCAAACACAAGGTCATACTACGCATCATCAATCTGTATTGTGAAGAGCTCCCAAGGTTTTTTTCATCAAAGTCTTATCCACTTCAGAGGTTCAACAGATTAGTGATCCACTGGGGTGCAATGGCTTTTCAGTGCTGCGCTTTACGTCCAATTTGAAGTGTCTAAGAGCATTCTTGTCATTAGTGTTTACTCAAGACTGTTTTTTAGAACGCTCAGACTGAGTGTGACATTAAAGACAAATAAAACCACATCAGCCGTGTTGATCATTTCGACGGCTCTGGAGAAACAGCACCAACATTTTATCTTGGCAGATAGCAGTTTCAGAGGTTATAGATAGGCCGGCTTGCTGCTGCTATTATTTACCAATGGAGCAGAATGTCAGTCCTCCTATACACCTCTTTGCTTTTCTCTCTATATTGTTTGCTCCCTGCCTTTGTAAAAGGGTGGCACTTTATGGAGGTGAGTGGTGAGAGAAAATATTTCTATCTTGCCATCAATGGATCAATGGAGATGTGTTTACCTGTCTAGGGGAACAAAGGCCACTCCATAATAATGGATATTAAACAGCTTGTTGACGGACTGCTTTTGTCCCGGTCACTTGTCAATCCCTTAAACACTGCTGGCCAGTGGAGGGAAACACTCTACCGCCTTAGAGTTACTGCAGACACCCAACTCCAGCACCCAGCTTCTGTCACTCTTTAGGGTGAGCGGGTCACCCTCGCCCCACCCTCCATTTGCTGGACAAGAAAGGACATGTCGGGTCAATGAGATTCTCAGTAATTAAACTGAAAGGGGTCATTTTCAGTCCAAACTCTGAAGCCCTTTAGGTTTATGTGGTAGGTTGGGGAGATGCAGGCCAACATACACTCCTGCCTGATCACTCCCAGACATGTTCAAGTTTCTTAAAGCAGAGATCAGTCTGCACAGAATGTATATTTGAAACAAGACGACTCATCTCTTTAGATTACAACTTTTGATTAATGATACTCAGATGATGATCAACCCATTAAGATTTCACTAGCCACCAATTATGCCTCACATAAACTCAACTTTTTACAAATGTTAAGCTGTAGGGAAAGTATTAATATGTTGCCAGAATCATGATGAATGACAGATACCTGCTGAATATTAGCACAGTCAGCTAAATCCTCCACCCCCCTCCAGTAAGAGAGAGCTCTGGATGAACCATCTCTTTGCTTTTAATCATGACTACTTGTCTTCTTCATAATCCAAACTGTTCTTCACTGTGTAATAAGTGTCTCTCATGTGGTGAAGATTTTTAGCTCATACCTCAATAAAACAGGAACCTGTGGTCATTTTGTTGCTGTTGGGGCTACTTTGGGGAATGCAGTCTGGATTTCTAGTCGTGGCAAAGTGGTACGATGGGAGCAGCGGAATGAAAAGGCTGGGTTTGTTTTACATAAAGGCTGCAGCCATCAGGACTCAGCAGGACAGGCGGAGAGTGGCTCTCTGGGCCCAATATATCATGACCTGCATTCATTCATTCAGCACATTCAGACCCAGACACACATTTCTCTCCCAGCCAGCTCTGCTGACTCCACATTTCTGCCCCTGTTTAATATGTGACCTTATGCTAGGATTTTAGTTTCCTTCTTCAGGTGGAGGAAAAGTGAGAGCGCAGACAACAGTGCTCGTTTAGGCTAGTTTAGGATTTGCTGTATTTGGAGAAAGGATACACAACACTCCACATTGAAAGTGATTTTTATTACAAATGCACAAAAACTACTGGGGTATATTTTTACTTTCTTTCAGGTGAATGCACAGCACCCTTTAGGTTTAATGGAATTCATAGTAGTGAGTGGCAGGGTTTGAATAGGCTGGAGAAAATGGGGAGGTAAAAGGGGCATTAGCAGTAGCTAAAGAGGTGGGGGTTGGCTAAGGACTGACACCATCTTCTGTCTGTGACATGAGCACACTCACACACAGACTCTCCCTCCTTGCTCTCTCTCTCTCTCTCGCTCTCTCTCTCACACACACACACATTCAATAAAGGTCAAGGTACAATAATTTGAATACATGTGCATGCGCGTGCGTGTATATGCATGTAATGTGCAAGAAACCCTCTTTCAGTCTTTGTTTCAATGGCTGAAAAGATCTACGTTATGAAAGAAGCTATTTTAGAAAGTGGTTACGCACGCACTACTGGCATCAATGCAATTTGGTTTGACCACAGAAAAAGAAAAGGGAAAAACTAAAAATAAATAAATAAATAAATAAAAAAAATCAGTTTAGAATGAAACTGACAAATACTTCAACCATAAACATAATCATTGAAGTTGTTCACAGAACGTTACTTTTCTCGCTGTATATAAATGCAACGTGAGTAAAGATGTTGGACCAGAGGTCGGTGATGGTAATTGTTTGTTGGTTTAATGTTCGGTGGGCTGTGTTTACTTTTCATACAGCGTTCGCTAATTATGTCCTTCCACTGAAGCCAGAGCTGATTACCACATGACGACCAGACTTCCTCACTTGCCATTAGCATTGTGCAATGGCAGAGAACATGTGAATGCACTAGCCTTTGTCTGACTTTTGCCAGGGATAATTGTCTCTTGTGCCACTGAGATTACTTCCATTGCACCCTTAGTGAAATTAATGATGCCAATGAGACAAGCAGAGGGGTAAATAAGAAAAATGCAGCAGTCAGTAACTTCAGGCCGATGTTTCTTTTTAAAAAGGCAAACATTTCCTTGGAAGGAGTGAGTAGCCATGGCTGAGTCTTAAATAAACATGTTACGTTGTACAGTGTTTAGGACTGGCAGGCGTCTGGATTCCTCACACACTAAACAGACAGCAGTCTGTGATAAGCAAAGGCCTCCATTGTTATTAATTTGTTATTTCTCCTCCTCCTTGGTTCCTGGCTGGATTATCGTGTTGAACACACAGTCCAAATTCCATTGTAAACATTTGCAATTAATCTTCTCACCAGCTCCACTCGCCTCAAATGACTGTTTTACATAAAGCTGATCAAATTAAGTTGTTTGCAGTGGACAAAGTCTGTTGTCATTTTGCTGCAAAAATCATTTACTCATAGATCGATGTACAGTTTTGTTACAATAACAAACCAACATAAGAACATAATTTTTTTTTTCTTCCTTTGCATGGTGGAGCTCTGAACTTGAGCTCTGAATGTATGCTGTATGTATGCAAAACGGCAAACAGCCACTGCGATTTATATTAGATTAATCCTTTAATTGCCTCATAGCAAAATGTCTGTAGCACATTAAGTCATTCAGTACAGCTAGTTAATGGAAAGGGAAGGAGAGGGATTGTGTTTTGCATAAGATCTTTAAAGCCACCGCTTCGTGATGTGAGCTGCTTCTCTCATTTTGATCCCAATGACACAGTCCCATCAGAGGTAATCCCTTATCTGTTTTGGAGCTACCACTGGAGATGATCAGAGTCTGAGTCTGAGAGGGTTCGAGCTATGTTCCAACACAAAACCACTGTTCACATCATGTTTATGAAAATACCCCCTCTATTAGATTAGGTAGGTGAATATACAGAATACAGTGATTCCCTGTTCAAGACCTATGGAAAAACCACTTACTATACAATCTCTCTGTATTTTTTCTTTGTTGGAGCTGACATATATTTTTAAATGATTATGTTGAAACTGTTGAGTTCAAATTATATTCACATTCATAGCATCGTAGATATGTATCTCGTCAGAACCGATTGTATTAATAAAGGCAATATTACACTTTAAATAAAGTAAAAATGTGGCAGCTTGAAATGACAGCTGTGATTATTGTGACAATACTGTACACAGTCAAAGGTTTGAGAACGGTAAAATAACAAAACACCTATAGTTTAAAAAATTTGATGTATACATACATTTCTAAATCCCTATAGATCTCTGTTAGACAACACCAGAATGTCCCTTGTGATGGCCTGAGGGACATTGTAAATATATGAAGACATGAGGAACCCTACTGACTAATGCCCAGAGTAGTATCTTTACGCAGCCACCACTTCTTCCATGGATGACTGACAAAAACAAAGAATCTGTGGGCGGAGCATCTTAAAGCATCTGACCTGCATCTGCATAGCAAACCCTGTCATGTCATAATGAAAGTTTTGACAGTATTCAAAGAGCACATGATGGAAAGCAGTAAACCCTCAATGCTGTTTGAAGATGTGTAATGCTCTCCAGGGAGAGGGCTGTCTAAGTGGTGGACCCCCCCGCCCCCTTTTTTTTTCACTAACAACATTCTGAGGGACTTAAATTGGCCTGAATGTTTTTGGAATCATCAGCTTTTCAAAATGTATGTCTGTGCAATGCATAATGAGCTCCAATTAAAGCGTCCCTTCTTCACTTAACATATAAAGCTGATTCTCTTTTTGCATCAGGGAGTATTTCGGAGCAGGTTTTCCTATTCTTCACATATTATATGTACTTCTTTTATATTGATGAATGTGTCAGTGCTTATGTATTTAGAAGTAAGATTTGATCAGAGAGACATATACATGTTTGATCAAGGCTTTAAACAAAAACCAAAACAGAAAAGGCTGACAATGAAAACTGTGACAGCAATGGCTTGTTGACACTGTTTGACTGTGGGCTCATAAACCATCCATTGTCAAGGCCAACAGCCAGCCATGGCCTGCCCTGATCACCATGTGAAACAAGCTCAGAGCGAAGGTCCAGCCAAGCTATTCTCATCAATGGAACTCCTCCGGTCCTGCTCCTCTGCAGGACTCAGGGGTCCCAAGGGTCACAACTATGGGACCACCGGTCCAAACTGAGGGTCAGTGGGGCTCACTTGGGTTTAAATGCAACAAAAGGGTGTGAACACAGAAAGTGAGACTTAGGGGTCAGAAGGATTAGTAAAAAGAGTTCCCGCTGTTTGGTGTTTGCTGTTTAATCCTCTGGGAACAGAAATTGGTCAATGCTCAGTTTCATATAGAATAGAAGGAAATTTTGTATGACATACAGATGAGGTAGAGGTGATGTATATGGGAATCAAACCTCTATAATCTGCAGTCAACATTCTTCAGCTGCATTTATTCCCCACACTAACCATGTTTAGATGGTTTCTTTTGTTTGTGATTCAAAGTGACAGTGAGCTGTATGCAGATACAGTACTTCACTTATACTGCTTCTTCTTTCATTACTAAAATACACTCCTTTGTTCAATGTGTTTAATCCTTTCCATCAACAGTTTCTATTGGTACCGCAAAACACAGCTCTAATCTGACCACCAAGGCCACTATGTTGACACAGTAGCCTTGACATTTAGTTACCTTTATATGGATTTGTGCGCTAAAGCCTGTGGTTTAACTATGGTGCACCTAAGACTACATAAGCACTTAAAGATAAAGTTTGACAAAGCTTCTTGTGGTTTCAGAGGGACCGATTAACTGCTGACAGTGATGTCACTTGTGTGTTAAAATGAAACAAATTTGGGGGTTCAGAGTTACAAAGAACTGAGTTCATGAGACCCCTGCAGGTCGCTTCTCATCTCATATTGAGGCTCCCTTCCATGTACTTTTGTTCATGGCTACGACCTGTTTTGGGAGTTGGCTGGTGGGGGGTATAGATTTTGCTTTGCCATAACAACACAAAATTTTCACCCACAAAAGGCGTTTAAGTGTAGAAATTTTTCTGGCTTAAAATCTTTAGTTTTAAATCTAGTGGATGAGCCAGAAAAGGGAAGGGTTAGAGAAAAAGACAATGGATACAGGGCAGGGGACAGGGATCTCATTTTTGGCTCGTGATTGCACTCAGGCTAGACAATAAGTAAGATTCATTAGGTCATTTTTTACTTGCGTCTGCCAAGATCTGGAATGAAATGTTAAATGTTTCATGGGCTAAGAAAAGGGCAGAATTTGTCTTTGTGTTTGCTGTCTGAGAGAGGGTGAGAGAAAAGAGGGAAAAGTGAAGAGGGGGAACGTGATAGACAGAAAGATATAATACGATGAAAATAAGAAACGATGGGATGAGACAGAATGCAAAAGGGATACTGCGAGAGTCTGGGAAGAAAGGAAGGAGGGGGGTAAAAAGAAAACAAGGGTAGGAATGACGAGGGAAAGGAGGGAAAGTAAGTGGGTAAGGGAGTCAGGGACTGCAAGGAAAGGAGAGAGCATGGCTGGGTGTTTTGTGCTGCCTGATGGATGAGGGTGTAGTGGGGTTGGTGGGGGCGGTGTCTCCTGAATGATGATGGCCTAATATCATCATCCCCCTGTCAGGCCTAATAGGCTTTCCTTGGTAGAAATCACTCACACAGAGCCGCCATAATGCCCAGGCCCCTGACAGCATCATCCATCCACTCAAGCCAAGCGGACGTCTCCAAACTAATAAGGAAATATATGGTTCAAGGAGATCTAAAAAATTAAACAGGTAGCTTATGAACAATTTGTTTCACCGGAATGTTTATTATATTTATCGAATATTGTTGCGGTTGAGGTGTCTCTCTTGCTGTTTCCTTCATGTTTGAGATGTTGGCTCGGTGCATGATTTGCTGATGTGGCAGGTCTGTAAAGTATGAAATAAACACCCTCTTCCTGCACGTCCTCTTCCTTAGGGCTGGCCTTGTCCTCCAGTTTTACTTGGCCTTACTTTTGTCATTCCTAAGCAAGACAGAACAGCTCCTTCATCTTCATAAAGCTATATTTTCCACTGTTGTTGAATTAAATAATATGCACAAGCAGGGAGGGTCATTATCAGTTTGAATAAAAATACTCTCTCAAATCCTTATTCTCTTGATCTCACAGTCCATTGTTCACGTCTTCTGAAATATTCTAATTTTAGAGGCAGAGCTTTGGAGGAGTCACCCATTCCTGTTTTCCTTGCAGGAAGCCTATCTACAGTATACCTGTCATTGCTTTCCCTCCTGCAATGGCTGATCACAGCACACTTTAAACATGGTTACTCTCCTCTTATCTCTTCCCATACCCTACCAATCCTGCTATCTCCAATCGCTGCTTTAATCATGTGACACCTTCTCAGCCTCCACCCTCCCTTTCCGGATTCACAAGAGAAAACTGCCGCCATCAATAAGGACGAGAACTTTTTTAAAGTCTGCTCTTAAAAGACCCCGTCCCATCAAAATGGTCAGATTTCATTATGGATGGCGTGTTACGAAGTAGAGACTCTCTTGCAAACTAAGCAATCATTGTTTTGGCTTTGCTTTGAGAAGCTATACGTGCATCCCGAATATGGTGACAATTCATTTCAAACACAAGTCCTCCGCTGTCTTTTTTATGCATATAAACTAATTACTTGAATACTCCCCACTCTTTCTGACAGTCAATATTTGAAGTTGGGGTAGGGGGTGAAATGGCCCTCACACACATTCACAAACATATATTGCTTGCAATATGCTTTGCATATGAGTTTTGTCGCTTTGTAGTGCTGCCAGTATCTAAAGAGCAGACATTCGTCGGCTATTTTGTTGGTATTGTTACTGTTACTTGTTGGGCTTTAAAAATAAATACATTCTCTGGCATTATTGGTTATTTTCAAAGTCACACATGGCTACTTAAGCTCTAACAAAGATCCGGCCATAGTTCATTAATAACCAGTTCCTTAACGTCTTATTTAAAATGTAAAATAAAAAAAAAAAAGTTGTGTATTCAGCTGCCTGTCAATTGTGGTTTTAAGCAGACATATCCCCACCTGCAGCCATGTTATCATTGTGCACATGGCACTGAGTCCAACCTCCGTACGCCCATCTCAGGTTGAACCTGCAGCACGAGGGGTGTGTGTTAAGAAGAGAGGGCTTGGTGAGATGCGTTGCGAGGCCATTGTGGTCTCCACGCTCGCTGGTTTTCTTTGTGCCATGAAAGCCTGGTGATACAGTAATAGCCTGAGGCAGAAAGGAGCTGTCTGTCGTCGAGACGGCTGCTAACACTTGTTTCACCCACCCTTCCAGGGGCTAAAGAGAATAGAGGAGAGGCAGCTGGTAGGCTTAACAGGAAATGCAATGGTAACAGTGTCAACAGCTGCCCCCATGGCCGTGCAAGCCAAACGGCCGGCAACAACAGGCTATATGTGTTTGGATAGCTGGTTCATACTATATCTCTGCGTAATGCTGCATTACCAAATGAGCCCCTTTTGTGTGTTTTTTCATTAGTGCTTTATACTCTGAGCTTAGTCATCATCACAGGTGATGACAGCATGGACGCTGGTGCACGGTGAGTAAACAAGACAAAAACAACAGCTGAAAGGGAGCAGACCTCAGCTGAAGAGAGACAGACTGTGGCTTTGCAACCTTTTAATCACAGTATCCAATTTTAATCTTTGATTGAATAAATCAGACAAATAAACAAAGTAAAACGATGCGTATAGGTCACAATTCACCCTGATACTTATTTGCATAAAGCATGCTGTGCAGATTGTGTAAAGTGAACGTAAGGGCATGAAAATTCCCATTACCCGTGGCTGTTACAGTGACCTCAAACCCAGGTCAAGATAACCCCCTGAGGAGTCAATAAATCACAATGTCACCTCTGCTGCCCAATCCCCTCTTGCTATCACTAACTTTGAGTGTCCTTAGCATTCCTTCACTTCCCCTGCTCCTTGCTTGACCCCCCTGTTCAAACAAACTGCCTGTCAGCACGGCAGCGACAGGTACGACAGCTCCAGCTCAACGTGAGGAGTGATCCCCCCCCCCTCCCCGAAAAGTAACACTCTTCCCTGCCCTCGACTCTCTGTCTCCAGTGCTCCTCCCGTTGCCTCCTTTATCTCTGCAGAACAACTCAGCCCTCACTTTTTGATGTCTTTTCCTTCCTCTAAATCATAGTTGAGCTGTGAAAATATGTAATTACCACATGTACGCTAAGCTATTTGAAGATGGAATTTGTTTTTAGTCTGTATCCAAATTCCATGTGAGAATTTTCAAACAAGGACCACAGAAGATAGCTGTATAAATTCCAGTCTATAATATCAGAGTCTTTATTTAAGTCTTAGTTACATCCAATTTGCCAGGAGCTTTAATTCACCCTTACAGGATCATTGTTGGACATACATCTTTGAATCTTTTGGTATTATCTACCATTTGCTAACTTTAATACCTTGCTGGGATTTTTCTGCAGTAGAGCCTTTTTCTATGTCTGACTTGAAGATTTGGAGCTGCTTTTATGTACAATTCATTATATTAATAGGAAAGACTCATTGGGGTCATCTTGGAATGAATGTAGCCCTCAGTTTACATTCTTAGTCATCATTAGATGAATAAATATCAGTGAGATTACCTCATAAGCCTTGGGAAGTTCCCTGCACGACCCCACCACTACCACGTCTACTTAGATATGGAGGAAGTATTAAAGGGCTATTTCAGCTAGCGTGTAAAATCCTTGCTGTGACATAGCCTCCATTTGTGAGCCTGGGTGAATTATCCAAGATCTTTTCCATGTTGCAAGAGAGACCAGGACGCTTTCTCACTGGGGATGTCACTGATAATAATAAAGAAGGAGTCCAACAGTCAGTTGAATCTGCTTTCAGTGACCTTAAATACCTTATCTGCACCTTCGAAGACAGGAAGAGGTGATTGGCAGGTCAATTAGTGATAGTATCGGTCGATGTACTTGGCACTCTTAACGCTCTTTGCAGCAGATAAGTCTGCTTAATATAAAAACTGTCATAATTCATTCGCCTTTTTATACTATATACATTTTCTGTAGAATCATCAATCCGGTCAACTGTCAGAAAAGACGTGTCAGGATTCCCATTCCCTCATCCGCCCTTCTGTGATTTCACTTTATGGAGATTATCCCACACGATGAAGCAGTTAGGATTATTCCTCTGGTATGCTGAATCAAAGTTAGTTTTTCCCTTCCTGAAACCACGATCGGGAGAGTGAGCAAGATGGCGGGCCTGGCAGTGTGGATGTTTTCACTGTGTCCGCTCTCTTGTCCAGTCCACTGTCAAAGCCATCACAGTCTCTTCCCCTCTCAGCCAGTGGCAGTCGGTGGTTTCCTGTGTAAATTAACAGACTCAGTGGTGAACTAGATTCCAATTTTGAAGCAAAGTAGAGTGTGCAAATTAGCCATGTTTTTTAATTAAGCCCGGTGCACAGTGCGAAGGCAGAGGGCTATTGTTCCGGATGGGGCAGGTGCAAATTTATTCTCTGGGGAAGCGCAGTGTTGTCCATCCTCCAGCCGAGTCCCATCCTTGGCCTAATCAGCCCCCCAGCTTGAAAAATGTCCACTTTTTGGCACCGCCGTGCTGAGAGTGGTCGGAAATTATTCATTATTTGAGGGCCCTTATTTTTAACATTTCCATTAAAAGTTGCCACCATGCAGACAGACACAGCATTTGATTTTTGATAATTATAGTTGCTGGACAAATGCTCATTTATTGGCCTTTGTCTGTGCTCCTGGTTCTGTGTGGATGCTCTTCAAGTGTGGAAGCTTTAAAGGTGTTCTCTGTCCTGCCAGTTTCTGTCTTCTCTGGCAGGTATGATGTCCTAGGGTGCTGTCAGGTGTCTCCAAGTGGAGCATGGCATGCTGGGAATGTTAAACACTATGACTGTTTGACTGTGTTCTAAGACGCTATGAAGATGTCAAGACATTAACAGTTGGTCTGAGCTGAAACTAATTGACTGGCAACTATTTTGGGGGGGAAAAAAAAAAAAAAAAAGGTCATTTTAGTTGTTTTCTAAATATTGGAAAACATTTTCTGACTCCATCCTAGCGTTTTTTGCAATTAGATTGACTTTCGCTAAAATGATCTGCAGCTGTTCTGCTCTTCCATAAATTCTTTCTCCCCATTTTCTCAGCAACCATAGTGGTAAATACCAGTAATAGTGAAAAGTTTGACTGTTTGGAGAGTGAATGTGAATGTTTTCTACTTTTCTTTCCTCCATGCTTTGGGATTGCGATGGTATTTATAACATTTATTTTATATTTGGTATTTTATAACAAAGAAAAAATGTTTTGTAGGCTAAAAAAAAATTGTGGCTCAATTAATAATAAAATTATCCTTACTCTCTATCCTAATTAACAACAAATACATATTTAAAAAAAAAAATCTAAATTCAGAAAAGTGTTTTAGCTAAAAATTAGCAATGAACTCAAGCATCCAATTGGGTGTCCGGAGCCTGAAATATGAAAAAGGTAGAACATCTTTTGGGTGATGAGGAGGACAATTGCACGTTCGTTTTGGTTGCACACGCTCCTCTGTGGGGGCTTGAATCAGACGAAGACTAGCTGCAGATAATGAGCTGTCTTTAATCATTGGAGACAGTACGTTGAGATGCTTTGCATCGCATTTGCAAGGAAGAGAGAGAGGGGGGGATCTAATTACTGCACTACAGAAAAATCACACAGCTTCCTGTCCGTCGGAGCTGATGCTCAGGCCTAACCAACCTTGACAGGAAGTGACACCAAAGAGTGTGTCTGTTCTGAACACAGAAAAACAAAAGAAAAGTAAAAGACAGCAAAACTGAAGATATTCATGATTGGATCATGTGGATTAATGAATCTTTTTCTCCATTTCAGAGTAGAAGCAAACAGATTCTCATTTGAGCTTTCCTTTGGAAATATGGGCAACCATGTGCGCTGGTAACATACAATATGCTTTTTACAGTTGACAGCATAAAGCATATACTTTTATTGATGTTTAAAAAAAAAATGCATTCCTTGACAGCTTTGTATGAACATTTCAGATGCATATCAATGCTACGCCCTTCCTTGCTGACAGAGTACAGATGAAACAGTGTACATCAAAATAGAAATGCTTCAAAAAGTGAAGCTGAAGTCGACTCTGACTCAAAACCAGGATCTGAATGAAATTGACAGGACGGGATTCTTGACAAAAATGCTCAAACACAGTAAAGGAGTGAATACTTTTGGATTGGATTGGTGACAAAACAAAGCGCTTCTCCTGTACTCCCTGTGTCTCAGCTGCTAATTAGAAACGACACCGTCAGATGTTTAAAAAAACTCAAACATGACTCGTATCACTCCTGTGAGGGTATTAAACTTGGGCGCTTCATGGAATCCAAATTTTCATCAGGCCACACTGATATATATGTTTGTGTAATATTATAATCTTGAAGTAGATGCCACCTTTCTTCCTCCATGTACATTCCATTAAACTAGAATAGCTGCCTGAGATAAGTCCTGCAATCCCTCCACTATTTCATCCTTGTCCATATCCATAAGCAGCAAAAAAAGATTTGTCCCATAACCCTGTGTGATCATTTGCATCTAAAACGATATTCGACATTTGTTATTCCATCAATCAATACCATCTCTACCATTCTCTGTGTGCATAATCTCAGGGCCTGCATGCAAAACGCTTAACAATAACATGTATGTTATACAAGAAGCCATATATCATCCCTGGACGCATTTACATCCTGTTAACAATTTCTCAGGGCAGATTAGAGGGCGCTGAGACGGCAGCCTCGATCCCATGAGAGGTGGGCTTAGGGGACTGATAAGGCCAGCCATAGGGAGGCAGGATTAATACATATGACCAGGACACATGGAGGCCTTCTGATTATTCTGGCAGAAAAACGGCCCTATCCCATTGCCTCCCCGCGTGATTAAATACACCCAGAGTGCGGACAGGGAGGCAAAGGGATGGGGAGATAACCGATTTTATTTATGCAAGCTGGTTAGCCTGGCAGATCACGTCTGAGGATTGTTCACGCTACAGGGGTGAGGGATGGCACCAGGGGAGCTCACCCCTGATCACACGCAGGGCTGCTTTAGCTGTCACTACTCCACCTTGCCTTCTTCCCTCTGTAGAATATAGATCAAGGATTCCCAAAATATTTCATGTCAAGGATTTCCTATAAAAATATGGCTATCCACAGACCAGCATTTGCTTTGCATTTTTTATTATTATTATCTTTCCTGCCAAGGAAGCCAATTGGAGAGACGCTTTACCGTAGAGAACTACATGAATTAGTAACTTTGCATATTAGGTGGACACGTAACAGTGGAACAACTTACACATTTCATCCTCGTATTTTTCATGGCTGCTATCTTAATTGATTGTTTTTATCATCTGTTAATGTTTGCTCATTCTTTGATTGATTGATTATTTGCCCCGAAAACTATTACAATTTTGTCCAAACAGTCCAAAATGACTAAATGCCAAACCAATGGCCCTAAACACACATAATTTAATTTACTACAATGTTTAGACAACCGAAAGTGGCACATTTTCACATTTCATTTGGAAAGTTTAAGCAATTTTGTTATTAGAAATGTTTTCAGCAGTTCGTTAAATTATTACTATTATTATTTTTACTTATCAGAGCAGTTGCCACTGAATTTTCCTTAACCAATTAATCAACTCCTCGTTGCAGCTCTATTATTAAGTAAACACAAAAAAACTGAAGAAAAAAGAAAAGTAACAAAAAAGAAAATCAAACTACAATCCATAGAAACTTTCTGAAGGACCTTGAAAGGATGCAAACGTCCTCAGACCCCACTCTATGAACTTAACCTTTTCCTTTGTTTGCTGTCTCTCTCCAGCACTCATATTTTCCTTCACCTTTGTCTGCCCCGAAGAACTGTACATGTATATCTGCACATTCTTTTCCCAGATTAAGATGTCCAACTATTCAGGCTTCATCCTTGTCAAGAACTTCAGTAAGTTTTATCAGTAATTGTAGTTCACATTAGATTCTGTATACAAGGCAGTGAGAGCGGGGATTACCTAATTAACTTCTTCAAAAACATGTACTCATTATCGATTGAATTCCTTTTTGGTAGTTAGAGGGTGCTTAATTAATTAATTGTCTTAATGACCCATTAATGGTGGTGTGCAAGGAATTCTAATGAGCCACCTTAATTAAATATTATCTCACTGTTTAATCAATGCATTTAATTATTCACATGATATTTTCTGTGGAATCAATTTGGTTCTGGGTCAGAGGAGCAAAATGCTGATTGTGTGTTCCCTCACTGATTCATCACTGAATTGGTCATTTGGGTCAAAATCCTCTTTTAATCACAAGGAAATAAGCCATTTGGCTCAGATCCATACATTTTTGTGTGTGAAAGTAATTCTGATCATTTTGATATCACTTTTAATTGACCCTGGGTCACACTTTACATCTGTTTGAGAGACATGTTTTAATTAGATATATGAGATGTTGTAATTACATAGTGTGGTCACAGTGTGTTGGTAGCCATTAGGGAAGATAAATGGTAGAATTCCATATATTTTTGGAAATTAATGGACAATTTACCTGTAGTTTTCTCATTGTGCAGCATGCAGTGTTATGTTAGTCACCGCCTGATATGGCTTTTTTTTGTGTTACTCTGAGACCTCAACACACTGGCTCTATGCTGTAAAATTCCTACGCTCCTTAACTGACAAGCAGAGGACAAATTAGGCATTTGCACGCACTTTCACAGCAATATATAGCTTTCGGATAGAAGCGCATTTGAAACACAATACAATTTTGCTAAACTAGGATTCGTAGCTGTGTCATCACCAAGTTTCTCTCCATCTCGAGTCCGTGAACCTCTGCTCTTCCTCTGTCCTCCCCCCTGTTCTCCAGAGCAAACTGGAAGACCTCTGTCATCATCCTCGTTTTAGCTCAAATTTGGTGGGATCAAAGGTGGCCAGCTGGGCGGGGGCGGGGAGCAGATGGTTGCATGCTCAGGGGGACCAGGCAAAGGCCCTTCAGGTTTTAACACCTCCTCTCCCCTGGGTGCCCGGGTGGGGGGGATCCGGCTTGGGGAACCTACCTGAGCTCAGTGGCATGACCAGCAGGCTTCCACTGCACCACCCCCTGCTTTGTACACATATGGCGCCACTAAAGGGGGCCTTGAGCTGGGGTTCTGACCTGAGGAAAATAAACTGTTGAAGGGCAGAGGAAGGTAAGCCTCATTCATTAGATGAGAGCATGAGAAGAAATCCATTTATTCACAAACCTTGAGTGAACTTTAAGTTCAAGGAGTCTAGCGTTAGACTTGTAGTACCGGAAAAGTGACAATAAACTATTGTATGTTTCCATGAGATAAAAATATTTAAATTGTGTGATGATTTTTTTTTCCCCCCTCTAAACTGTTGAACAAGGATTTTTTGCTTGATTTTGTTAGTTATAGAGTTTTACCTCTGATAACCTGCTGTTGTGGGATCTCACTGGGCCAGGTAATGGCTGGTTACAGAGAGTGCAGGTGCTGGGGCAGATTAATCCCTTGCCAAATCAGCTCCGCCTCAGCAATCTCAAAGTTCCAGGAAAGGAGCCTGCTGGGAACGTGAAGTGGTACTTGTGGTCTGGGATTATGACTTTCAGACTTGTTGGCCTTGAGAACACAAATGTAGCCTCTTGAATTGAATTTGCAGAGGGAATAAGTTCTGTGGAGTAGGGGGTTGGGGGTGGTTTGGATTCATCCACCGACCAATGTTTTTTTGGGGATAACTATTTTTCCATAAATCCATCTTAAGTAGTCACATTCTCCCTGTGGCTAATAGGATCATGATGGGAATAATCTTTACAAATCTGACAGAAAAAAAAAGAATGTCCTGGCCTTCAACTTCTTCCTCTCGGTAAATGAACAATTTCAAGAGTCTTTCCTGTGGGACAAGGGGGGAAAAGACTTACTTTGGCAACGAGACAAAAAAGTGAGAGAAAAACAACATAATTTTCTCAGGAGAGGGTTGGCTACCATTACCAGAGCTATATAGGTTACACATTATGTCTGTATTTCTGTCTCAAATGTGGGTGATTATTATTTAAGTGTAATGCAGCATAGAAAATGAATTTAAAGCAAATAAAAAATATATATATATATAACAGACATACATGTGTGTGCAGCAGTAACCAAACATTTTAGTCTACTGACTTCATACAATGGACACAGATAGTTTTTAACATTTTAGAGATTTACAACAAACATGAATGACCAGCAGGTGACCACTGAAGACCCTTGAAAATAGAAGTGGCCTCTTATTCATGGTGGATTGAATCTGAAAATAGTGCCCAATCAGACATTTGCTCCCCATTTGCACCTTGTCACTCACACTTGCGTCTACATAGCCCAACATAGCCTTGAACACACGCAGTATGACCAAGCAAACCTCATATTGTCATATCAAACTCTGGCAGCAAAGTTATACGGACTTGCTCTGTATTTACTCTCCTGCTCCAACATACAAACACCATTATTTTTTTAGCTTCAGCAATTTCAAACAACAAAAATTACACCAGAGAGAAATCTGTCATTTGTTGTATTTGTTGTAATTATTTTTCTCTAAACACAAGATGGAGTGATTGCAGATGGAATGTTCAGAAATGTTTTAAAAAGCCAAATATGTTGAAGCTTTTCAGTTGTGATGATTTACTACATCTGTTATGCATCCTTTTAATTACAGCACCAGCTAACACAACCTCAATGACGGCAGCAGGGAAAAACTGAATTAGTGATTTTTTTTTTTGTTGCAAATCAGCTGAAAGACAAGTTTATTCATTCTGGCATTCCTATTGTAAATTGAATATGTTTTAGTTTTGGGCACAGGATTTTGAAGGCATCATCATGTGGCGTGGGAAATGCTAACATTAATATTAATGTTGTAAAAAAATAACACAACTACTATTTACCATGTAACCCAACATTTAAAATTACACATTTCCTCATGACTAACTAACCAAAAGGCACAAAAGCTTTCAAGGGGTAATGGACTGAACATCTCACGCTTTTCTCATCATCTGGCTGGTATTCTCAGTGCTGAATCACTTTGGTTTGACTCCAAAGACAGTGATGGTATTGGCTGTGCTGTAACTGAGATTCCCAACTTCACAAAGAGCCTCATGCTGCTGCGCCTATTGCATTCTGGGACAAAGGTGCCACCCTGAACCCATCTATCTCTCAGGATCACAATGAAAGCAAAGAGTTGATTTAGCTGGCGTGTGTGTTTTCTCTTTCTGCCTTTTGTTTGTGTGCTTGCATGTGTGTGTCTGTGGGTGTGTAAATGTGCAAGTGTCCCATTGTGGCCAGACACCTGCCCACAGGCCTCTTGTCTGACTGATGAATCAGTGTCTTGAAGATGTCTTTGAAGAAGTCTATTGTATGCCTTTGTTCTACAGTCTTAAGCATCCTATCCTGCACACTAAAAAGAAAATAAATCCACTGCTGACACTGCCACAATGAATGGCCTTGGCTATCGTCCCATCAACCATCTCTTCCTCCTCAGAACAGAGGAAGAAAAAGATAATGGATTTTGGATCAGAGTAAAAAAACAAAAAACAAAACAAGTATATACAGACTATGACACCTCTATCTCTTCCCTACACCCCTATCATTGCTTTGAAAGAACAAATTAAACAAATAAAACTCCCCTAAAACTTTTTTCCTCATTTTAATCCGTTTTCTCTTTCTTCACTTCATTTGATTTCTGTCTTATTTGTGATGTTACACCTGCTATCATTCATATGCTGCATGGTCTGTCAGGGCAGATTAGAAGCAGGGGGCTTGTGCCTCGACAGCCATCGTACAGTATCAATATTGTGACGGCTGAGGAGCCGCCTGTCCTCACATCTCCTCCGAGTGCAAAGACAATTGAAAAGAGGAAGTGTCACAAACCTGACACCCAAGTCACTTCAAGGAATCCCTTTCAAGAAGAAATAAAACCTCACCTGACAAAGCAAAGCTAGCCCAGGACAAGAGTAAATAGCATCAAACACCAAGGGTATTTCCACTTTTAACAAAAGGAAATGCAAAATGCTCAAATCAATTAAGATTCAGGAAATGAAATTATGAATTACGTTCTTAAAAGTTTGATTTTGCTGAAAGAATTTTGATAAAGTCGCATGTGGTTTATTGTGCATGACTTTCCCAAATTAGAATAGACAAAAGGAATTGTGCTTGGCTCCAAAGAGATGCAGAAAACAGCTGCTGTCTTTAAAAGGTTAGTGTGATTGATGGCAAACAGTTTGATTGGTAAAATAAAACGCATTTGCATGTTGGTGCATTTTCAAATCCAGTAACACTAGGCAGAGATGCCTTTTTTTTGTATGACATCTAACACTATGATTTTTCATAGTTTGACCAAATGTAATAATTTCCTCCCATACAGTACCACTCATTAACCCCAATTACTCTTCCAGGAGGCTATCAAAATTACTCTTCTTTTTCCCCAGTGTTCTAATAACTCCAGCTGCTCTCCTCATCAACTGGTTTAATCTGGGTGAGTTAGACTGGGATGTAAGCCAAATGAAAAAATGTAACATGAGGTTAATCACCCTGAATACATTCTCCAAGTAATGTAATTTGTCCATTTTCTGCCTTTTCTCTTAGTTAGCACACACTCCCCCCCGCTCAATGTGTCATTAAAAGTTGGCCGTTGATTTCTTTGTAGCGGATTAGTGCAGTTTGTGACCTGGTGACTTGTGGAAGTTACAGCATCGTACCAAAGAGAGTTGTCACAGGTTTTATTGCAGTTTCTCCATCTAAGGTTGGCAGCCAATGTAACCAGCCTGGTTTTAGCCAAATGCCCCACTTCTCAGCAAAAGACATTTAATTGACATTTAATTTAGTCCCACTGTGTAGCCCTGGTACTTCTGACCCACAGTCTGCAGAGGCTAGTGAGGTACGACGGCGTCCAGAACACTGTTTGTGCATCCCACTTAAGATCGCAATAGAAATCAATGAAAGTCCACAGAAAATGAAACAAGATGAAACAAAGGGGGAGAGAGGGAATAAGACAGAAATGTAAAAAAAAAAAAAAAAAAAAGAGAGAATAAATAAAGCCCACAGAATAAAAAATAAAATCCCAGGGTGGTTACAAGATCAGCCATGGTACAATTACTATCACTTTGAATTTGAAATGGCCATTTAAAGGGCAGTAGAGCATCCTGAAAAATTAAACTGGAGCTTAATTAGCACACTCCAACCTGACAACGGAGCAGCTTTCAGCCTGGCTGAGCAAAGCAGTCAAGCAAGAGGAAGTGAGTGACTGAAGGACTGAAGGACCGAGGAGGCCCTGCTGCTCCCGCTCTGAACCCATCACACACCCAACTGTGAGACACACTTACAGACGTGCGTGTGCAAACCCACTCTGTGCACTGGCATACATGCAAGTTACCTTTATTCCCGACTAGCTCATCTTCACAGATGTAGCAAAGGTAAAACTTCATCTACTGTACGTTTGAAAGTGCCCCCCTTTGATTTGTTATTGTTATTGAGTTAACGTGCATCATAGAAGCAAATGGCTCCTTTATCTTTCCAGAAGAATGGTGGTGCTCAAGCATGTCTTCTATCCCTCTCAGCCTGCCAGCAGTGGTTGGGTCAGACCCGTGACCCCCTGGCCTCTCACCGTTAAATTAACTCTGCCCCCAGTTGGGTGTTGTGCCAAATGTCAGGAGCGGCCTCTAATCCTCTCTGGCTGTCTGGTTGGCCACTCAGCACTAGACTACCTTTCCTGTCCGGACCAGTCCACCTACATACCAGCCTCAGCTCAACTCTAGTGCCGGCTCTCTGTCTCCGCACAAGAGGTGACCACCTACTCATTCCACCTTACCATACCATTCACTTAGCCAACCTACTTTCTTTTCTTTCTTTTTTTTTTTCCATGGCACCAACAAAACGATGCTGCAGCAGAGTTTTAGTTTTGAACTCAAACTTTTGACCATCCAAGTGGGTGAAAAGTGGAATTGCAAAATCCTGCCGGAGGGTTTGAAAAGTGCTGAGGGGAGGTGAAACTAGACACTGTCAAGACAGCTCTGTCTGTGTGTGAGTACATGCGTGTATGTGTGTATTTCACCTCTGTCTTTCCTGAGCCCTGAGGTCTTTACAGCAGTCTGGTCAAAGAGAAGGAGAGCCTCATGGCTATGTCTGTCACAGAGTACAACAGGTCAACTTTAACTTCGCCTGAAAACTTTGCAAAGTGAGTTTCATAGTTAGCTGTTAAATTTAGCTTCAGAAACGCAGTGTGAATAATTTTAAAAGACCGTGGATAATTAGAAGAATGCCATCGGCAGAATGTCATGGACGAAGTTGTGATATACCTTCAGCCAGAGTGATTGTGTCTTGGAGAAGGGATGATTTCCTTTGGACAGATCAATCCAAACCTATTTTAGAGAAGCATGCGACCTCTCCATACCACGGTCGAGTAGCACCAGCGTCGTCTGAAGGCACAGCTAATTTGATTTGAGTCAAATGTGGGGCTCAAGCATTGCCTATTAGTTTAGATTTAATTAACCCAAATTGTGTTATTGTGTTTGATGACAGAGAGTTTCCTGTGCAGGAACCTCATTGTCAGATCATTGTTCTGTTCTCTCGTTCAGCTTGGTCACCGGTTGACAAACATTGGCCGCCAATGTGGATTATAGAGAGAAGCAAAGCTCTTACATTATTGTTAATGAAGGACGGGCACTGCATACCTGGACATTGACTACAGGCACAAAATGAAGAGCTTGTTCTCTTGAGTTATCTTTCAATGGGAAATTAATTTGACACATATAGTGCAGAATCTTAAATTTAGAGCACATGGAAAACTGTTGTCATAATATTCCGGTACAGAGAATAAAAATACAGCCGATTAAGTTCTTATTTTCACCACTTCACTTAATTTTTAAGTCTCAACTTCACGCTCCCTTGCAGTGCTGCACCAAGGAGTAGGACGGTGTATAGAGCATTTAGGCACTTTTAACACATCTTACTGGCTTGTCACAGAAGCATTCTGTGATTGAAATCAAGTTTCTTTTGCATGTCAAATTAATAAGGCGAAAGCCCAACACGTAACGAATGAAAAGTGCAAATCAATCACCTTCAAACAAAGTGACATAAATACCATTCAATTCCATAAGATCTTATTTTACCTCCCTCCACTCTTAATGCCTTTCTCTCATGTGGAGTGACATGGTATTTTTTTTCCCAGTGACATGCGCTATAATTGACAAAACCTGGCTGCACTTTGCCAAAGTGTATTGAGCTGCTGTCTGGGTGAAGAATACAAATTCATTCTGAATCGGAGGTGCTCAACAAAACTGCTGCCAATTATCTGAAGCCCTGTAAATGATAACTCTGTGGCCACTCGAGCATGAAACAAGGAGATGAAGATGAATCTTACTCTTCCCCATCATTTCATCCAGTTTAATTGACAAGCTCTCACTCGCTGTTAAATTTAGAAGATTACAAATATGAGCTGAATCTCGAGCACCCAATCCACCGGCTCTAATCACATGCTGAACCAGTCGCAAATTAATCTACATATTTTAATAAGGTGCCAGTAGCCGGGAAGGTGTGTGCAGACATTTAACAGATTATCATCCTCAGTCCCCGGAGTTCAGAAATTGAATAAATATCTTCCATATAAATACACGGGAACCTCGGCTGATAGCGAGGAGCTTTCCTCTTTCGCTCACAGGCGAACATGTGGAAAGGCTTTTGGAAGCTTTTGCTTCACTTGTGGTCCATAGTCTTATACTTGGGCCGATTAACAGTCCACGCACTTATTGGACACAGAAGATGTAATTTCCCAGGCCTGCTAATACCAACAGCTCCTGGCTTTCTTACTTCCAATGTAATCTTATAAGCACAGGAATGAATTTTTCAAGAATTATACCTGCTCTGGAGATGAAGAAGCCATTGAGTATAAATGGCAATGTGTATAATATATTACTATAACTTATAGTTTTAAAAGTTAATAGGCAAACTGAAAGCTTATTGGAGTTGACTCATGCTCGTGTCGAGCATTTCACAGAAACTCAGCAGCGGCAATAGTCTGATGAAGCTGAATCCATGGATCTGAATCCCTCTTTATTTCTCCAGACTGGGACTAGCTTTAGCAAACTTAGTTTCTGAAAGATTTGTGGTGAAATAATGTTCACCTACATTTTTAAATGAAGTAAGGGTTATGACACATGAATTATGAATATGTATATATTGCATGTTGTTATCTGCTGAGATTTAAGCAAACGTTCCCAGGAGTCATAAAAAGACCAGTCTTGAACCTGCAGCTTAACCTGCAATTCACCCTCTTAAACATACCTATTTTCCTTGAGAAACACTGAAAATTACAAGCTTCCTCATTCACTTCAAATAAACTGGTGATGGGAGTCCTTAAGTAGCAGTACAAAGAGTTATAAATTGTTTTTTTTGTTTTTTTTTTCCACCTTTTCACAATGCCAGGAGGAATATAGGCTCATTACACTCTTGAGGGTCACTTTTAGTGTCGGAAACTAGTGCTTACACAGACTTTACAACGTGTATCATTATGGCTCGCCATATAAGGAGGCAGCAAGGATAAGAAAGGGAAAGAAGGGAGGTCACCAAAGCTGTCAGTTTCAGATGAGAAGGAGATGCAAAGATCAGCACTCAGTTATCACCACTTAACTGAGGTGACTCTTCCCTCTTGTTTGTGCCACCTGTTTGTGAAATCAACTTTTCCGACCTGTTATATAACATACAATAGCCTAATGCCTTTTCTTTGTCTGCAGTCAGGCAGCTGCTGCTTTAACGTCCCATTTTGAGAGGAACTTTGAAACCAAACTATTGCACAAAAAACACAAATGCCTCTCCTAATCAAACGCGTGTTTATCTTCAATCAGTGATCAGACATGTCTCAGTGCCAGGACCAAACAGTGATAAACCACCACCACAGCCGTGATTTGTCATTTAGAAGTGATTCCTCTGGTCCTGTCCCATCTCCTGGCTGAGTGAGACATCACACGTCAGCAGTGATTGACAGTCTCCAGTTCTGTCAGTTAGCTGCGGGGGAGCTGCAGGGAAAGATAAGGACATCTATCTGTGTAGCCCCTAATGGCAGGCTGGGGCACGTGAAGGCTCCCTCCAACCATGATGATATCTGTACCTAGTAGGCCTGGATTTACTCCTACTATAACACCTGTCCCCAGCTGACCTTTGAACCTTTCCTGACCCCTACCTTTTATTCAGATCAATTTGTATTATGTTGAAAAAGTATGAAACAGCCTCACTTTTAGCCCATACTGATGTAAATCCCATCCATTTTTCTCACACCAGTTATTTCAAAAAACACAACTTATTTTTGCTCCCAGCTTAAGTCATAATGAAGATGTGTTTACCTGCATTGCACCATGTCCAGTCCTCTGTTGTCATTGTCAGCGTCATTTAAACAATTATATAAATGCTTGCATTTTCTTTAAGTTCTAAAATGTATTTCTATCTATGGAAATTCTAGACACATTTAAGGGAAACTACCTATTTTACACATGAAGTTAAGTTCAATTATCCTGAGGAATTTACACAGCCAGTGACAAGATGGCTTTGGTAATGTCATTTGTGTTATCTCATCTTGAACTTCAGACTTGTCTTCCTGATAAATTGGAGGTGCATAGTTTGATAGAAGTGACAGAGGGGAACGTGGGCCCCGGTGTCTTTTCGTGTTATTGCCTATCAGCCCATCTTTTAATTTTGCCGTTTCTATCATTTCATACAGGTAATCCAAAGTTTGTTTGGACATTTGAATTCCTTAATTATATTGATGTAAAATAATAAATTGTCAAAGTACCCCTTTTCATAGTAAGCTTATCTACTAAGAGAAGCCAGCAGCTCCTCTCAACCTTATAAAACTGCCTAGTCCAATAAAAATTACTTATTCTAATACTTTTACAGATGAGGAAATGAAATGACACTTGGCTATCATCATGCATGTTAGATTTGTTTGTTTTTTCTGAATACGGTTACCTTGGAGGTGGCACTTACAACTACAGCAGATGAATACATACTGTATATAGATATGTATTCAGACTGGAATGAACCTCATGTACAGTGAGACTTATCAAAGGCAGCTGTTCATTTCTGAGATACTGATCCTCTGACAAGGGAACAGAGTAAAATTGACAATAATAGTTTTAAATTAGCTGATCAGGCTTCATTATGTTTGGCTGAACGTGATGAAGCCTGGACCAGACTGCACAGTAATGTGTGTTAACAGATTTAAGGACCCTTTACTTTTATCTCTCTAAATCTCCTTATTTGGGTTTATACAAAAGCAAATGTAGAATCAGACATTGCAGGGGGTGGCAGAGGGAGGGGCAAGCCCACACCACTTAACCTTAAAGTACCTTGTTTTTAAATCTCTGAACATATGTAGTCTGGACCTCAGATCTGTGTCAGTTTGTTTCAGCGTGTTTAACTGAGTAGCCCCTTTGTAATGTTATTAGCGCTGCATTACCATGTGGACTGTTGCAGTAAATAAAGGCGCCCTGCCAAGTTTGGGTGCCACGCTATATGCTACGTGGACGCACACAGCCTGAACTGAGGTTAAAAGACTTAAGCAAAGCTTTAGAAGATGGATAGGCTTAGAGACAAACAGGACAAATGCTTAAACTGGAACACATTTTAATTACAGTATAGGTTTCACTGTGTATCTGTCACTACAATGTCAGGAAAGCCCTCTCTGAACTAATGGAGGTGGTGTGTGTGTGTGTGTGTGTGTTTGGGCATGTGCTGGCATGTTTGACTGTTGTTTGCTTCTTAAAAGGAAGGTCCTCTCAGGTCAACCAGCGTTCTTTGCTGAACTGACTTCCCTTCTTTCTGTTACTTGTATTACAGGTAAATAGAATAACTAGCCCACAACACAACAATGGGATTATGAGATATTGACGGGTTTATGAAGTAGAATTAAAACTTGTAAACATCATTCTTGTTTAATCCAAGACAAAAACAGCAAAAACCCAACTCATAAAGGACAGAAAACTACAAACATCAGCTCCAAACCCATAAATGACCTTGTCTGAAAGAAGAGAAGGAAAAATGCAAATAGCAGTGGGAAATGACAGAGTGGAACAACAGGACATTTAACGGAGAAACGAGTGGATGGAGGGGGGTTGGTTGGTGGTTAAGGGTAAGAAAGGCCTTGCTTATTATCTCAGTCATCGAGCGGAATAATAGGACAACAGAAAGCCTGAGTGTGCTCAAATCTACCAGTTTGCCATTTGGGCTTGACGTAGTTAAAAAGGGTTTTGGCTAATCGACTAAGCTCGCCTTGTCCCCACCCCAGTGACCCAGAACAGCCATCTTCCTCTCCCCGCAGACCCCTACAGAGCAAACACTGCAGGGACATTAAACACTCGTACACATTTTTAACTATTATCCTAAATGGCAAGGACTGTTCTTTTCTCCTTCCATAAGGTTTGAGCCATTGAATAAACTCAAATGATAATCCATCAATTTATTTCTACTTAGCTTGGTGAATAATGGTGCAATATCAGTCCTGGAAGGAGCGTTGGGGAGTACAGCTAAGTTCATGAAAAATTGACATCATTTGTTTCAGTCAGGATCCGGATTTTCTTTTTAGATCCAAAATACTGGACGGCCTACCAGCTACTGCGGCACCCTGCTTGTCCATTTTACCCCCCTACTGAACACTCACAGGGCTGTGTGGCAGTAACATGGGCAACATGCCAGAGCCATTGTTGCTGTAAATACTCAAGGGCTATTGTCTCCCCAGAGGAATATCGTTGGAATTGTAGCTTTATCTTAACCACCTGTACCATGTGAACTAAGTTTGCTCCTTCCAACATTTCCTGTCCCTAAAGAGACCGCAAGCCTCTGTGGTGAAAGGAGGGTAAAATCCCCTTGTGTGGACTTCCTTTAATTATAATAACATTTACAGTTAATTACGTGCAAAGTATTTTAACAGTGCAGGTTGCCTGGCCCACTGTCATCAATTATTTAAGGACAAGCAGAGACAAATAGAACGGGATTCAGTACAATATTACAAAAAAGTATTATTAAACACTGTTGCTACAATTAATTGTTTAAACACAATAACTTTAACTTCCTGTTTGAAGAATATTATTATTTCTCATGCTTTTCAAGTCAAAGAAAATATAGTTAAGACTATTGCACGAAGTGTATGAAGTAATTTGTAATATGTTGTAATTGTATTTAAATGAAATATTTGTTTTGTTATTTTAACTACTTCACATTTGCACATGGACAACATGACAGACATTGCTTTGGCAGTTTCATGTTGTCCTAAAAATTAAAAGGAGGTGATTGTAAGCTAGCAAACAATGAAAATCTTGTCTTTGGCATTGTTAGAACAAGGGTAAACTTTTGATATGTTTGGAAGCGCTGCAGGGCATCTTTATAAATGCCCAATCAGAATATTTTATCCATCACTGACTGGTTAATCAGGTAGCTTTTTCCAAGTGGCCCTAACTTAAGAGCTTTACCAGGCAGTTAAGAAAACAATAGCCCACTTTTCTCAGATACTCTTCCAATTCCCTATTGGCTTTCTGGAGGAGGGAGAAACTTGGTGTGTTGACTTCCCGTGTGTGTGTGTGTGTCTATGAACGAGTGTGTGAGAGTGGGGTGATTGTTAATTTACATCCGTTCATTGCCATCCCTTGGTTTTAATTCCGCCATCAGAGCATTAAAGGCACCGCTGGCAGAGGCCCCATTGCTCTGTTACTGGGGGATGTTGGAATGAAACAGTGTTATTATATAAATACCATTGCACTTTTGACTCCAGGAAGCTACTTCCTGAGGTGTAACCCTTAGTCATTCAGGGAACTGATTTACAGTAACTGGCCAGGGGTGGACGTGCTTCTCTAACACTTTATTTCACCCCTCTGCGCTCCTTCCCTCCTCTCTCCTTCTCCTACCCACCCTTCACAGACACCCAGGTTTCTCATCCAATTTTAGGACTGGAAATCTCACTCTTTTGACATGTCCTGGGGTTGATTTTCACCTCGACCACCGGCACAGCTGTCCATCCATGTGACGTCCAGAGGCGAGATGTTCTGCTTTATTAAAAAGTGCGAATGTAAAAAAAAAAAAAAAAAAGAGAGAGAGAGAGAAAAAGTGAGACACGCAAACGCAAAAAAAAAAAAAGAGGTACAATGGCAGATACTGTTAACGTACATCTGTCCAATTTGTAGAGGCAGAGATGCAGCCTTACACTAGATGGGTCCGAAGTGTTTGTTTGAATTATAACTGGCCAGCATGCATGTTCTGTAGCATACAAATCCATAGAAGAAAGGGTGCTGTTGTGGATCCTATTCATCTGACAAACTTCTCAGGCAATTTGAGGTAAAAGACAATAACAATTTACATGACAGAGCGAGAGGGGGGAAAAAAAAAGATGCAAACTCCACGCCAATCAAACTTGCTTTTGTGTACACCACGGCAGATAAAAAAGAACCTGACTTTGGAATCAAAAGATTAAAACAAAAGCTCCCTTGTCGAATGTCTGTAATAGCACCAACTCTCCGGCTACTGATTATATAGAGAACAACTGCAATTACGTTTCTGGGCTCACAACAGAGAGGCGAAGAGGCAAAACCAGGCCCAGGAGAGATGATTAATATTCTTATTTTTATTCAGATGCAGCCAGTGCACTGACAGCCACATCGTCTCATTGGTTCCCCTCATCAGCCAAATGCAAAACATGGCCACCAGGAGAAAAAAAAAAGAAACTGGCTTTATTTTTCTTGCAGAGAATCTCAAAAAAAAAAAAAAAAAACAAACCCATAAGTGTCTAAAACCCTTTTCCTCCTTTTCGTTTAGTCTCATGTTCAATGAGAGAGCAACAGTGCTGTTTTAATTTAAATGTGAAAATCCCAGTTCTCCGAAGGAGAATGATGCCCCCCCCCAGTGAGTCTTTGGAGAAATCCTCAGCTCCCCTGCGCCTTCGTAACTCCTAATTTATTTCAAAAGTGCGTGTGATTAGAAAAACCCTCCTAAATTACTGTATCGCACAAAACGGTATAATTAAATTAATATTGGATGTAATAATTACTTTGTGGATTCTCATTTTTCATACACACAGCTGCTTTGTTGCCTGAACCATTAGCATTTGTCTGCTGCAATTAACAAAGACTCTAATGAGATTTCTGTGTGTGTATGTGTGTATGTGTGTGTGTGTGTGTGTGTGTGTATGTGAGAGAGAGAGAGTGTGAGTGTGACTTTATGGGGCCTTGTTTGACTGTGTGCAATGTGTGAGTGTGTGTGTGTGCGTGCAGATTTCACTACAGAGTGTGGGTCGGCAGACGCACACCTCACACGTACAAATATATAACAGCTCTGCATTTCATGACACGTTAAAAGGATTTTGTCACTGCGGGTTTTTTACGAGTATCTTAGGACAGAGTAATTTAGCTTCAATGAGAACATGAACTTTAAGGAAAAGGTGGAAAAGTTTCCACTTTTTAATGAGTAAAGGTTGAAGAATCTCTGTAGTGCCAGGAAAGGTACATTACTCTCAATCTCAACTGTAATGTATTCCCCTACTTGTGAAAAATAGCTACATTTGTCTAATGCATGTCATGGAACTGACTTAATTCTGAATGATGGCTCTGTCCACTGATTTCATTCACATTCTCACGCTTACCAAGGACATGAGTCATTTTCTTACAACATTAATAGATGGGTTTTTATATTCATGCTTGCTTTTTAACAGAGCTCAACAATGATGTTCAGCAATATCCACTTTCAAGTTCCACGTCCCCAACAAATACATTCCATTACATTAGTAATGTGGCTAAATATATTAGCGAGTGAGTGTCACTTGCTGTTGGCAGGTTTGGGATCTGCTCAGCCTCCTCCCGTGGTCCTTGAGATAACCCTCTCAATTTGAAACGACTACAGTGTGTGTGTCAGTTGTCTGTGTGTATTCTGACTGGCAGGTGAGCCTCTCTTTTCTTCAAACAGGACAACAGTCTCCTTCTCTCTCTCACTCTCTGTCAGTCTCTCTCACTTCTTCTGTCTACAGCAGACACACTTCTGTGCCAGTACTGTCACTGCGGATGAAAATGTCCCCTAGTTATCTGCCTGTGTAATTGCTGTCTTGTTTGGTTAGGAGATTAGAGGGCTGAAACTCTTTGTGTGGTCTTGCAGATTGAACAAACAGGCACCAGTAGGAACCCCTGTCCAAAAACCACAAGACAGACTTGTCTGTGTGACGATAGCGAGCCAGATGGACTGGCGCAGGTGATAACTGTGGAGTCTGGCGTGTTGATGGGCCATGTTAGGATCTGACGACGTAGCCTCATTTGAAAGCCATTTGGCTCTGTACTATTACATTTCCAGATACGAGGGCAAAAGTTTTCTCTTCAATCTTCTAATGAATACATACTCATTACGCCTAACAGTTTGGATTCTTTTCTGTTTTTACAGTAATACGGAACAAATTGTGTCGCAAATGTGCAAAAAAACAAACTCAAAAAGCAACTCTCTTGCATTTTCTCAGGTCCGCAGTCTCTTTAGTGTACGGTATACAACTGCTGCACCTCTCCCAAGTGCTGAAGTCTGGTTTGGTCTTTTGTGTGCTGTCACTAGTCAGAAGTGACAGGCTATATTTCAGCAGCCTGCACTTTTCCTCCCTGTCTCTGAGGGTGGTATCCCATCAACAGTGTAGCCTCAACCCCGACCCTGTACAATACTGCACTCAGGTCCTCACTATTAAGGCAAATTTCCATCCCAAGCCCGCCAATCTCCTTTGGCCTCCATGCTTTTATTTCCCCCTTCTTGCTCCTTTTTGCTTTTTCTTTTCGCTGTCCTCCCAGTCGTGAGAAGCGAGGGGGAACGCCGGGCTCCTCTTGTCATGGTGGTTCCAATCAGTGGGGCAAAGCTCAGGGATCATGTTTGATACTGTCAGATGGCCTGGAAAATTAAAAACCCAATTAAAGTGGCAGTCCAGAGGTCAGCTCTTCTGCATATCAAAAGCTCTCCTCTGGCTATTCTGCACAAATTATATCCATTAACAGCTCACTTTGCTTAGGCTGCAACAGCACAGCACTTAGGGAGTAATAAGTGCTTTCCCCTGTCTCGGTTCCATTTCAAATGTAAACCTCGCAGCCAGAGGAAATAGAAAGGTACAAATCATGACCAAATAATTTTTTGGCATTTCTTTCTTTGAGCAAGACACAAAGGTCTTTCTTGGGTTGTGTGTATTATTAATGCAGTGGTAGAAAGAGAAGTAAAACCCGGAGTTTATTTTTAGATATGTTGCCACCTAACTCTTTTTCCCCTCGTTCTCCTTTGTCCACAGATGACATGCTACTTTTCTGCTCGTATTTATCTTTGGCTTTTGAGAAATGGCCACTAACCGCACCTCCCATTTCTCCTTCACTTTCTCTCTCTCCCTCCCTTCTTCTTTTGTGTTCACTGTTTTACCCACGATTCATTAATTCCTGTACAGTGGAAGGGAAAGGACAGAGAGAAATGGCCAACCAAGCTTAATGGCATGCGTCTCGGGCCAGGCCATTAATATTCAGCTTAATGTTTCTGATAACAGGGCTGGGGGCCACGAAGAGCCGCTGGCCCAGACAGCCTTATTAAGCAGCTGGAGTGGAATGATGCTCGCTCACGTTGGGGATCAAATGCAAGAGTAAACACATACGCACACACACACACATCTATGCATATACACACCCACTCATGGTCAAGACAGTTGTCTTTGGGACTTCAGACAGCATCAGGATCTTCCCACTAAATCGCTCCCTCCGTCCACCCTCTCTTTATCTGTGTGTCAGTGGAAGCCTCAACGCTTTGGGTAGTTACAGTAGCTGTATTTATGTAAATGTATGAAAAAAGTGTCAGTGTGGTGCTTCATCATCATAGGTTGGTCAGCTTATTAAATGTGTAATGTCCCCACATACGAACATGCCTTTTCATTTCTGTTTTTTAGTTTCAGATTTTCCCTGTTCCCTCTTCCCCTTTCTCTGTTTCCAACAAGCCACAAGTTCTCTGCATTTGGTCTTTTAGCTCCATCTCATTTACATTTAATGACATGATAATACACATTAGCAGACTATTTCAAATAATTACAGCCTTTCAATCGCCTCTTACTCTCACCTCTCTCCCCCAAATGTTCTTCTGCATCCTACCAGCTCTGTTCTTTTTTCTTTTCTTTCTTAGAAACTTTCATATTTTAATGGCAATAATAGAAAAAGGTTTTCCTCAGAAACAATGTATAATAATATGTCACGGGGACAGGGAAAAGAAAAAAGATTGAGCAATTTTCCAAGCAGTGCAGGGCGTGTGTGTGTGTGTGTGTGTGTGTGTGTGTGTGTGTGTGTGTGTGTGTGTGTGTGTGTGTGTGTGTGTGTGTGTGTGGTGGTGGTGGTGGGGGGGGGGGTAGGACATTGAGTTCTTTTCTCTGGTAGGGGTGGTGTTTTTGTGTGTGTGTGTGTTTTTTCTTTTTTGCCTGTCATGCTGATCAAGTGTAACGTTGAAGCTAACGTTAGGTGCACACAGGAAGGTGACAGCTCTGCTGCTAGGACAGCCATGGCCCGATGCTGAATAAGAACTGCAGCAATACACCGTCAAGTTAAGAGAATCCATTGAGTAAGCAGTGAGAGAATATACTACATTATGTTCTCTCATACCTGCCTTGTTTAACAGCTGCTCTTAATTCTGTTGCAAAGTACCAAGAAAGTCCGACGTGGTGAACAAGTGACAAGAAAGCGGACAGAGATGAGGGCCGCATCCATAAAGGACGTTGACTGACAAATACAAAATAAATATTGTTGGAATGATAAAATCTACTCAAAATTGAAAAAATAACGGTGCTATACTATACCTATGGTTTTATTTTTACAGTTTTGACCTTCCATCATTTCCATCTGTTATAATACCATAAAATTTGTTCATAGCAATTACTGAGGGCTGGTGCCATAGCAACATTACTTCAAGAAAGTCAGCTGGGCCAGTGAAGAAGTGGTCAGATGATCACACAAGCTGTAAAAATGGTGATGGGGTTGGCAGTTAGTCTAAATTACTCCATTTAGAAGTAAAACTGTGAAAGATGATTATATTATTTTAGGATAAAGCCTAAAATGCATTGAAGAAGGATTTTTTTTTCTCATTATTTAATTGATGATCTTCTAAGTCTATTCGGTAATATTTATAAGGGCCTTATCAGTTTAAGGAAACATAATCAGGGAACAGTGTTGGCACTCGGTGATCCCTCTATAGTAATTTAAAATGCCCTTCACTTCCTTTGCACTCGTGTTACCGTGCAGCGATCATTGGACCTAATGACTCTGCAAAGCAGACGGATCATCCTGTTGTAGTCCTACAACTTGTTTCACGGATGACAACAGACATATCAGGCTGAGCCTAAACCCATTTGAATGTAGGCAAAGGTGTAAATGATGGCTTTGTTGCAAAGTTGTACCACTTTCTTTTGCTCCAGGGTTTGTGCTTCCCGCATCAGGAACTGCCATTGTTTTAATGTACCTGCTAGTCGCTGTAGATACATTGTAGGTAGTTTCAGGCGATTCAGATTATTTGCTTTTGCTTGGCATATTTTTCCATAATTTCTGATTTGTCTATCCCACTGACAAGTGTTTGGAACTGATGATCAGGTACTATCTGTTTTCAAGTCACGGTTGTTTGAAAGTGTGGCCGTTGTCAGGCTTCTTTGAGACGTTAGGTTTGTGGTGGTAAACGTTCAGCATGGACGGTGTATATGTGATATATGGCACTCTTGTATAAATTTGCCTTGTAGTATGGATTTTGATCGTACTTAGTCTGTCAGTCACAAAGTGTCACTTTGGTTGATTGAAATTCAACAAGAAAATGATTTAACAAACAACTATGTGGTAGTGATGGCAGAGGCTAAACGACCCGACTGGGCTGCAGACAGCATGATGCGCCACCGGAGCTGAAATATGGCGTTTGGAAATACTTTGGATTTTGGTCAGTAGACAAATCTGTTGAATCACGAGACATAGTTGTGTGCAAGTCTCTAACCTTCAGCCAACTGTTCCAATGTCTCTCCTTGAACGCAAAGTAGCCGTGCGTTTGTGCCTGTGAGAGAGACTGTATACAATTGTAATAATGTTATATTTAAGAAGTAAAAAATTCTCTTTGATGAAGCTTAATATGAATATTGCATGATCAGCATAAGACTAACAGATGCTGTTATCTGTCTGTTAGCACATCCTTGTTTAGGAGTATATATCCATGTGTGGGTCTCTTTGCTCATGTGTGAGTGCATGTGTCTTTGTGTTAATGCACACTTGGATTGGGATGAAGGGGCTTGTAAATGAAATCAATGTTTCTATAGTCTCTATTTTTCCCCATAATATTGTGTGAAAGAATTAGCCATGTGGAAGAGTAAGCAGAGCTCCCTCGTGGTGCCTGTATGAATCTATTGCTTGCATTTGCACTGTACTGGTCAAACAAATTAAATTACTGCACCAGTATGTAAGTAATTTTATGTAAATTATGGTGTTAATGTTCTGCGTCGTGCTGTTGATGATGGGCTGGTGTGCTCCTTCTCTGGTGGCTCTCGTCTACGGTTCCAGCAATCACAGGCTGGAAATGAACATGTACATTTGCCAAGAACAGTCGACAGTCTGCCCTAATTTTCTTTTCTTCCCCTCCCTTTCTCTCTCTCTCTCTCTCTGTCTGTCTCTTCTGTCTGTACATTAAAAAGGATTTAACATATCTAAGATGGCTTCAGGCTATAACAGTAGTGGGACTTTATAAGACGAGAGGGGAGGGTGGTTAAGATGCACAGGCCTATTGCTGTCAGAGCAGATATATCTACATTTGGGAGTTGTTTTGGCTTTGTAGCTGCTAAAAGTAATACATCATCCATTATATTGTTGATGGTACTGGACAATGAATATTGCATATGATACATTATAATGTAAAGCAATACATCTAAATTTCACTTATTTTTTAGACATTGTTTATTAGAATTTTCAGGTCAGGAATGCAGCAGTGACAAGACTCAGGTGAATAAGCACAAATCAACCTCCATCTCCTTTCTCCTTCACCAAAAGTCTTTGCTGGGTTCCTCCCTCCCTCCCTCCTTCACATCGCCTCCACTGGCTGCTACAATTTATACGGCCAGGGAGGAGTGCAGGATTTACACTGGATTTTTGTTTCAGCCATCTATGGAATTAAGAAGTGTATCCTTGCATTTCATTAAATCCTGCCTAATGAGATGACTGTCTCTCCCCAAAGAGCAGATGATGAAGTACCCTATGCCATGGTGCATAAATTAGTATGGTGAGGTTAAATGCTGGAACTGACTCATGTTTCACAAGAGGACCCTATCCAGCAGTTAAATCAACTCGTATAACTGCTGCCAACTGCCGACTGGATTCGCCTGCCTTCTTACCGCTTGCATCCGAACTAATGGATCATTTGCTGGATTGTAAGGGAATCAGTATGTGAAAAAAAAGAAAAGAAAAGAAACAGCGAATTGCCTGCTTTGCAAACCTGCACGCAGATTCTGAAGTAGCTTTGTGCACCTATATTCTATCATCTATGAGGAAACTTCATTATCATCATAGTCAAAGTAGTCAAGTTAGTCATGCACAAATGCCACATTATGCAAATACTTTGTTGCAAACAAAGTCTTACATTTAAAATGTAATTAAGTGATTATTAACAAGAATTAATGAATATCTAATAATGCTGAATGGACCATTTGACTGTATTATACTAAACTAAATTCTTACTTATTCATATTCTTGTTGCTTGATAATGATGTGATCTTTGCACAAAAAAAAAACTCCCCGTCTTGGATAAGTATTTTATCAGTTATTGAATTTTAATTGGGGAAGCATGGCGGCATAGTGGTTAGCACTGTTGCGCCACAATAAGAAGGTCTGGAGCCATTCTGCTTGGAGTTTACATGTTCTCCCCGTGCCTGCGTGAGCTTCCTCTGAGTACTCCAGTTTCCTCCCACTGTCCAAAGACATCATGCTTAGGTTAATCTAAATTGTCCGTAGGTCTGAGTGTGAGTGGTTGTTGGTCTCTGTCTGTCTCTGTGTGTTGGCCCTGTGATGGACTGGTGACCTGCCCAAGGTGTACCCCGTCCTCACGCAATGCCAGCTGGGATTGGCTCCAGCACCCCCTGCCACCCCGGAAGCCAATAAGTGTTAGAAGATGAATGAATGAATGAATGAATTTTAGTTTGAATGTGAAAAAAGGCAGGAGAGGAATTACCCTTCTAGTATCATGGAAATGCGATGCGATTTTACAATCCATTCACAAAATCCAGTGAGTTTCCATCAGACATTTGCAGTATTTAAAGTCTTAACTCAAAAGTTATATTTTAAATGTATCATATTTCCATTTGAAATGTTCAGAAACAGAAAATGGGAACACATCTGAACTGTAGGCCGATCACTTTCTTAAAGTGTTTTACTTGAACCAGGTTGAAACAGCTTTCAGAATCTGATGCATTTCTGTTGCTGATATTTTTCGTTTTTCATTTCCTCTGCTGTTTCTGAGGCAATGGGCTCAGAAAATGCACAATGAGTGGTGTTAATCAGTTTGATACATATTTCAGAAATAATTATATTACTGTAATGAGGCGTCCCGCATGGCAGATGAACTTTGAGGAAGGCATTTCCGACATATTAGTATAATTAGCAGGGATGATAAAACTAACCAAATTTCTTTTCACACACACACCCACACACGCATCCACACACACAGAGAGGGAGAAGCAAAGAAGGAAAAATTGAGGGCGAGAGACATCGAAATCATGGAGAACTCAAGAGTGAGCTTTCGCTCTGATTTGATCATCACTTCTAATTGGAAGGTAATTTTCATAAAGCCTTTCAAATAACTGACAGTTTCTTTCCTACATTCCTGTCTGCCTCCACGTCTCTTCCACAATATTTTCCCTTGTTTTAAAAGATGCCCTCGGCAGAAGTAGGGCTATTGGAGGGGATGCTTGGAGATTTCTGATATTTCAGGTATTTTAAGCTTTTGGGTCCACATGGGTGTAATGGTCTTATTCTCAAGCAGTTCTTGTCTCTCTAATTAGTGGTCCCCCCTCGAGCCGTAACAAGGGCACTGACGAGAGAGGCTTTCTCCCAATGATAATGTGAATGGATACCTGCAGGGGGAGATTTCTGCACTGTTCCTCATCCTGTCAGCCACTCTGGGTAACACTGGGGCTTAATGAACCTGAAAACAAGACACTGTGTGTGGTGAGGGAACTGTGTGTGTGTGTGTGTGTCTGTCTACATAAATCCAGATGGGTACTGTACAGTACCTAGAAATATATAACGCATCTGTGGTGAGAAACAGGTAGCCTGTGTTATCACGAAGTCAATTATTTGTCGGTGTGTTTTGGATTTCACAGAGTATGTCAGCTATAAATGTGAAACACGCATCGGCGCCTTGCCACATTCACAGATGCACAGTTTACCTTGTGTGAAGGTGCAAGAATCCGAGTCAAACAGCATGTGTCTTTCCTGCTGGAACACAAGAGCTGCTGAACACATAATGTGATATGTATGCCCTGGCTGGGAGATGGTTTGACTGATAAGTTGACACCACAGAGATGCATATCTAGGATGCATGCAATGCCACAAATGTCATGTGTGATCGATCGAATGGTGCACAGTCTGAGTGAGAGGTCATTGCTCTCCATGTACAGCCAGGAGGGGGGGGGGTGGGACAGAACGCCTGGTCAGCACATGGCCGCATTTTGGATCCCCACACCCCCCGAGCGGGTAATGAGCTGTTGTTGGTGAAGCACACATCACTCCATGTGACATTAGACTCAGTCAATGCTGCCACAGCTTACTCTGTGCTTTATCTTGGACACTGGGCCCTTCCAATGTGAAGCTGCAACTACCTTCTCAAGCTTGCTGACATTGAATGATGTGCTTGTTTATTGTAGGGGATGGGTGTCATGTCAGACATGCATTAAGTCCTTGCAAAGTGAGCTGTGCATTTTTTTTTTTTCCTCTGGTAATAGTTCTGTGGACCAAAGCAAGAAAGCACTTGCTTGAGGACAAAGCGATGGAAGAATGTCTGACAGACTAAACAATGTGAAAAAATTGGATGGAGTAAAGAATGAAGGAGAAATAAGGACAGGTTTTGCGTGAGGGATATGGAAAGACAAAGAGACAGAAAGAGGGGAAGACTGAGACAGAGACATGGAGGAAGAGAGCCACAGATGTGTCGGGGCCTCGGGCAATACAAGTCATTATGGTGTAAACTGCTCCAGTGGTGATGTTGTAGGGAGAGCAGAGAGGTCACCGGCTCGGGGTGTGTCAAGCAATACATGCACGCATACACATAAGCAGACACACACACGCCATACACAGAGGAAATTGAGAGAACATCTGGATATGTGCCACCTGCCTGGAGGAAGTCATCTAGTTTACACGCAGTACAGGAGGGGGTTTGTCCCTTCCTGGATGTGCAACCTTCATGCTAGCCTGCACCACTGGGAGAGGATGGAGGATGAGGTGGAGAGTGAAAAGCGTGCAAACCAAATGACACACTTTACATGGATTAAGTGCTAAAGTAAACACGGATATCGTGATTTAGAACAGGAAATGGAGAGAAATACACACCGTTGTCTCCTCAGCGAAGACCTATCGTGTCACCACAGTTGCTTACTTTACTCAGCTGCAAGGCTCTGGTCCAAAGTGAGGGATGGACACTTACTGACAAGGGTTATATCCATTGCAAACCAATTCAGAAGCATTAAATTGCTAGCAGAAAAAAAAATAGATTTTAAAATTTAACAGAGGAGATCAGAGTGTAATTTTGCTTTGAAGATTTTGACGTCTCCATGCCTTCTTTTGCCAAAAAGAAAGAAACCGAGAAAGAGACGGAGGAAAGGAAGAAAGACATGAGCCACAAAATTCAGCGCTAAGTATTGACCATCTGGCTCTAGCCCAAGCTAGCGTGCCACAAAACAATTGCTTTCATTAGGTTAATTTATCATGGTGGTAAGCTCAATTTACTTTTGCTTGTGCAAGCGTGGCTCATTAAGATTCAGCCTGCCGTTTCCTCGGGCCGTCTTGTGATCATTCACACAGGGTTCACGCATTTTGGACCAGATAGGAAGCACTCCGGGGTTATCTGCCAGACCTAAACTGTTTAAATAAAGGCAGCAAAAGAAGAGGTGGAGAGAGGGATTACGGTGGCAAATGAGAGAATGAGGAAGGGATGGAAGGTGGGGTCGAGGTGGGGGGGTGGGTTGTCAGCGGAGGAGTTATCTGAAGAAGAATGCCGTTGAAGAGAAGTGGGGAGAAAGAAAGGCTCGGCTCTCTTGGTTGACAGAATGGATGTCGCGGGGCCATGGTGGAAAAGGAATGGAGAAAGAGCGAGGGAAGGGAGGCACGTGACTAAATGTATTCTGATAACTGAACAGCAGATGTCTCGCATGGAGCTCCTTTGTTGCCTGAACAGCAGGACCCTGCACTTCAGTGGGCTCACTTCACACCGCATTCATTTGCCTGCCAGCTGCCAATTTAGGGGAGAGAGTGAAAAAGAAGGAGAAAGAGAGAGGGAGAGGGAGGGAAGCTCACACCAGTCCGTCCCTCCCCACCCTTAGCATTTCTTGCAGAGAGGCTGCCATTCCGTTCTCTCTTCCCCCGGTGGCCTGTACAATTAGTGATCTGCATAACCACCCACACCTCCATGCACTGCTCTCACAGAGCAGAGGGGGAGCTGCCTTTGTCTTTTGGCTGCTGCACAATGAGTCGCTTCGGACTTGGCTGGAAGCCAAGAACTGTGGCACAAAACTGCATGTTCTTGATGGATGACGAATACTTCAGGAGTCTTGTTTCCTCGCGCAGCTGATTTGGCGGGTCAGAGATGAACTGCTTCAGCAGCAATCAACAGCCCTTTTGTTAAAACACCCCCTAAAGTGTGGAAAGGGAGAAGTTTTTGCATTGTGAACTCTTATTATCCTCCCAGGTAACTTTAGATCAATTCGAAACACACTCTCATTAAGCCCACAAAGCCCACAGTTCATTAACGCTTGGGCGAAAACAAATTCTCAACCCTCTGCTAAGTGATGCGGGCCGAGGTGCGATGGTATCAAGGCTTCGGAGAAGCTGGCTGTGTGAGGCAGGACTCAGGTGACTTCATCCACAGCTTCACAGCTCACCTGATGCTTGTGACCTTGCTGAGAACCAAATCACATCTCACGTTGTGCTACACATCACCCGCCTCACCAGTGAGTGGGGAAGCGAGTGTGAAATCTCTATTTACTTAATATGTCACATACTTCTTATGTAATGTAAGCAGTAAGTTGAAGGAAAAGGGTTTTATTTTCTTTCATTGCCTCTTCCGTCCTCGCACAGCAGCAGCATAAACTTCTGCTCTGTTTGACTTTCACTGTGTTATTATCTTAATTGTAAAGTCCATTCAGTGATGTGGGTGCTGTGGGAGCTTTGTAAGGATTGCTAACCCCATTATTAAGGCTTGCGTGGTGCATCGCGTGTTAGATAATACATGTATTGATCGACGACCACCAGCACATCTAAATTGTGCTCACTTGTTACAGTACAATAGGCAGCAAGTGCAGATCCTTCTCACCACCCTCCCCAATGTCAATTCACAGGACGAGCTGTGGAACAAGCATTATCCCCACTTCCTGAGTTGGAGGGGGCGGGGGCTGGGTGATAAAAACTTTTTGATTAAAGAGAGGTAATGTTCTATTTCATTCTGATTTGGGAAGCAGGAGAAAGAGTGGAGGATTAATCTTAAGGCCGTCGTTTTACTGCCTATCCCCACTCCTGTCTCAGAGCTGAAGAAGCACGGGTGAATAATGGGGTGTCCATCAGCCGTGGGCTCAAGCCCAGATTGGGATTTTCTCTGGGGATAATACAAAGCAGGGCGACAATTGATGATTCATAATGTACAGTTTTAGCCGGGCGATAGTGCCAGCTATTGTGTCGGAGTTGGCATTAGTATTACAGTATCTCCCAATGAGGTGTTCCCGTCTGACAGCAATCTGAGGAAGTATTCTTCTGCTGAGGACGGTAGAATCACGAGTTTATAAATATGGATACAGAGAATCATATATTTTGTGATTCAGAAATGTGACAAATAGCACTTTTAAATCGTCTCAAGAAATCCTCATTCAGTCGTACATGCACAGTGTAATCTTTAAGAATCCTCTGAAAGGAAGGGAGGATCTAGCTATGGCAGGAAGCAGAGAGGAATAATGGCGCCTTGTTATGTTCACTTACACGACTCCCTCGTTTTGTACACAGCAGCTTTACACTGAACCAAGAGCAATTCTGCTAACAAAGTTGTCTGGCTCTCCAGTCATGTGAGCAGCACCTGTCGTGTCAGAGAGCGGAGGCTGAGGCGGCGCTAGGGATCCATGGAGGGGATGCTATCCATCAGTGGTTCAATTTGATATTTAATTTAGACTTTTATGAGCCTTAAAGGATGGGCCATGTCATTTCTATCTCCCAGGCTCTCTCTATAGGGATGGAGGATAAATTCCTTCCATCCATGCAGAAGCCTCACCGTGGCTCCCTCAGATTTATAACTGTATATGGTACTGGTGATGCTGGTGCACGATGACTGGCCCACATACGAGACATAACACACAGATGTCTGTCCGGGTCAAACCTGCTCTAACTAAGACAAAAGTCTGCAAAAGAATTTGTATGATTCATTGCAGATTTGAGAAGCTGCCATTAGAGTTGACCGTGGAAAATTATTACTTTGGCATTATATTAGTAAGAAAGATCTGTTGGGATGATGTCATATCTGGCGTCTTTAGAAGAACAATTTTCTCATTTAAAAGCAGCAGAACAAAATCAATTAATTTAGCATTAATCAGCAGAGTTGGTGATATTGTGCATACATGTTTTTTATTTCCTTGAGTTATGGATGGAGTAAAATAGGTGATATTCAGAGAGGGTAATTTTAAGGAGCAGCTACGAGTTTTATAAACTAATCCTCTCCTAATGGTCTGTTTTAAGATAATTTATAGCTTCATTCATTACCCCTTTTGTATTAGTAATTATTTCTAAAATACCAAAGAGCCATCTTTTCTTTCCTGGTTCTTCTCAGGCTCTGATTTATTGCCCTGGCTCTGGCCTGATGCTGTCTTCCCAAGGTGTGACATTTCAAAATATTTATAGCTCTGGCACATTAAAGGCCTTCCTTTGAAGGTGACCGACCGCTCTTCCACACCACTGTAATTAATGGAATCTCGGCCTGTTCGCCTTGTGTTATTTATCCACTGCATTCTGTAGAAACACTATGGAAAAACAGCAAGGTGTTGGCGTGGCCACCTCAGCTCATAAACAGACATTTTACACCCATGGGTTCCAAGATACATTAGAGTGGGCACGACAGGGAGACCACTCCACGTCAAAGCCCCAAAAGTTTAATATTTTATTGATTAGATCTAAACCTTCTGTCCAGAGTGGCAATTAAAATTCAATTAAACTGACTGAAAGCATCATATTAAATTTCATCTCTTTATGAGCTCCGAGATAATGCTGGAGGACAAGACTTAACTATAATCACACCCTTTTTAGATTATATTATCCTGTTCATTCACTATAAAAGTGCCACTTTTAGGTATACTTTCAATATTTCTTAACTATAACCTTCTAATGAACACATTTTATTGCCATTAAATCAACTATTATTGGGTATTGTAATAAAGGGAGGTAGCTGATTTTTTTTTTTTTTTCTGCACTCCACATTAGAGAAGAACGAGTTGCGTTTAATTTTTTTTACACAGGTAAATGAAATGTTAACCAGCAAGTTAAGTATAAAAGATAGCTTTTAGCATATTTATGAAAACCTCCATAATGTTCACTAACATTACAAGTAATAGTGATGAAATATTTTAGCACCGCAGTGTTGTGTAGCTAGTTTGGTGGCCTTAAACCTTTTGTTTTATTATCACGCCTAGCATTGTGAATATGCTTTATTTCAAGCCTGTCTCGAGGGTGATCCTCCGTTCACCATGTAGGTCACTGCACAGCGAGTGTAAAAATATGTTTATCTGTGTCGATAGATAGTTTAACTTCTGCAGCAGGAAAACAACATGAAGCGCATGATACAGTGCTTAAATAAGCTAAATGCCGATGCTAACATGCTAACACACCCACAGCGACAATGATAATGTGTATATTTACTATTCCCATTATTTTAGTCGAGTACGTTATTAATCTTACATTTGCTAGACACAAAGTTTGTCAGGAAAATCATTACTTTTGCAAGAACCAAAATATGGGGGGGGGGGGGGGGACTCTAAAGTCGTTATAAGTCGTATCTAAAAATCTAAATGGAAATCTAGGAAATCTAAATGTGAGTTTCAAGTGTGATCCCCTGAGAAAAATAAGTCCGTAAAAAAAAAAAACAACAACAAAAAAAAAAAAAACTCTGCATCAATAGATGTCAACATATTTCACAGGGTAAGTGAAAACTTTGACCTGTGGGTGGTGCTTTTTGAGACACCTTACACGTGTCTTTGGAAATCCATAGTCAAAATATTTTACTGAAAACTCAAAAATCTGAACCTCCTAGTGGGGCTGAAGTTGATACGGTCGATGTAATCCACTGGAAACACGAGTCTATATAAATTTCATAGAGATCCGTTGGACAACTATTGTGATATTTCAGTCTGGACAGGTGAGCTTTCATGTTTCAATTCTAACAACAACATTTAGACATAGGTTCCTTCCACCCACTGTGGGCTTATCAAAGGTTAAAGGTCAGGGTTAAGCCACAGCAAGGCCATTGATCCCACAACATCCACCGCAGTAAGCGGGCTATTTAGATGTACACAGAGAGCAGTGTAGGCGACGGAGAGAGGCTGTTATTACTGAGTGCCTCTCCGTTTCCTTATGACTGTTTGCTCTGTGTGATTATTCTCTCCAGCTCCCCGAGCATCCCGGCCGCTGCCTCTGTGATAAAGATATTAATTTACCTGATATGAAAATCTTGTTCGTGCTGATCCCAAATGACTCCAGATAGAAGAGGAAGAAAGTGGGGAGGTGAGAGATACTGAAAGAGGTGGCAGAGGAGGTGGAGGAGGTGGGGAGATGTGAGTGGATGAGGGATCAGATAGTGGCTGAAAAGAATGGCATGAAATATTCATACCATCTGAGCCAATGTGACACCCTTAAGTTTGCATGACACCAAAACAAATGTGGGTCCAGGATTTTTATTGATTTGTGGAGAAACAATTGCCAAGAATGGGTTAGGTCTCTGAAAGTGGAAAGCGTACTTTTCCCATTGGTGTGAATTTGCTTGTTAGTCATTGTGGGATATCAATGAATGGGTTGGGGCAGACATATGCTGTGCAGAAGCTTGTGTTGTAGGTGTGACAGTGTGTTGCCCTTTCTTGTGCAATGTGTCCTTTACCCCCTTAAGAAGTATGCCACCGTAAACCCCCTCCCTCTCCCACTGATGATGAGAGTGGTATCATTTTAATGGCGTCTGTATGAAGAGGCTTTGCAGGAGGGGTGGGAATCTTTTATTATCTCACGATTCGATTCGATTCCGGGCTACGATTCAATTCAAAACGACTTGATTCATAACGATTTTCTGCTTCAATCTATCGGTGTGCAAAGGATCCTCATGATCTACTCACATCTGATTTGCAAGACAGAATGACAAATAGAGACATTAAAGTGTCTTTTTCATATTTATTAAATTTTAAACATTTATCCATGCTTAGATGGAATTGTTGCATAAAAGCAATATCACATATTGCTTAAGTAACAAAAATAAAAGTGTCTTTATAAAAAAATAAAATAAAAATAATGCAGTCAAACACGGGTTCCTCATTTTGCAAACCTTGCACACTGTGAAGCTCTCGTCAAGCTCGGTCTTCCCGGGCATTCGGTAAATAGGGCCCTATAAAATCTGTGGTCACAAAAAAACTGAATTCATAATAAACACGGAACTGTCTGACATTTTATATCAACCTTTTTTTGTTTTTTTCCAGAGTGAAAAGGAACATATCTGTTGGGAAAATGCTCCGAGGGGGGTCACTAATAATGCATGCCCCCCTACCCATGAATGAATGAATAAATATGGTGGCTTGAGCGTAGTGGGCGCCGTTCGATTCCCGGTGGAGGCACCTGAACATGTCTAGGTTAATTGGTGAGTAATTGGAGTAATGGACTGACTTACAGCAAGGAACGGCAGCTCCTAGACCGGACCAAAGACCGAACGCCCCTCCAGAGATTGCCCCCCCCCCCAAAAAAAAAGACTAGAATGGACCCCTCCAGAGACTAGAGACTAGATGAGACTAGAGACCGGACCCCAATCTTTTTTCTTTTCTTTTCTTTTTTTTTCGGAATAAAAAGGAGCGTATCTGTCAGCAAAATTCTCAGAGGGGGTCACTAATAATGCACGCCCCCCACTAGTGAAGTGACCGTCTGAGTGCTAGGTGCTCACTGAGCTCAACACAAAGAGGTTGACTATCAAGTACTTCAATGGTGATGTCAGTAATCGGTGGAAAACCAAAGAGCACGGAGATGGAAGAAATGAAAGTTTACAGTGGATTTGATATTTCCACCAAAGTTGTGGGCTATATGTTTCATTGTTTTATTTGTTTGTTTGTTATCTTATTATTTGTTTTTGCTTAAATGTGTGGAAGCATTAATGTTTTCAGTTATTACTGAAAAACTTGTCTATATTTTGTTACTTAAAACAATGTGTCAGGGATAAATTTGTGTAAAACGCAAAAAACGGAAATCTCAATATATATATATGGTAAAAATGTTAACGGAAATTATTATAAAATAAAACAGATTTTATAGGGCTCTAGATAAAAACCAAAATGAGTCAAAAATCTTCGCCTTCAACGAAGGCCGGTTGAATCTCTCTTTCCTCCATTATTGTAGTTTCCTCCTTGTTTTGGTGCTTACTGCGCACGCGTATGTTCCAGAACCGGCTCCGTGATGATGTCAGGACGTCTCGCATACAAAATGGAGGCAGACAGCCTGTGGATTAGTTTTATTTATTTTATTTTTTTTTTTATTGTATCTGCGACATTTTAAATTGATTCTGAATCATAGGAAATGGGAATCGCGATTCTTATATGAATCGATTGTTTTGGCACGCCCCTACTTTGCACACAGTGTTGGCATCCACCCGCTAACTCTTCTACGGTGATGAAGCAGTGAGAGAGGGGGATAGATATTATAGGTGGGGGGGGGGCAAACTTAATGTGTCTTCTCAAATGCATCCTCATGGTTAAAAGAGTAAAATGAGATGCAGGGGTACGATAGTCACTCCCTCTCATCATGCAGCCAGCCCATCCTCTCTTCCTTTATTTTGTTTGAGTATATGGCTCACTCATCTCAGGTTTTATTGTCTCTATCTCGGGAAGCACTGCTTTTCCCTATAACATGGTCACCATCCGCGGCACATCAGGCAAGTTCTTGATTCTGTACTCAGTAATTTAAAGCCTTTATGGAATTGCAATTTCAGGGCTCAGTGCTTGTTTTTCTAAAATGTACTCAAGGAATTAGCTACTCCAGCCACAAATCAGTTGAATTTATGCACAGTTGTAATACACTTTATGGGCTCATGGTACATTGCTTCAAAAACAGCAGATGTGAAATTATGATAAATATAATGAGGGTTTTTTCCCTTTCTGCTCCCTCTCTCTCCTTCTCTCTCTCTCTCTCATCTGTGTGAGAGAAGGATGTGAAGCGTGTTTACTTACCCCATACAATACATTTAATGTCTTAGTAAGGGCCGCCAACAAAACCTGATTAATGTCCTCATCTCTTTTATTAAAGATAAGAGTGGCACTGCAGTCAGGAGATAGAGAATGTGCCATAAATCACAGGCAAAATGAGCAGTCAAATAATCACTCATCAGAAATGAAATCTACATACATTAACACTTGCAGACATTCTGCTGTGAATATAAACACAGGGCTATGGGCGATGAAGCCTGCACCATTTATCCACATATCTCGGTTAGGGGGAGGTAAAGGTGTCTGCAGAGGGTGAGCTCGCAGTTGGTGATGATATTTAAGTGGGTCCTGTCCTGCTAAGCTACAGTCCACCAGACTAACCATGTGTCCAGGGAAGCAGATGCACAATCATTAAGGGCAATGGATGAGTTGGACGGCGGAGGCAATTAAGCATCACCCTGAATAGGACATAATGTTGATCCATCCCTGTGATTAATCAAGGCATGCATTAGACAGTGATGGGCGACTCTGTGCCTTTGTGACAAAATGATTCTTCATCCCGTGTTTGGGGATTGGGATCCTGAGGTCCCTAATGCGCCTTAGAGGCACCCCAATGAAACCCTGTCATTTATTCTGCTTCTGTCCCTGACAGCTATCAACCTGTCTTCTGCCAGCCCAGGAACATTATCTGAAGTCCCAAGGCAGTTAGCGACAGGGACTAAGCTTATGAGTGGTGGTAGCAGGCAGCCAGATATGTAAAGCAATGATAATGCCACCTCTGTAGTCTCCTCTGTAGTATCCACATCGACCCAGGTACATGTGCATATATGTTCCCATACATATATGCACACAAGCTAGCAGTTTCAGATAGTAAACATGTGCAAGCAGTTCTGTATGCGCCCATGCATGGAGCTTTATATAAACATACTCTAATGCATTCACCACAAATACAGCCACGTGCTTTTTTTCATCCTGCACACATCACAGTCCTTCCTGTGACAGATGTCACATGTTGTGATTAAAAACTTGTGGAAAATTAAAAACAAATGCACAAAGCACTACGACTGTTCTTTATTTTGGTGTCAATCATATCTAAATAATCAAAATAAGCTTTTTTCTTCCCGTCCTTCTTTCACTCCTTTGCCAAGGCTGTGGCATCTGGCAGGAACAGGCTGATGAGGTGTCCTTACGGCAGAAATTTAAGAAATGGATTTTCCATGCTTGATAACAGTCACACAATTAGTAGGAGTGTCAAGCCACTTCATATAGAGTTGTGCAAAGTACTGCTGCTCCACTCAAAATATTGACAGCGACGCGTAGCAGTGTCAGTGGTCTCACTGTGATAATGACTTGCTTGCAAGCTGATACTGTAAGTGTGCCTCATAGACGCAATGCTAAAGCACATTTATGGCTGTTTATCTTTCGGTATTAGTCACTCATGATCTAAATATTAAAGATGTCCACAAGTCTTGATTTTCATCATTTCTAACCGATGCGTCAGCTCTAGGTATGTGTATAAAACCAGAAAAATATGGCTTTTACTTCCCTGCTCGTTATGCAGAACTACTGAAAAAACTGTCCCACACCATACTCCTCTGAGTATGACTTAGGAAATCTTACCACTCCACCATGTGTCTCCTGCTGGGCTGCCGTCAGTGTTGTCAGCTGGACAGTGGAGCTGAGCAGCCAACAGAAATTAGTCTTACTGACCGGCCTTGCACTGTCTGGCATCATGCTTCCCTCCGCTCCATCGTGTTTTGTTTATGTTACTTTGAGTGAAATATACGGTCTGACACGCTGTTGTTCCTGCATTGCTCTGTGAGACAGTAAAGAATAACAAGCAAAAGAAAACAAAAAAACACTAGTACTACTAAATGTTACTTCTTGTGTGTTTTTTCATAAATCTATTCATTTTAAGCCTCTCTTTTTCTTTACATTTTCAGTATTATGCTTAAAAAAATGGGTAGGGATATGATAATTCACTGCAGATTAAGATTCATGTTCCATCCATTTTTTAAATTATAAGATATCCAATTGTTCTGCTTGGAAGTGTTCTTCCTCTCTGTCCATATGACTACACATTCACCTGCATTGCTGGATCATGAGGATGTCATTACTTCCATCATTGAGCCCAGGCATCTTAGAGCCTGTTAACCTGAAACAGGTCTGGCTGTGCAGCTCTGTGCTGATGGTACAATATGCTCCTTGTTATTCTAGGATCATTGACGCTAAAGCCCTGGCAATCAAGTCAGTTTTGTTGAAGCTCATTGGCTCAGTAGGGTCTCATCTCATCTGCGAGCTTGGAATGAGAAAAGAAGTGTTCGGGTTAGTTGGGTCGTTAGGTAGAAATTCTTTGATAATGGTGCATGTTACATTAGGGCCTTACAAACCAAGGATAAGTGTTTCAGAGTCTGTGTAATGTAATTTACAGAATGGTTATGGTAGATAAGAAATTCTCCTGAGGTGTGAAGTATGGAGATGGATGTTTCCTTATTAATCCAGTCTCATCACATGCTGTATAGCCAAGACACGTTAGTTACAGTCCAAATGGATTTTTACATATCCTAGACACTGTCATTGCAGATTTTGTACGGCTAAAAGTATTTCTTTTAAGTACAGATCTAAAGCAGTTAGTCAGCTGCTATGTGAATGCTGCCAGTTCACTTATTTTAGCCTTTGTTTGGATTATTGTTTTCATTTCATGTAGCATTAATAGGATATTTGTAAATGGCCATTAGTTGTGAGAAATCTCTCAGCATTAACAGGAGCTCGATGAAATGTACACCCATGATGAAACGGAAACAGCTGAACAGCTGAGGCAAGAGACGACCAGCAGCCATCAGCGTACCCTCATATGAAAGAATGTCTGGGAGGGAGGGGGGCGCTCCTATTAGCAACTTTCTGAAACCCAAGTGGCTTTGTATATAATGCTATGGACATGGATACAATCAACATGTAACATTAAATACATTTGTATAATTTTATTAATTGAGAAATTGTCAATTCATGAAATGAGGACAGGAATATTTTGGCCAATCCCAAAAACAAACCAGCCATCTACACCCAGAGGAGAAAAAACGAGACAATTTTCACGTTATTACCAGTGTAAAATATTTACACCGATAAATATATATCATGTTACAAAGCATGTCTTTATATTTCCAAACCTCAGTTTAAAAAGTTGCATACTTAGTAAACACGTTGGATTTATATTTATATATAGGGAGGGAGACTCCAAGCATTTAAACCTTTTGCGACGAATGTCTTGAAAAGTTTCTTTTCCTTTCAGATTAATATGAACAACTTCCATCAACAGCTCTTACTTATTATTATTTCAGTTATTAATAAGTTATGCATTTACATAAAAGGAAATGCTGTTATAATTTAAATGATTTCCACATAAGCTTCAATCCTGAATTTCCGATTTCAGTAATCACTGAAGAACTTTATTTGGGACAAAGTCAAACATGTTGTTTTAAGTTTAGCTTTCATTTAGTTTAAATGTTTAGTTATAGCAGTAAAACTACAAGAACTTCCTTTAATGTGCCAAATGAGTTGAGAAAATGTTCAGCTCAGCCTCTGAGTTTTAATTCCTGAAATCTGAGAGATATCAGGAATGTAAAACAGCTAATGCAGCCGATATAAAAGGAGCTGTTTGTAGTTCCTCAGACCAAATACGTAGCACAGCAAAAGCTGATCAAATAATCTCTGTAATCTACAAAGCCATCATCTTCTCCTAGTAACCATCTTACATGTGAATTCTTCCAGTCTGAAATAGCTGACTGTTCAGTTAATTTTGTGTGTGCAGCATATACAGTTAAACTTTCATGTGAGATCATCATTTTAGGTAAAGTAAGGATAATAGTTTGGTGTGTAGTATGATCAGGGCTCAGAGCTGGACAGTCCCAAACCCTGAGCCCTCAGTGTATTCTGCAGCCAGCCTCCAGAAGGATCTCCAGTTTATCTCTCTCCCCGTGGGATGTCAGCCTCTCAGAGGGAGAGGGGGCCATCTTTGAGGAGGTGGCGTCACACAGCTGCCATAGCCCAGCAAAGCTCCTCGAGGAAAGACATGTTGTCAGTACGCATTAATCATTGGGCCCACCATCGGAAACAAATTCCCCTCATAAGCAATTTTACTCATTAGAGTTACGGCGCTGATTTGCTGATTGGAGTTACGCTGAGTCCACTACACTGTGAGAGGAAAGAAGGAAGGGGGGAGAAGAGAAAAGAGGGAGAGAGTCTGACACATTTACACTGATGTGAAAGTCGAGATGTTGATTAATGTGCATTGTTCCTGTCACATAAACTGAATAAATAAATATGAAACAAAAGCGGAGGGAAAAACTCATTTACAAACCAGGAAATGAAAGTTCCATTTAGTTAGGGAATAAGACTGGCATGACAGTGTGTAGACGTGACTGTAAACAAGACATCAGCGCAGTGTAAGTCAAGGCTGCGCGCGCCCACATCGTGCACAAAGCACCTGGTGCGGCTGTTTGGAGCATTCCTCGAGGTGACGCAGCTCAATTCTTGTGGCATAGACAAAACATTACGCGGAGAGCCCCGCTGCCCTGCCAGCTCCTCTGAAGTCCACCACTGTGATAAGTGGCCTTCCTGGTTAGCATGACACGCTGCAATCAGCTCTTGAAAGCCCTCAGGCTGTGACCGGTTTCCAAACAACCTCACAGCTTAAGCACTGTATAAAATAAATACTTTTCACAGAATTGAAACCCCATCTTAGCGTTCTGCTGCAAAATGATGCATGGTGATGGCGCTGTGTTCCACTACGGCACATCCCTGCTTAGGTCATATTTAGGACAGGCTGTTTATATTGATCTTCATAACCCATTCACAAACAACCTTGTTTACATAAATAAGCAATATGTTGTTTGCTGCCATGGAAACAGAGTTTACACAGGCCACAAAATCACCATTTAATGGAGTAAGATGTTTACATGACTGAGAATGCTGGCTAATAACAGCCTATCTCAGCTGTCACACTCAGGTTTCTCATAACTGGGATGTGTGTTTATTGGGAGTGGAAGATGGTGTTTACAAGCAACAACTCTTGAACGTAAAACTGCGTATGCCGAGTAATTTCTTCATATTAATACAAGTAGTGCTGATGTGATGAACCTCTTTTTCAAAAAGCCATTCATCATTGTTTTATAATACATTTTGGCTAATTTTCGCTTGAATTCGACACAGTCGCGTTTCTGCACACAACTAGCTGAGCGCAAACTTTGAAAGCTGGTGTCCACCGCAACATAGTGAGCCCATTGTTTTAACCGTGCCAACTTTTGCACTATGTTTTGGTTTGATCCCATCCATTACATCCTCCCAGCCGGGTCCCTGTGTGACCCCCTTACCAGTCATTAGATCATTACTCTGTTTTAGGGAGCAGCAAACATCCAAGACTGTCTGATGTTTTCCCGTGGAGTGCAGCCAACAGCCTCATGAGTTAATAAATGGTGACAAACATAAGCCAGCACTCGCGTTACACGGAGAAACAGAACAGCCAGTTCAACCATATATATGGTCACTTCAGGAAGGCGTCTACTCGTGCGTATACACTCCTTCATCCACCAGCTTCACTTCTTCACATCCACCATTTTTATAATGATCTTTGCCACTTGATTGTTCTCACTGTGTAAAGATACACGCTGTGCGCCAATTAGCCGTTATTTTGTCAGGTGAATGATGGCTGTCCGTATGCCCCACTGTCATTTTCTTCACGAGAAAACGCTTGCGTGCAGGATTTCCTCTGCTTGCTTCCCTCAGCTCCTTTTTTCTCCCTGGTTTTGCAGATTCTTCCATCCGCCCCGGCAGCTGGAGAGAAGTCGTTTTACAGTTCAATCAGGAATTCTAATAAACTGACCTGTGCTTTAATGACTAATTCATTGTCTCCTTTACTACCTTCCTGGGTATAAAGCGGATTAATGACTTGAGCAAGGTTAAAAACAGTACCACTGTGCTTTTCTTCATCCATTATCAATCATCCTTTAGATTCTTACGAGAGCAACGGAAATTGAAGGAAAATTAGTAATCCCTTTGATGGATGATACCATAGGTAGTAGTGTAGGCGTAAGACAGAAGTGTGGCTATAGCGTTAAATGGAAATGGCGAGATAAGTAGCATCACATGAGGAGCTTACATTTAAAGACATATACAGAGCAGCACCATGATACTGTATGACGGAAGAATTATTATAGACTAACAAAGTCAAGAAGTAGTATTTCTCATTACCGGCTCAAGGGTGGACTTACGAATACCTGTTATCAAAACAGCCCAGAGAGATAATCGCACATATTGCACTTCACAGTTCTCTACAGCGTGGTTAGAACAAAGGGCTTTTAAGAAAAGCTCCAAAGAAAAAAGGGGGAGACTCCACGGCATTTTAGAGAAAAGAGGCTTAGAATTCCACGTGAGTTGTTAAAACTTCTTTGACAGTTTCTTTACTTTTCCTCACACTGTACTTCTTTCTTGTTGTTCAGAAATCCCAAGGAAGAAGAGGAGTGGAGAAAAAAAACAAAAAACAAAAAACAAAAACAAAGGGGAGGCAAAGGGGAACCGAGAGGAAAAGGGAAGAGCAAGGATGAGGCTGCGTCTCTTTGTTTACCATTCTATATTCCCATCACACACACGCACGCCTGTGCTGCATCTCTGGGCTCTTCCCAGTCTTGGCCCAGTCATTTCTGACAATGTTAATGATTTAGTGGAGAGCCCTCCACATCGGATGATTTGTGACATGTAGGAAGGCTGGAAACGGGGGAGGACTAGGCAGGTTTCTGTGGAGAGTGTTTGGGATCCAGGGATGCCTTGAAGATAGTGATTCATTATATTTAAGACAAGTGTGACATCCTACTTCAAGGAGGCAACACACATATGTATGGAGGGGGAGATTTTTCGGGTGGCCAAAGTGGGGAGGGGTGGGTAAGTACAAAGGAATGCCTCAGTGTTTTTGGAGATGACATAGGAATAGGAGGCAGGCATATGGAGACGGCAGACTGGAAAATAATGGGTAATGGAGGAATTTGGCCTCAGGCTATATGCCTGCTTTGCCTACTTCTGTATAACTAGTATATTTATAATTCAAATACATACCTTTAATAATTAACAACCAGTGAATATTAAAGGAGAATGCTGGATATCTTTTCTACGCGTGGAGTCAGGTGAAAAATAGTATTAAATTTCAAATTTGACAACAGAATAGAACAAAGGACTGAAGAGAAAAAGTTGGCTGCCATTTTGGGCCCTTTTTTTTTTATTTTATTTTTTTTACTGTTTTACAAACAATAATCTTTATGTTTATCGGACTTACATTTCTATTTAAAGGCATTCAATCACCGCGCTTATTGTTTGGTTGTTTCTGTTAGTGAATCACACTTTAAGCCGGTGGAGGGCAACTCCCTGGAAACTCAGGTGCAAAGTTACACAAGCACCGCTTTTGTTGTGTTCAATTGTCGACTGAACTTTTGCTCCGCTGCAGTCGTTGGCATCACGACACCAGTCAATTTGCTAATCCCAAATGTTACCTCACATTGCGCGAACACACTTGGAAATTCACGTGACTGTGTGACAATGGCAAACTCACATTAGACACACACCCTGCTCTGCATGAAATTATGTAATTTGAAATGTGTTTAGGCCGCTGCAATTTGGAAGAGCTGTGATTCAAAATTCAAATTCAAATTCTGTGTATTTATGCAGAGCTGCTAGTGTGCCTTTTAAAATGACTGTACACAAGTGGCACGGATAAGCTCTCATAGACTGTGTCAACCGATGTTATGCAAACACCAGAGTTCAACAAGAACCGGTATATTTGCATGTTTCTGGATCTGAAATGCGTTCCGCTTTTGTGCAGGCTTCATTTCTATCGCTCCTCTTTGATGTTGCTCATACATATTGAGGATCCTGCTGAAGAAACCGACCACATTAACTAAAGCATGAGCTCAATTTGTGCATCCCCTTTAAGGAAGGAGGGGGAAGAAAAAAAAAAAAAAAACAGGACGCATTAGTTCGTCCCATTTATATTTCCAAGCTTAATTAGCAAGTAAGAGATTGGACAATTAGTTCATCCATGCTAATTGATTATAATATTACAACTTGGTGATGATAGGATGAACACAGACTCCTTGTTCCATGTTCCTCTAAGGGATTTTGATAATATATACAATGCTTCTGTGTAATGAGGATTTTAAAAGACCAAATCAGCTGGGGAAATTGTTAATTCAATTCCACTCGTATGAAACTGAGTTTTTCAGGGCATAAATGAATTCAATTGTAGGGATGGAGGAATTTTCCAGAACGGCAGTGTCCCTTTTTGATTTTGACTCATGTCAACACAAATGATGTAGATCACTGCCTCATTTCTGTCAATGGCACAATAGGATGTGAACTCTCAAAGACCCGATCATATCTAGGTCATTTTTTCCTTCCCTCTGCTTTTTGTTTCATTTCTGCAGCTTTCAGAAATGCAGGCCGCTTTTTGACTCTGGAAGAACTCAAATATTGCTTTATACCTTCAAACATGTTTTTTTGTTGTTTTTTTTTCTCCCACACCCTGAGAGGCAAAGCGTCTTTAAACATGACACCAAAACTGTCAATGTCCCGATTAGGTACAGAATTACAATTTCTTTCGTTACTCACCCTCTCCTTATCTAACTTTACAGGCATATAGGACCACCTCTGTCCCCTGCCGTCAAACTTCTGCAGTGTGAAGCTCAGGTATGAACCTCTAACCGCCGCTTGCTGGTGGCCCCACTCGAGCTCCATCACAGTGTGACAGCCTGTCATCAACCACAGGCCACAAAGCCGTGCAGAGGCAAAGAGCTGCAGGAATGTGTGCCGACGCAGTTCACCTGGAAAGTTCTGCAGCAAGTGCTCGAGTTCCACAAAAGGCAAGTAACATATTTGAATTTTAGTGGTCACACTTCCATTTGTAATATGAGAGAAACATTTTGTTTTCTGCTGGGATCAGTTGAACCTCTTTTTGCCTTTTAGCTTCCGATGTTATTCATGTATGTTCCTGCACATTTGAGAATTATTTCTCGGTATTTCTTGAAAGTCACCATTATTTAGCACATCCCCAGTTTCTCAGCCTTTCAACCATTTTCTGAAAAATGTCCTGGTTTCAAATGTTCTTCCTCGGGTGAAGCAAATAAAAAATAAGATTCATGTGTTAAATGCTGAAGTATTACACTTCTTTACTGTGCTTAATAATTAATAGCCCATCCCATCATGCTATGAATATTTACATGCAAAGTGTCCCTGGGAGCCCTCTGTATGCCAGAGGGAGGGAAGTCTGTGTGTTTATAGCATTAAACACTCAGACATCGTCACCAACCCTATTTCGCCTCCAACCATGAAAAACACTTACCAAAGCAATGCGAGCATTTTATTTGTTGTTGCACAATGTAACCTATTCAACTTCCATTTAGACATGGCAAGTCAAATTACAGGTACTCTTTCTGTGCCAAACTGAAATCCCAGGACACCGCTTGTCTAGTTTGAACATGGAGGGAGCAAAAATTAGGATTCTTTGGTGTTGTTTCCAGAGCAATGAGATTGCTCACTGAGATCACCTTCCACTTACTGTGTCAAAGGTCTTTGTTGTCAGGGCTGCTCAAACCAAAGCGTCATTATGCAGCAGAAGAAATTACTCCGAAGCCTATATTAGATTATGTTGTAAAAGAAGAATCGGGCGGTGCAGTGCTGGCAGAGGAAGGGGGGTGCGGGAGGGGGTGCACGTTTGAAAAGTTTTTACAACTTTCAGAACGAGGAAAATAAAACAAACTATGCAAATTCTGAAAGATTCCTGTGGCAATCGGAGCTGATTAGGCTGATGACTTTGGACTTTTGCTCTGCCAGACATTAATGTGCTTTTCAGCTTTAATCATGGCAACCAGATTCCTCCATTTGTGTTGGATCCATAGATCAAGAATAAAGGCTGGAACAGAGTATCAGAAACGTTGCGTGGCTCCACTCCGACTGCAGAGGCTTCAGAGCGTAGTCACGATCGTGAATTTCCAACCTTTGACCTGAGAGAGAGACTCAGCGGGACGCACATGAAAAAAGGTCCAGGGATATAGCAAAGTTCTCCTTGTTAAAGCTGCACTGCGACTACCACGAGCTAATAATGGACAAGTATGATATGTAATACAAATATATACGCTGTTGTTAGTGAACCTGGGCATGTTTGGCTCTGTCGCTCCTATTGGAGATATTTATCTGGGAATGGAAGGCTGAATGTTGTTGTTGCTTCTCTGCAGGTCCCCGTGCTCTCAGATCTCCTCTCTGTCTCCTGTGTGGATAAGTAGTGGTTGCAAAGGCAACGCCGGTCTTTGATACTTCACTCCTCATTTGAATCAGTGGTTGCTTTATTTGACAATGCCAAGTAATTACCTGGGTACCTGGCTTGATCATGTGAACTCCTGCAGAACCAGACTGGAGGGAGGGAAGAAGGGGGGATGGGTATAGACGGGCTTTGGGTACAGGAGGGGAGAAGGAAATGGGAGCACATAAATGGGGGAGAGGGGAAAAAAAAAAAGCAGCAACAAAACACCCAAACACAAACAAACCGTCTGCATTTGTTTACCTACATTGTTTTCTTGTTTTCTTGTAAGCATTTCAAACGACACACTTTGTTTTTGTTACAGAAGTGGTGTGTGTTTCATAAATGATCGCCGATGGATGGTTTTTTTGTTTTTTTGTTTTTTCCCCCCCCTTGGGTCAGTACCATATTGTGATGGGAGACAGCATGAGGTCAGACAGTGAGGGTTACTGCAGAAAAGCATCACTGAAAGTCCAACATAATTATAACTCAAAAAATAGTTTTTGTCTGTGGAGTTGAGTCATTCAAGCATGACGTGTGTGTGTGTGTGTGTGTGTGTGTGTGTGTGTGAGGGAGTAACTAAATGAAACCTTTAAACTTACATATGCTAAAGCAGAAATGCACATTTGAAAACCCAAATAAGAGAAGGACAAACTGAAATACAGTTAAAATGATTTAATTCCATTATAGTAAAGCATTGACGGGGAAACCATCAACAGTACAAAATGACAATGTATAAAAAGGAAATAACACACATAAACAAACAAATGCATTACAATATGCAAGCATACAAGACTGAGGCTAAACAGCAGGATTCAGAAAAAAAGAGCTGATACTGGACAGGGTTAAGCTGAAAGCTGAGTGTTTGAAATGGCTGGATATGGAACCTTGTCAATGATGTTTATTGAATAGGAGAGCAGTGTTTACTCTGTTGTGTGACTAGAATATCAAAATCCGTCACTTCATGTGAACGCAGCTGCATTCAGGCTGACTGACTGAGCTCTCCTTGGAGGAATCAAGCAGACAACCTCGGCACGGCCCTGAAGTTTCACTGCAACACTGCCAGCGTTTCTTCCAAAATAAAATCAAATAAAATGTCACACGGCCCCAGTTAAATATACATTTCTTTTTCTTTCAAACAAAGGATTTTTGCACTCAATTTCCTCCCACAAAAAAAATCTACTTTTAGAGTAGACTCAGCAGCTGGTTTTATGCTCTCCCTGCAAAGGACATGTAATTCATTAAGGCTATAAATAAGAGCCTGGATGAAGTCGCACCATTCAGGCTAAATATACTCCAACTTCCCACAAGGACGTTTTTCCTCCTCTTTTTTTCTCACGTTTAATTAATCGTATGAATAAAGCACTTTCCATTTTGTGCAGATAGTTTTTTTTTTCAGATACATTCAGTGCACGTTTGGAGAAGATTTTCTTTTTTCCCTTTTTAAAATAAAAATCAAATTATTGCTTTAACATTTTTTTTTGCCCATTGTATCCACTTCTTAATCATTTTGGTTGGGGGGGAGGGGGGCATGAAAACGTCCGCACTCAGTTTCCGCAATGGACAAACAACACTAGAGTGGAAAATCTATTCATTTCAAAGTGGAGAGGGGGAATTAAGACAATTTAATAAAGGCTTACAGCGCCGGGCTTGTCTGTGCGGCGCCTAAAGCCATATTTCCTCTGATCAGCGGAGGAGGGCGACTTTATTGGACATGTTTCTATTTCCAAATCCGCATAACAGGCAACGATGCATGTATTTCCTATAATGTAGATAAGGGAGAGAGGGTTTGATATGTAATAAAAAAAAAAAAGAAAAAAGAAAGGGTGGATCTGTGCTGCCTGTTTAAGCCCCTTAAGCCTGATAAATGATGAGCGACAGAGGCGCAGTGAGAGGGTCACCGCTATTAACTCCTCGGTTTCCCGGCCTCCACTTAAACTTCTCTCATTTACGTGAGCTAAGACGGCTGAATGCGGGCCTTACAGGCTTCGACCTGTCTCATCGAAACGAAGGGGGGGAGGGGGATAAAACAAATAATAATAAAGAAAAAAGGCAGAAATCACACTACGACCTGCACAGCAGCCCTTCGCGGCTGCAGGTACAGGCTGCTCCCGAAAAGCCACGTGTTTGGGGGTGGTGGGGGGGGAAACACGGGGATTACAGTGCGCGGCGTTCCCAACACATGCACACCGGGTATTCCGGGACAAACACCCGCTGCAAGCTCATTAAATCAGCATTTGGTGTATCCGAGCGAGGCGTTAACGACGGGCTCTAATCTCGGCGGTGACCTGTTCAAACTGTGTCACAGCCGAGCAGAGCCGAGAGTCTGCAGACAGGAGGATGAAGGGGGGGGGGGGGGGGGGGGGCAGACAGTTCATGGTAACAGTGGAAGAGTTTGAAAAGAAAAGATGTATTTTGTGCACGACAGAAAAACACGCTCAGATCTGAAATTCGTTTGGAGGTAAAATTTTATATCAAAGAACTATTATTTTTTTTCTTCCCCATTTCAAGTCGTTTGCACACATCTAAATAGCGTCCATTATTTTTTTGACACGCGGTTTGTCATGATAAATAAATCAATTTACCACATGTACTTAATTTTATTAATAATAAAAAAACCCCACCTTACGAAAATGCTTATACAAATCGTTCAGATCAAACCAATAATCGATAGAACACGTGCATCAGTGTGATTTATTTTGTAAAACAAATAAATAAAAATAAATAAAATCTGTTATTTTTCAATTGAAATGAATAAATCTCACTTTAAAAATTAATTAAAAAGAAAAGCCACTATTTCTAAAGGAAACTTGTTCGTGTAAATTAAAAACAAACGACGGCTAATAAAGGCCACATTTTTCTAGTTTGTGTGACAGATTTGTGACAGCACCAACTGTGAAGGGTGTAAACAGTTAAACCCAATTTATGGCCGACGCTTTGAACGGCACATGAATTTAGACAAAGAAAAAAATGCGCACATTTTAATCAAATTTTTTTTAAAACGCGATTTATTAATTTGTGTAAATTTCTTGGGGGTGTAAATGTGGTTCGGTGTCGTTCTCTGGGCCTTCTCTCAGCTCGGCCCGCCAGGTGTCGCTATAGGGCCGCATATTCTCTGCTGAGCCTCTGAAGGGAGAAAGCCACAGTTACATTTAGCGTTGGCCTCCTACCTCTCTCTGTCTCCCTCTCTCTCTCCCTCCTCCCTTTCCTAACCCTCTGACACTAGACTCTGAGAATCGGTGGAGGGGAAAATGAGGCTTTGGAGCTGAAGAATTTACAGTTAGTCGCGAAACTTTTACAAGTATTTGAGTTGCTCACTCCTCTTTCTGAAACCCTATAGTCACATTTCACTCCGGGGGTCAGGGAGAGTTCAGACAGGCAGGGCTTGACTTAACGCTTTCTGTGAAACAGCCAAATGATTGGAAACAAATCAGTAATAATACAAAAAAAAAAAAAAATCATCAAAAGATGTGTGGACATAAGAGGAGAATGGCCGCTGATTAATGGGATTTAATTAGTTGTCTCGTGTCCAGTTCGAAACAAGAAGATTAGGGACAATCTCTTGAGTTAAAAAGTCAAATCCTTACTATTAAAATAAGAACCAGCAGCTGCATTTCTTGTTTTTGAAGCTGGGTTAAAAAAGAGAAAAGATGGGAAGGAACAGACTGCAAGGTTTTTTACTTTCCGAGCCTGCACCAGCGGCCAGTCTATGATCCAGTCTTATCTCAGCGCTTCTATACATTAGCTTTACTAATTTACATAATCTGAAAGACTGAAGAGGGCCAAAGAAGAACAAAGTTACAAACAAGATTAGGGAGATTTTATTTGTTCCTGCGGTCGAGCGCCGATTGTTTCTCCAGGAGTGTTTAAGGTCACTAAGAGGATTTGAAGCTCGTTTCATATCAGTGATCTTTTTGAGGGAATTAAATCAACAATGCATTTCTCTCCATATTTAGCAACAGGCTTGTGTGTGTGTGTGTGTGTGTGTGTGTCACAGAGAGAGAGAGAGAGAGAGGGAGAGAGAGCAGTCGAGCCCTGCAGGGCAGCGGAGGGGTTGTAAGTCCTGCAAAGAGTAAACAGAGGGAGTGGAAGTTCAGAGCCGGTGCTCGGGCGCATGCAGGCGGTCCTGGGAGCACCTTTAGGATGTGACATGCAGTGGATCTTTTAGCCTGGTGATTGTCCCAGTAGTGTTTTCCTTGAAATGGATCCCCCCCCCCCCCACACACACACACACACTCCTTCCCTCCTCTCCCCTCCACACACACTCCACACCACACAACACCACGCCACCCCAAAATGAATCCAAACGCAGCTGGCCGTGTCCCACACGGACACCGAGAGCTTTAACCCTCAACTGACCTCAATTTGACACCAGAAGATGAAATGTTACCGCCTGTTAATGCCATCCACTGATTTCTTTCATACGCGCAAAGGTTGTGTGTGCACCTGGAAAAAAAAGGTGCTGCTTGTAAAGAAACATAAAGCTAGTTAAAAAAAAATAGAAGAAGAAGAAAAAAGAACTGCGTCTGCTCTGGGTGTCCTCCTGGAGTCATCTGGCTTGTAAACGCGCTCAGGTTATGAGCGGGGGAGTTTAAGTTGGCACAGGTCTTGTTTATGGGGAAAATTAATTTTAATTAACCATTGAGTGAATGATGATGAAAGTGAAATTAGAAACTTAAACACGGGATTTGTGTGACGCCGCATCAAAAGCTGTTCAGGAGCGGAATTAACCCATTTAACAAACCTAAATATGGTTAATTATGATGTCTCCGCGTTTATGGCTTCTATTAATTACTCAAATAAACAGTTCACAAAGGAAAAACGGCGGAGATTTCACGTCGTTTGCTGGAAGTTTTATAGAGAAGGATGTGTTTCTGTGGAGCCGTGCATTGGACACGCGTAATTAGCCCCTGCTATTCTCACACGCTCTTCGGGTGTTTACATCACTCTCCTCGGGGGCAAATCGCATATTTCCACAATAAATGCACAAGAATGAAGAAAAGAAAATCGCAAAAGAACTCTAAAAGTCTAAAAAAAAATTCACTCGAGCGGCTGTGGGTTTTTTCTTTTTACTGTATCGCTCTACCGGGAGATTAAACATGCATATGATTTTTTTTTTCCTCCCCCAAAACTTTCCCCTTTTCGCGAGGTCACAACAAAGCTGCAGATACAGTAAAAGCTTTATCCTACTTACCATGGCTGTCCAGAGGAAGAGGAGAAGGAGGAGGAGGATGACAAAAAAAAAAGTCAAGCTTTAGTGCACAAATCAGTGTGAGCGATAGTATTTAGCTTATAAAAATATCAGTCTTCAACAGCAGAGTCTGCCGGGCTTGGTTGTGTTTACAGAGTGCAAGTAAAAGAGACTTGGAGACGGTGGATGTCTTGGCTCTCTGCGCACCGCTCTGCAGCTCCTTCCCGGGGTATTGCACGTTGAAATGTCCACACAGCCGTTTGTCAAACCCTGCAGAGCTACTCTTCCCACCCCCCCTTTATGCCAACAAACATAACTGTTGTCACGGTTTCATTTATTAACTCTTTTTTTCCTTTCTTATATAAAAAAAAGACCCCCCCCCCCCCCCCCCCCCAAGCTATTTCTCTAATCGACTCTGAGCAACTCTGCTTGCTATTTTGTTTGTTGGAGGAGTTTATTGACCCTCCAACGGTAGCCACAGCCCATCTCCCTGAGCGTGTGTCTGCTTTAATCCTAACCTGTGAATAATTAATTTCCACCATCAAAAATGTCACGGAGCCATAAATGGAGCCTTTATGTGAGAACCTATCAATACAGCCATGATGCCACATTAGCACTGATAGAGCTAAATATTAAAGGGGATAGATGGCCTACTTCTGTTTGGTGTGTGAAAGTGCTCAGGCTCCAAAAAGAGCTGCACTGCAAATCAATGGCCGGAGCGTTGCTCCTCCTCTAAACTTCAATCTCCTCACATGATTGATGATCTACTGGAGCTTTGATAATTGACTACTCTGAGGTAAAGCACGGATTTCTATCAAGAGAGGGGATTGGACGAAAGAAACATACAAAATTACTTTTTCCACTCCCCATCCCCCCTTTTCTCTCTCTCCCTCTCTCTCTCTCTCTCCCTCTCTCTCTGTGTCCCTCTCTTGGAAAAGTTCATTCAGGAGTTACAGGGGTGCTGCATGTCGTTTAATTTGCTAAAAAAGACCAGAGCAATAATTAGCTGTAAGATTAGGAGGCATTAATGAGATATTAACCCACGTAGGCACACAGGCTTATAACCACAGGACAGATAACAAGTAAGCTTCATGCGCATGTATTAAACTCAGCATTCATGAGACGTCCTGGTAATTCTAACCTAAGATGCCTTGTTTCATCTTCTATCACCTAATAGAAAGGATGAAAAAATATCCAAATAGTCATTCGTGTTTATTTGTTTATTTGTTGTTGTTAATGCTCCATATTACCGTGCGTAAAAGTTTGGTTGCGCCATGCGTAAATTCTGCTTTAAAACCAACCTTAAAAAAAGTAATCATACTTCATGCAGTTTAGTTCACTCAGTGTTATGTTAATTTCACTCAGCAGTCCGCGCTGGTTTAAAAAAAAAAAAAAAAAAAAAAAAAACGTCCTCACTCAGCCTTCTCTTGCTTTTCTTTATAGGACTGTCCTCGGCGAAAAGGAATTGGGTGGGAGTTTGGAGCTGTGTTGGTTTGGCTTTTTACCCCCAGTGTGGAGTTGAAGCCGTCTCTGTGCCTCGCATTTACTCTGCATATCACAAGATTTGGTCTCTCCTCTCTCTTTTCTGGAGCTGCTGTAGGACTGGCTATGGCCACCACTACTTCCGGGATCCGTCATTTCATTCGCCCACCGCTCGGCGCTGCGAACTGACTCTGTTTCTATAAGCAAGCTAGCAGCCAACCTGCCAACACTCGCTGACACTCACTCATCTCAGTCTCGCCAGATAGACGAAATACCTACGGGGGGAAAGAAAGGAAAGATCCCAGTCGCAATCTCTTAATTTCTCCTGCTTTTTTTCCTCTTTTTTTTTCTTTTTTTTTCAGTGATAATAAAACAAGATAGCGATCTGGAGGCATTAAAGGAGACGCGGACTTTCGGGATGAAAACGGACTAAAAAGATTCGTCCTTCTCTTGAACATCATCACCAACCGTCATTCATTCATTACCTTGACAACCTCTGGCTTTGATTGACAGCTGGAGTGGCAAAAAGCCATGAGACACGACAGTTTAGTTACATGCAGGTTGTTGATGGGCCGATTGTAACCTTCACTTTGGCGCATTTTTTCTTTTTTTTCCGAGGAAAAGAGGGAAAACAAGAAAAATTGCAAAACTCCCCGATGCTACGATTTCAACTGAACCACACTGGCGAATAGGAGAATTCGCAAAGTTGGTTGAAAGAGGAATCCTGCCACTAAATCACTTTCAAACCGGGACTGGGATATTAAATATACGACAGATTCAGGAGTTTATTGGAGCGCAGCCTGATGGCGCAAAGGGTAGGTTTTAAATCTCCAACACTTACCTGTTCAAATCCACTGTAGGGAGGCCCTCGTATCGCTAACCTCTTGTCGGCTGCTGGCAAATTTTGCAAAGTATTCATATCAAAGCCGCGATATTTGACATTTTTGCAGCGCCCTTACTCTTCAAGCAAAAGTGACAGCCTCCGCTTTTACCGACAGCCTCCACGACAGTCGTGGAGCAGTTTTCGCAGGAGACTCCAAACTAATTCGCTCTCTTCACTCATCCAACTCTCTTTCGGGGAGCATCTAAGTTATAATGTTTTTGGTAATGACAAACCGTTTCACTCAGATTATAATATATGACACTTTTCATGTCCTGGCTGCAGCGCATTTTCACCGCTACAGCTTCTTAGTTTCTCATTTGCCTGTGTTGAAAATGAGTCGGCATGCGTTTACTTTTCACATTTGTTTTTGTTTTTTTGTATACCCCCCCCCAAAAAAAAAAAAAAAACAAATATCAAAAAACTAACGGGACAGTCCGCGCTGACTTTTCTTTTCGTTCTTTTTTCTTTTCTTTTCTTTCTTTATTTTTCCTTTTTTTCTATTTTTTTTTTTTTTTGCTCTGATTTTATCCCCAGTACGATGAGCTGGCCCATTACGGTGGGATGGACGGAGTCCCGGCGTCGATGTACGGGGACCCGCATGCTCCCCGGCCGCTTCCCCAGGTCCACCACCTGAACCACGGGCCGCCGCTGCACGCCAGCCAGCACTACGGAGCCCACGCTCCCCATCCAAACGTTATGCCCACCAGCATGGGCTCTGCTGTCAACGACGTTTTAAAGAGGGATAAAGATCAAATTTATGGGTAAGGTTTGCATGAACCAAATACGCTTGCATTCTCTAGTCCCCCTCTCTCTCTCTGAATACACATATTATTTCTTTTCAGAAGTTTCCAGCTTCTTCATAAGTCACTTTTGATGCAGTTTCTCTCCCACCACTAAATTTAAATGGTGTGTAGTGAAGGACTGACCGCAATTTTGTAGCTCTATTGTTGGTCGGGGGGAGTTTTGTTGGTGTGTAATTTTATACTCAGTGTAGAAGGCAGCGTCGAGCCGGCAGTAAGTAAGAGTATAAGCCCCGAGCTTGAAATACAAGCTATAAAATAATGTGGAAGCGCTCGGTGCACAGCCTGGGAGTCACAGACTGCAGGGAAGTGGAGCAAAAATCTTTTTCAACACCACAGCGCATGTTCCACCTTATTAAAGCTTTAGTATCCCACACCAAGAGTGTTTGTCTAAACTTAAATAGTCTCATTTAAAACTTCTCGGGAGGTTCAGGCAGAAACTTGTCCTCGTTTTTCTTCCTAACACACGAACGCGGTGTGTTTAGGAGTCGACTGTTGTGAGGTTGTTCTTTAATCGTGGAGGAAAGTGTATTTCTGGGTGAAAACTGATGACTGCAAAATGTTTTCACGTCTTGCAGACCAACACACTCACACAGAAAGCGCTCTAATCCGGTGTACCATAACAATCTGGGACGTGACACAGTAAATCCACTTCAAACCTTTACCGCGTAAAATCATACGTGAAACAGAGTTTACGTTCATTTTAAATCTCACGCCACCCGAAGACATTTATGTCAGCTTGGTGGAGTTAACTTGTAGAAATAGTGTTTTTTTCCCCATTTAGGATTATAATTAAGATTTTGAAAATGATTCTGGTGACAGTTTGTCTCACGTTGCTAGAAGACTTGAAATTAGGCTTTACTCATTTTTTTATTAACCTCTGCTCCTCTGTTATACTTTTAGGCCCATTAGGGAAGAAACATTGAAGTCCTCGGTGCCTGAAGTGCGTGCGTAGTGTCACTCACGCTAAAATCTTTTATTTATTTTTTATTCATTTGCGACTTTTCTTGCGCACTGTGTAATTTGTCAAAAATCCCAGTACCCTCAGTTGTGTGTGTCAGTCCTGTTTTTATTATTATTTTTTTTTTTTTTTTTTGTAGTGTGAAGTTTTGTTGACTTCTCTGCCGTTTTTGGCCTTGCACTGCAAGAAATGTCAGTCGATTAATATCACTCCGAGTCTGAAAAGCCTTTTCGTTTTCACAAACCGGGACATTTGAAATATTGCAGACGTTATTTAGCCTCGTTTCCAACTCTAAACAGCTTCTACACATATTTCTCCTCAATCAAGAGGCACTGTCCCAGTTGTTTTCCACCTCACTTTCAAGATGCGTTCACTTCCTGTGGGGAAAAGTGTGCAGAAACAACCCAGCAGCGGGAAATTAGTCCCGTAATCTCATTTTAGATCTGCTTTAGGAAAAGTGAGATTTTTCTAATTTATTTCCCCCCCCACAGCAGCACCGATGCGACTGATGTGCAGGTTGGCATAGACATTTTTTGCAGTGGGCTTTGTGGAGCCGGTGTGCTGCTTGTGCTCAGGCTGTGTTTCCCCTCTTGCAGTCACCCTTTATTCCCACTCCTCGCACTGGTTTTTGAGAAGTGCGAGTTGGCGACGTGTACTCCGAGGGAGCCCGGCGTAGCAGGCGGCGATGTCTGCTCCTCAGACTCCTTCAATGAGGACATTGCTGTCTTTGCCAAACAGGTCAATTTTGAACTATTAAAAAAAAAATAAAAAAAATAAATATATATATATATATAAATTAAAAATATAAAGCCGATAATATATTTTGAATGCTGTGGCTGCGTCATGTCACTCATTTTTTATGCCTGCTATTTATTTATTTTATTTATTTATGTATTTATTTGCATTAAAAGGTTTTTATTTTAATAAGATGAATTAATTATAATACTATTTGGTTCTCTGCAAGCATTTTTTTTTAAGTTGCATTATCAGGTAACATGTCAGTGTGAAAAATACATAAACGAACAACGCAAGTCTCCCACATTTCATGCCAAACTAACTTTGACATTTGGTGTGTTATTTTAGGTCCGGGCAGAAAAACCTTTATTTTCATCAAATCCAGAGTTGGACAATTTGGTAAGCGCACATTTTGACCCTCTCTGTGTCCGTGTAGTCGCTGCCTCGGTTGCGGTTGTAGGTGCAGGATATGTGTGTAGTCTTTGGGGTTGTGTACTCTGTGGAGTGTCCGAAGCATCACACAGCCCAAATGAAGGGAACATATGAGTCAAAGTTCCTCACAGATGTCAGATCAGTTTTGAAGTGAAGCTCTGTGACCACATTTGTCGCTGTCATTGTTCCGTCTTCCCACCTAAACTGACCCAGCTGTGACCAGCGTGTGTGAAGTAACTTGGTCTTTATTAGACTGTAAGATTTCTTTTTACTGTAAAAGAAAAAATAAAATAAATAAATCTCTGGCTACAATGCACTCCATAGTGTCATAGCCATAGTGGCAGATTATCATCATAATGTTAAAAAATATATTTATCCTGCGATATGAATTTGTATTCATTTTCTTTACTTCCAGATGATACAAGCCATACAAGTATTACGGTTTCACCTCTTGGAATTAGAAAAGGTAAATATCTTTATGTTCTTGTGGCAAACGCATGTCCAAAGACTTGAATTTTAATGTCACCGATATTATAAGTACCCAGCACAGGTCTGAGTTTATTGGCAGATGTACTTTAAAAAATACCAAATTTGCAGAAAGTTTCAGGGTGTTTTTTCAACCCCTTTTGCATAAAATATGCTATTTTATTTCTTTTTGCAGCTGCATTGAATATTGATAAAAGGTGCTGCAGCCTCTTTGCTCAGGTTGTTATTGATCCGCAGATTTAGTTTCGGCTGGTCATTATTTCTCTATAGCTCACGACGTGCTCTTTATTATTATTATAATTGTTATTATTATTGTAGTTATGTATATATATATATATCTTTTTTCTTTTTTGGTCGTTCAACTTGTTGCTCCAGTCTCCTGAGAATAATAAGCACTGCAACAATTTCACTATTGTTTCCTTGCTGCCGATAATGCACCCTTAATTGGAGTTATTCTTGGACCGACTGAAGCGTTTCCCCATCCTGAAAAAAAGGTGTTTTCTTCCTCTTTTTTTTCCTCCTCTAGGTGCATGAGCTCTGCGACAATTTTTGCCACCGGTACATCAGTTGTTTGAAAGGAAAAATGCCAATAGATCTAGTAATCGACGAACGGGATGGCAGCTCGAAATCAGATCACGAAGAACTCTCGGGATCATCGACCAACCTTGCAGATCACGTAAGTAACACGAGATCTATTTATATTCCTCATGTGTGGTGTGCCGTTTTTTTTTTTTTGTATTAATGTTGTTGTCTGCATGTTGGCGATGAGAGGTTGACGAATTTCCGAAGACAGTGCATGTGGATGGTCTTCTGTGGAAAAAAAAAATCTGATTACTTTTAATGCAAACTAAAAAAAAAAAGTATTTATTTATTTATTAGCCTGACGGGGGGGGGGGGGGGGGGGGGGGGGGGGGGACTTACCCTCTGCTCGGTGTGTGACACTGCTGTGCCATCAGTAAATAGAGCACGCTCTGTTCTGCAAGGCAAAAAAAAAATCTGCCCATCGATGTTCTCAGGTCAAAAGCTAGATGTGATACAATGCACTGAGTTATTGTTTTAGCCCTTTGATTAGGGCCAGTCATGTGTGCATAATGCGTCCCTACTTGTGCTCGGGATTGGAGTTGGTGTGCGCGCGTGTGTTTGTGTGGATTTGAGGGCGCGCGTGTGCAGATCGCTGCCGTGCATAATGGAGAGTTGCAAGCTGAAAAGAGACAGAGAGAGAGAGGAATAAAAAAAAAAACGTGAGGCAATTATCTGTTACGCAGGTTTAACGTTAAAGCAGGGTATCAGCGGTAAGCTTTAGCTTAAGGCCAATATTTAAAAAGAAAGGGGGCTTTATTATTTGGGGCTGTGGGAGCTGGATATGGCCTGCGCGTATAAAGCTGTGGATTTTGCTGCAGAGGTGGAGAAAGTGGTAGCCCCATTGAAATAGATCTCAGAGCTAAAGGCTTACCATCAATGTCAAGTTCACAAGGCATATGATGGTTCGTCCGGAGGGCCCTCCATTGCTGTTGATGTTAATGTGTTTAATTGTTTCGTATTGATTGCCGTGTGGTTTTTTTTTTTTTTTTTTTTTTTTTTTGCTCTGCAGTGGCTTTCTCCTCTGCTTCCCCCGTTTTATGGCTGGAGGCTCCATAATGCTGAATTCAATTATATGCACCTGAAGTACAGAAGCTTTAAATTTGAAGATCGATGCCTTGGTTTAAATCGCGGATTTTCGGTGTAATAAACACAGGCTTCACCTCGTTGCACGGATTGAGCTGACAGAGTGTTATTGGGTTGATATCTCTGAATTATTGCATGTGATGAAGTTAATATTTTGGGTAGAGGTGGAGAGACAGAGAGACAGAGAGAGAGAGAGCGAAGTGAGCGGCTGTTTGAACAAAGTGACTAGTTAATATCAGTGCAACACAAGGGCCAAGCCTATTAGGAATTAAAGCAGATTTAAGTGTTATGCAGAGTCACTGCGCTGCATCTGTCGGGTCTGGCTATAGGCCTAATAGCGGTGGATTCCCCCCTTTTGAAAGCCCGTCGCGTTCACAGGACCGAGCTGCGCGCTGCACAAGGTGAATTAAAACCTAATTAGACCTTAGATGCCGATGTTGGTTCTGAGGAGCGATCCGAACGGCAATATTGTGGTCCTCCAACACAAGTGCAGAAATGAGGCATGCTGCTGTTTATATTGCAGAGATTAGATAAACTAGCCTGTTTAGTTTCATGGCAGATGGTTGATACTCAAGCCATTTTCCAATGGTGCCTTCAGTGCTCAGACAGCAGCGTTGTCATCAGTCCACTTGTGAGAAATATTTTGATAATTAGAAAAATTAGATATGCCAATAAGGCAAATCAGGAGCAGCAATAAACAAAGAGGCATGACAAACCATTTCTCTGGGAGTCATTTGGACCGACCACCGCATTAGTTGTGTAAGTTTTCAGGCATTTATGTCACTTTTCTGACACAATTATTATTATTATTTTTTTTTTTATCATAACCTACACAACTGCTGACCTGGATTTGACTAAAGCAGACGAGAACCCCCCCCACCCCTTGTTTGCTTTTAGAGCTGAGTCTGAGCTGAGAAATGAGTTTAGTAGTGGAGGAGCACAGCATAATTATAGAAACATACACACTCCAGCTTATAGTTATTTCTTTCCTAATAAATAAGAACACTGTGCCTTATTTTTGTACAGTGCGTGTGAGCGGTGCTTTGACAGAAATATCTGCAGAAAGTGAAACTGTGGAGGTTAAAATATGTACAGAGCAGATATGATCTAAAACCCTTGTAGTCAATAGTTAACTCCTTCAGTGTAATTTCCGGGTCTAATTAAAAAGAACCCAGTTTTGCATGCCTACAATGTGTTTTGAATATTGGGAAGTAATGCGCAAAACTGTACCGCTGGTTGGAAAGCAATTTCTCTCCTACTCCTCTTGATTTATTTATTTTATTTATTCATTTGTATTTGGCTGTGTTTTATTATTCATTTCTGTCCTTGCCTCTCAATGTGGAGAGGAAGGCGGTTTAATAGTTAGATATGCTAATTTATTTAGTTAGGATCTCTCCCGTCCATTTTTCTTTGCTTTGATATGCATTTTTAATATATAGCCCTGGGCTACATCTCATTTGGTGAAAGTTGGTTTTTCTGGAGATGATGAGGCTCTTCACTGTGGAGGAGGCGGCCCATTGAGCTTGTTTTTATGTGTGTATGAGAGTGTGTGTCCTCTCTCTACCTCTGTCTCCCGTTTCCCCTCCTCTCCTCTCCTCATACCTGACAGCGGAGCATAATAAGCACAGCATTATTTACACTTGAATGCAGCATTGTCTTAGAGATGATTGGATTATGGTATAGTGAAAGCGGGATGAGGTCTTGCTGACACTGTTGATTTCCCGTCCTCGCTTTCGGTGACTGTCTCAACCATTTAGCCCACCCAAGGCTTCCTAACTCGTCGCCCTTCCTCAGATCAACCCCGTCCCATTTAAAAGAAAGAAAGAAAGAACGATGTTGTATTACACATGAAAGGTGATGGAGGTAGTGGTGGGTGGGTGGGGGGGGGCACAGTGGTGTAGATCTGTAAACGCTTGGTACAGTGTCTGTGTGTGTGTGTGTGTGTGTGTGTGGTGTTGTCAGTGGTTTGCGCTCTTGTCTTTTAATTAATGAATAAAATTTCTGTCTTTTCTTTGCTACATCCAATTAGGAAGGCAAATAGAATTAACAGAGTCTGAATATTATCTGTTCTAATGAATTAGCCTTTGTGTCTTCTCGTCGTACTGTGCCGCTTCTTCAGTCCAGTTTACATATTAACAGAAGGAGGCTTTTCATTTCCTCCATGCATATGCATTATATGCTTTTGAAACCGTCTTTGAATTTCTGCATGGTTCTGGATTTGTTATACATAATTTCTGTAGCGTTTGCTAGACTCTTTGCTGTGTTTAGGAGAGCGTTCCTCAGGGAGTGATAGTTGTTCCCATAGAGGTTATGGTGTCGCTTATCTTGACTGTGCACTGCTGGAAAGGGAAAAAGAGTCGAGGGAAAAAGACCTTTCTGTTTACGTTTGATCCTCTGGTACAGGATCTGGGCGCAGTAGGCCATTGGTTAGATATGGTGATGTCACAGGTTCAGCCAAGTAACGCAATAGTTCTTTTGTGCCCACGCATTGATTTACTGTTTGTATCAGTATACATGGGTGCTCAGCACTGTCCTGTTTCTGTATGTCATCGTGCATGGTGCAGCACGCAAACAGCCCCCTGCTGCTGCTGCTCTGTGCCTGTGGACAGCGAGCCCTCGGGCCGAGCCGGCCTGCTGAACCGTGGAATTTCTCTGTTCTGGAGGTGTTCTAATTCAACTAGCTTTGTTCCCCTCCTCGGGGACCAACTATGTTTGGATCTCTTCCCTACTTCCCATGAAAACAGCGCATCGTCGACTTGGACCGCTCTGTCTGATCCACACAATTGTTTTGTGATGGTGGGATGTCTGGCCTTACATTTCCTTTTTGATTAGTGTTCAGAGGCAGGCCCCCGTTGGCAGGCATATCGAATCATCGCTGCCGTGGCTGGAGAGAAGCTCACTTGTTGCGTCTCTCACACTCCCCCTCATTTAATGGCACGCATGCTGTAAAGGACTGCAATGAAAAATAGCCACTCAGCATTAATTTTAAGATCATGACATACATGCATGTTGACTTACAGTGAAATAGAACATATATAGTAAATTATAGTACAGAAATATATTTACATACTCATTTGAAAGGCCATATTTTATAGCTATTTGTCATAGGGAATACATGAAAGTAAAATCACATGTAATGACTTCTCCGTTTTATATTTATGCCATTTCATATTTTGGATGTGTCATTTTGATGTGTGCCAAACCAATGAATCACAATTGTAGTCATATTTTTTATTCATTTTTTAAAAATGTAATTGGTTCTTTCAAAGACATATTTTCCAGTGTGATGTGCCTTTCACGACTATTAAAAATAATAATAAAAAAAAAAAAACAACAAAATGTTTTTGTATTTTTGCCTTAGAGAAAGTTTTAAAGCATCAATGCAATCTCATGTCTGTTAAAACATTTTTAAGTAAATTATTAGCTAATAAATTAAGGACTTGTTATGTTCTGGATAATTGTGGGTGTTGTAAATACTCAGCTGTTCAATAAAGGTGCCCCAACACTTTCTGAAAACCAACTGTGTATAATTAGACTCTTAACCCAACAAAAACATGAGGAGTTTTTCTCTGTTTATGCCATGTGGCAAGATGTGTCTTGAAATGTCAACTGGCATTATGATTTATAGCCTTGTGTGTTTCTGTTGTGTCAGCGATTCTGTACAGGCTCAGCACACAAACCCCGTAGCTGCTCTTTGCAGTGGCAGTACAACGTACAACGCGCACACATGCACGTGCAGACACAAGGCTAGTCACTCCCAGCCTACCTTACATTGCTACTACATCTTCCCTTCCCTCCAGGTTCCAGGGGAATTTGAGGGAAATTCAATGATGCCGCTAAATCAATTTTATTTCAAATTCCTAGGGATGTAGGCAGAGTGCAGCGAGGAAAGTGAGATTGTGCCAGGCAGGTGTTTGTAAATGAGAAACAAGGGACGGGAGCAGAGGAGACAGCAGCCTTCTCCTGCTCTCCTGTGGCCTGGCTGCACTACAAGCCTTACTTCCCATATTGTCTCCTGCTTTTATATTAATTACAACTTGTATTATAAGCTGCCAGTTGCTAACCCCAGCAAACAGAAAAGGCTGCCCCTAGAGACCACGCTTCTTTTGTATCTTATTCTCTATCTAGTCCTATTGTGTTTGTTTGCGTCTGTGTGTGCGTTCCTGCCTGCGCATGTATGTGTGTTTGCTCGCTGCCGTTCTCCTCCTCCTCCTCCTGGTAACACTGCTCTTTAACACAATTAGTGAAGAGCATGGAGTGAACCATGTTTGACTCCTAATTATGCCCAGCTTCGGGGAATAGTCACATGGGCTAGAGACCCCCCCCCACATTTTGCTTCTTCCTCTATGCTTTTCGAGGACTTCCTGTGTAGGTTGAAGAAGGCTGTTTGGGTGACATGATTTTTTTTTTTTACAACTTGTTTGAACTTTATCAGACCCACGGGGGTTGTGACAAAATGGTTGTGTGTGTTTGTGTTGTGCAGCGTGGTGTCTGATGATACACACTCCGTACCTCAGAGAGGCCCGCTAAATTATTCATGTGGAGGAAAGGCTGTTGCTTTTGTCACCTCGTTGAGCACAGAAAGTTTACGCTGTGGTTTTGATATTTGTTGTCTTGTTTTTGCAGACAGGATTATGAATGAGAGATGACTTACAGGTATTACAGGGGACGTGTACGCTTCATTAAAATATCCACTCTCTATTCAGTGGTCCCACTAGCCACTGCATTATTATTCGGTCATATAAAGTGCTGCGGTCTGCTTTTTGCCCTATAAGAACCGACCTAACAAAGCTTTATCTATATCCCTGCATACAGGCCCATTAAACCCACAGGGTAGCAAATCACAGCAAAATATCATTCCCTTTAACACCATTAGCTGAGGTGTCTTTGAATTTAATTTAGTGCTAGCACCATTAAAAATGACACATTACCCTGCAATGATAGCTAAATTAAGTCCTATCGATTCAGCTGTTGCATTAAAACCATGCTGTGGCCATAGCTGGCAAGTGTTAGAGAGAGAGAGAGAGAGAGAGAACAAGAGAGCAAGAGCGTGTGAGAGCTGCAAGCTTAGTTTTTCAGGTCTGTCTCGCGTCTTGCCAGCAGTGGGTGTCTCATTGTGGGGAAGTAGAACCCCGTCATTTTCTTCTCTTGGAACAACAACAGCTTGTTCGGAGTGCGCAGAGCCCAGCTCAGGGAGTCTGGGATTTTTACCTCTCTTTCTCCCTTCCCTCCATGTTCCTTATGACAAAGACACAATTAGAGTGTGTGAGAGGTTTGATGGGCTTTTCCCACATTATTGATTTTACTCAGACGAGGCTGTGCTGAGAATAACAGAAAACGACTATAGCATCAGACCTTGTTCGTGTGAAGTGTGCCATATGTTGATCAGTGGCCTAGAGAGTGAACACATCACATTCACCTGTCCCTCTCAGAACGGGGACACTTTTACTTCCGCTCACTATGGAGGGCTTAAACCCTTGCATAGGGTACTGTTTGCCCTGTCTTCTTAGCCCTTTTCTGAGGAATTCTCCAAGCTCTTTATCTGATTGCCATTCGGTGAACAGCTGACGCTGAGAGGGCCTTGAGTGGAGCGGAGGGTCTGAAGGGTCTTGTGTGTTTCTGTCTGCTGTTTTCAGCTCCAAGCTGTTTAAGAAAACAGCCCTCCTTCCCCAAAAAACTTAGCAGATAAAAGGCCCTCGCTCACAGGCATAGCAGCAGCCTCGCCTCCACAGCAGAACAAGCAGCAGCACATCAGGACTGCACACCCAGGGGAGCTTCAGCAGCCGCTTGTCTTATAGCCTCTGTATCCTTGCAAACCTCCAATAGTCTCCAGGCCCTATCCTGTCTGTCCTCCTCCAGTACAACTCACTCTGACTGGAGCAACAAAGCAGGCAGGCAGGCTCCTCTCTGGCGGGAGCTGAGGGAAAAGAAGTTCATCAGGAACACTACTGAAGTTAGACAAAATGGTAAAAACTGTCTTTTTCTTGGAATATTCTGTGGTGTCTACATTTTCCCTCTGCTTTCCTATGTATATATGTGTGTTTATGTGTGTTTGAGGAAGGCAAAAAAAAAAAAACCCTAGCGGGAACCGAGAAGTGGGTTGAGGTTTGTGGGAAGCCTTGGTGCAGGCCTGTGTTTGTTTGGCTTGGGCCCTGCACAAGGGGCTGCCTCTCTCTCGGGCCCCGCACAACGTTGTGCACACGTTTGCCAACATTTTGTCATCGTGCTCAGGTGACATGTTAAATTGGGAAAGACTAGCTAGGGGGTTGTGTGCGATATGAAGCCCTATCAACCCCGTGTGGGAGGCTGTGTTGATTTGATTAAGCCTGCGCATTTGCGGGTGTGAGTGTGGCAAATGATCAGGCTGTCCTTCTATTGCCTGAATGGCAGAGGAAATTCCACCTCCAGGCTGCCTTCATGTGGCACTGATAAAGCCTTTCCTGTACAGTAGAAAATCCTGTTTCCCTGTGTGCGCCGACAGGGCAGTGGGAATGACCAGGAAGGAGTGGAGGATGAGAGAAAATGAACTGTTAGAAGGAGGGAACGAGAAAAGAAGGTTGTCCTTAAAGCCACGGATTTGTTTATGGACATTTCTTTGAAGTTAGCCACCTGAGATTTAACACTCTTTTCAGCATGCGTTTGTATATATAAAGTGAGTGTGTGTGCATACGTGTTTATACTTTTTGCTCTATTATGTCATTAGCATGGGTGCGTAAGCGTATGTCTGCAAGCCTCTGTGGGCATGTGTGTATGACAGTGTGGGCGTGTACACATTTTTGGCAGATTAGCAGGAGAATCACTGTCATATCTTATTTTCATTTCTGACAGTGGTAATGATTAATGGCGGCTGTGGTCTGTTTGGACTTTTTACCTCTATATTTCTCACTTGACACGGAAGTCTCAATTGGTATCATATAAACGAACTTCACTGGGCTCTGCCATATGTGTTTAGAAAATCACTCACAAGTGCTCCACTTGCAACGTTCAAAATCAAATGCCACATTAACAGTGCTGCGTTTTGCTCTCATGCATTAATGAAACACTTTGATTACAGTGTTTTGACTTATTGCCAGCTGCTTTAGTGCATTCGTTTCTTTCTGTTCATCTATTATTGTAGTCTCATCGTTGATTGTCTGCTAGCCGGGGAAAATAGGCACTGGGGTCTTTTCCTTGCCAGGAGAATGTAAGCAGGCCAAGGTCCCTCACAGTGCCTGCAGACTCTTACAGATGTCACTCTCACAGTTCCAACATACTCATATATTCTCTCACCCTCTCTTTTCTTCTCTCTTTGTCTCTCCCATGCTACTTTCCCCCCTTTTCCCCCTTTTCTGCTCTCTCTGCTCCTGGTTTGCGGTTTGGACGGGGAATGTGGATGGATGCACGGATGGATGGATGGATCCCACGCTCGCTTTCTCTCTTTTCAAACCTCAGAACCCAGCTTCCTGGAGAGACCACGATGACGCCACCTCCACACACTCAGCCGGCACACCGGGGCCCTCCAGCGGGGGACACGCTTCACAGAGCGGTGACAACAGCAGTGAACAAGGTGAGCCAGCACAGACTCGGATGCACGCACACACACACACACACACACACATACATACATATATGTATATGTATACATGGAATTAGTTGTGCACTCAAGCGCTAACACATAAACACACATAAGTAAAGACACAGATCTGAGCAGAACATATTATTTTGCAAACACTTCCCCTTAACCCTTTCACATGCAATATCCACAGTAAATAGATGGCATATCTCTCCACACACAAACAACTCAGACCTGCCTCTTCCACATTGGATTATTGAATTTTTTTATTTATTTATTTTTTTGACTGGCTTCCATGTAAACACATAGTCACACCTAAAAATTGACACTCTTATCCACTGTTACACTCATGAGCAAATACAAGCAACAGCTACTGTCATGCACCAGCCTGGCAAAGGGCTTTCCAAAACATTGCTATTTAGAGAGATGAACAAAAGCTGATGATTAATAGCATAATTCTGCCAGTTCTAGCTTGCATTTAAACCATATTAACTTTGCTCTTGCACAACAGACCCTAATTATGTCTCAGGGAGCCTTGTGTTATCTAGTACACGACCTGCCAAGCACCAATAATGCATTTCAAAACTAATGTATGTGAATTTGTCACAGATAGTGTGTGTAAGTCACAGCTATCTGCCTCCTGTTTTCGTCATGGTCTGTTTCAATATTGACATGTAAATTTATAAAAAGCATATGCAGTTGCATAAATTTTGAGGTGAGGCCAGACTTCAACACGTTGTGAGGTTAAAATTGTTTATTAAATGTACCTTCTGCATGAAATAAGAGAACAGATGATGAGCTCTTGGCCTTTCCTGTCTTATTTTGAATGCAGCAAGATCTCCTTTCACTGGCGGCAGTGAGTGTGTGCTTGTGTTTTCATTGGTCTCTCTATCTCTTTCTCTGTTTGTGTGTGCCCTCTGGCAGTGTCCAGGGTTTTGCATGAAATTTCATCACACCCACTTCACACACAAACACGCTCAAATGCTGTGTTACATGCTTACGCAGACCCTCTCTGAGTGAAGCCGCTCGCTGTTGGCCCGTTCAAGGCTATCGCTTTGCCAATAATTGATCAAACATATCGATGGGATGTGTGCTTGTGGTGGGGCTGTTTAAATCATCTTGTCCTCTTCAGACAAAAAGCAGCATTTGCAGCTTCTGAAACATTACTGACCACAGAATGAACGCCTCAGCAGACCTCTGTGGTTGGCTCTGTCAGGACTAGTTGGAGATGATGATGGTAGTGAGGCCTTGGTTATGCAACACAATGTGTCTGTCTAAGCATTATAAAGCATGGATAATAAAATTTGACGCTTAATTCACCCTGATAGGGATAGAGTAAATCGTGACAGATACAATAGTATCTCTTGCTCAAGGACACTTAAACAGTTTATACGATTTTGGGCTTACTTCCACGCTGCTGGTTTAAAGGACAGTATTAACGTAAAAAACTAAAAATAGGAACAATTGCTGTAAAGTAGGTGATGGATTCCCAGGTAGAAGTTATGATGTTAGATAAAAATGCTGTATGATTGCAGGTCAGACGACAAAGCTGAGGTAGAGTTATTTCACCCCTCTTTGCAATTGGAAGCAGCATGGGAGATGAAGACTGCAGAAACAACTGAGAGAGTGGTGGGGTGGGGGGGGGGAAGAAATGCACTGCCTATTGATTATCTTACACACATAAGTACAAGTGACCTGTAATCCACAGAGCACTTATCGACTCCTCTCCCCACCGTATCCAGTAACAGCAGATCAATACGGGCCAAAGACAGTTACGGTACAGCACCGTGCACTGGGCCAATATAGACTCAGGACCAGATCAGGGCCAGAACCTGGCCTACACTGAAGAGTGTTAAATGTTCGACACACCAGTTCAGAGCAAAGACAAAGTAAACAGCTCGGCATAGAATCGAGATTTAAAAGAAGAGCCACTGAAGCACAGAGGTGCTGCAGTGGGAAAGGTGAAAGAGTAGGCAGAGTGAGAAAAAAGGAGAAAGAGAGAGAGAGGGCTGCTGATTTAATGGTCTAATGAGGCCGTCCTCCAGCCAGTTGTTTTGTGTGAGGCATGCTCTGACCTTTCGCTCTGCTCGGGAGCCCTGCCGCCTCATTTTTCACATTCTTGCAATTACGTTAACGCTTGAAGCGCTCGCTGACTCCCCGACTCTGGCCCTTCCATTCTGACAGAGCCTTCCCTCCCCAACCTCTCCACCTTCCCCTCTCCTCCACTCCACTCCACTCCACTCCACGCATGAACTCGCCTCCTATCTCAATACATTTCCACATAAAATTTGTAGTCCACACTCTCAAGTCCACAGAGAAAATGTGAAATGTGTGCTTCACTTCAGTAATGGGGTCTTTAACAGCTTGGCCCCTGTTAAAAGGGGTGACGATGTGGATCAGTTGAGGACGGCAGAGTAGATGGGAGAGATTGAGAGCGAAGAGGAGAGATGTGGAGGGAGACGAATGCGTGAGACCAACAGTGCTTTTTGGCTTCAGCTGCCAAGAAAAACATCAACTTTCTTCCCCCGTTTTTCCATCTTGAAAGGTGTGTTGTATGTGTGCGCCTGTGGCTTGAAAAACATTTACCTCGAAAATTGATCCAGAAGCATCTTTGTGTTGAATTTGTGACTCCAGTCCATTTCTCCCAGAAACGGTGAAGCATTTCTGACAGTGGCCAAGCCAAACTGTCTTGGAGAGTAGAAAGTTTTAACTTGTTTCTTCCCTTTTCTTTGCCTTTGGCTGATGTTCGGGAATGTACAATAGAATAAAGTTCAATAACTCACACTTTATAAAAGTACTGTATGTGCAGTCGTAGAGCACTCTCTGTGGACAGAATTCACTTCCACAATCTCCAGCATTTATCTCAGCAGCGAGCATCGTTCTGAACTCATGCCAAAAAACAATTTAACAAGTGCGCAAATACATATTGCCCCTCTTGTGGAATAATTTATTGTCAAGCAGTAAACCAAGGTGAAGCATGCTCATAGCTGTCAGTAAAAATTGCCAGTTAAGATTTAGACACATGAATAAAGGTTTCGGTACCATACTCAGAGCTTCAACCTCTCCCCTCCTGCCGTACTTAACTGACATTTTTTTCCCCCTTTTTTTCCTAAGAATTTCCCTCCAAAAAAGAAAATATGAATTATCACCCTCAGGGCAAATTCTACACTCTCACCTACTGACTCTGAGAGACTCACTCCCTATGTTCTGGCTAGATAAACAAATATCAGCGGTTAAAGGGAGCTGGTTCAGAAGGTAGCACAGAAAAACTCCATTGGCCCTACTTGTGCACTATTTTGATTAACAGTCCTTTGGAGCTCCCCCAAGCTTATCTCGAAATATCAAAAACATCGGTTGCAGGGAGTTAAACTTGATTAATGTGCATGCCTTGAAATAGCAATAGTTTCCAAGCAGGTGTCCGTAATATGTTATACACCAAAAGTGCGATGGAGCAGCATGATGAAATCCTCTGCACATTTGCCCAAACACAGGAGAGGGAATTGCATGCAGTCATGAACAGTAAGCCCCACACAGTGATTCGGCACAGTGGGTAACAATTTGCCCTTACTTGCTGTGCGTGCATATGTGTGCATCAGAGTGTGTGTGTACATGCATGCCTACTTCAGCTCCAGTCCACACTTGTAATTATTAGCTATGCATGAAGACCAAATCCACATTGACATCTTGAGTGGCTGAGCAAAGGGGCTTTCTGTACAATTCCCTGATTCTACTGTAGATGGAAAGGGCTCAACAGAAGAGAGGAGAAAGCATTTTGTACATTTTCTCAGCAATTGAACAATCCCCACGCTTTGTGGATAGACAGGCTCCCCAGGGAGGCTGAGAGAGGGAAAGATGGCGCGAAAGGGAGGAAGAGTGGGGAGAGCTTTAGTGTTCGGCTCCAAGGGAGCATACTGTGCTTGATGGAGTTGTGGTGCATTTGTGTGTGTGTGTGTGTGTGTGTGTGTGTGTGGTGAGATCCCTTGGCCCTGGCTGGAGGCCCCACTCAGCGAGGTCTTAGTGGTTGAGCTCACGGCAGTGGGGTCATTCCTGGTGAGGACACAACACCCTGTCAGCCCAGAAATTCCCCAGGCATGACCAGGGCCTGTTGAATCTGCCATTTCCCACACCTTTGCTTTTTGTTTGCTGCTGCTACAACTTAGAGATCAAGAAGATCCAAAAAAAATGAAGAACTAGATAAAAGAACACATGACACCAAAACAGAGAAAACTGGATGTTTTCTGTGAAACGGATATGGAGGTCTTGTTCCCTTTCACTAAATTATACTCCAGCTCTGAAGTGATCAGCGAGGTGTCTCTGTGTATATAAAATATGCTGTGTGTGTGTGTGTGTGGGCATGTATGTGCTGGCTGGTTCCCTCTAAGTGCCTGTTAGAGTTTAATTTAGTGTAGTAATTAAAGCTGAACACTGGCCTATAAACAACAGATAAACAATAAAGCAGACCCAAGCCCTGCTGTTTCATGGCTCTCACTCCCAGCTGTTGGAGCACTGATAATTTTTACACAGTGCCCCCACCTCACCACAACACCCACGTTGGTGAAGCAACATGGGTGTGCATGTGTTGTGAATGTGGGCATGGGTATATTTTTGTATGTGACGGCAAAGGCTGAACAAAAAAGGCCAAAGAAACACATAAACACACAGGATATGTCCACTTCCTCCTCTCAAAAGAAAAACACAAAGAACCACAGTGAAGCAATCAGAAAGTGTAAGCGGTGCAGTCACTACATGTCAGCCCCATGTTAGTCAGGTGCCTGTTGTGAAAACAGCGCAGTATGTCTGTCTGATGGTTTGTTGGGAAGGGGTAGGGCCATTGTTGAAAGATGAGAAGAGTTGCTGTGGAGGAGGAGAAAACACGGTACGGAGGGGATACTTTCATGATCCCATTAGCATAAGAGAGGTTAAATTATTCATGTGGAGTGCTTAATCTATAGGGAAAAGTATAGTTAATGCACATAGTTTTAAAATGGATCTCTCCCTGCCTCTGCTCTAACACCAGATTCTTGCTGGATTCAGCATTCGCGGGCATTTACGGGAATGGCTGTCACTCTCTCTTGCATACACACACGCATAGACATAGTATGTGTGGGCATATGTGCACCCTTTCTTAAGCGCTGCTGCACTTCAGGCTGTTTCAAGGGGCTCTGCTCTCAAGCTCATCCCCACTCTCTGTAAGTCCCTTTCTCATCCTCACTCTCTTTCTCTCCCTCTCTTTCCATTTATTCCTCCATCTCTCTTTCTCCCACCCCCTTCCTCTCTTGCTGTCTCCCTCACACTCCTCTCCTCACTCACCCCTCCCTGTCTCGCTCTCAGTACCGCAGACTACCTGGCCCTCATCCAAAATGTGATTAAAGAGAATGATCAGCTCCCTCAGCTCCCTCCTTCCTTCCTCCCTTCCGCTCTCTCTCTTCCTTTTTTCTCTCTGTCTTTCTTCTGACCCTGTGTTACGTTCTTACGAGTCTGTTGATCATGAGAGAGAGAGAGAAAAAAAAAAACACACACATGAAAACAGTGAGAGAAAAGAACCTGTAAAAGGATGAAGACTGCCAGTAAAGTCAGCTCCACTTCCAGTAAGAGTTCTATACCCGCAACATCACCACCACTCTGCGCTTCCATCCACAGTGCAGTTCTTAGGACTTTCCCACTCTTCCTCTTATCTCCCCCCTCCTCTTTTTCTCCATCTATCCTTTGCCTCAGTACTGACTGGGGCCTGGTCCCTCTGGTCCATAATCATGAACAGGCCCCTGGCGCGACCCGGCCCAATCCAGCCTGGCCCAACTTGGCCAGGAACTGGGTCCTACACAGCAGGAAAAGCACATTAACTGGGTCAGCCTAATGTGCAAACTAATGTTTGGAGAACATAGGGAAAAAATTACCCAGATTATTCTGACAGCAGCTGAGGAGAATTCTGTTTTGCGCCATTAAGGGAAAGCTTGAGGGAAATAGTTTTTTTTTTTATTCTTTTTCCTTTTTCTCTCTTTCTGTCTTTCTCTGAGAAGTACATGAAAACCATCTTATCTGGATGTGAGCTGAGCATAATTAAAAAGCAGAAAAGTAAAATCGTTGCAAGGAAGTAATCATGATTGAACTCCAGTAAAAGGAGGGGAGTGACTTTCTCTCTCTTCTACCCAAAGGCATGGGCAAAAAACAAAGAAAGGGTGCAGTGCTGTTATATCAGCTCATTATACTGTGGGTTTACACACCCATGTTCCATTGCTGATTACTCAAGTGTATGTAGTGATGATGAGGAGTGCACAGAGGTCTGATGTAATATGGCTAAAAGGGATTTGAGCATGTGCCCCAGAGGGCATTTCCACCTCCATTAATGCTACTGCCGCTGTATTTTCACAAGGACAGCAGTCCCTCGGTTCTTTAAAGGGAGAGTGTTTTCCCAGGAAATTTTCTGTCTTGTTTCAGCAAGCTAGCCTGAAGGGGGTCAGCCCAGAAGTCACCCTTAAGAGGTGATAATCCAATTGCTCTAGTCCTCACCAGATTTGTTCTCCCCTTGTCTGGCAGTATGTTTGTGTGTGTGTGTTTACAGAGTGTAAGCATGCGTGTGTGAATGTAATAGACATAGAATGGGGAGGCAGAGGCAGCAAGATGCCACCGGTTTCTTCTGTGTCCAACCCCGGGCCCCACTCTAGATCAGAGAGAGGTTATGGAGGCCAAGTCTGTCAAAGGCACACCTGCAGGGGAACTCCAAAAGCCCTGACTGCCAGCTTACACAGGCCCGTTTAAGGTGTGCTTATTTGGAGTTTAACCCTGACTTCAAATGTCCTTTCCCTCTCTCCCCCTTTGTGTTTGACCAATGGGCCTTGTGCTCTTTTACTTTCCTTCCTTTCTTCTGTGTGCCTTGGCTCTTTAATCTCTTCCACCACCCCCACCCTCCCAATTCTCCTCCCCCTAATGTCCGAACCCCACATCACATTGACAGTCCCTCCCAAAAGACAGCGCGCGGTTGAGCAGAGTAGCTTAGCAAGGCCAGCCTTGGCGTGTTCACTTGCTGTGTGGTTTTCATTTGTGTAAACCACGGCTTACACACTGAGGCATATTTGGAACTGAGCAGAGCCGCTATACCCTACAGGTAGTGCTTTAACCATGCTGCCACCGTCCAAGAGAGTGGGAGGATGATAAAGGGAAGTGTGTTACAATCCGAGTTCTTCCTCACTGCTGCTGATTTTCACGCACACATCTCTCACGTTTATGCAAAGCTTTTGAGGGTATTATGCAAGATAAGCTCATTTTCTAGTCTGATTCCCACTCTAGTACATGCTTTAATGACTCTTAAAGCTAAGGGCTGCTTTTTTAGGCATAATAGCAGTCCCATGGTCTCTGTTTCCATGTAGCCAGAGTGCTTTTTCCACACCTGATCACTTTTGTTCACCCATTTTATGGCTATTGGGGAGCAGGCAGAGGTGAGCGATTTGACAGTGGTTAGTGCCATGAGCCCTAATGTTTATTGGTAGAGAGCGTCTAATAATTTTTGATTACCCCAGAGGAGGTATTAGCCATGTTAGTCAGCAAGGATAATTTCTTATTTACATGCCCCAAGCAGTGAACACTCTGAAGGAACACTGGGGCTAAATGCGCAACAAAACGAATCAAACATGCCAAACGAGATGCTCCATTCTGGCTGGCTGCAGGGCTGAAGCTGAGAAAACCTTCATTATGCATTTACCATAATTCATTTAGAGGGTTATCAATTTGTAGAATACAGAGGGGATGTTTGGAGGGGGAAGCTGGAGCACCATATCAAACGAAGGAAGAGAAAAAGGAACAAGGGAAAGCGAGATGAAAAGGAGTGAGATATTCAAGCATAGATCAGTGCCTGGATTTTGAAAATGTTGTTCCAATTACACACTTTTCCATGTTCTGAGGCAGAACTTGCATGTTAAATGCTCCAATCTCTTCTCTTTTACCCGTGTTACCCTCCGCCCCCTAAAAAAGCAGAAGCTGATTTCCCTTTAATGAAAGCCGTTTGGCTCAGGAATTCTCCTCTCAAAAAATTTTGTTGAGATTGAGGCTACACAGAGATGTTCTAGTTCAAATATTGTCTTTCTGTTCATTTAGGGTCGGTCTTTGTTTGGCGTCTGCCCTGCTTACTCAAGGGCTTCTTGTATCTGTCTCTCAGTGTGTATTTCAGGACAGTGAACCTACTACATGTTTTCATTTTTTTCTCCTGGCAACACAAACTGAGCAAAGAACAAGACCTTTAAAAGCATCTTTCCCTCCGCCATCAGGCAGGGATGACTAAGGCCCCATTAGAACAATTGGAGGAAACTTAGGGAGACGGGGAGTGTTTAAAAGAATGAAAGCAGCCAGAAAGCAGTACTATCTTGTGATAACCAGGGCTTTCTTTCATTATGTAAACACAAAAACCTCCACCTTGGAAAAATTGCACTCACTCTATAGCTTCATTGAATAGCAAAACAATGAAAACAGAGCGGTAGAAAAAAGTGAGACACAAAAAGAAAAAAACATTTAACATTTTCCAAAGTGAAGGGGGAAAAGCTGCATTGTTTCGTACAAATGCTTACTCCCAGGGATGCAGTCCTTAGACAACTGAGTGTCTGCAGGAGACATCTGTGAAGGCTGACCTTGTGACCCCGGAAAGAATGCTCTTAAGGTGGGGGGAAAACTGACTTACCACTGCATCATGGCCTACAGGACAGCCCAGCAGCAGCACAACAAACACAACCTCCACCAAAAACAACAGCACAACACACAAACAGTCGATGAAGGAAAAAAATGAGAGTGATGTGGGGGAAACAAAAACATGGAGAGAACTCAAAGGAGAGAAAAGAGGGATAAGTAAAAGCAAGAGGCGCCGAGAAAAAGAGGGAGAGATGGAAATTGGAGGTAGATAATAACTACAGAAAACACAGATGGACTTGGTGTGAATTGTGCCTCACAGGCCTGGCCATCTCTTACTCTCTTGGCCCCCCATGAGATCATTTTCATCCTTTATGAGTCAAAAGGAAGCCTGGTTGAAAATGAGAGGTTACACAAGCCAGAGCTCGAGCCCTCGGAGTGGGAGAGGAGAAGATCCCTGCTGCAAGGGCCCTGCTGCTATTCAAAGCACCTGCCATTGTGTGGGCGCCCATCCAGGCCTATTGTTGTGCAGAAATTAGTCGTGCTCCCTTTGGCTCCCTTCGGCTTCCTTCGGCTCCAGAGGCATGTGGCGGACCCCCTTGTTGTTTTGGGTTCAGATACATGGTTGGATAGATGCATGGCCCCGGCTACCATCACCACTGGCAGTGGCCCTTTGGCTTCTCTCCCACAGCACAGTATCATTCTTTTTTGTTTCTCATCCACTCTCTGTTGTTCACTTCTTAAGAATACTTTCAGTAACATTCCTATAGTTTCCTCTCCCTTTCTTTTGTACTCACAGTCTGCTCTCCGCTTTGGTGTATATGCTTATTGTTCTTTGGAGCACCCTCATTATACCCATGGTTATATTTTAAGGGCCTCTCTCTTTGATTTTGGTCTCACAGGGAGTTGGTGGTGGGCTGGTGGGAGCTGTAGGGCTGGCCCGGCTTTCAGGGCTCCCCAGCCAGCGTCTCGGAGAGTGGGCTTGGGGGTATAGTTGGGCTGGGCACTGCCGCAAAAGCACTGGTGCTACTGCTGTTGCAGGGGGTGGGTGTGAGGGGAAAATTGAAAAGTCAATACTGAAGGACGCACAAAAAAGAAAAAAGAAAAGAAAGAGGGTGAAACAAAAGGAGATGGAGAGCTTCAAAAAGCTGAGAGCTATAGAGCACTGCTAATTAATAGCATCAGAGGAAGAGCTTTTTTCTTCCTTCTGGAACTTTAATGCTGCATATTAACTTGCAAGGCGATTAGGAGCTCGCATTGTGAGTCAGGTCCATCACACTGCTAAACCAAGAACCAGCAACTACTATTATGAAGGAAGATTGCAAATATCTCATTTAGAGAATTAAAACTAAAGAAGTGGGAACAGCAGAAACGAATGTCCATTGTAATACAATGGACACTTTGAAATTGTGGAATCAACAATCACTCTGTCATTATACTATACCCATTTATCCATTTATGAGATAGAAAAAATATCAGGAATGTATTAGTCACCAATTCAATACCCTGCAGTTGTCCCATGTACAGTCTCAACTGTTTAATAAGGGTGGAAGCTGCAAGGCCGTGTCATTGCAAAGACTTTTTTTTTTTCAGCTGTCAATGTACATCATTGTCAACAGGCATGCCTGTATTCGCATGCCTATTGACAATGATGCAATGATGCAATTGTACCTTTATTCCAAAATAGATTGCTGCATGTTTTTATACCTACTTTTCATGCAGCTAATTAAAGTTAAGGTCCAGAAGTGTGATGAAATAAGAGTTTTGGTGAGTCAGATAGGCGCAGTGGCAGTCATTTGAACCAAGGCTTTGCAATTTGGATTTTTCTCAGCAGTAATAGGCTCCTCTCTCACTGTTCTTGCCATCGCAATTTCCACTGCCAACAGCTGTCAAGTACCTAAAATCAAAATTAGCACCATGGCATTGGGCCTTAATGAAATGACCTGCTGGATTTACCTTAAGGAGAAGGGCGGACAGTCAATACTACCCTCATCAAAACCCCCTCTCTGCACGCTGCAGTCCCATTAACGAAAGGAAATAGTCTCGAGTAAATGTATTAAGCACTACTTCCACCTTCTAATTATATTTTTTCCCCTTCTTCCTTCATAATTCATTCACTCTTTCATTAGTTTTTAATATTGGAAAAGGCTTTTAGCTGGCTCTTCTGTCTTCATGGCGTCACCTATTATTTGTCACTATATATTACAGGGATGTCAGAGGACCTCATGTTGTGCTTTGGGGATAAATGTACTGATGTAGCGTCCCATCATAGTTAAGACTGTAGAAATATATTCCTGGAGCATTTTCATTGCAGAAAGTAAACATTATTTCTATTGTATTATATAGATAATGTAGCATTAAGTATTATACCATAGAATTCAGAGTTGTGGGCTCCTCCTGCCTCTACTTCCTATAGAAAGGGGTGAATGTGTGCCAAGGCCCAGTGGAGGACACTGGGCCCTGGTTATTGACTTGTAAAGGAGCTAGTAGGTGAGGGGTCTTGACAAGACATGAGCGGCTGACTCTCTTGTAAAGCTGTATCTGATTTCTGTGCTAGTTGGCTCCCCAGAGAGACCTGCTCTTCACTGTGTTGATCAGACTTTTCACTCACGGCCGTATGGAAGAAAAATGCAGTGATAAAAAGAATGAAAGTGTAGTTTTGTGAAAGGAGATGCTCTCGTTCTGTATGCTCTGATTCCCTGTTAGGGTGAGAAGGAAGCAAATGGATCAGCAGTTAGCTGTATCCATGAGTGCATGTATCATCTGGGTGAACCAGAAAAACAAAACCTTTCCAAATGAATGCTTTTGCAAGTTGAGCAACATAAATGTCTCAATCAGGCCACGTAGATTTGTATAGGTGAGCTAGTTTAGAAATTATTGGAATGTGTATCAGCAAGAGGACAGACAAAGCAAGTATTAACTGAGCAAGATCCTCACTCCACGCAGATCTGATTAATTTATGAGGTAAACTGCACTCAGAGAGAGAGAGAGTGTGAGAGAGAGAGATGCAGGTGGAGGGAGGAAGTTTTCATTGACTCTCAAGAGCAGGCAGAGGCAAAGCCCTGGAGGGATCTCTCAGTTTGAACTTTATCAGGGGCTACGCTTAATCAATACATTATTGGAAAAAGAATTAATTACTAAAGCAGAATAAAACAGCTGCATTTTAAACCAAGGATTCATCAATTCTGTAATCTCTTGGTTACAGCTCAGGTGTCAGGAGGCTCATTTCAACTCTATGTAATGAGGAACAGTGGGAGTTTACTCTTCTGCCCTCCCCCTCCACTCCTTCTGATGCCGCCCTTGCTATCCTACATCTCCTCTTCAATATATTTTCTTTCCATTTTTCTTCATCCCATTTCCAAACCTTGTCAGGTCGTCGTCTACCTATAATGTTCAGCTGTTTTTACACTTCACACCATCTTTAACTGTACTCCACTCTCTGACTGCCCCCACCCCCATGCTGCTGCATTCTCTTCCCACCAAATTCCTGTCTTTGCGGGGATGGGACGAAGGGGTATTAAACTTGAAATCTCTGGTGCGAAAGCTGACTGGAACGGGACATTCCCACTGCTGCAGCCATCAGGCCGGACATTCCTCCGCTCAGTCTGGGACACCACTGGTGTTGCAAAAGTGGGGGGAGGTGCATAAGTGGTGGAATAAGTTGATGAAGGCCGTTAAAAAAAAAAAAGAGAAAACAAATCACCATGCTCAAATAGTAAAAACAAATTAAATCATATTATTTGTGTGTTTAAACCCAACGTAGTGTAGCAATCAAAGGGAAAGATTAGTTTGAAGGAAATCAGTGGTGTATGGTGAATATATTTAGATGCTGTGGGACGGATGGGTCACATAGAAAGTATCACTTGTGCCAAAATAACCTTGGCCGTGCATTTGCCTCGACCCCTGTGAGCCACCCTTCACAGCCCTTGACCCTAGTGCAAAGCCTGTAAACGGACCATCCTTGACTCTCCATAATGGGGGATTTCAAGGCAGGTTGAGAAGGGGTTATGGGTGATGAATTGGGTTTTTAGTGAGCTCATTAGGAAGCCAAACAGAGTTTAGACTGGCGGAGCGGGGCAACAGTGCAGTAATCAGTTCTGCTCGCTTTGTTCCCTGCCTCCAGGACATTTGTGTGAAGAAAAAAAAAAAGAGCGAGGAGAAAAAAAAAAACTTCATGGCATTTGTCTGATGAGAGGGCTGCTGAGCAGAGGCTACAATCTGATGGTTGACTTGTTGATTTATAAACCTTTTAATCCATTTACGCTTCCAACCCCCACCCGGCTCCATGTAGTAACCGCCATCTCTGTTTAGTTACTTTCTTTGATGTCACTGTCCATCAGGTGCGGCAAAGAGATTTGTAATATATCCAAGGTTTCCTCGTCTTGAGGTTGTTTGTTTGATTTGAATTTGTAATTGAGGGTAGAGAGTGGCTGCTGATCCTGTTATGGTACATTGCCTCAAACAGTTGAAGCTGTTCTGAATCATGAGACCATGCTGTGCTATACCTGGCAACCTGCACGCAGCTGCTCTTTCTGGTTGTGGAGGAAGAACATTTTGATAAACAACAGTTCCTAGTGGGGACCATAAAGTCATGTCTTCATTAGCAGATGGATCCAAATGATGAATCTGTGCATTCTCCAACTTTATTTTTCTGTGTCTTGTCTTTTTGTTTTCCTGACATGATGGCGGTTTAAAAAAAAAAAAAGTGTTGCAGCAGCTTGTTTTAATAATGACCATGCTGTTTTTAATTCAGAATAGCCTCTCACTTTTGGGAAATACCTACTCTTTAATATTTAATGGAGCATCAAGCCTTGGTATTTAGATGTGCTTCTCTGTGGGCACCCAGCCCTGCATTCTATTGTAACAGTGATAAATTATAGAAGGACCTCTGTCAATATATACAGTTTTTAATAGTAAAGAGTAGCTCAATTGTACAGTTGTGTCTGGTAGAGAAGAAAGAAGGAGAACATCTTGGAAGACAAAAGATTGGTTTATATTGTTACGTTGGCAGGTTTGTAAATTTGTTTATTAAGAAACAAGGGGATAAAGCAAGATTACCTGTGTACCTGCCCCGTTCGATTTGAAATCCAGGGGAAAAGCAGCAGCGGTTACTGCAGCAGTGCTGAAGTGCAGGCAGAGTAGGGCGGAGTTATCAGGGAGGCAGAGAGTGTGAAATGTCTAGTGGAGACCCAAAGCCCTTCATTAGCCACCGATCTCTGTCTGCTGAGTGAGGGGCAGTCATGGGCATCACAACTCCCTTTTAGTTCCCCCAAAAAGAGCGGGGTGTGGGGGGTGGAGGGTAGCTCCCCCATCCCCTGCAATTTAGCCCTTTGCCATTCATGCAAATTGGGTCCTGACATCTGCAAGAGCCTGCCTCCTTTCTTTTATACATCTTTATTCCATCTCTGTTCGTTGGATCTTTTTTTCCTCCTCAAATAAAGCCCCTTTTAGGCCGCTGAGTCTTGTCTCAGCTGATATACATTCTTTTATGCATACATCTGTATAAAAAGTAGCACTTTTCTGTGTGCTGTGTTCAAAACTGGAGGAAACTACTAGAAAAATCAAAATCCCAGAAGGCTTTGATAAATCACAGTGTTAACATCAAAGTCCCAGTTTGTGATATAATGTGGTAGATGTTGTTACAGGTGGCAGGCTAATCATACCTCTCTTCAATTCAGTTTGGCTTGATAATGCACTATAAATGATAATGTTATGAAAAGACCAATAGAATTCTAGGCAGTGACTCTGGAGGAAAAGCAGTAACCAGGCAGTCTGCCCCCCCTTCCTCCCTCCTCTTTCTGGATGAACTACTCTTCTTTGGCTCCAGGGGAGAAGCTGAAAGGGGAGGGTGGCTTTGCTCCAGCCCATATTTTAGGTTAAAAGGTAAAATAGCCTAACTGGCTGTTAGAAACAAGTTTTACCTCCAACCCTACACCCTCACCCCTCCTCTCTCTTTGTTTCTGCTCCCTCCACTTCAACCTCGCCCTCTATGGTAGGATGTGCACAGTGGGGTCAGCACCGTGCCTGTGAGAGGAGAGAGGCCTTGTATCAGTGGAGAGGCGATAGTTATCTCCAGCATTCCAGGGATGACAGAGAGATATCTGCCTGATGGCAGGGTTAGGGGGCTTAGAGAAGGGGTGGAGAAGGGAGAGAGGAGAAGAGGTATAAGAGTTGTTGAGCAACTTCCCCCCCACCACCACCACCCCCCCCCACACACACACCTCCCTCCTTCCTTCCCTCCCTGCCTTTCTTACTGCCTGACTGCCTCGCTTCCCCCCACACAGAAAAAACACATCTAATTAGAAGCTCTTATTCCACTTCATTTAAGGGAACACTTAATGATGTGTTTTTGGGGGGAGACAACTACACATTACTTCTCATGCAAAAGGAACCACTCAGTCGTAGCACCCAGGATGCAGATACAGCTGTGTTTGAGATGGAGGTTTTTTCCTCATTTCTCTGTGGTGCCATGGCTGGTGGAAGAGAAGGAAAAATGGTAGCCTTTCCTCCTTCACCTTTAGCCGGTGTCCTGGTGGTAAGAGGGGGTGGTTAAGAGAAGGCGGGTACTGACATCTGAGTTTGGCAGGGAGACTTGCTGAAGGAGAGAGTTTGTTGTAATTGCTCTGACAGGTTTTAGGACTGTTAATGACTCCGGCCTGAGCTCTACCAATTTGTCAGCATGCTTGCTGTTTACTAAGCTGTTGTTTTATGGTCGAGTGCAAGGGGCTGCTGCTTGTTTAAGCACAGATCAGGAAATAATCAGCGTAAAACACTGGCTGCAGTGGTGCACACTAAAGCAGTTCCGTTTAGGGCCCTCATCTACTGTATGGATCTGAATGAGCGCAGTAAACCATATGGTGTGTGGCCACACAAAGACACACAAATGCACTGATGGGTAACTGACTAGTGGAGATTGGACACTCAAGGGTGTGTTTTATCATTAAAGGGATTATGTTCTACTCGTTAACACTCATCTGTGTTGCATGTTATGTGAGTACGCAGCATATTGCTAGCATGCGGCTATAGCCAGAAGACCTGTAATCCCCCAGTCGGCACAGAGCAACAGAGGGCCGGCCATTCCACTAGTGTGAATAGAGCCTCAACGTATTTGTGTATGTGTGTATGTGAGAGAGATTGTGTGTGCGTCAAGAGCATGTGCTCCCAGGGCCAGCAAAGACCCCTTCGTAAATCCAGAGTAAATAAAAGGGGTAACCAGACGGACAAAAGAGGAGCCCCCACTGCTTCTCTCATTCGCTGCCATTTGGGGAACTGAATGTGCTAAACGCCGCTTATGTTGGCTGAAAAGTTGAGGAGAAAAAGAGGGAAAAGGGAGGCTCTAAATCCCCCTCTTCTTTTCTCTTCATTCTCTGCGGCCAAGCCTGCAGGGCTAGAGGTGGCGTAATAGGAGGGTGTGGGAGGGAGGGTTGGAGGTCCTGGTCACTATGGTGTGCAAAGGTATAGGAGGCCAGAGGAGCTCCTGCCTCTTAGCGTCTGTTCTCCGTCTACTACTCCTGAGTTGTCCTTGAGTTTCTCCCTTCTACTCGTTCAGCCAAGCATGGGTGAACAATTTCACTAGTTTGGGTTGACAGGGGGCGTGGGGGGTCTGTTGTAATTAGTCACTTTAACCACGGCTTCCATAAGCCACTGCCTCTACACTCTTGCTTCATTACCCTGAAACAAACGCCTGGGCCTCCCAGTGCAAAATCACTGCACAGCCTTTAGAATAATACACACACAAGATCTAAAGCTTGTCTTGAGGCTCTTCAGTAGGTGTATTAATAGTATAGGGACCAATAAGTCTGGAGTGTTATTTGATAACTAACCAAGACTGGGTTTGAATGTGTATTCCAGCTATTGACAAGTCATTATTCATTCATGCATGGGATATATCAGAATGATAGAGCAGCAGAGGGAGCGCATTCTCGGTGTACTGATAAAGCTACAGTATGTTTTACTCACGGTTATATCCATAATGCTTCCAGGGCTGACTAGACCTTAGTGGCTCCCTCAGGGGCAGGGTGCCTCCTAGACATGAAGCATGATCTCTCGAGTCATTATGACTCCCCTGAAGTTCCCTCACTCTCAGGAGAGACCGTAGGACACTTCGTGCTAAAGCAATATTTTTGCACAAGAGAACCCGAAGCGACCCTGAATGTGCCAACATTCGATAAGCAGAATTGTAGTGTGTTTACAGTCCTTTCCCAACCCGTTAATGAGCTCAGCCCTGAGACCAATTTACTCACAGGGAGATATATCTGAATGCATTTTTAATAACCACCCACTGGTGATGAGAGACGGAGAATGTATGTGAGTGTAATGTGCTCTTGGACTTGTGCTTGTTTGTTTGCTAGTGTGCTCATTCACTCCCTCACCCTCATTGCATCCGGTCATTGTCTTCCATCTTGTCTGATTACACCTTTGCAGTCTCTGTGCATATGCACAAACTTTCATTGCAAGCCCTTAAAGTCAAGATGTTGATAGAATAGATGGGTTGTTGGCGGGGGAAGGGGTGGGTGGGGGTGGGGGTGCAGAAGACAGAAAGAGTGGGAGAGAGGGAAGCTGTCTTTTTTCTGTCTCCAAGGGCGCTGCTTTTCCAAAAGTGCCTGGGGCTACACTCCAGCACCTCGGCTCCCTTAGGCCTTTCGGCTGCTTCCTAATAGCCAACCCCCATCTGTGTCACATGGCCAGATGATGGGACGCTTCCCCCTGCTCTCCCTTGCACTTTTTTTTCCTTTCCCCATTTTTTTTTTCAGACTGCACATCCACACAGGTTAGAATGGCAGAGTTGCCAGGGAACAGTCAGAAGCCATTAGTGTTTGGGACAATTTGCCCTGCAGCGTTCCTTCTCTCGCTCATAAGAAAGGAGTGGGGGTGGATGCAAAGCACCAGCTCTCCCTTAGATGTAATGAGGTTGTGCAAGTTGGGTCTTCTTTATTCTTTTTCTACTCCTTCTTTTCTTCCTCCTGCTTGTTTTTGTTCCCTTTCTTCTTTTCTTTGTTTCTGTCTCTCTTTTCACCCTCCGTCTGCACTTGATTTTCCTTCATTCTCTGTTTAGATTACACATATTTCTTCATGTATATCGTACAAAAGTACAAAAACTATTGATTCTGCCCTGAAAGTACATGCTTGAATGCTGCACGTCTGATCTGTGTACACATGACAGTATCTGTGTACATGTGAGAGAAAGACGGAGGGAGAGACGAGCTGAAAGCCTTGGAGTCTGGTTTCACCCTTGTGGGCTAGGGCAGGAGGCAGCGGGCATGCTGGGTAATGAAGTGACAGGTCAGTCTGTAAATACGCACGGGTCGCTCTGGCCCTGGCCAGGGGGGAGGCTATCGCATTGCAGTGAAAATGGAAACGTCAATAAAATTAATCTGCCAGCCTTTTGGCCACTGTGTGGTTCCATTGGATGAGCCTGACTGCTCACAGCAGGAGAGGGATTTGGAGAGTAGCTCGAAAATCAACACAAAACCTAGCGGCACAAAAACAAACAAGCAAACTGTGTCTCAACATTATTCAATGAAGCTCAAAAGCAGCGAAACAAGGGAAGGGCGGTTAAGATTCACAGCTCACTAGCTGTGTTGTTGCTGAAGTTTGGAAGCAAACTGGGGGAGTTCGACTTGACTTCCGTCTGGGTCGCATTTCTCAGGAAGCCCCTCGCAGTCAGGGAAGGCTAGGGCCAGACCAAAGTTTATTGTTTTAGGCTTTCCTGAACAAGGATTCGTACTTAGCCTGGGATTTACAACATTTGCCACTAATGAATGCCCATTCTACAATTACAACACCCCTAGTTGGTGTCCCCATTCCCATATGTCCTTCAGGAGGGCTGTTGCTTTAACTTCACACAGGGAGCGCAAAGTCGGCACTTCTCTGTTTTCCTCTTTCGTGTGGCTCTGCACTAATGATGTGGAAGGAAAACACTGTGCACAGACAGAAAAGAAAGACAGAGAGAGGAGAGAAAAGAGAGGGACAAACAAGGGGGGAGGAAAAAGAAGAAAGTGGGCAAAGCAGTTCGAAGTGAGGGCCCCTGCTATCCTCGTATTCTTCATTTATTTTGCATTTGATTACGCCACCAGTCGGATCCTTTTTCTTTCCCCCTTTTTAATGCTATTAGTTCAAATATTTATGCAAGATTAAGGCTTGTATAGGTAGTTGTGATTGATGCCTCCCCAAAAACAGGAGGACATGCAAGTCTGAATTTTGAGAACGTCAGAGTCCTTCTCTGCCTTAGTGGAGGAGTTTTTCAGATACATAATTTAGATGCCCTCAAGGAAGGCTTTCAAGGCATTTGTGCCCGGGGGCAAGAAAAAATAACTATGACTGTTAAAAGTAAATCATTTTTGCTAATGCACAATTAATGCCAGGGAAGAAGAAAAAGCCAAGGGACAAAGATGGAAACTTCAATTTAAAGGAGAAATCGTGCCTGGGTGTACGCATGTTTTCCTCTTGAAATCAAACACTGACGGACATTAATGCAGGCGAAGCTGCCGCTGGCCTGTCATGCTAATCTTGTGGCGGAATGGGGAGGGGTGGCTTCAAGGGAAGGGAGTCGGAGAAGAGGACTAAGAGAGTCAGTATTTTGGATGAGGGGGGCGGGGGGCACAGACAAGTCCATTATGTGCATTGAAGTGCAACAATGAACCAACCTCAAAATCACATCCTTACTTTAATACTCATATGGCTCAACTGCATGCCGTGAATTACCGTCTCCTTTGAGTTTTGTTTGTATGTCAGCGTGCGTCTATGCACGCAACATGAATTCATGTGAATTACTGTACATGTCTGCCGACCTCCTTCCTGTCCCCTCTGGCTCGCTTCAGGAGATGAAAAAAAATGCTCCACATTATGTCAAGCATGCAAATTTAATTCAATTAATGACATGAGTCCAAGTCTCCACTGTACTTGAAGCCTCCTTGTCCTTTTTTTTTTCCCCCTCTTTCCTCCTCCTCCTGATCCTCCTCCTACTGTAAAACTGGAATGAGGAACTTAGTGTTTCAGTGTCCAACCATAACATTAGCGTCATTAACCCCTCTTCCCCTCTCCTGTGCTCTTGGGTATAGAACAACTCTGCTAGGCCTCCGAGTAAACCCCTCACTCTCTGTACAGGCCTTCATCTAAGGCCATTTAAATCCCCCTACCTCCATCTTCACCACATAACACTGGCTTTGCTGCGGCAATGCTCTCGGCCTCAGTGCAGCGCTTTTGAATTCCTTCATAGGTATCCGTGGTATATGTCTGTTTATCCAGCTTTCATAAGCCTTAAACTCAGCTTGTACTTCTGTTTCAGCTTTGAGAATTTTTAGATCTGGATATTTTTTTTCCATGGTATTCTGTGTCAGTGATGTGGTCGGGGATGTTATTTAACCCTGGGTTTGGTTTCCGTCCAGGAGATGGCTTAGACAACAGCGTTGCATCGCCTGGCACAGGGGATGATGATGATCCAGACAAGGATAAGAAGAGGCAGAAAAAGCGTGGCATTTTCCCCAAGGTGGCCACGAACATCATGAGGGCGTGGCTGTTCCAGCATCTTACGGTAAGCACAGCTGTTTCTTCTTTGGAGATACGCATGTATATTAAAAAAATCACTGGTAGAAACACAAAGAAAGACTCAAAAAAGCATGACTAGGTTCACACACACACACACACACACACACAGCTGTCACATAGTTGTTACTGAGGGAGTGAGTGACGACAGCATTGTGATGCTCACCTGTCAGCCACCTGTCAGAGGGACACAGTGACCAGGTCAATCTAATCGGTTTGGACTGTTTACTCTGCTCAGCACAGTAAGTTGGAGTTGGCCCAACAGTCCCTGACATCTACTCCAATATGAGATGTGCTGTGTGCTTGGCTCACAGTTATTGTGGGGCAGATTAGGACAGATTAAGAATGGTAGTTACTGGAGAATGGCTGTGTGTATGAAATCTGAGGTTGTCGTGTGTAGATATGTAGACGCTCACCGAAACACAGCTGTAGGCCTGCAGCTTCAGTGCGGTGCAGGTTTGACATCACTAAATCTGGTTGACTTGTTCTAGTATAGACTGAATGCTTCTATATTGGTGAGAGGAAATCTTTAGTTTATTTATTTTTTTTTTTTTACTAAATAAATCAGTCAGAAAATAGCAGCTTAGATTAAATACTCAAACATACTAGGCTAAAGAAAAAAAAATTCTCTTAGCTCAGCTTGTATGAGCAAGTATGAGGCGACGGACCACATGTCCCCCCACCATCCCCTAATGTCAGGACATTATCAGTACATCAGGCTGTATTGATTTTGCCAGTCAGGTCGGATTTCAGGAGGAGGTGGCTACACCAGGACACATAAGCTGCGCTCTGAGCATGTGGGGACAATGTAGGGAGGGGGGGTGGTAAAAGTAGTGGTGACTTAGTTTAGACCTTCAGCCTTATAGATCCTCCACACAAGAAGGTCAGGTGCCCCTTTTGCACCCTGTTTCCCGCCCCACCCCACACCCAACTGACAGTGCCCACTCCCTGCCCAAAGCCCCTGTACCCTGATTATCTAACCAAAAGCCCAAGTAATGAGTGGCCAGCAAATACGACCTAATTGAAAGGGCTGTAAATCCATTACATATTGGTCAGGGATAATCAGGAGTGCTTTAATCACTTTTATCTATTCAGGAGCAGTGAAGCTGCAACAGCAAAGCCCCGAGCCTCACAGGCCTTAGCGGCTCCACCACGCCAGTCTGCATGCTTATTATTCTCATCATTATCAAAATGACTTCACAGCTGTTCACAGCTCCATCACTCCCTGACGAGAGACCTCTCGCCAAAACATACACATCAAGCTTCATTCAGAGACAGAGAGAGGGAGGAAGGCGAAAACGTAAAAAAATAAATAAATAAATAAATCATTATTTTTATTTATTTATTTATTGTTATTATTTTGTAGCAACTCTTTTTTCAGTATTAGCTGTTTTTCCTCCCTTGAGCTTTGAGTAGAGTACCTTGTTTGTGTACAAAGGGAAGAAACGACAAAAGCGAAACAATTTATGTAAGTGGAATTTACTGTATGCTCATAGTTTGGACTAGAAATTTCCTTACAATTTTGGCATCTCTCCTGCTGAAAGCCACACAGGACCAAAGCACTCCCCCTCTGCAAAAGCTGCAGAGAGAAAGACAGAGTGACGCATACAGAGTCGCCAACAATTTTCTTTAGAATTGTTTTAAAATTGAATTGAAAGAGTGGAAAAGAAAGGAGGAGGGGATGCCCAATGATGGGCACAGGCGCATTTTTCAGAGAGCTGGTTAATTCAGAGAGAGAGGAGCTTTCAAGGCTCTTTTCTCCAACCCTCTCCTTTATCACATCCACTGCTTGTAGACGTTCTCTCCAATCTTTATTTGTTTCTTTTGTGTATAGCCCTGGCCAGTCTTGTACAAATAATAATCCCTCCCTTTTAACCTGCCTTCATTTCTCTACAGAGGAAGAGGACTAATTGAATTATCCCCCTTCTCTTCTCACCATCCAATTCTCCCACCCATAAACTCTCTCTCTCACACAGACAGACACACACACACACACACACACACACACACACACACACACACGCCCATTAGCCATTCTCCTCTCTTTTAATTTGTTAAGCAAATGTATTTGCCATTGCTGGATGCGTTTGTGCAAGGGTGAATTCTTGGGGACTTTGGCCCCTGAATGGCCTATAGCGGCATTCTGCCATTCACGCATTCATTAACTGAGAGGTGAGGAGTGAAAGGAGCGGTCTTGTATTTTCTCAAACTGCGGGGCCAGCATGGAGCTCCTCTTCCATGAGCCGCAGGGGTCCCTCTACATATGTTCTCAACATCCAGCCTTTGTCACATCCTCTGAAAAGCTCAAAAGGATAGGACCCCCCTTCAGACACAGAAAAACAACACAGGCCAATAGTAACAACTGTTGGCTTTTGGATTCAGTATAACAAAATTGCCCTCTCCCCTCCCACCCTCCTTCGCCTTACTCTGACCTCACACTCTCTTGAGAGAAATCGTAGGATGGTTTTCTTCAAGACAGTCACGTATAGAAAGTAATTTCAGCTCAAATCTCCCATAAACCCTACAATGGCAACATTACACCTGAGGGCAAAATTTGGTTTTTGGTGCCATAAACATCTTACAAAATATGCAAAGGTTCCTTAGTTACACTGCAGAGAAGCTGTGATAACTCTGACCTCTTTTATGTTGAGGCCACATGCACAAGAGAGCATGTGATCTGGCAGCTTCTAATGCCCCATATGTAACTGGCAAACGGCTGGCCAGATCAGCTGGTGTTAGCTGGCAGAAGAGGTTCAAACTGTCTTACCACTCCCTCCTTCTATCCTCCCACCCTCTCCTTCTCTTTCTCTTATACCCCCCCCCCCCTACATGAGTTTCTGGATGTCTTCCAGCCACATTAGTGGAAGGGAAATCCCAGAGTGTTGGTATAAGCTTTTCAATACAACAGGGAGATTATGTTATCAGAAAGGTAAACTTCACTGTTAGGGGTAAAATGTTCTGGTGCACTTCAAAAGCATGGGCTACAGAATTCAGGAAAGGGAGCTGGAGTTGGATGGATAGGTAGAGGCAATATCAGCTGAGGAAATGGAGAGCTAGCAATGGGAGTTGTCTTATTGTTGCAAAAGGTGATGCCCTTCTGTTTGGCAAAAGCAAACTCTAAAATCTACAATTAGCCCCTTGGCGCCCCTGGCCTTCCTTCCCTCTCAACCCCTGGTAGCCCCCTGCTAGCCCTTACTCACCCCTGTAAAGACAAGGGTCGGCCTTGCAATGAAAACAGGAAGCACTCAGATACAAAGATACAACTCTAGGTTTTGGCCTTGTCTTTTTACTAGTGTAAACCCTCAAACACCTATGAAAATAAATAGGGGACCTGAGGAGCAAACCAGACCAGTTGAGAGTTTGCACACGTGTGTATGTGTGAGCCAAAAGAAAGGGAGGGAGGGATCGAATGAGAGAGGGAGAGTGGTCAGTGAGATGAGTAAGTAGGTAGCCCTCTCAAGCATCAAGCGTCTCAAGTTTTGTGCAGGGCCACCCTTCAGCCCGGGTGTTTGGGGAAATGCTGTTAAGCTGCTAAGCCAGGTGTATTGGTCCCCTGGGCTCCTTGAAAGGGAAGTGATATACCCCTTGGTTGTTTGGAAAGTCCTTGGACTGTGAGCAGTAGAACTACGTTCAGATGAGAAATGTTTATATGTAATGGCTGGCATTCAAGCATAGTTATTAGTACAAGTTTTTCTTTTATCATTCCAAGTAAAATGAAAATGATTGTGCTCTTCATTTTTTTTACATGCACAGCGGAGCTCAAAAGATGCCAGACAAACCCTGTAAATACAGGCGTTAACCAAAAAGAAAGCACATCACACTTTGTGAAGAGATGAGTGCATTGTGCTGCAAACATCATTAGATACACTAGTGACAGCCCCCCCCCACCCCTCTGCAACCACCTCCACTCCCAATCCAAGCCTAACATAGCATTTGTCTCCATGACAACAGGGTGTCATCAGCAGGTCGAGCCCTCCTATGGGAGCTGCTCTGTCGACCGCCCTTTATAGATGCGCATAAAAGAGCCAGCAAGGGTCATTCACAAGACATGGGCGCAGGCAAGGCCGAACCCTGACAACGGATGTTTGTCCCGTACGATAAACAAGTGTCCAAGTCCATCCCTCAAAAAGAGAGGGCATGTTGTTTGTGTAGACTAAACAGTCAGTCCTGTAGTATCCCCAGTTTTGTTTAAGCTCCTCAAGTCCTTCTAATCCGTGTGTGTTGTTCCAGTACAAGCAGCATTTAACTGGTGGAGACACACATCTGCAAACACTTTGAACCCAGCCCTTCCTTCTTTTACATTAAAGTGCTGAGAGCTGTTTATTCCATATTCCAGTATACAATGCACAATGTTTAAAAAACGTACCTAATCCAATCACTTTGCTTCTTGTGTAATTATATTCTTGATTAATTTGGATTCTTCATGCATTTGTGTTTGGATATAGTGGCATAAATAACATATTATAAACTTTTTTTTAAATTCAAATATGGCAAAAGTTACTTTAGCCCAAATCTGTTTGCTTTTCACCTCCTTAGGTTGTTGTGAGTTTCGATGAAGAGGTGGTGGAGACAAAGGAGAAGCTGGGAGGGGGTTTGGGGGCAAGAGCAAGGGTGAGGAGGGGGTAAAGAGGGGGCTCCTAAGGGTCACAGAGGTGGAAGCCTGGAGGAGGCCCACACACTAATCTGTCATGTGCTTGTTTGCCTCGGAGCCCAAAAGTCAGCTCTCCAGTCACCCGTAGCAACCCAGGCGACAGTTTGGTTCACTGCCACTGCCCAAATGTGTGACTATCAGTGGGAGACGCAGGAAAGAGAGTCATCACATTACTTTTGTGACACTGCCCATTGCTTTGTGTGTGTGTGTGTGTGTTTGCAAAACAGACATTAGTGACAATATGACTGCGTAGTTTGGTTATGTTAAGAGCTCGAGTCATTGAAAGTCACTGATAATGACTGTGGAGGAGATCTTTGTTTAGGTAGGAGGGGGTAGCAAGCTATTGTCTAGTCACTGTCTTCTTAGGTTGGCTGCTCAGCCACCCTGGTAAACAGACACAAGCCACCTCAGTCTGCCATCTGTTCCTCCACGGAGGGGCTACCACAGAGGGGCTACCACAACATGGATAGACCTCACAGGGAAAGACACCCAGACATTACTGTGATATGATACTCAAGAAATTTCTTGTTTTACACAAGAAGTGCACCTTCCTCGTCAGTACCCATGAACTAATTGCCCCTATATGTCAACAACGTGCTTCTTTATGGAAGGAGGGCATAGAACAGAGTGAAAGTTTAGAGGGGGGATCCAGTGACTTCCCATTTTCACAGGCTGTATAATTATATGACGGGCTGCATCAACCTTGCCATCTCATTGCAGAGCGGTGCTGTGGTAATTTCTCAGTGTTGTCACAGCTCCATGACTGACCTTGTTTACATTGTGCTTTGGCATAGTTGGTAGCTATTCCAGAGGTTTAGTGCTGCATTAGATTGTAATAAGGCCTAATTTATTTCATGCTCCGACATCAGACCTTTACACTTTGCCCCCTAATCCAGATCTGTCATACTTCCACTTCAAAGCCAACTTCTCAGCCAACATATAAATCAGAGCACATTAACCTTGCATACAGTATGCAGTGCACATGTGCAAACATAGGTATGCCTATATCACCCCACTGCTTCTCCTCCCTCTATCTCATGCTTCTTTCCTTTTCCCTCCCTCCCTGTTAATTTTCTTTCCTGCTGTTTGCATCTTAATGCAGGTTGTTTAATGAAGTAGCAGAAATTAGTGCTTTCAAGGGACTGTTTACAACGTGTTCCCACTGCATGGAGGTGATTAAGCTGCGTGAAACTCAACAGTGTTTGCCAAAGAAAAAGGAAGTGCAGCCCGCAACGTATCCTCAAGCAAGACGACAACAAAGAAAAAAATAAACAAAAGAGAGCGCTCCCTGAAATGTGAGGCAATGGGCATTGCTTAAAATGAGGTTTGGCTACGGTGTCGTCTTCATGGAAGACCTGAAGCTCAGCATGAGTTTCAGTGGCCCCTGCAGAGGTGACTGCACATACTCTGACCGCAACGGCAGAAGACAATCAGCACTAGGCAGTGGGATTTATAAACTCAAATCTCTGAACAGCAAGAGACTCTTCCAAAAACACACATGCACAAAGCTGCGGAGAATTCTTTAAGGCCTTACGCTCTGCTGAGAATCGGCCCCAGCTCGGCATGATTTCCCTGCCTTCTGCACAGCAGCACAATCACAGCTGTAGTCATAACACTGATCTGTTGGCTCAGACCTAGCTGAGCTAACTCTATGGGAAATAGGACTGAGTGACGTCATATGTAATAAGGGACCCAGCAAGGTAGTCTGTGATAGCATATATGCCCCTGGTGAAAAACCAGGGTTATTAAGATGGTGGTGCCTGATTCTGTGCTGTTTTCCCTTTTTACACTTTTGGGGTTATCTTACTCATAACAAAATGTATAAGAGGATTTTGGTTTCACATCTTAGAGCTAGTTTCCTTAAATTACCCCTTACCCTTCCAGGGGTACCGCCCTGCAGGCTAGCCTCATCCCCCCACAGTTGATTGCGGGGTTGTGGCAAGAGCTGCTAGAATGGTGGCTGCCGCATGCTGGGGACCATGGAGGCCAATGAGATTCTGCTGCAGGCCTCCAAGCTGCCCCAACATTGCTTTGATATTCATATCACACCAAGAGAAGAAAATGCAAACAGGGGAAAGGAGCAGCACAAGCGTGGAAATGGCAAACCAAGGGAAGGGAGGGAGGCGAGGAAAGAGAAAAGGTTGAGGGATGGAGGCACTGAGTGGAAATCAAAAACAGACCTTGTGTTTCACTGTTTGGTTTGTCATGGGACTCTGGCTACACCAAATCCCACTCCTGCCATTTTGTGTGATTTTTCTCCCCTCCCTTCCTACTCTTCTCAAATGCATGCTTTTGTTTTGCCCAGCGCGCGGTCCAGGGGCAGGCGGTGGGATTCCTGCACAGTGGGGTCCTTATAACTGGGAGACATGTCTCTTGTTCTCACCTCTCCTCCTCCCCCCACCTTTTCATTTTTTTCCCCCATTGATACCCTCTCTTTCCCTCTCTGAACATATGGACTGGTTTTTAAGAGAGAGCCCAGTCCACATCAAAGACTGAGGCTGAGCGGGTCAATTTGTTACTGCTTTCCCCCGACTCTTCCCCCTCCACAAGCCTCAGTGGGCCCTCCCTGTACCACAGCCATTTACCCAGAATGCTTCATTGCTCAAGCACTTCTGCCCAGCATATATATTGAGCTTTGCGTTGTTAGGGGCTGTTCTCCACATAGAGCAGACCTAGTTCACTTAAGACTTCTGAATTTCTCTGCGGGCACATCCCCCAACGATCAGGGTTATACATATGAGCATGTGTGATGATAGCAACCACTGTATCAAAAAATAGCTGTAACACACACTGATAAGAAAAAGCAGATTGATAGAAGAAGGGAAGGAAAGAAGAAATTAAATAAAAATAAATATATAAATCCAAATCTAAGCAGAGCAGGTCTTGGCTCCAGATGTGAATCTCTCTGAATATTGATCGTGGGGAAAGCCAGTCCCTTATATCCCTGGGGCTGCAGTGGCTGACACACAAAGCACTTCTCTAAAGCCCATAAACCAGCTTGTACAATTATTGATATAAAGAGGGCAACAACAGCAATGTATGCCTCCCAACCCAGAACCTCCTCCTTGGCTCTCATCCTCCTCCTACTACTCCTGCTCCTCCTTTTTCCTCTTTTTCATCCAGCATGAAGATGAAGAAATGAAAAGGGGGGGCAAATGTGTAATTAGCCACACATTTCTGAATCCTCCTTAATGTTCATTACTGAAACCAGGGGCAATTACTAGTTCAAAGGGGTTTAGGGCACCCGCAGCCCGCATAATCAGTCGCAAATTAAGCACCGCTCATTTGTCACAGCACGCATACTTGTCTGTGCACACAGTAACACACATGTATGTATACTGTCAGAGTTGCGTCATAGACAGGCTGACAGGCATCGATTTCCATACAGGCACAAATCTCAGCTACCCCAAGGCACCAGGTTAATTTACCCAATCCTCTTACACTCTGATGCTTTGTTTTTACTAGACAACAGCAAACACCTTCACCTCAGCTTGCTTGACATTATACTGTATCCTACTTGCGATCATCCTCTTATAGGTGTTCTGTTTGCACTGACAATCCTCACCACCACCTGTCCGGCCCTGCCTCCATTTTGCAGCATTTTCTTTTTTTAAACCTCTATCTTCCTATGTGTCTGTCTCTCCCCACCTGGCTGTGTCTCTGCAATATGTGACAGTGTGTGTTTCAAGTCTGCCCCCGGAGGTGTATCTCGATTACCTCTGGGGCTGGGTCACAATGGCTAATCCTGTCTTCAGGTGGCTGTTTAGCACACTGAGAGGAGAGCTTGCAGAACCGGAGGTGAGCTCCTGTTACAGGACTCCCTGACCAGGGGTCACCTCAGACAGACAGACACACACACACACACACACACACACACACGCATACATGCACAACCACTTGTGCACATGTCCTACCAGGTAGGCCATAATACTTGCACATACGTGCACACATATACATACAATCCGGTTTACACCCCCCAAAGTTTTGTCACACACGCACACACGCAGTCGCTCAAACATTTAGCCTGCTTATCTATCCCAGGTGGCTCAGCCTTCATCTCTCTCCTCCCTTTTTCTTCTTTATCTGCCTACTGTAGCCTCTTCTAGTCTTTCTCTGCCCTCTCTCATTCCCAGATCAGTCAGACTCTTGTTCACATTAGGATTCCCTGATATGATCTCCATGAAGACTTGCTCTAGTGGCCATGCGTTGCCTGTCCTGCACGGCACCCTCATTGTTTAAGTTGCTCTCACACAGGGACACAGTCAGGTCCCCAGTGAATTGAGTGGAGCCCTATCATGTGTGGCTCTGCCTCAGCGTAGTGGGAGAGAGAACTCATTTTTCACTTGGGGAACGACATCCATCTCAGCAGCCAAACGCTGGCTGTTTCATTAAGTAGCCCATCCAGGCAGACAGATGTGTTCACCACACAGCCATGTTTGCCTATGCAAGAGCGTGTATTAACCCGCAATCCTTTGGGGGAGATTAATAGGCTACCAGCCCCTTTCCATTGATTATCTTCATGCCATTTTCTCCTCCTTTCCTTGGCTAGATATTAAAAACTAATGAAGCCTATTGAAAACTGGAACCGCAAGGCTTTTCACGGATCATTTTAGGTTATTTGGACTCAAACAGAGAAGGATCTCTTTAAGGCACAGTTTGAGTCGAATTAAGAAAATAAATGTTGAGAGCAGTGTTAAAGGAACGAGAGAAAAAAGAGAAAGCGTGTAACTGTAAAAAAGATGTGTGTTTAAGAAAAGACAACTCTAACCTGACACATGGAGCAGAAACACGGCAGATGTTAGCAATTCCACAGCATAGCAAAGCATTCCTCGTGTTGGAACCATGTCCTAATTGCCATAATGGAGGTGGTAAGCGCTGACAGTAATGGAGTCTTGGGGATCCATCCCCAGCAACCTGAATTAGGGGCCACTTGGCAGATTCACTTCAAGATGGCCTGTGTTGTTGTTGTTTTTTTGTTTTTTTTTTGCCAGATGCCATTCTGCAAACTTTTTAAATCAGTTAAAAAGTTTTTTGTTTTTTGTTTTTTACTTTTTTACTTCTGTAGTGTGCCTGACTTTCTTACTCTTGCCAGAGATGTTAAAGTAGAGGCCTCTGCAGTATGAAGAGGCAGGCTTGGAGATGAGGGTGTGGGAGAAAGATGGGTCGAAGAGACCTGGGCAGCCAGTGAGCAAAGAGTTAAAAGCGTCCATGTGATGGGCTCACCTCTACACCAGGCTTGGTGAAAGGCGGTGGGGTGCTGTCAGGGAAAATGACTTCCTGAGACATTACCATCAATCACCAGACAGGTCAGGCCCCCCAATCCCGCCATCAGGATAGAAGAGAGGAGAGGGGGATGGGGATGGAAGATTACACTAGAGGGGACAAAAACCAAGAGGAAGACTGGGGCCTGTTGGAGAGTAGACTCTTAACAATCTCTTTCTCTCGCTGTGTGACTGTTTTATTTCTTTCACTTCCTCTGCCTACCTGTCTCTCCATGTCTTTCTTTCTATTTTCCTGTCCTCAATAAAACGGCTACCCAGGCATTCGGGAACGGCCCCTGCTGGTCAGACTCCTCTCCCCGGCTCAATTGCATCATTAATTATTCCAAAGGCAGTGGGCTAATAGCAAATATAAAAAAGAGAGGAAGAGAAATAGAGAGGGAGCAAAAGCTAGATGGGGAGAAGGGGGGACAGCTGTTCAAAACCCCCCAGTTGGTCTTGCTCTGAACCGCTCTCTCTCTCTCTCTCTCTTCGTCTCTTTCTGTAAATGAAGGATGAGAGAAGGGAGGGGCTTGTGTTACCTCAGTGAGTGGTTGTGTTACATTCCTGGGAAGGGAAGGGGTGGGGGGGTGTTCAACGAGTTGTTGAAAAGAACACAGATGCTTGTCAACAGTCTCCGAGCTGGGGAGCCATCATGCCTTGCTTTCGGCCCGGAGGTCAATGACCTTGTGTTGCACCCAAATAGAGAGAGGTAGAGGAAAACAGCGAAGGGCAGACAGAGAGAGAGAGAGAGAGACAGAACCACCAAAAGCTACAACAAATCCACCATATGGTACGTGTCACTGCATGTCTGTGGCAGAGGTCAGTCAAAAGCCTAAAATTCTCCAAATCTGTGTTTTTCTCTCTTCACCCATAAAACGTTGAACGTGAGCAGAGGCCGGGTGAGGGTGGATTAGCCTTCTCCAAAGCACCGATGGATAGAAAGAAGGGGGAGAGCTAGACGGAGATACAACAGCAAGAGCTGGCAGTCACGGCAAAATGGCCCATTAGATTTAAGGAGTAAAAGTTCATCAGCTTTATTAATGGGAAGGTATATAAATGAAGTATGAATTACCTGACTTTTATGGAGTGGCGAGAGTGAAACTGGAGTGTCTTATGATATAATGTTTTAGTGAGCTGTTCTGAGCGCTCTGATGAGCAGGCTGCAGAGAGCAGGAGGAGAAAAAAAAGTGGAGCGAGAGAGAGACTGAAGTGTGCTAGGGTCCCCTGAGTCCAGCGGCTGGAAGCTTGCCTGATTGTTGCTAACATGCGTAGCTGATCGGGTTAGCTTGGAGACAGGGACGTTTGTAGCTTCCAGGCTTATTCTTTGCGTGTCATTAAGTAGCATAGTAAAAATTGTCAGCACGCACAAAAAAAGGTCAGCCATATTTCTGATTTTGTCACTCTTCTACACATGCAAACAACAAACACAATTATGCAGCTGTGGTTAAACGTGCCTGCAGTTGCATTTGCCCAAGAATGTTTATAAACAGGCATGCATTGACACATACAGTACATGTGAGCACAGAGACACACACGCGTGCGTGCACACACACACACACACACACAAGCCAGTGTGCAGACAGACACACACACAAACACATGCTCCCCACCATCCTGTAATAAGTGGTAAGCTGAGCTAGCTGATGGTCATCCTCCCATGGGGCTGCTGGGTGGCTGCCAACTTCCTGCCTGCTTTGTCAGTGGATAAAGCCCCTAACAAACGAGAGGGCTGTAGCTAGGCAGGCCAGCCAGGTCAAAGGTCACCTCGGCCCCCGGGCAGGATTGAGCCTAAGAGCAGTACAAGGAGAGAGAGGGAGAGGATGGAAGAATGCACTTAAAGATCGGCTGCTATTAACCAGGTTTAAAAGCTATCTCTTCTCTTCTTTTTTTTTTCTGTTCTCGTCTGTTCTCTTCTCTGGCACTTCATAAAGGCATTTTAACTCTCACATCACATGTCACCTCTCCTTTCAGAAACATTAAGAAAGTGAAAGATCCTGAGGGCATTTGTCAGTCCACACAGTCCTATGCAGCCAGCCGCCCCTGGGTGTTGAGCAGTGACAGGAGGTATCTCCTTGACTCATACACCCTTAGATGAAAGGAGAGCTCAGAAGATGTGCATTTTTGAAAGGCAAAAAATGGTATTCGGTAAAAGAGAACAGACACAACAGGTAGGGATGGGGTGGTGACTGATCAGGGCTTGGCTGGCTTTGTTCCATGGAAGTGCTTGTGATCTCAGATGAATGCACCTATGGTTACCATGAGCTATGCTCCTCTGTCTCACTGACGGGGACATGATCTGAAGTGTCTGTCTGTCTGTCAGTGGCCTATGAGTGTCTCTCCTGTAGCACAGGGTAGAGAAAGAAGGGAGACGGTGCAGGGAGGAGAGCAAATCTTTTTTTTTTTTTTTCCACCCCAGCTGTCCATTCGGATGGAGAGAAAATTTGACATGGTTGACTTAAACACATTTAGCATCATTAGCAAACAGGAAGTGTCCCCTGCAGCTGTTTTTTGGTGGGGGAGGAGGAGTGGTCTTCCTGCCCACACTGTAATGGACAAATGTTAGCCACCATGTTTGCCTTTGATTTTTGACCTGAAAAAAAAAAAATTGACATTACAAATGTCCTATGATATCTTCCAAATTGGCTTGACATTCCATCGCAGGCCTCAGGGGCTTCGTGTTTGTCCTCTGTAAGTGGTTGTGCTCTTGTTGTCGAGTCCTGAGGCTTGCTATTACAACATACTGGCCTTTCTCTTGAGAATGTGTAGTCTTAAAGAGACAGAGGGAGAGACGAGAAAGTGAGAAAGAGAGTGCTAAAAGAGGTCTTGCTTGTGTATTTGAATACTTATGCTCATTAAGTTAATGCACAATGAAAGGGAGAACCGTCAAGTGGAAACTCTCAGAAGCTTCTATTTGAAGAGGGAACAAACCCCCTTTTTCTCTCCCTCAGTCTGTCCATCTCTCCACAAATTAATCTGTTACTTTTTCAATTGAAGATCAGCCCCACTTTACTTTGACTTAGGAAGTTAAACAAAGTGTAAAGAACACAATAGAGAAAAGGGATAAACCTAAAGGAGACTCTGTATGTTAATATTAAGTCCTTCTCACAACAGACTTTATCAACAGGCTCAAGGCTGTAAGTGCTTTACTGTCCTTTCATTGGGCCAACAAGTGGTTTGTAAGCATCAGGATTCAGTGGTGTCTAATAACATGGACTTATTTGATGCTGAAAATATAATATCATAGAATGTGAAGCCACATTTTATAGGCCAGTTTTTTTTTTTTTTTTTATTAATCCTTGAATTACAGAGAAAATTTCTAGTTTTTTCTTCTATTGAAAACAAAGGAACTGAAAAATATATTGAAAATTGTCTGTAAAATCCTCTGGTGGCGCCCATCTAAAACCTTGTGAGAGGGTTTCTTATGACAGGTGACTCAGTTAGTCGGTTGAGAAAATAATTGTTTTTTTTACAGTGTGTACATACATCATTAAACCACTGCTGGTGTTTATTCAGACGCTCACTTCATTGACTACACTTTAGCTATAGCTCCTGCTCTCAATAACATTAGGACTGGCAACAGTGATAACTGATATGAGGTTGTCCTATGCAGGCAAATCGGATGGTTCTTGTTACTTTGACAAGCCCACCAGGCCTCTAATGATCTGCTTATAGACCCCAAAAGTCCCTTACAAAGGCAAGGCACCGATTACCTCACACTAACAGCAGGCAACACCATTAAAAATAAAGTGAATTTGATTCATTTTTTCAGAGAACTATATGTAAAAAAATCTACCAAAGATTTGAAAAATTGAGACTGTAGGGGAGTGATTCTTTGGCTCAGCTGTAGTCATTGCTACAAAATGTTTTAAAGATTTCTTGAGAGCAAGTAGTGAGCGTGGCTGTGTGTTGACATCAGGAGAGCTGGAGAGCAGAGCAGAACAGAGCTGGGTGCCCCTGAGCAGGCAGTTACCACAACAAAGCCAAAAGACTGGTCTGAAAAACCAGGCCAAATTCCTGCCCTCCAGGACCCGGCTTAAAGCTTTAGCGGAAACTTTGAAAGAGGGGGACGCGCTGAGATGAGAAGAGAGGAGACGAGAAGAGGTGGAGTGGTGAGGATATGAGACGAGGCCAAATGGGTTAGCGTCTAGTGAGGAAGGGATAGCTGCTGGGGCCTGTGGAGTATGGCGGGAGAAGGATAGATCGACAGAAACGTGAGAGAGAGAGAGAGGTGGGGAGACTGAGAGGAGACCAGGCCCCCGCTGCAAGGATGGAGGGATCGTATTCCTCCTCTTGAAAGCAGTGAGGTTGCCGTGTGGTGGAAAAAGAAGCCATGAACTTGATCTGACGATTAAATAAGCTCATCTCTATGGCTGCGGGCTGCAAATAGGACCAGGTCTTCAACACACACCTGACACACATGCTCACACCTCTTATGATTATAACTGTTGGCAAACAAAAATAAATCTATGGGTTGAGCTCAGTCGATCCTCATTTGGGAATTCTTTCACAGTGGATAATGAACACTGTTTTCATAGTTTTACGCTCTTCTTTGAATACAAGTGATATCTGTTCATCATCATTTCATTAGGCACAATATCATTTGGAAATATTCCCCTAAAACATCTCTCGCTTTACCTTGGTTGATTGTCTGGAGGTGCATTGGGATTATGTGGGAGTGATTGCTATTTAGCCTCATGGAGCTTGGTACAATCAGATGCCTATATCTTGCGTATCCTCCAGGGCTCCCTCCTCACCCTCCATTCACTCCTCACTTTGCCTGACTCCCCCTCAGCCACTTTACTGTTACTGTAGCTTGGCAGGCGAGCAGCGCAGTTATGCCGTAGAGCTTCTCTACAACCTTGCACCATCTCCAATGAACATAAATTAATGGTGTAGAGCAAACAGGCTGCTGGCTGGGGTCCAGAAGCTGGCTTCAGGAGCCCAGCCAACGATTGTTGTGGGGGGGCCGTGGCAGCAACAGCAGTAGTAGTACTGATGCACTGCCAACTGACCAGCCAGCCAGCCAGCCAGCCAGTCAGAGAGGCAGACAGACAGACTGGGGGCCCTTTTGCTCCATAATAGATGCCGCGGGCCTCGCCATTCTGCCTTGTATTTGCAATCAGCACTGTTTTACTGTCAGAGAGCAGTCCACTGAGAACCCTTATTGTAGCTCTGGAGTCTGCAGTGAGTGAGCAGTGGTATGTTCTGAATGCAAATCGTGTGAGGTGTAGATATGGAAGTACTTTCGTTTGCTGTTATCGGAGGTTGGCATGCACTGTGTGCAGTTTGTACGTTGGCATCATGTGATGTTTAAAGGTGTGTGTGCATGCATGGGTGTGCATTTGAGGGTGAGAGAAAGAGGCTGAGCAGCAGGGATGAGTCAGTCAGTCATGTGCCCTTCTTGCCTGTTTTCAGGAAGCAGTGTAGTTTCCAGTAAAACAAAACAAACATCCCAAAACTCTACACAAAGAGAGATAGAAAACATTGTCAAGAGATAAAGTTGAGCATAGAAATGTAGATTGATAAGATGGTGAGCGTTATATTTAACTTTGCTTTGTAATTATCATTATCATAACTTGACATCAAGAATGTTTTGTAGCTTATAGTGATGGATTGGAAAATTTGTTTCCCACAGAAATATTAAGCTCTTCTGTTTTTTTGTCAAATGCCAATCTATTTGATGTTTTCAGAAAGAACTAATTAATTGTATCCATTTAAATCACACAACACATTGTCAGAAAACTGGAAACCCAAAGCCTAAAATTGCTCTGTGCATAGTAAGCACTCATGATGGATCCAAAGACCCCATCAGGATTTATTTGTCATATCTGTTGGATCTCCCAGTTATGCCGATATGCATTCAATCTCATTGTCATTTGTCAAAGAAGCCAATTGTAACGTTGATAACAACGGCAACTTGATATTTAAAATGTGCCAATCTTAACCACAGCTCAATGCAGAATCCATATTAAAATGTCATTCCTATATTTGATTGCATTTATTTCTGACTGTGAATATTATTATCGCCTTCCAGTCACTTTGATTAAAAACAAATAAAGATTCCAATCAATGTGAGGAAGGCATATATGAGAGGAAAGACTGGGACACAATAGTGCTGTAAAACTAAACACAAGCAAGTATTACTATGAAAAATAATTATATAGAATGTGCTTAACTTTTGACACTTGCACTGAGGTCTAGTACATCTAGACCTCAGTGCAAGTGTATCTATTATATCTAAGTATATCTAAAAGTATATCTAAAATGCTTATCCAAGAAAAAAAAATTGCTGGGGATATATCACACCAATCATCATCAGCAAATCCTTTGTGTTGCCATGGCACTGGGGGTAAACAGCCAGTGGCCTCTGATTTCCTGGGAGTCATTCGCATGGAATGGGTTTGCAAGCCACTGCAACCTTGTGACCCGACTCCATAACTCATGTCACCCGCTGATGATGTCATTCATCAATGGGGTCCACCAGAAGCTCGGGAAAGGGGCTGCAGGTTCAGTGGTGGGTGGAGGGGCAGCGGAAGGGGCAGAGCGGGAGTGGAGGTGGGGGGTTGAACAGAACAATCAGGGATAATGATGACGACGGCGGCAAATAGGTGTCAGGAGAGTATGAAACTGATATATAGTGAGCTGGATGTGGAAGGAGTAGACTGGAGTCAGTGGGGGCAAAAGGTGTGGTGTGAAGTAAGAGGGAGGTCCAGCAGTAGATGTGGTTAATGTGTATGCAGAAATCTGGGCTGGGGGGCACATGAGGAAGCTACCCCTGCTTGTAATGCTCAGCTAGCACAGGGGCCATTACATCCAGCACCATCAGAGAGCACAGAGCACATCACACCCTGTAATTTAGCCAGCAGTCGGTTACACGCTCTCACACTCACACACACACACACACACACACACACACACACACACACAAACACGGCGCTCAGCTCTCAGTAGCTGGCAGAGTGGGATCCACCTGCACATTCGCCTGTGTTTGTGTTTATGTGTTTGTGTTGATGTTTGGCTGCCCCTCCTCAAGTTGGGGGTTAGGCAGCATGTGCGCGTCAGGATAGTGCACACTTGTGCCATTAAAAGGCTTTAGTATAATTACCAGAGCAATTCCAATTTGGGGACTGGTGCTATCTGGACAAAAACCTGAAGCTGCTCATTTCTGGTTCTAATTATTTATAGACCGGCTATTTTACGTTTTGCGGTCAATCCCCTTTTAATGATATTGGTCTTTGTGTTTGTAACTGAACATATTGAGCGGATCCAAAGCTGGTGGGGGAGATTATCAATAGCATCTTTGATCTTTTTCTGTGTTTGCGTTTCATCAATTGAATAACCATGTTGTACTGTCTCCTGAGGGCAGAGAAGGACATCTCCAGGAAAAACCCCATTAGAACTCGTTTTGAACTCTGATTTAATGTGTTTTGTTTAATATTAATTCACCAATTTATCTCTTAAGTCTTCATATCAGATTTTCTAATGGGTGATTTGCAAACTTGCAAAATTTTTTTACTGACACAATTAACATTAGAGGTTAGTCAGAGGTCTTAAGAGGTGTTCTCCAATTTCACGGCTCCTGCAGCCTTGTAACCACCAGGCCCACCTACTTCTCATGTCTGCGTGTGTGTGTGTGTGTGTGTGTGTGTGTCACCATTGCCACCAAACACCATTTTTTGTAGCTGAGATTTCAGAGCACCATGCTTTAAGGAAAGCTGCCGCAACATAAAGTGTGGGTGGCCTTTAGTTGCAGCCATAAAGGGTACATGTGTGCTAGGCAGGGGGATCAGTGAGATCGGCAGGAGAAAGAATTGAGGACAGATGAAGAGAGGATGGGGAAAGGTCATATACCATCATATAGAATGCGTATATTTGGAAATTTTCTTCTCTGTGTGCATGCTTGATTGGGCTTATGTGCAAATGCATGCTAGTAAAGCGTAAAGGGTTGCAGGGCGGATGAGTGAGGGCTGAGAAGGGTATGAGCTGAACTAAATAGGATTTTTTTTTTTTTTTTTTTGTATCGTGTCTATGTGGTCGGAGTAAATCTCCTTACTCAGGGGTTTTGTGTGCGAGAGGGGCTTTAACGTCCCCACTCTCCTTGATGAGACATCTTTCTTGTTTGTTCAAACCATTCATTACGTGGTGGCTGCTGGACAAGCTATGCCGCTGGCCGCTGTATTTATCACCGGGCTAGAGCACGCGCTCTGCCTGACAGCAGGCGATTGATGATCGGGCCTCGGCCTGAGACGCTGAGGAAGCCTTAATACAATGTAAATGACCCACTCCCATTTCCAATCTAGACTGCTCCTCTCCCCACACCTCCATACCACATCATATTCAGCTACATCTCTTTTGTGTATGTGCCTGCACATGTGTGTATATGTTTGTGCAGTGTGTGTCCATAAAGAAAAGAGTGGGAGGGAGTTTGTGTACGGTTAGATTTGTGAGCATGTTTTGATCATGACTGAGGTCACAGCAGATGTGAAAATCCCAAGGAAGCACAGGAGTGTAAGAGGGAGGGAAGAGTCATTAATTGTTGATGTCCAGTGTAGACATACACAAGCACACATGCGCGTATGGATGGACCCACTGAATGTATGTGTGTCCTTTGGACATTCTGCACATTGCGCATTTCTTGTGCATGTTTATGCACATTTGCACACACTGACACATACACAGTAACTCATAGAAATTGCTCACTCTCTGTTAGCCAAGGAAATGTCAGCACCTGGCAATCAAAAAATGTATTTCTATGCAAGCATTATCATCTTTCCTTTGTTAATGATTTTAGCATATTAAAAGGAATGCGTACACAAGTACAAATCAGATTAATCCCTCTCTGCAGCCGGGATTCATTATTTGTCCATTCTCAGCCTTGTTTGTTATTAATTGAGCACATTCCTCGAACCATTTTTTCATCTCTCCTTTAATTAAAATAGACCACATTGAGACAGCAGTACTACCTGAAAGAAGAAATCCTCCTTGCCGTTGATATGAAACCTCACCTAAATCAATTATTTCAGCAGTAAATGAGAAACTAGTTCTTGAGCAAGTGTTATCATTTCAAGTAATTATTGAATTCAATTAACACGAGCCAGGCAGACATTACCGGCTCCATGAAATTTGCTTTCTCGTTTAATATGGAGGGGGGAAAGAAGGCTGAAAAAAAGGGAAAGAAGTCTTTCGGCCAAAGGTATTTTCCTTAAAGGGGAAGAACCTGTGTTAATGGGGCTTGAAAGCACCTGTAAATAGGAAGATTCAAGTGTCATCTTTCAAAAAGAATTTGTGTGTGGTTATTTGCAGGTGTCAGATTTCTGAATATTTGCACGTCTATGTGCATTTTGTTAGCACACATTGGCGTGTAACTTGTAACTCTGTGTGAATGTGTTTTCTCTGTGTATTGCGACTGAAACGCACACACTGTCTCATTTGTTTTGTTTGCGTGCGCCCCGACTCCTAATCTGGCCCTTAAAGACATCTGTCACCAGCGATCACTGTTGTTTTGTCATGCTTCATAGCAGGCCCAGGGGGAGCAAGGCAGCCCAAGGTCTGCCATTTATATCAGCCAGCGTTGTCTAGATTGGACTTGACGCAAATAGTATCATTGCAGCCCTGGTCACAGAATTACATTTTCAGGTAAAAATCTTGGTGAGGCTGTGGAGGAAATTTCACAGCATTCTGTTCCTGTAGCATTAGTCTGCATTCAGCTGCTCTCTATGAAAGAGCCGCAACCAGGATACGTGCCAGACATTAAGGAAAGATAAATGTATTCACCGCAAATCTGCACCCACTCATTCTGTTGCTTGGTAGTATAAAAGGATTCTCAGACACAACACTATCTGTGTTCGTTGTGCTGCAGTCTTGTTTGTCAGTGTGCATTCTCAAGTGTTTTTCTTTCCCCTCTTCCGTGTGAGCTTCATATGTGCGGTGTGTACACTATATGTTGTTTGTGTGTGGGCGCGGTGGGGATAGGAAAAGGGTTATCACGGCTGACAGTTTTGACAAACTTGTTTGGCCAGCTCTGACAGGTTTTTTCACTGATGCACTGTATATGTGTGTTTGGGTGTGTGTGGGTGTACACATGTATGCTGTGAATGTCTATACTGTGCGAAGGAGAGGCAGGGTTGGGTGGAGGTCACAAGAAGGTGCAGTCTTGAGTTACACAATACAACAAACGCCAGAACATATTGAATACATACGGTTAATAGGCTGCAGCTAGGAACTTGACTCGGGGCATGTGTTCCCTTTCCTGTGCTTTCCTTTAGGAGTCCTTACTACATGCGTGAATATTTACAGTAATCTCCATGTCAGACAGAGGCTCATGTGTGTGTTTCTCTTTCTCTTTGCTCCTGCAGCACCCATACCCTTCTGAAGAGCAGAAGAAGCAGCTAGCCCAAGACACAGGCCTCACCATCTTACAAGTAAACAACTGGTGAGTCAAGATTTCCGCTCGTCCTATCTCCACCACCAGCATCGCTCTGCCTTTTATTTTCAAAAGCCTTCGCCTCCCTCTCCCCACCAGCCAAGACGGCTAATACTCCTGAAGTGTGAAAACCGTTTATGTACAGCCCTCCCCATCGTACATAGACACAGGCATAGGTGCGCACGTAGACATACACATGGACAACCTTTGTGACATTATTATGTTTAAGCTACCGGGATGTTCCGGTGTTATCAGGAAAGTGTTCTGCGGCTAAGTCAGTGGTCTTTGTGGTTTGATGCACATGTATTCAGTGGGATATATTTAAGGGAGAAAGGCAGAGATCATAAGCTATCCCTACAGCCCCCACACCCACTCCACCCCACCCCTTCATCCAAAACCTTACCTAGATCCACCACTGGTGCCCCCACAAAAGGCAAAACTGCCTAACACCCCCCCTTTTACACCAGCTATATGGTGGATTAAGGTTTTGGTGGCCTGGCCAGCAGGGCCTTTGTAGATGGCTTAGCACATAACTGGGGGTGGTGGATTAAATAAAATGATCACAGAAGCAAAGAAATGATACAGGAATTACTTATCAAAATACTAGCCCAGGTTTTATCTGCAGCTTAATTTTGTTCTGTACATTCTCAGGGTGATGTTCAGATTAATTGAACTGACAGCTTCCTTTCAAAATTCTGGGAAGGTATTTGCACGGATTTCAGGTCTTACACAAACTTAATTATATGGAACCCCATTTTATCATTCTAATTCCATGTAGCGGGGGTTCTATTTACAAATGACAAGTCTGTGCCTTTTATTCACAGCTTTCCTTAATATATTTATCAAAGCGGGTTCATTTACAAAGTGCTCTATCTGTTGGGTACAGGCAGGCCGACATTAACGAAGCTTTTAGGTTTATCAGACTCACAGCCTGACAAGCCACCCGAGGGTCAATTGATTTTTTGGTTCCGTGATTCATTTTTTTTTTCTCATTTTTTCTGGATCACAATGAGAAACATGCCTGGAGAATTAGCCTGGTTTGTCGGCCTTATCTATCAGGCCCCCCACCCCTCGTCTCCCTCCCCTTACCCTGACGTTTTCTCTCTCTCCCTCTCTCTCTCTCGCTCGCTCTCTCACTCACAATCTCCCCCTCTGCTTTCTTCCCTTCTAGTCAAGGGAAGTCAAGCTACTTAAATTGGCCACAGGAACCGCTGTTATCAGACTTTAATGCACATTACAGTGTGGATAGCATTTCAATTACACCAGTAACCAAAGATTAGCCCCCGCTTGCCTGTTTCATGCCTCGTGCTACCGTTTCGGGACGCCACGCACCTTACCTACAGGAGCAGAAAATTGAGTTGCCTTGCCTGTGTCATGGTGATTAATGCAGAAATAGTCTGCTAACCTGAGAGGAGAGAGAGTGAGAGAAATAGACAGAGACATAGACAGAGATAGACATAGGAAGAGTCAATGCCTTCCCAAAGGCCGTGAAATCCAAGCCCGGCACTGAAATGTCCTCGGATCCATTTATAAAGAGGTCTCACACTAGGTGACATCATCATGAACCCTGTTTCCACATACGCATGCACATACACATAGGTGGACACAGAGCGGCATATTAATGTTACATCAGCTGTGTTAACAAAAACAACCTGGGAATCAGTTTTCACAAATAAAGTCGTTAAAGGGGCTTAGGCTCTGCTGAGCTATCTCTGATACATTCTGGGTGTTGTCACCACATGCCTGATGGATGCTGCCATGTTTATTGGCTATTTTATGGTTGAGGCAAAGACGACAAATGAAGCAGGATACTGAAGTTTTCTTTTCCTTTGTAGTTCTTCCCAGGCAGAGCAATGAGTTGCTCCTAAATGTCTCTTTGTCCTGCTCTTTGGTTTCTCGTCTGTCTCCTGAGATGGTCCATCCAGGATATGACAGAACTCTGCCATATGAAATTCCTGATTAAGAAAAAAAAAAAAAAAAGGCTCTTCAAATTCCTGGCTGGCCCCTTGCATTGTTCTGTAGTTCTCTTTGATGCATGGCTGCTGCCACGTTACTGGCCAAAAAGAGGGAGAGAGAGATAGAGACAGAGGGAGGGAGAGACAGAAGCAGAGGATGAGTGGGGGGAAAGGGAGGGGATGGCCGCCGTCTTCGGTTTCCAGAGCTCTCCCTCGGGGAAAGGATGTGCTGAATCAGGGCTTTGTCCGCCGGCACAATCGCAGCCCAGCGAGGGCACAAGGGTGCTCTGTGTGATAGTCAATAGACAGTACATCTCGCTCTCTCCCCTCTTGCCCCATCACAACTCCCCAAACCATATCCTCCGACTGACACCTCCCTTTACGTTTACCTGCAGCTCAGCTGTACACAGAAAACAAAACCTACAGCAGACCACTTCCAGCTGGTTTGAAATTTGCCTCTGTATAATAGGAAACACTCCATCTCGCTGTCTATCTAGTCTATATCATTAGCTTGCGGCCTCACCTGTTTGTAGCCCACACCCCATTAACTGCTGATGTTAATAAGGAACAAAGGAAAAGGTTAAAGTCCACAATCTCACTGTGCTGGAGTTGAGCAGATGAGGAGAAGGACTTGATTATCCTGTTAATAGTATGCTCTGTGCACACAAGTGTGTGTTTATGTGCACGCTACACACGCTGATACTAATGGGACCCAATGCTCTCTCTTTATGTACGGAGATGTTATGTGTGTACAGTTTGTCAGGACACCATTAGTTGACCATTAGGTAGTGTTTGCTCTGCTTACTTTTGAGACAACTGGCGTCATGTTAACAGAATAGGGGAGTGGTCTGGCATGTAATTGCATTTGTTTAAGATTGTGAGAAAAGGTGAGGGCCATGTCACATGGCTTTGGGGGATAGTGAAGTAGGTGAAATGGCAGATTCAGGTGTCTATACGCTGGAGAAAGCGTTTACAGTTTACAGTATCTAGCGGTGTATTTGCCTGCCTCAGCAGCTCCTGGTGTCCTGCTATCAGTCTGGGCTAAATGAGGCCTGACCGAATCATTTCATATCTCAGCGTCAGACCCAGCACGATGTGCCCTCACTCACTGCCATAAACACACACGCCAACTACCCTGCCGTTATTTACCACTGCAGTAATGCACGCGTACAGGCATATAACCATATGCACACAGGGTTTTTACATGGGCCTGGGAGATGACGCAGATGACAGATGACTGAGAGAAGCAGCTTCTAAAAAAAGGAAGGAAATCGTCCCCTCATTATTCCCTCGTCTCACAGGCAGCCAGTTGGTCATTTCCATGGCCAGCATAGAGAGAGGAGAGAGGCAGACCAAGTAGGAGAGCGAATATGTCAGTTCTTGGCATCATTGATGACTGACTGCTGTGCCACTGGAGCACTAATAACAATAAAGAGGGCACTAAGCCACACTCTATTTTTATTTCTCTGCCTCCTCTCTACAGCCCAGGGGGGAATACATACAAAGATACATACACACATAGGCGCACACACACACACACACACACAGGAGAGAGACGCTCTAATTAGCGGCAGAAAGGAATACAATGAGTGAGTTATTAAGACACAGGGGCGGATCGCAGCCAACCTTTGCCCCCTGTCGGATCACAGGTCACGTGATAAGGCAAGGATATCCGCCAGACAACGGCGCCAAGCAGCCTGTGCCCACAGAGGAGATGAAATAGGCTCAATCTCTCTAGCCATGCAGGGCAGGGCATGGTGCACTGATTGTGTTTATCGCTCTTTTTGAGAATCCCTCTCATCAGAAGGACAAACTCCAACAGTCACACCACATAGATTTATATTTACTTTTATATATTTAATCCCAATCATTTTAGTTACTTGACTACACTAGAAGCTCATAAGACTATACAGAAAAGAATGTGTTGGCGCTAAAATGTCCCAAAAAGTTTGTCTCAAGCACATTGTTGAATAAGAAAGGTGTGGGAGAAAGATAAAGCCTGAGCTCAAAAGACAGGTTTGAGAGATACTACAGTTAAAAAGAGGCACTTTTCATCAGTCATTACACTCACATGCCCTAACTTTTGGCTATGTGTCTGTTTAGAATCTTTAATCTAATCCCAGATTGCATCTTGCTGTAGCACTGCATACAGATAAACTGAGTTTAGCCAGCATATACTCTGAACTGACTGATCTGTGGTGCTCTCACAGCATGTTCCCCATTTCCATTCATATCCTCTATTTTTCTCACTTGCACTCCCTCCATAGATCCCTCTAGACGTCTCAGTTTAAACCATCCAGCAGAGGTGCAGAGAGGCTGTACAACAGGTTCACATGCAAAATGTTATTAACAGTAAGGCTCATTTGTTTGCAGTGTCTGAGGACGAAAAAAGGAAAGATGAGGCCAAATTTGTTCCTCCACTTAGCAAAGCGTTTTCCACCCCTCTCACTCAGTCCAATGAGACATTTAGAAACACTGGCTTTTATGATTTTTTATGATCCTTTGGTTTGGCGGGCGAACCCATTATGAAATGCAAAATAATAACTAATATTTTCCAAATGTAACATAAAGCTAAGAAACTGGCCCAGCTGCCCCTGTTTTTTCCACACTCTTTATAAGAATTCAAGTCCTATGAATCTCTTTACAGGGGCTTTTGAGGTCCCGTTTCCTTCTCCATGCTCTCCTCACTGCTTGGCACTTGCTTTCCAGTCTGTCCCTTCCTGACTGCCACATCGGTGGCTAGTTGACTGAAGTTGCCGGTTATCTGTCTAACTTTGACCCAGATGGAAATGTCAGACCTTTTTTTGGATCCAACCAGGGACTCTCGGCAGTGGCCATCTTATGCCCCTGGCTTTCTAAATATACAGCTAGAGTGTGGAGAGGTTGTGGCTATGTGTTTGTGTGAGTGTGTGTGTGTGTACGTGCGTCTCTGGTGTTTCTGTGTATGCGAGCATGAGTGTATATGTGCATTTCAATGAGAGAGTGAGACTATCACGGCGCTGCCAACATAGGCATCATGATCCCTCTCATTTAGGGACTGCTAATTGGCAGTTAATTAGCAGAATTGACTCTGTTGTCAGATCCCAAGTGCCAGCCCCCCTACCAACACCCCCTGCCTGCTAAGTTCATTTGATCTGGCTGCTTTCTTGATGCTGTAATAATAATCCCATTTTATCAGTTTTGGAGAGAGAAACACATTTGGAAAAGCATATTTTCATTATTGGCAGAGTAAAAGACTCCCTGTTGTAGCAGGTTTCATTTTGTTTTTCATTTTGTTCAGCAGTTGTTACAGATCCAGATCTCCATTCGCAGTGCACACATGCCGTACTCACCGGATAAGCCATGGGAGTCTTAAACAGCTGATGCTAATGTGCGCTACTGTGTTTATGTGTGCACTCACATTATATGTCTTCTGTGTGAGTACATGAGAAACACTCAGGGTGATTAACAAGGCCCAGTCCCATTTTACCAGACACTGGGGGCACATTGGGTCATAGCATGGCACGGACACCCACCATGGCCGCTGAGCAGCCCAGTGCCCACCTCTGTGCGAGTGGAGAGTTATGAAAAACAGGTGGTGCTTTAATAAAACTGGCTCTGCCAGGCGATCATGCACCAAAATGAATGCTTTTTTACTTGTTTTCCTATTACAAGCTCAAGACTCTCCAAGGCTGTGGAATTCTCCCAGCAAAGACGGCATGTGAGGAGAGCGAAGCCAGACGAGGCAAGATAGAGAGGCAAAGAGCTGAAAGAGGCATTACAGAGAAAGCATTAGAGAAAGATGGGAGGAGGGGGGTCTTTGTACTTCTCTGCTCCTTTTGGCTCTTTTATTCCTCAACGGCTTGGTTTTATTGGTGGGTCGTTTAATAACAAGGGCTCTGCGTTTGAAATGAAGTCGAGCTGCATTTGCGTGGGCGAGCCTCCTTTTTTTTTTATTTTAAGATGGTAATTTCTGTACTAGGGGTGAGAACTGGAGAGAGAGAGAAAATGGGAAAGAGAATACACTAGAGAGAGAGTGAGACTCGGAGAGAGCAAAAGGGTGAGAATGTGGGATAGGGAGAACTGAAGGAGAATAGAACGGAGCGAAGTAGGTTAATTTATTTCATTTGCAGGAAGAGAAAGAACTTAAAAAGAGTTTAAAAAAAAAAAAAAGGTTGGTGATAGCAGGAAAGATAGTAGCAGGATGCTGTTTTCATGAACAAGCAGCTTAATGCATACAGGCAGCCACACTAAGTCTGCCAGAATCTCCCTGTGCCTGAGGCCATCTGTGAGCAGAATAGCAATTTTATTACTTTGTCATTAAACCAATTTCACAGCAGTATTGTTTGTTAATGAGCAGCCGCAAACGAGCGAAGATGTCACGTTCTAGAATAGCAGCAAGATTTGTGACCCCAGTTCTCCTCTGTCTCATTCTCCCAACCTGTACCTCATTCTTATTCCTTTGCTCTTTTCTGCCATCGTCTTCCTTCTTAACATCCTTACTGTCATCCTTGCTCTCTTCCCTACCATCCTCCTATCTTGCTCATCCCTCCCTTCCTCCCTTGTTATAGGGGTCCTTGGCTCATAAAAAGGGAAACTGCTGAAAGATAAAATGCAAAGTCTATACAGTCAAGTCTCTGTTTATGAGCTTCCATTTGCCTTTAGAGCTCATTGGGACGAATGGTTTCTCCATGGGCTTTCAGGGCGTGCAGCTGGAAAGCCTGGGATATTGGCCTGCTATTTAGCTCTAAAGCCTAACATGGGTGCCAACGGCAAGTGCCAACAGAGGGACTAGGCCTCTGAATAGGTGCATAAGTCCTTTGGACTGTATGCCTGATGATGTAATGCATTTTTTGTGATTTTTCAAAGTTGTTCAGAGCACCAGGTTTGATCACTGCTTTTCTCACTGTACTTTATCAGTGCTGGAGTTATACATTTATGGAGAACTCTAACTTGAGGTCTGGTAGTTGTTTGGAACGGTCTGTTTTCACAAAGAAAGCCATGTGCTCCAGCTGCTATGGTGCTATATGCGTTTTTATGGCTAGGTCCTCTGTTGATGTTTTTACTCTGGAGGTCAGTTGGCACAAATTCTTTTCATGGCTTAGAGAGAGAGAGAGAGAGAGAGAGAGAGAGAGAGAGAGAGAGATTTAAACTGAGGCCCCAGAGGATCAGACAACCTGAAAGAGTAGATTTGGAATAATTACCTTTATCTGCTGAGAAAGATAGCCAAAGGAGTAATGTGTTAGCCACAGTCTGGTGCTACGTGTGTTTAGTGTTGACGGACAGTGGACGGCCAAATGTCGTGTGCATGTTAGTGTACATGGGTTGGTACAGGTTTTGGAGGGAGGGGTGAGAGTGTGGGGGACCAAAAGAGATGAAGGTGACCAGGTGTAACAGAATGGCCTGGAGGGTGTGTGTATGTGTGTGTGTCAGTGCATGTGCATGTGCATGTGTACGTGTATATGTATGTGTGTGTGTGTGTGTGTGTGTGTGTGTGTGTGAGTGTGAGTGTGTGTGTGTGTTTGTGTTTGTGTGAGTTAGAACAAGAGAGGACAGGAGCTCCTTCTCTGGCTGAGCTCTTTAAACTCTGTGAACCTCTACAAGGTATTTTCTCTCTGTCCAGGCATGCTCCTTCTTTCACTCTTTCTCCTGCTTTCTGTTTTCTTTACCTCCCCCCTTTTTCACACTTTGTGCTCCCTCGATCCCGTCTCTCAGTATACAGTAACAGCATGTAAATAAACATGCTATTATGTCTTTGCTTTGTTGGTGGGGTGTTATATTCCACCCCCCCACCTTCCTTTATGACACAGTGAAAGCGAAGGTTCCTGGATATGAATGGGGGGGTGTGTTGTAATCACATCCGTAGCAGTGCTTCTTGATGGTTACCTGTTGTGTGTGTGTGTTTGTGTGTATTTGCTGAAGCTGTGATTGATGGCCTGGTGCCCTCTGTGGCTTTGAGGTGCAGGCCAATAAGCCCATCATGGAAGACCCTATAAATCAATATAGCCCTTTGTTTGTTTAAGCCATGCTCTGCCCCAGTTCAGGCCTGTTATGGATGAGATATCAGTAGAGTCGTTGCCAAGCAGAAAAGGGGAGGGACAGTAGGAGCGAGGGAGGGAGGGAGGGAGTCACAGGACCTCTCCACAAAAACAATCCCATCTTAACAACATGGAACAGTGCCCAAAATCTTGCTGATATCAAACCCAGTAATTTGCAATTTGGGAGAGGTGAGAAATAAACAGTGTAGCATGCTGCCACGCGCTCACTGTGCAGACAGAAACACACATATCCAGACACTTTGATGAAGTTATCAGAGGAATTAGCCAATATTAGCCGACACTATTACATGCATAACAAGCTGCAGAGATACAGATGCAGAGCTTGAGAAAGGAAGGGGGAGAACAGTGAGGAGTATATTACTCTAATCTAGGGTTCTCGCTTCCCAGCCTTATGAATATTTATTCCTCCCATTACCGATGATGATGTTTCAATTGGGATTCTGTGTGAGCATGTGCGGTAGGGAGCAAGGGCGGTGGGAATGCCTTTTCCCTGGTGGGGGGAGAGGGTGCCTGCCTGTGGCCTCCTGAAGACATAGCTGCTGTATCATTTCCTTGTTATAATCTATGGGAAACTGGGTTAAGCTCTCTGTAAACATACAGTATGTATGTGGCATTTGATAAAAAGTTGCTTTGAAATAATCCAAGATGTTAATGTAAAACCATCTCTGGTTAGTTTTTCACAAAACGGTTTAGAGGATGCATCTATATTTTGGGGCAAATGCTAAACCCGTCGCTCATGACAGTTCACATACTCGATTTCAAGGAGAACGCTGTACCATGCTGGCAGAATTGAATTTGGCTTTTGTGTGACGCAGAGATTGTTTTTGCTTGTTTTGTGCTGTGACATTAGAAGGAGGCCAGTCAGTGGTGGAGCTGATCTGAGAGTCTGAGGGCTCGCTTTGGGCCACCAAGCGTTTCAGAGTCCCTGTGGTCTGCTCCTCAGTGTCGCTGCTGCCTCTGCCAGCAGTGCCCTCCACAAACAACAGCTATTTATATCACCAGCCTGCTGCTGGGATTTTTAGCCTTAAACTCTGACCGTGCCCGGACACAGTTGTTTGTTAGTGTGTGTGTGTCTGCACTTATGTATGTCAAAGCAATTATGTGCAATTGAAACTCAGATTAATTATTCAATAGGGAAGGCAGGCTCGTAGCATTTGACTGATGAGTCTGGTGGTCAGTAATACGTATTATATGTGAACACACTCAACACCAACACATTGTGGAAACACTCACTTGCGTGCCAGAGACATAATAATGAGAAGATGATGACATCCCAGCGGGAGGGAGAATCTCCTTCAAAATGCAGACACACACACACACACACACACACACACACCCTCCTGAACTCCTCACTAATCTGACTCCAAATACAACAACTCCTAAAATAAGGCATCAAAGAATCTCGTCAGTTTAGCAGCCAGGTTTAGGTGTCACTGTTTAATTGCTCAGCCCTCCATGCCTTTTCAGTGCCCTAAATTCACGGGTAGAGGTACAGCAGTGTCAGGAGGAGGAGAAAAAGTAACACACTTGCTCTTGCAGGGGGATCATGTGTGTATATGTTTGGAGGCAGGGTGATAAAATGGGGGCACCTTCGCTGCACAACCTCCCGTTGGCTCGGCTTTTTGACTCCTGAAAATGCATTTGAGATTAAGGAGCATAAGTTCCTGTCTGCAAGTGTGTATGTACATGTACTGCACCTGCATGCTCGGAGTGTACCCAAGCATGTATGTGTGTTGAGTAAGAATGTAACTGTTGAAGCCCCTCTTGACAGGCTCCCTCTTCTTCTCTTTGAGTTGAACCCATTATAGTCTTATAAAGGAGGGAGAAGAGAGACGTTTGATATAAAGCAAAGGAAATAGATTGGCCTTATTTCCTGCCTGGCTGCTGCAACGCAGACACTTGTGTTGCCTAGACGATGCAGGCAATTGACACTCAATTTTGTTTGAAATATCACGCCTCTATCATGTCATTATCAGCTTCCCCTGGTAATCCACAAAGCCGCCCTGTTTGATATCTGACAATAAGGGGGAGTCACAGAGTCGCGGAATCTCTCACTCGATTACCAGGCAGTGAAGGAAAAAAGGGTTGAGAATGAAAGGGAGCAGAAGACGATAGAGCAAAACACAAAAAAAGAGAGGGTGGAAGATCTAGAGATGGAAAGATAGAGCAGGAAAGAGACGGAGAGGCTGAAAAAGTCACACATTTGGGATGACTGGAGTGAGAGGGCTAGGGAAATTGAGATTATACCTTCCTGCCCACCTCCCCAGCAGACCTGGCACTGAAGGGAAAAAAGAGAAATCTGGGCAACAGGGGTGGCACTCGTCACTGATTAAATGGGGTGATTTTGTGAGCACAACCATTCTTCTCAGGAGGGGATGATGGGTAGGACGAGATAATGATATTGCTGAATTCATTTTTCCTTATATTCTATTCCAACCTCCCACTTTGCGCTGTGTGTTGTTTGAGTATTTGAGTATGTGTGTGTGCCAGATTGCCAGAAGGATTCTTGCTGGCCCTGCAAGGAGGAAGCACTCACTCACCCAAAAGGTGGCTTATGAGGAGTGTGTGTTACCTGTCATGCACTATGTCTTGGAACTTTTGATGGATAATATTGACATGCTGGATGTTTACAGACACTCCTCAAACAGCTGTTGGTCCCTCAGCTCCTGGGCAGGTGGATACGACCTTTTTGAGCACCTATGCACATTAATAAGGTTTTATCCTTTTGGGGGGTGTAGGAGTAAGAAGAAAGGGTCTTGTTATAAAGGGAAATATAGTTCAACTCTTTCTTGATTTAAAAAATAACAAGTGTTAGTAAAAACTCTCCAGGCCATAGGTGGCAGTCTCCAGGGAGAGGAAGGTTAATGAAGGGAGACATTAGAGGACTGTTTTGGAGAATGAGAGAGAAGAGATAATCCCCCCCCCCCCCCCCCCCCCCCCCCCTTTACATCAGCAAACTGGTATAGCTAGGACAGGTTAGCCACGCTGGGTTGCAACAATAAGGTCTCTTTCATACAGGTGTGTTGATGCCTGGGGCAGGCTTGGCCTCGGTCCATTCCATTCACCCTGGCTGATTTGAACAATAACTATCATATCTCTTAAAAGGGAAGGGAGGGTGAAGCGTTAAGGAGGAGATGCCTGAAAGCTGTGTCAGGGCCAAGAAAAACCCCCACTGCCGTTGTCAGAGCTTGTTGATGTTGTAGGGAGGAGAAAATGGGTGAGTTTTTTTAACACCCCCCCCTCCCCAACCACCTCCCTCCACATTTTTCCCCTTCTCCTTTCTTTCCCTCCACTTTCTGCACTGGATTCAGTGTTTTTGTGCCGTAGGACAGAGGGTGTTGAGGAGACAGGAACAAAGTGCTGCTGTGTGGAGCAGCAGCTGCTGCTTGCCGGATCAAAGGGGCAACAAGCGTGGTCTTCCTGGCCCAACGCAGCTCTGGAGGTGTTTGACGGACAGTCAGCAGCTGGGGCCGCACGGCCCGCCATGTAGGGGTCAGGCTGCTGGACTGCAAGGCCCAGGGGTGACATGCCCTGACTGGACAGGGGGAAGAGGGTGTTAGATAGGAGGGTAAATAAGGGGAGAGATGTCTATGTTTATTTATCAATATTTTTTCCTGTTTGTGTTCCTGTAGTAGTTCAGTTACTCTCTATCTGAGATACTTCTTTACCCTAACTCTACCCACATAGTCATCATAATGCAATGCCAGCAGTTCAAGCCTGATTTTAAGGGTGAAAACATCACTAGAATAGCATTGCACTCTACACTGCAGTATTCCACCTCTTTGGTGCTGACAGAAAATCAGATGGCGTAAAGAGACAGACAGAGAGCGAGCATGCCGCAGTGCTATTGATTTATTTTAATTAGCTGCTCGTTAAATCGTGTCAGTTTGCAACACAAATATATATTTCTTTGTCTGATTTTCCACTTGAGTCTTAATGACTCTTACACCCCGAGTTTCAGAGAGGAATGACTTCTGCTGCTAGACTGACAGAGCAATGCAAATGTTACTCATATAGGGCTAAGAGGGGGCGGAAGGGGGGATGCCACAAAAGGGCAATGAGTGGAGTAATAAAAAGGGAAAGAAAAACAGGTCAGTGAAAGTCCATGGAGGAGAGGTGAAACAGTCCCCCTTTGAGAGGCAGACAAAAGAGTGCGGAGGGGGGCATGGAGGCACTGTGGATGAGAGAAAGAGGGAGTAAGGGGGAGAGAGAGAGAGAGACAGAGGTAAAACTATGTAAACACAGTGGCTGCCCTATACATGGGCCCTTTCTGACGTTCCTAAAAAACGATCCGGCCTCGCTCTGCTTCACATCTGCACTAAATCAAACATGGGACTGAGGTAATGTTCGCCCGGCTTATGTCTCTTGACTCCTGTTTTAACTTAAAGAAGGGAAAGAGGGATAGAAAAAGGGAAACTCTGTCTCTGATAGGATGAGCTTGAGGAAGTTTCCTCGTTCTTATTGTATCTCTTTGTCCTTTATCGTCATCCTGGAAGAGTGCAGCCTGTGAAAAGCTCCTTTGTGATAGTTTATGATAAATCCGCAGATACTGTAGGTTCAGTCTGGTGGCAAGCTATGTATAAACTGTTACAGGGGGCCAGTTAGGACCCTGTGAGCTGATACAGTCTGTGTTGTTGACACTACAGTAGATCAGTGTTAGAGGTTCAGTCGTCCCAGACATCCCCGCTGTCTGACCGGACTATAATTAGAGTTTGCTTACACTAAATACACGCTCTCCATGGGGTTAATTTGCATGTACTTCCCGGTCAAAGGACATCCCGTGTTTTTACTCTCCTCTGCCTCTCTTTCCTATTTGGGGGGAGAGGATCAAACTAAAGCCTTCCTCCTTTGATACCAGTGAGTTGTGACTCAATCGCTGGGGGTTTGGAATCTTTATTTCTCTCTGAAGCGGAAGTATGGAAGCAATGAGCTTTAATAGGAACCAGAGGACAGTCGTGTTTGCAAGCAGTGATCAGGGGTTGAGTTCAGCACGTTCTTGTTCAGATTGTGTTGCATCTAATCTTCCTGTAAAGACAGACAGGGGCCCAGGAATTTGACTGACAAATGGAAACTCACCTCCCTGTCCATGGCATATGAGCTATTGAAACAGGGACATGCAGGTCAGACACGGAGGCAATAAACTTACAATGACAAGGACGGCGCCATATTGAAGATGCCTCCTCTGTGTGTACGTTCAATCATGGCTACGTTTTGAGCAGTCTGGCGCTCGTTGTCTGTCTGGAAGATATGTTTAATATTTCTCAGTTTCTCTTGTCTCACTCTAACTCAGACTTGGTTTCTTTCTTTCATCACAAACTCGTCTAACGAGTGATCCCACTCCTCATTGGCTGGGTTCCCTGCGATCTCCACAGCAATTGGCTGGCCAAGCAGAGAGGCTCTCTCTGTCTCTCTTGCTCTCTCTTGGCTGTGCTCCAGGGTAGGGTGGTTTGGCATGACGATTTCTCAGGGAAGGAATGCTGACAACAGGAGCGAGTTACCAGGTGTGGCTGAGAGTCAGTTAACCAGAAACAAGTCCTTTATGACAGATCGAGATGAGGAAACAGGAAAGAAAAGAAAAAAAGAAAATCCCTGTGTCAGACACGGTGATTTCAACTTCAAATTTCCAATCAATGAGGACGTTGTCAACCTCTGACATCATTTATCTTTTGGTGATAACAATCCAACTAAAGGCATACTCATACAGTTGCCCTACATAAAATTAAAACATATTTTATGTAGGTTAACTATTAAAATGAGATCTTCTTCTGTCCCTAACTTCCCCCCTCACACTCTCACCGGGTATAACATAACATTGTATGCTCGCCAGAGTATTTAACACCTAAGCAGGAACTCTCTGAAGCCCCCTGATGTGTGAGCAGATATTAGTAACCAGGGATGCCGTGTTGATCCAGCCTGGCTGAGACCTTGTGTCAAGTGGACTCCTGCTGCTCTGGCTCCATAATTCATATCTGTCTGTTATTTTCCTCTGTGACATACACAGCCACAACACTCAAACGTAACACTTTATCGTATACAATCACGGAACTTGTTTCGTGGTTCTCTATCCGCGCGCAACACGTGTTTGTGTGCACGTGTCGCTCACGCCAGTTCCAAGCTTGTCAGCAGGAAGGGCTACTGTAGACCAATTGGCAGTAGCATGTGAAGAATGCGCCAACATGTACATACACACATATTGACTGACACGTGCATAAATGTTCACATGCACACTCCAAAGCATGCCTAGCACTGCAAGTGCAGTTTTTTTTTTTTTTTTTTTTTTGCAGTGTTATTGGTTGGAAGAAACAGTGAGTGGATCAGTGCCCCCACCAGCCTGCTTTCTGTCATGGTAATACTCACACATTCTGAGCTGTATCCCAAAGACTGACCTCCACACGACCCCCTAACCTCGCCTTTAATTATTTGTTTGAAGACAGCATGGAGTTCCCATGCTGAGAGGTACTCTGTGTGTGTGTGTGTGTGTGTGTGTGTGTGTGTGTGTGTGTGTGTGTGTGTGTGTGTGCGTGAGTTGGTGTTTCTGTGCTCTAACATTCAGCAGAGGCAGGCCATAATAAGCAAGACCACCAGATGTAGATAATAAAACATGGGCCTTGGGTTGGAGGTTTTTGAGCTGGTGTCCCCTGTGAGCCTCCTGTGTTCTGGTTAGCCTATGGACACACTGGCTGTGGTTGTGGTCATGTCCACGGTGTCGATGTGAAGATTTACAGCGCGCATGTATGTTTTAGTGAGTGCTTGGGAATTCAGAGTCCCTGTGGTCAACCTCTGTCTCTCTCTCTCAGGACCTTGGGTCCTCAGATCTGTCCATCTAGCTGTCCATCCAAGTTGACTGGCCTTCATCTCCGGAGGATTCCTGGTTGTGTTGTTCTAAGCACACACCATTAGCAGCTCACGGGTCAAGGGAAAACAGTGTTATCAGGCCTGGCTCTGATAATCTCAATTGGCTTTACTCAGACTGATAAAAGGTGCTTTAAGGCCACCACGAGCGGGTCACCCCTCACTCCCCCCCAACGCACAGCATCACCTCCTGGTTATTCTGACAACTTGTTTTGTGTACAAATTCTGCTATTGAGTGTGTGTATATCAAATGTGGTGCTTTTTAGCCATCAGGGAATGTTCACTGAAAGCATGTGCGTCTCAGAAGCGGCTCATTGGGAAAATATTTAAATATCCAGATGTTTGTGTAACAAAATATTACTATTCAGTGAGCTAAACATGTTTTTGTATACTTAATGTTATGTGTTTCCTTCAAGAAGCAGGAAAAACAAAAGAGGAAGAGCACTTTCAAAAAAAAAAAACAAACTACAAAGCTACACTTTGATTCAGTATACTCTCCAGTACATGAAGTATTTCCTCTGCCGTCACTGGAAACCATAAGGGCAAATTTGGCACCTGGGAAGAACATTCCTAGCATTATGTGTTTATGGTTATGTCCCAGAATAGGTAAGAATGCACATGGTTGTGATTTTGAGCCCCTTGGTGTGTCTAGGAAGGGGGAAAGCAGAACATATATTTTGAAGGGCCTTGCAAGGAGGGAGTGTAATACCTGGAATGTCTTACTGTTTACTTGCTCAGCTGGTTTTGATGCTGGAAGCGTCTTTCTGTCTTTAAGTACTGCAGACATTTATGACAGCGCAGATATTAAAGAATACTTTGTCCTTTGTTCTATTAAAAAATACTTTCACACTTAGTAAAACTTAATCTTCATTCCTTCCTTCAATCACAAATCATGCTTTACAATCACATCATTTCCCACCCAACTCTCTCACCCGCACACCTCCCTCCTTTCCTTGTCGTTCGTTCTCTCTCATATGGATACGTTTCATCTTTTTCTCTCAGGGGCCCGCGGCACCCCTGCGTAGCTGCACTCTGGATGCCCCCTGGCAAATGAGCACCACGTCTCTCTTTTCCCAACCGTGCATTTTGTACATTTAACCATGTCACTTTGAGCCGGGCAGATTACAGCCGTTTAAGTTCATTGGAGAAAGTAAGGGCAGGTATCAGGGCTTCATGGGGGATTAGGAGTCCAAATTGGTTCCAGCTCTCCCTTCCTTCTAATGACCAGTTCTTTAGCCGTACCGATGGTGCCGTGGCTTTTGCGTCAGAAAGGGCAGGGGGGTTTCTCTCTCTTTCTTTCTCTCTCTTCTGCTTTTTTGGAACCAGCAAAGGACTCCATCCTGGACAGCTCCAACGTGATTTGAAACCCCTCTTTAATATCAACCACATGGTGGTACCTGTAGCGCTAAGTCCATTCAATGATTTTTAGCACGTGAACACAAATGAGAGAAAGACAAAAGAGAGGAAGAAAGAGAGAAAGGTGCAGAGGTTGCTCGACCTGAGTGGCCAGCTTGCGTTTGACACGGCCCATGGCATCCCATTCCAAGTTAAAAAGGTTGCCCCTGGCTGGCAGTCACCTTCAAATGACCTCTGGCTCCACACTGGAAAAGCCACAGGAGCAAGGCCGGCTGGGGAGGCTTTGTGGAGCTGCACTTATTCGCTGCTGTGGTGGTGATAAAACTTCAGACAGCCTAATTGATGGGCTCGCTGACATAACAATACCTTGTGAAAGCATGGAGTGGCCCATGCCTGGTCCTCATTTCTAGACAGCTGGAAGGGGAGCAGAACCCCCTACAATGCAGCCAGAGTGGGGGTCCCACAGAGGGGAATGGTGGAGGAGGGGGTGGAGTGATGGGGAGTAATGAAAGGAACCATTTGTATCCTGGACTTTGCTAACTCAAAGCTTACTTTGAAATTCCAATGGGTGATAACCCTGCAGAAATAACATTGTTTTGGAGAAGGAGCGACAGACGGGATGCTGTACACTCTGTATGAAGTTGGTGCGCGATGTCTGCTACTGGCTGCAGGATTGACTGAAAGACAGAGTGAGAACGGGATGTGCCACGATGAGGGTTCTTCTGTGCCTGAGCTACACTTAATACTTGAAGAATGTCTCCCTGGTGCCCATAGCAACCAAACGTAATCAAAAGCTTTATTAAAAGAGGGGGAATAGATCATAAGGAACATTAAAAGTATCCCTCTCTGGGTTCCCAAGTCAGCACACAATTGCCCTTTTGTTTGTTGCTGTTTTGGTCTGAGCCTCTCTCAAGAACTCGGTGGCTAATGTTGCCATTAAGTCATGCAAAACTGTTTTGTCTTTGTGGTGGCTTGTGATGAATCTTCCTCAGTGTGAATGCAGGGTGATTTAACGTTTGTTTTTCTCCTCTCTCTGTTTCTCTCTCTCTCTCTCTCTGCCAGGTTCATTAACGCCAGGAGAAGAATAGTACAGCCTATGATTGACCAGTCAAATCGAGCAGGTAAAAGAAAAGAAATTTAAAAAAACAACCCTTCCAATCTACAGTAGAGTACTTCTTCTTCTCTCCCATTTCTTCCTCCACATGGAGAGACCCCCCCCCCTTCAAAATCCTTTACTGGCATGCACATTATGCCTGAAGCCCAGATTTTTTTGAAGGAGTACCCTACACCTCCCCTCAAAAAAAAAAAAAAAAAAAGAATCACCCTGTTTTCCTACTCTCCGTCTCTTCATCCCCCTTTTCCATTTTCTCAATGAGATATGTTCAGCGGTGGTGTGGGCCGTTTACTGATTGACTCTAATTGGAAATTTCCCAGTCTAAGTGGAGAGAGAGGTGTATTAGCACTCTCTCTGTGAATTGCTAATTGGACACAAGAGGAGTGCCAGGAACGCTGGCAGCAATTTATGAGTTATCTCCCTTTTTAAGCAGTTTTGTTTTTAATTTTTTCCACTCTGGGGTTAAGAGTGGAAAGGGGGGGGAGTTAGGTCTTCAAATTTCTTAGCTCTACATGACCACTCAAGTGAAACTTTCAGTTGGTGTAATCAATTAGCATATTTTCATTCATGAAAACTGCTTAGCAGGGAGAGTGAGTTTAATATGAAGCCTTGATAAAATAGCACCAATGCAGGGATATCTGCATAGGTGCTACTTATAAGCATCGTATTGTTAGATTATTTATTTCCCATATCTATTGTGGTCAGATTACAAAGAGCACATGTGAGTAGTAAAGACTCCAAGCTGAGATTCAGTCACTCTAAGCTTCATTAATTGTGGCATTACCAAAAAGAAGCCAAGTAATTTGTCTCAGGGAGGGAAAAGCTGTTTTTGTTGATTAGCAAGCTCTGCATCTTGGAAAGGTCCCTACACACCAGGGTGGAGATTGTTCAAATGAACACAAGCCATGATTAAAATGAGATGCACTTACAAATGTGGGCGACTCTTTCTGCACTCGCTGCGCTTTTGTGTGTGGAATATTTGACAGCATGCAACCAATATGTGCCAATCAACAATCTCTGCAAAAATAGCATGACTAACAGCTCCCCATAATCTTTACGAATCACAGATTATCCACGATAATACTGGAAAAGCCCCAGAATACACTGTTTACAGTCTCCAAAGAGCATTAGTTCATTAGGGCTGATAATACACAAAACATGAAAAATACTTTAGCTTCTAAATGACAGTTAACAAAGTAAATCGGTCATTATATTGAATTATTTCACAAATGTAGCCTTATCACCGTCTTTAAAATGTATATTATTTCTTGTAGAATAGTATTTTATCTTGTCTTGTCTCGTGCACGACGCATTCGTACTGATTTAAGAACTGACTGGGTGAATTGGCTGCCGTGACAGAAATTCTTCTCATCCTGTCAAACTGCATGCTTTCTTCTGTCGTTTAGAGAACAATGCATCTCCTGTGAGTTTGGTTTTGAATGACACTGGCTGCGTGCACATGAATGTGTGTGTGTGTGTGTTGTGCTTGCATGCATGCATGTCTGCATGAGGACCTACTATATGCGTGTTTGCATGCCACGCATCAGTCAATGTGGTCCACAAACATGAGCACAATGTCTTACAGTATGTTTGGGCTGGAGCTGGGACAATTGCTGATTGTCTGGTGTGTTTTCTCTTCTTCTCCCCTCCCCCCCCCCCTCCCTTTTTCATGTCCACGTTTTGACTACAATCAGGTTTTCTTCTTGATCCTTCAGTGAGCCAAGGAGCAGCATACAGTCCAGAGGGCCAGCCAATGGGCAGCTTCGTGCTGGATGGTCAGCAACACATGGGGATCCGACCAGCTGGTAAGTCTGTCCACCTCCATTTGCCTGTCCCGCTTCCCTCTGTCATGCCTTTGTCACCAGACACCAGTCTCACCTTCCATTATCGTCGGGCTGATCAACACTGATCCTGCTGTCTTAAGCATGAGATTTAGTCACCTCAGCACTGAGCAGGTCCCCAAGTCATTAACACAAACCTAATGCTAACAAGTGCTACACAACCACAGTAACACTTTTCTTTAGAGGTGCCCCCCACCTGCTGTTCCCCCGACTGCCTGCTATCTGTCTTGCTTGTTTTCGTCTCTAATCTAACACATCTGGGAGCATCCCTCACAAGGGATCATAAAACAAAGGGCTTTGTTGGATGAAATGCAAAATAAAAACATGAATGCGACTTCTTCACATCTTCATCTTCCTCCAGCCTTTTCTTTTCCCAACCAACGCTAACCAATCTCATCCTGTCTGTGAGCGGGTCTCCTCTGACCTCTGTGATTCAAACTCCTGCTGACTTTTTCTGGCATTTATCTCTTCTTTCTAGGGCCTATGAGTGGAATGGGGATGAATATGGGCATGGATGGGCAATGGCACTACATGTAACCTCCATCTTGTAAAGCAAAACGCAAAGAAAAAGGGGGAAGTAAGTACTGGGCTCTTTTCCTTGTATTTTATACTTTTGGGCTGAAGGGTTTGGTTTTTGTTTTTTTGTTTTTTTTTCCACCCACAAATTCCCTTTCACTTCACCACCACTACCCCTTCTTACCCCAGGCATAATTTTCAACCAAGTCCCACAGCATCAACAGCTATGAGCTAACATGCAGGGCAAGGTTTTTAGCAAGATGCTTTTAAGGGATTGCGGGGTGGTGTTTGGGGGGGGGGGGGGGGTGAATTGAGGACTTGGGAAAAAAGGGGGAGCCGTCTGGGGACAGAGAGGACTGCACTTGTGGCGCCAGACAACAGGAACAACAACAGAAGAAGAGGGGGTGGAAAAAACAACCTGGCATGGCATGCACAAATTTATTTATCACAACAGCTCCATCGCTCTCTCCATCCTGGACAGCCAATGCAAATGTTGGACATTTAGGGAAAAAATAACATCTCCTGGGGAAGGGGCTGACGGGGAGAAATTAAGCAGGCTCCAGTGAAGCGATAAAGAAGGAGAAGTGAAACTGTCCTCTGAGTGACATAAATCTGTCTGGGGAAAGATTGATGCCCAAATTATCTTATATGCAAAGACGGGAACACCGCAGTACATTACAGTCCTGAGCGAGATATACGGGCCATGGGTGACATGGCCGATCCTTCACCGGGGGTTTGGTTTGAGCTGTGTAAAGGGAGGAATGAGTTTGTGTGTGTATGTGTCTGTGTTTGAGAGGTGGAGAAGGGTGGTGGTGGTGGTGGGGGGGTCTTTTGATTATTTTTTACTGGAGGGAGACGATTTAAGGGGGGGGTGGGCGGGGGCCATTGACTAGCCTGACCTGACACTCACAGACAAGAGCATGGAGACATTGAGATAAATTTATAAGGTTGTAGACACAGGCATGGCTGCATCTAAAAGGCAGAGAACTGTTTCACACATACAGATACAGTCCCTCTGTGTCACTCTCCCTCAAACACACACACACACACACACACACACACACACACACAGAATCCCCATACAGCTAAATGGCGGCAGTCTGATTAAGCCGGCCATTCTGCCTCCCGCTTGTGCTACAGTGCTGACATTTGAGAAATCAAGACATATCACATCCCAAAGGCAGCAGGGCAGAAGAGATTTTATTTAACACCTAAACTCCCTTGCCCAATGAGGCACAATATAATAACACTTACCTTGATTAAAAGAACCCTTTATATGTAAATGGAGCCTGGATTTTCCAAAGGGTCACAGCAGCAATTCTGCCGACAGAGATCATTTCACCCCTCCAGTCCTCGCTTCCCCTCTCCCTCTCTCTTCCTGTCGCTCCCTGTGTCTCACTCGTTTTCTCTCATCCCCTCCTGTCTTTGCTAATGGCAGCAAAAAAAAAAAAAAAAGGGAAAATCAGGAAGCAATGTTCCCTAAAACAGCCACACAGAGACAACATTTGCTCAGGTTGGCTAATTCTTAATATAGGGCTATATAATTTTGAGACTATTTAATTACGTAACATACTTTATGCTTCATGACCAATTACATTAATAGCTTAATACAGAGGAATATTATCCTCTCTTGATTTGATTACACAGCCACACAATATGGTATATTTGGTACTTAATTATGGCCAGCCATTGAGCAGGACTGCTGTGCCATAACAGACGTGCACAGCTAGCCGGGGAGGCAGGCATGCAGAGAAGGAGCGAGAGAGGCCCGGTCTGTCCTCACTTATTGTCTTCAGATGGTTTTACCACTCTTGTTAATAAAGGAGGGGGGGGGGTCTCAGATCTACTTAACGGAATGACTGCAGCTTACAAGACTGCAGATTAGCAGCTTACAGTGTCAAAAACATCTGCTGGGCCTTTTAACAGGAGCTGCTCCAGGTTATATGGAGGTGAGGGCACCCATCATACCCCAACACCCTGAATGATTTATTTATTTATGAGCCCAGTAGTGAGGTTTTAAGAGACCTGCTCTGACAAACACGTGCATTTCAAATGAACTGACATGGAAAGGGAGTATTAGAAAATGGCACAGCTTTCAACCAATGAGACCAGTCATTAATCTTGGCCTTTGCTGTCTCCCTTTTCCTCTCTCCTTTATGCCCTCCTCCTCTTCCTTTTCCCCTCACTGGGGCCCTCCGGTGTAATTTCTTAATTGCAGTGTACTAAGGTGGAGGAATGCAGAGAGTGAGCATGCCTAGTGACCTTGCAGCGACCTCTCCCCTCCTATTACAGCTTCTAATCCCCCAGGGGTTCACATTACAAAGCAGGCCAGCCCAGACCCAATCCCAGAACCCAGGCCCCCTGGCTCCAGCGGGACCCCCTGCTCTCACTTGTCTCTCCCCAAGGTCCAGGCCTCTAGACAAGCCTTGTTCCCATACTCCAGTCCCAGGCTCCAGGAAGAACCCCCCCACATCTTATTTTTCTCTTTCTGATTACAACAAACAGTCGTGTGAAAAGTCAAACAGTGGCACTGCTGAGCCAGCTCTGTGTCCTGGGTCCTGTCACAGTATGAGAGATGCCAGCATGCTGAGGCCTCAGCACATATGAAGTGGAATCAATCTTACGGGACATCAACATATACCCCACCTCCTTTTCCTTTCCTTTCTCTTTCTGCTTCTTTAATCTTTGTTACTCTGTCTTGCTGCTGTTTCCTGCTCTTTACTCTTCTTTAGCTCTTAAAGCCACACGCCATGCATCAAGAGCAGCACTTCATTTTGGTTAAAATGCTATCATTCAGGGGTGGAACCAAGCTCTTAATGTTCACGGTCGGGGTGACGCAGCTTACCGACTCCTAAATTATGTTTAAGGAATTTCTAATCAAATATGTTCACGGGGGCACATCCCCCAAGAGGAAGTGTCTTTTCAGTTTGTCACTAAATTCAGCTGTTGAATTAACCGTTCCACTTGTAAAAGGGTTAGTGCTTCTGCACGTCGATACGACCAGTAAGGTTTTCTCACATCCTCCAAGTCTGTAGTGTCTCTGGATGACTGAGGATCATTTTCCAACCTGAGACCTGACCACAACGCTGTTGGGCATTGTAAACCACTCACCATAGCTTAAAATAGCCCGCTGCAATAATGTCTCTCTTTACTTGTAGAAGCTAAAAGCACTGTAGTCACAGGCGTCATAAAATCAGCTCGGCTCTTTGTTGTCGAAGTTAAATTGAATTAAAGGCTGCTAATGGAGAAGGAGGATGTATCAGCTGCTCTAAGAAAATAATTTTATCGACTACATAAATACATTCCTGTCCTTCTGTCTTTCCCTCAGGTCTGCCAGGCATGCCAGGGGAGTACGTACCTCAGAGCGGTCCTATGGGCATGAGCATGGCCCCGCCTACTTACACCAACCATCATCAGATGACCTCTCACCCCTCCCAGCTCCGACATGGACCCCCTCTCCACGCGTACCTGCCCGATCACCCCCACGCCCACCACCCTCATCACCAGCCTCACCACGCCATACTGATGCACGGAGGACCCTTGTCGCACCCAGGAATGACCATGTCTGCACAGAGACCCCCTTTGCTCACTCCCATTGACCCCAGTACTGGAGGACAAGGCCTGGACATCCATGCTCAATAGTATAAGGGAACTTTGCTACCAAGACAACAGCAGCTACTACAAGAAACCCGTTAAAAAAAAAAAAAAAAAGAAAGCAGCAGCTCACGATAAATCCTATTTTGAGACTATTTTTAAGAATAAAAAGTGAACCCTTTTGACCAGAATTTGACACTAAAGAAACAGAATTCCAGATGAGCTGTGATAATTCTTTTTTTTTCTTTCTCTCTCTCTCTCTCTCTCTCTCTTTTTTTTTTTTTTTTTTTTTTTTTTTTTTTTTTACTTGTCAATTTTGTTACTTTCATCCAAACGGAGGACCAAGCTGACAAGAACACTTTGTAAAGTCTTGGGCTTTTGGTTAAGATCAACAGAGGATGTTCTGACGTGCACGTGCGCAACGAACGGACAGAAGCACGCACTCGAAAAACACACACTTTTCGCACACTCACTTACACACATCATAAACATGTTCAGTACACTTTCATGTGACACGCTCAAACGCTTCTAAAATAAAATCACTCTGGAAGATTTAAAAAAGAAACAGCCGAAAGACTCCAAGAGTTATAACTACTGTAGTATAAAAAGTATAGATAAATAAGTTAAAACTTGTGCATTTTTTGTTGATCACATGGTTTATGTTTCCTGAACTAGCTTTAGAATTAAAGGTTAACCTTTTCTCTCTCACACTGTGTGTGCTCCTTCCTGGAGGAGAAACTGTCTAGCAGCACAGCACTATAAAAGAAAAAAAAAAAAAACCAAGAAGATGGAACATCTCAAAAAGGCTCCAAACCACAGAGGGCAATCAGGTCCTGTCCCCCATAAGAACAGGACTTGATGGGAAAAGGCTGCTAAATGACACCGGATCGCTCCAGAAGATTCAGTTTGAACATTTGTCATGCCCCTCAATTTTTTTTTATTTTTTATTTTTTATTTTTTTGGTTCATGAATGAATGTTGCCCTGTAGGTTTTAAAGGAGAAAAAAAAGTTCTTTGTTTGAATTGCCCAAGCACTGGATTGTGTTGGTTTTATACATTTTTATTTTAATATTATTTTATTTTTTGTACCCTGGACTCTTGTTGGTAAGAGCCTATTGAAGGAAGCTTAATAGTGGAAAAGCAACATCCTACAGCGCTTCTTTATCTGCGGATCAACATTCTTGCCATATGGACAATACTGACACACACGTTGATCCTGTGGCACTGGAGAAGCATTTGATGGTTGATGCACCAAAAAACCTAAAACTTAAAAAAAAAAAAAAAAAAACCCAACAAAAAAACAAACAAAAAAAAAAAACAAACAAAAAAAATCTTAAATTATGAACTCAATGCTTTTGGGGGAAAAAGCTGAGAGAATATTGTAACAAACTTCGTACAGAGTTCAGTCTATTAATTGTTTCATGTTAGATATTCTATGTGTTTACCTCAATTGAAAAAGAATGTTTTTGCTAGTTTCAGATCTGCTGTGGCATTGATATTGTATGTCCATGAATTCCTTCCTTTTTCAGCACGTGTTCCTCACTAGATGATAAGATGCCGTCTCCCTTAAGCTTTGTCAAAAATACATTAAATACTTGTATGAGGACTGTGACGTAATGTTTAAAAGGTGTTCAGTCACAAATGCTGTAATAAATATTTCATTTTTGATTTTTGTTAGATTTTTGTGTGATTAACTGTGTTACAAACAGTCTTATCCGGTTCACATTTTAATACTAATTAGTTCATTATTAATATTATAAAATTAGGATGAAATGTGCTGTTAATAAGTTGTTGCCTGTCAACAATGCAATTTTATTTTATTTTTGCAAATGGTCACCAAATATTATCAATCAAGTTTCCGGCTTTCTCAGAACTCTGTTAGCAATTGGTTATTTTAACCAGGCTGCCCATTCGGTCGCTGAATAATCTCTTAAAATGACAAAGACAAATTATGGTTGAAATATTTCTTGCCATGGCAATTTATTTAGACACACAAACATGTCCTCCAAACTATAAACAACCGTCAAACCTAAATTAAAGGTGCGAATTACACAGCAAATTTACCACCAACCAAGTTTTAGACCAACAGATAAACTAAAGTGGAGGTGAATAAAAGGAGGCTGACAGTGGCCTTTAGGTCTGACACACCGGGACAAAAAGGGCAGAAGAAAAATTGAAAAAATAAATTCCTTTATCCTGAAGAACATTAATTTTATAATTAAATTAGTCTTTTTTAATAACCCAGTTTGCTGTCCTCAGAAAAAAAAAAGGAATAACGTGCAACCTAAATATTATTTCTGACTTCTTCCTCTTATAACACGGTGTGATAACTTTTCATTTGGAGATGAAATAATTGAACTCGGTTTAGATGAATCCAGCCCTCACTCTCTCACTGTCATCCAGACAATAGAGTCAGGACTTGTCCCCAGTCTAATTGCTCCCATAATGAGAACCGGAGCTGCCTGTCGCTTGTGCCGTTTTGCAGCGCCGCCTGTCGGCCTCCTGCGGCACTGCGGCCCGGGACACACGGAGGGGCTTTGATGGGCCATCTCCTTCCTCTCTGCTCCAGCTGCTCCTTCTCTGCCTGTGTTTGCCCGCGGCCATCCAAGTCGTGGCCTGAAAGCAAAAATGACAACATCACTTTGGCTGGAATATTTTCTGTCCTTCTCAAAGACGTTTAAACTTCTGCTTTGCTGGATTCTTGGCCTTGAATTGATATTACTTCACTTTTGCTGGCTTTACATTTTTTTTTTTTTTTGGGGAACATCGCTTACCACTGACTTGATCCACTGTTTAAATTAATAACTGGAGTCACAGACTGCTAGAAAGATGAGAATTATATTATTATTATTATTATTGGTGTCAATAATAATAATAATAGTAATAATAATAATAACAACAACAATAAACTATGTACATTTAGTCGTTTTATTTTCTGGAATTACACATAATGGCCTGTTTGGGATTTTGAAATGTGAATCTTTAAAATTTTGTGGGCTTTGAATTAATATTGTTTTAGGGCTGGCCTAAATATGGAGTGATTCTCTATAAATTTTCATTTCATACAATTGAAAAAATGTTGGTTTTAAATAGCATTTTTTATTTAGTATCCATGGCCTGTTGATTCAGCTGGATTTTATTCGTATCTTTTTTTAAGGGAGGAGGTAAAAAATGATGGAGATCCCAATGAATGATCACGTCTGATTTAAATGACTTTTAGTAACAAAATACAATTTCCCCGCATATACAGCCCCCCCAAATGTAAAGCTAATACAACCATTTTATATTTAATTTTGATTCAAAATAAGCCATTTTATCTTTCTGACGGTCATTTTGCAGCCTCATTTTTTTCGGTTATTTACTTTTCATGGAGGATGTTTTATTGAAATTCCGCACAAATATCCGCACAGATCATCTTTGTGTAACATTTTATTACGTATTCACGGGAGGGGGGGGTGTAATTTAGTCCTTAACAGGTAGGAGGTGGAAAAAGTCTTTTTATTTTTTTTTTATTTCACTCTAGAGTCTAGTTAATGATGCATTGTCTTCTTTTAACCATTTAAAACCTAAAAGTCCTTTTTTTTGTTGTTCTTCTTCTGGTGCTCCATTATTCTGTGGATAAAACGGAAGGAAGAAGCCCTCCGTTTTGTGCGGAGATTATCAGATGAAAAAGAGAGAAAACGTGAGGATTACTGTGGATGGAGAGGATTTTAATATTAATAGTTTTTTTTTCTTTTCTCTCCCCCCCCTCCCTCCCCTCTCCTCCCTCCTTCCCCCCCTCCTCCTCTTCCTCCTCTTCCCCGATGAGACAGAAGGTAGATTGCCTCTGCTGCTTTCCTTTTGCCGATTTGGTGTGACAGGGATGATGGATGATCCAGCCGAGCTAAACAACTCCTCCCCTTCATCTCCTCCCTGTCAAAGCCAGTCCGGCTGCTGCTGCACGAATAAAATCAGGAATATATTCCCGCTGCACTGCTGCACAAAGCAGACAGACACTCCACTCCGCCCGAGCAACAATATTAAAAGTCCAACACACACAGACACACAAATCCCGCTAGAAACGTTGAAATGTGTGTGTGTGTGTGTGCGCCATAAAGCCAACATGTTAATAATGCTTATTCAGTTGGCTGGGATAGAGAGAGAAAGGACTGTCTGGAAATATGTATTTTTAGATAGAAGCGTGCATCTGCAGGCAGCGGGGGGTGAAAAAAGGAAAAGTTTAGTTTGCTCTTTGTTTTTTGCTGATTTGGATAGTGGTCATAAAAATGGACGCACACGCAGGAGCGGAGTGTCCTTCGCTCTGCAGCTGGCTCTCTCCAAAATGGTTTTTCTCTGGGGGACAGTTTTTGGTTTTTGGTTTTTTTTTTTGTGTGTGTGTGTGTGTGTTTAGTCCTCCGAGCGAGTTGTGTATCTGCGTGTATGTGTGTCCGTGTCCGTGTGTGTGTGTGTGTGTGTGTGTGTGTGTTCTGGCCTCCTTTTTTTTTTTTGGAAAAACATTTCAGCAGTTTTCTCTCCTCTGCCATAAGGTGTTTCTATGACTACGTTATGTGGGCCTGTGTGAGCGGGTCTGGGGGGGTTGGAGGGGGTGAAGGGGGGCAGGGGGGGGGGTCCCTGGGAGAAAAGGGCCGCATTTGGCTGATCATTTATCAATGTCAACCGCATAATGATTCTCCCTGCAGTCCCCCTATTGATGAGGATAATTACATTAGCTCAGAGTGACTGATCAATAAAGCCCAGGGAAAATGGTTTATTATAGCACCGCCGAAAAGCCTTTCTGCCTGCTTTTTTCTTCTTTAAATAAAAGCCAGCACTGATCTGCACAACCCCAAACTCCGCACACACAAACTGGACCGAGAGGCAAAACTTTATCTGGTCGCAAATTTCATGTTGTCATTTTTCTTCTTGAATGGTTTTTGTTTGCTTGGAGTTTTTCTGTTTTGTTTTTTATTTTTTTTATTTTCCGGAATTGTGGCTTATTTTTTTTCTCGGCCTGTCTTCTCTGAAGTTTCTCTCCACAATAGTTCACCATTTCTTTTTTTTTTCTCCCCACCCAGCTATTAAGTCAGCAACTTAAAGAACATGAAGTCACGCAGACTCTTCGTCCTGCTTGATGCTTTTTTTATAATCATCAACAGTGAAGCAGGAAGTCACACAAACCAGTCAGGAATGTTGGTTCAGATGAGATTTCAGAAACAATATTAATGTGTGTGATTTAAGAGAGAGAGAACGAAAGAAAGGGTTTTGCTCACATGTTTGTGGTACAAACTGATCTAATGCAACAGCCCGGGCCTGAAGAGGAAGCATCAAATTAAGAACACAAAAAGAAGCTCTTCTTTTGTTGGTCAAGCAGGAAAATAAAGACCCCGAAATAAACAAAATAGTCCACAAAGACAACCAGTTAATGAATTTCCGACCTCCCTCTCTCTTCCTCTCCGCCCCTCTCTCTCTCTCTCTCTCTCTCCGTGTGTGTGTGTGTGTCTGTGTGTGTTCTTTAATTGTCAACAACTTATCCCCTGCAGGAATGTTGCAAACTCTTTCGCCTTAATTCTCCGTGGTGCTGCGCGCCAGCTCCCATTTACGGCTGATGAACGTGTCTGCAGGAGACAGCTCCATTATCTATTTATCATTTCTGATAGGATTTCCTCAGACAATGGAGCGAGATGCGCGTCCACCGACGGACGGCTGCTCGCTGCCCTTTCACACGCGCGCAGTCGCTCGTTTATTCCATATCATCTAGGATTAAAAAAAAAGAGAGGGGGGGGGGATCAGGATTTAATCAAACAAATAAATCCACAACGTGTTGGATTATTATCTTAATATGCACCATTAGACTTTAATTTAAAGGAAAATCTATTTTATTGGTACTTAAAAAAATAACAGAAAGAAGAAGCTTTAAAAAATGTAGCGTGTTGTTGAAGGAGGTGAGATTGTGGTTTCAGGGGGAAAATATTAAAAACAAATCCGGGTGGATGTTCAGGACTTTCTGTGATTATACTTGATTTTTTTTCACACTTCAGCGGTGCTTGTCTTCTTAAAAATGAGTGACAGTCCTCCCTCCGCCTCCTCCTCATCCACACACACACACACACACACCACCACCACCAAAATAAATCTTAATGATGTAAAAATTATAATTAGTGAAATAACATAGCTACGGGGGTTTGGGAATTAGCAGAAAGCGAAAATTGCAATGTCCAGTGGTGAAGCAGCCGGAGAGGCAGAAAACGGGGGCATGAGAGTGCAGAATAAATAAAGCGCAATAAAAAGGGAAATAGCCGGAGCTTAGTGAAGCCTTGAGGTACTGAAGCCTTTATTTCAATCAGTTAAGATTTAATTAGGGAAGCCCGAGGCCTCTCTGCAGCGCTGTGTTTCAGTGGCCCCAAGGTTGTCAACATTTGACCGGTTTTCCAGTGAAATAATCACGGTTTATGGCTCGAGAAGCCATAAGATTCACAAATAAATAAATCTGGCATTCTTCCATTATGAGGCGGAAATGCTCACAGTGAGTGGGCAAAACATCGATTATCTTAATTTATGGCTCGCTGCTGTCCGAAGTTGATTTTTTTATTTATTTTTTGTTAATTCTCAATTTCTATCGGTTGTTTTTAGAGCGTTTAAAAAAGGTTAGAAATATCTTGCGGGTAGCCGAGGGCAGCAAAGTGAGACATTTCACAAGACCTGTAAATAACAGAGGACTGAGAGAGAGAGAGAGGGAGGAACACACACACACACACACACACACACACACGCTGCGAGAGAGAGATTTCCAAAATATACTATTTCTTCTAGATTGATTAATGTGCGTGTTTCAAAGCCAATGAATTAAAACTTTATCAATAGTATAGATGTTTAGTAGCTCTGAGGGGAGACAGAGAGAGAGAGAGGTCGAGCTGCAGCCCCCTCCCCACCACACCCTTGGGCTCACTGTTATTACAGAATGGCGACCCCTTCTGGAGGCCAAAGTAAATGTGTTTGTAGACAGAAGAAAAAGCAGAGTGTGTGTCTGTGATGCGCCACCAGCTCCGCACACAGCGACAGAAAACCGATCAGCTGAGCACCAACATCATTCACTCACTCCACAAAAAAATCACGCAAAAGGCACCCCACCCAGCCCCCACCAAAGCCATTCCAGCCTGAAGATGATAAGACTCTGACCTGCTGCAGTAAATGCGACCTCCAAACACTCTCATCTCATATTTACTCACAGGTAGAAAGCTCCTTATGCATGTATTAGGCGGCTCCGTTGATGGGAAAATCAATAAAGATGGATTGTAGGGTCAATATTATGCTTTGCACCTGGGGACTTGTTGCCCAGCTCCCCTTCCTAAGTGTGTGCTCTGTGTGTGACAGGGAGAGAGAAATGAACAATTCATAATATGCAACCACAACATCTCTGCAAGAGCTGTGTGTTTAGAGAGAGAGAGAGAGAGAGAGAGAGAGAGAGAGAGAGAGCATGAGGAGCGGGCCAGCCAGGGGCCTGAAGGGCCCGGGCAGCTAACATCATTAATCACGGCCCACTTGAAGACTATGACTGAAAGTATAGAATCGGTAACCATTATCGTCTCGGATGGCAGTTAAAACCTCTCCTTATTTTTCAAAACAGTTCTAACAGCACAGAGGTGTACACAGAAAAAATGCGGAGGAGGAGAGGGAGCCCGGTGTCACCGCGATGGAGTTACAGAGGAGCGATTCCTCCGGTGGTCCGCCAATAAACCTTAATAAACATCAGAATGAGGCCGATGGACTCAACGAAACCAACAAACACCAGCAACAATAATAACACGGTCATCAATATCTGTTGTGTTATGCATCGCTATTATTTTTGCCAACATTATTAAAATTATACAATAAAAACGAACAATCCATTTCTTAGATTGAAAAAAGAAGATTCAACCCGTTTTTATTGCTTTTCAAAAAAAAAAAAAAAAAGCCGTTAATAGTGGTCTTTCTATTATCATTATTATTGTTATTGATAATAATTACAAAAAAAAAAGTCCTGTATTTGTCTAAAAGTGGAAACGGCTTGGTGGATATTCTGGACAGTCTCAGATCCGGGTGATAAAATGTGATCATCTCTATTACGCAAAGCACCTGGGGATGATTATCAGTTTAAACATATTGACCGGAAAGCAGAAAGCAGTCGTTTATTTTGGTAAAATAAATAATTAAGATCCTAATTTATTTATTTAGGTATTTTTTTGCAGGCTGTGACGTCAGACGGTTGAAAATGCGTGTTCGTGAAACAAATGAAACCTGGAAGAGACTAAACAAACTGAATCACAGGAAATAGACGCATCCAGGCTGTTATCTTAAAAAAAAAAAAAAAAAAAATGTTCTCTTTGTGTTCAGTTTAGATTTGCATTGTTGTGTATTTTATGCCCAACAACTCCATGGATGATGGTGTCACGACTCACATGAAGCTGATGTGAAGGAATTGACAGTGTTTCACACAGTCTGAGGGAGTCAGGAGAAGCTTGCATGCTCCCTGTTAGCAGGAAGCTGCAGTGATGAAAAGCAATAGCTGGTGTCAAGAAGTTTTTAAGCACATCACCGCAGCTGCTGGGAATAAATAGTAGCCAACTGTAGGCGGAGCAAGCTGTGACATAGAGTCTGACCACAGAGATCCTGGGTTTTCATATCTGCCCCCAGACAATAAGCCCTGTGTGTGTCTGTCTCACAAGTCCAACTTTGTTTCTCAACAAGGAGTGTAAACTGTTGTCAATATTCAGATAGCCTTCATCTGCCAATAATGACAGGCAGCTGGCTTCCTATCTTATCTGTGGGCCAGGTAGTGCCGTACCTGGGGGGAATTACTGCTGTGATAAAGAGTGTCTGGGCCAATAGAAAGGCTCATGTCTGTCTGTGAGGAGTTAATGGAGAACGCCACTGGAGACAGGAAGTCCTCAGAAAGTGAAAAGCACTTTATTGCGCACCTGAATGGCGCGGCGTAGGGTTTCTCTCAACCCCAATGGGAAAACCACATTACAGGACCTTACACAGGGTCATTACAACAGGGCAATGGAGTTCAAGTGATCCATTGCATTTGAATGACAACATCACATCGCCCCATTCATTCTTCCCTCTTGTGTGACCTGCTGATGATCCCTTCGGGACCAGAGATGTTGTCAGTAGAGCGATATGCTGAACTGCAGTAGAGTTACACGCAGGATACGGTTCATTCAAGTTTTTTCCGCAAAGTGGATGTAAAAGTTCGCATGAGCTCATGTGCTGCCTCTTCAACTCATCACTGAGACAGTTGTAGTCACTGTTGCTTTCTTGCAGCAACAGGTTCATGTACCCATAACCCACGATACACAGCGAAATGACATCATCGGGCCTTTAAAAATGAACTGCACGTCGATCCCTTACAGGCTGACCTCCCATAAGTTAAATACAGATGATGTGGGACATGTGTTTGGATGAAAGTGTATATTTACCTGTCACCAGGAACCCAAGGACACGGCAGTAGGGAGGTTGCATCCAGCCTGAGTGGAGTGTTTTGGGGTGAAAATGAGTTGTAAAAATGATGAACAGCCCACATTGCTCAAGCTGAGGAGCACTGGAGCTGGAACCATGCTTTCAGCCAAACAGTTAATTGCTCAGCACAGGGGAGGCTCAACAAAATACTTGTAAAGGATCAGAAAAAAAAAAAAAAAAATACTTGAGTACTCAAATCCAGTCAGTCTGTTCTTCTCTTCTCCCCCTCTGCTTCTTCCTTTTCTTGTCTTCCCCGCTTGAACGGCTCCTTCTATCTTTGCCCTTCACCATTTCCCAGTACAAAAATATTATGTTGCTAGTGGCAACAATTCAATAAAATAACTAATCACATCTGCTCCTTCAAAGATTTCCAAAATTAAGCTGAGTTTGTACATAATGGAGGAGTCATCTCAACTGTGCGTTCGGATTTGAAGCCAGGATTTATTGTGGTGTGATAAATGATCACAAGGCTTGTTTTGACAAATGCAAGGGTACTTTTGAATGAGTGCGGGGGCCGGCACAATGTGCAGGGCCAGACGCACTGTTATCAACTGGATTATGTCCTGGATTTCGCTTTGGCTCTCAGCACCAATCAAAGCCTGTGGTCCAAGCATCCCATAATAGCTGTGCTCATCTCCATGACCACTGCCACTGGCGTACATTTGCACCTCCTCCTCCTAAGTGGACTCATTTCATAAGAACAAGCTTGCGACAGCTCTCATCTGGCTATCATGCTCACAGATAGAGGACAAGGGAAGGGGTGAGCCAGGGTTTGTTTTGACTCAATCAGATTTTGTCTCCAACCTCGCGCAACTAACCTTTTTCCCCACCGACCGCCTCGACAGCTCTATTTTTTTCGAATCTTTTAGAATGTCACTTGTGCTCATACGTCGTGTGCTGCCTCTCCTGCTCCCTGCAGTTCTCCTCACCCTCGCCCATCGTCACGCTGGCCTGTACCCGTACCTGTGGACATTACCGGGTCTCCTCTAAACCCTTGCTGTGAACAGGAGACACACTTTCTGGGTCACTTCTGTCGTCGTCCAAATGCCACTCAGGGGGGCTGACCTTTCCAGTGGCCGATGCTGGAGTCGGCAGCCTCCATGCAGGCTGTCACCCCTGTGGTTCCAACCACAAACACACACTCCCTCCAGCCTCGCCATGTTCGCCTGTGGTATTCCCCACCTCCTCTCTATCCATGACAATGCATTAAAATGTTAAAAATGGGAAAATCTTATCTGCCAAGCAAAATAGCAACTGATAAATGTTATCTTGGCTGAACACAGGATGGTCACTGGGCCAAAGATGGCCACATACACACGGTGTATCAGGTCTCCCTGGAAGGAACTCCAAATATCTCTCCTGGATTTATTTGAAGGTATGAATTACACAGTGAGTGACACTGTTTTTATATGTGAGCTTGGCTCTAAATGGTGTACCTCAATTAGCAAGAAGGGCAGTCAACACCTCTTCGTCCTCCTTTTAACTCCTCTGCATTTCGCAATACACGATCGTCATTGTTACTGTCAGCTAAACTAGCCCCATACCGCCCCCTGTTCTTCTGAGTAGATTCTTGCCATAGTTTCCGTCAAACATACCATCCTGTCAATCAAACATTCACCGCTTCGCCATTCCACAACTCTCCAGACCATTTTTCTCATGATCCAATGTTGTTTTTACATAACAGCATCGGATTAGCAGACAGAGGATCCTAAAAATAATAATAAAAAAAAAGGACGGCCAGGCTGCCTTTTTCCAGTGCTGTTATTCAAGCCCAGGAAAAAAACACAATATAAAAAAGCCGCTTTTAATTTCAAAACTGGCTGCTCTGAGTTTTCCAGGAGAACTTTTATTTATTTCCACCCTGTGATATCTTGCTGGCTGACGGAGGCTGAGAAGATCCCCACTAAAAAGCACTGCGCTGCCTGGGGCAGAAACAGGCCAGAGCTCTCTGTACATAAATAACACAGGAGCGTGCAGGAAGTCCGTTTGGTGGTCTGGTGGAGGGATAGAACTTACCCTTCAGTCTCACTCTGGTTCTGTCCTTCATCCTTACTCTCTGGGTCTCAGTGGTCTATCTAGCAGCTTGGCTGAAGAGACATAAAACAGCAGGATGTGGAAGAGATTGGGCCAAGATGTACATCTGAGTGTGGAGTGGACTTCCAATAGCCTGCGGGCCCAGGCCAGACAGAGTGGATGCTGTGAACTGCATCAAACAAATCTGACACATGGGAGTCACACATCTAAGAAATGTAAGCAATATTACACTAAAGAAAAAAACCGTGTCACTAAATTGTTTTACACGTTGTTCATCAGTGATAATATCGCAAGAAACATGAATAATATACTTAAGAGTTATTTTTCATTGACAGTGACTGGATTATTTAATTCTCATATATTATTATCATACCATTAAACTAAAATAAAAAAACCAAACAGAGCATCTTGAATTTGGTTCTTTCAGGGTGCCTCTAAAGGATCAAATTTCTTCCAGAGCCCTGTTGATCCTGGCCCCAGGAAGCAGGCCCTCCAAAATGGCCTTATTTGGACAGCACTTGAGTGCCCCATTGTTGTGACAAGAACAATGAATCTAAAAAGAGGTGGGAGACAAGGGCAAGGAAAACACAAAATAAAGACATCTGGCTCTTAAAATCCATCTGATGGGAGCCTTTTTTTTCTTCATATATTTGCACTTGCATCATGGAAATCTTGTCAGCTGACGGTGATGTCGGCCCAAGCCTTTGAAGTAGGTTTAAAAAAAGCTGTATTTAGTTTGCATTGTGTGCAGAACCTAATTTATAGGAGTTGACCCTGGCTCCTCTTTTGTGCGACAGCCATCTTAGAAAACAATGGCAGGAAGGCTTGAAACTTGAGGGGAACTGAATCTGCTGTTTTCCATTTTTTCTTTTCTTATTCAACAGAGAATTTTCCCTCCCCGAGTAAAATAGCTCTGTTTTTGTGTCCAACAGGAGCCATAAACTGATGTCTAAGCATTCCACGGCCAGGCAATAGGGCCGAGTTTAACTGGACACATGGGGACAGTTGTTTTGTACCACATGGAGTGGGGGGGGGGGTTTGACAGAGGAAGCCATGGCCGCCTGGCGACCCCGCCATGACCTACTGGCCTCCTCATGGAGGGATCAAGGCCTAGATGTGAGCCGGCTGAGGGTTAGAGTTTTAAGGGCAACAAATCAAGCAACACTTTAGAGGTATTTAACCCCCACATACCATATCTCTCTAACTGTGTGAGCAGTGCATGACTGTGCAGAACAAACATAGAAAAGGTTATTTTTATTCTCTGTAGGAACATCCCTTTGTCTTCTGTGAGAGAATTGGGTCAGATTTGAATATATATACTTTGTAGGGAACATCAATTTATGCATATCTTACTGTATTTTTCACCTGAGGCTTGCTGTGAGTCACCTCCACGCAGGACCGAAGGTGGATGTTGATTCTCAGCGCTGCAGCTTCTGTAATGCTACAAAACAAAATGTATTCAAATTCAGTACTGCAACAGTGAAAATGCAGTGTATGTAAAATGATTATTATAAAATACAGTATCTGAGGAGGTGGCAGGTTCCTTACCCTTTCACTTTCCTTCCCCTTATCGTTTTGTGTGCAATAAAGAAGAGAACAGGATAGGGACCCCCTATAGGCAGTGCATATCTGCCTCTAAAAGCATCACTCAACTTTATGTTCACTTCTGGTTCCCCTAGCCGGGCTGTGTTTCTTCCATTAGTATCTGCTCATAAAAGGTACTGGGGTTGTAAAGATGTGCAACAGACAACTGCTGGATGGTCACTCACCTTAACATGGAAATCAGGTGTTTCTATGTACCTGCAGGCGCAGAGCTTAGGCTGTAAATAAAGGAGTCTATGCAGCATGTGAAGCTTGTGTTGTTAAAATTCATAATGAGAAGAGATTCAAAACATTTGATCAAAACGTATTTATTTTTAATATGCACATATATACAACAAAAAAATTCTTTTGAATGATCAAAATGTAAAGCGTAGTCTTGAACACAACCTGTGATCCTACAACACACTTATGAAGCTGATTTACATTTTGTATGAGTCTAATATGGACTATATGGCTCAACAGATACTTTAATCCCTTGTTTGGAGACCAACTTTAGGTTACTTGGATGACTATTTGAGGGTTAGCAAATGTTAGCTAACCCAGTTTAGGACATAATAAGTATGGAGCAGTTTTAGAAATGACTTTGTGGTTGAAAACTAAATTTATTGCAAAGAATTTTAAGAAACATTTAATGACTTTGCAAATTGTTTGGAGGTTTTGTTGGCAAATGATTAACTAAATCCATCACTGTAACAATTATACAGCAAGTACAATTTAAAATATCTGAGAAGTGTCCTACAGTCAACACCATGAAAACATTCTGAGAACTGTTGGCACTTGAGGCCCGTGGGAGCTGTGTTACAAAGTTAATTTATACATATAATTCATACAAAGTAAGCGGATGCAATGTGATGAAATTTAGTTGTGGCGTGAGCACTTAACTTCAACCCTTAAAAGAGCTTCTAAAATGAAGTGAAAAAGGTCAAAGTGAGGGCAGCTTTAATCAGAAATGATCCTGTTTGCCCCCACGGAGGGGGAATGAGAGGGCACTGAGTGACGCAGGTGAGAGACAGGCGTCTACCGAGACCGCACCTCGCTTATCTGTCTGTGTAACGGAGGAGGAAAGAGTGACAAAGGCCAGGGCTTTGGGCGTGATAAGGAAGGGCCTTATGTCCTGCTTCGGTCCGTGGCTGTCACCCAGGCTGTCCATTGCAAGAGGCCATCCAGGGGCCAAGAGATGACCGCAAGCAGGGAAGCCTCCAAGACTGTTTTAACACACAGGTACGAGTCTGACCCTGAGCCGTCAGATATACAGCGTGCTGGTGTGTATTTACATGCGGTAGCTTTGGGGCATGGAAAGAGAGAGACAGACAGTGGTGGAGGGTCAGGTTGAGTTCAGGCCAGATTTCTTGTCAGTTGACTCACACTGCAGGAAAACCAAATTGCTTCTGGATCTGTGGTATCCGCCCTTGTATATTTCAGTGTTCCTTACCCTTTCCACCTCTTTGCCTTCCTCTTTCTTTCCTTCCATTCATCCTCATATCTTTACATATTTGTTTTCTTGCTCCACTTCTCATATTTTCTCACTCTTTGTCCTTATTCCGGCTCTTGTGGCAGTTGGTCCTGCTGGGTGGCATGACACAGGGTGACAATGTCTGTAGGGAAGCAGTCTTTGAGCAGGATACCTCTGTCTCTCTGGCAGTCAAGCTCTCCTATGAAACCATACCAGTATATCACAAGGCCTGGACCAAACCTGCAAAGAAAAACCAAACAGTCTTTTCTTAGTACCTCACCTCTGTCATCTTGGGGAGTTCTGAGGAAACTATCAATGAGCTATGCAGGTGCTTTCAAATTCAGATCTGCAAAATGCTCACGGCTGTTGACTTTGGAATTTGAAGGTATTAGGAAAAAAAAATCTGAATAAATTAGTGAAGAGATAGAAAGATGGGACACTAGAGAGATTGATCTAAGAGAGACGGGGTTACATTGGTATTTTCCTTTGATCACCATCCAGGAATCTTGTGTTGAATCAAACAAAAAAGCTGCCAGAGAGATTAAGAACTCTTTGACAGGGTGATACACACTCGATCACATTATAATGGCAGTGAAATAACAATAATCTGTGAAATAACAAAGCTCCTCACCAAGGCCTCCGGATCCTGTCATCGGAAGCCCTTGGCAAATAGCAGAGCACACAGAGTTCAGCACAAAGCCCGAGACTTAAACACACCTCATCTGGTGGTTAATGTTAGCCAGTCCAACAGTGTCCAGCTGTTTCATTCACATTAACTTTAAAAGCCAAAGCAACTTTGCCTTAGTTGGCAAGCTTTGAGGTTCTTAAGTACTATAAATAATGACTTACCAAGCAACTGAAACGTCACAGTAACTCTTTAATTGTACAGAGTTTTTACCTGTTCTTATCTTTGGTCGCTCCCTCTCATCAGTTTGCTGCTAGAGTATCTCATAGACACTGTACCTCCTGTACAGTTGAGTCTACTGAAAGGTGCAGAAACAAATACAATGGAGTTCTGTAATGGGAACGCACAATGCTATTTCACTACTCCTCCTTCTCACAAAGGCAATGAATCATCTTTCAAGCTATTTATTATGCCCCAAAGAGCCACCGGTGGCCTCTCTCTGCCTCATATAGATCATACCTATTCTTTGAACATTAGCTGCCATGCATAAAGACATGTCACAGTTGAACTCTGAATGGAGAGAACCTCAGTTACCACATGCAAGACCAGAATAAGGGGACTGACAGTGCTTTTGGTCCCAGACACTCTATCCTCAGACAGTTAACAATGTTGTGTGGCCTCTGGAGACTTGAATAGGAAGCTAGCCAAAGGGCCACAGAGAGCAACAGAAGTTCAGCTCCAAGGTAAAGTGCATAAAACCTTGAACCTGTGATCAATCATTGCATATTAAAATACTGACTCAAACACCCTATGGTGTTGTTTTAATAATAATTATGGGACTCTTTAGGCTTTTGTGTGGTTGTAATTTATGAGATTATTATAAATGCCTACATGTTCGACCTTACATCTTGGACAAGGTGTTTTGACCACATAAATTATAAATGCAAGAGCCAGAATCAGCTGTCATGACATACAGTATGTGTTCTGTACTGTCTTGACTGGGCCTTGAGGCTGTGCATGTTCTACATACAGTACTTGTATAGAGACAAGACACATGTATGAAAAAAATATGTGATTATAGACGCTCACAAATCCCTCCAACAGGGCCTTGCAGCAGTACATGCTTCTGCACCCGATCCGTGCATTCTCCCTTTTACAGAGCGTGATTTACACTGCTTTATCTATGAGCAAACAGGCCAAAGCTAACAGCCCTGGATGTTAGCAGGACAGATGCACCCCAATGTCACACTCATAGCTCAGCCTTACAGCATTGTGCTCGTTTCCACGGTCCACCGCCGCATTTGGCCGCCGATTCTTAATATGGAAATGTTATGGAAGCAAAACCTAAACATTTACATTAGATGACTTTTGAAAAGGGGCTATGCGTTTCTTTTTATTCCGCAGCCGTGCTGTATGAGGTTCCTGTGCTCTGGATGGGGAGGTACAGGCAGTGTAGGACAGAAAAGAGAGACCGCTTTGCTCACAGTGAAGAGCGGCAACCTTTTCAAAAGGTTAAAACTGTACATCAATAGATAAAGCAGTGGTGTATGATACATCATGGTCCAGGTCTGTCAGGGGAGGCAGAGCACAAATTGAAACAAGTAAAATTATAAACACAGGGGAGCCATGTCACCAAGGCCTTTCCATATCCTAAAGAAAATAAATGGACTTTGAATCCCTACTCAAAATTAATATAAGTCAATACTTTCGGGACCTTGAGGTAAAAATCTGAGACTGGGAACAATAATACTGAGGGGGAAAGGAACGGTCAGGGGCCAAGACTGAGTCTGATGGCCACAAGATTATATGTTTAAAGAAACGTTTGAGGCAGCATCCAGACACTGTAAAAACATACAGTATACACTACGAAGCCACATATACAACCATAGGGTCCCTCTGAAGTTTGTGTGTTGCAAGACTCGAGGAAGCGAACAGAAATTTGGTTTGAATTTGTAGGCAAATTGGTGGTTTATTATGTAGGCTGGTTCATTTTAACCTGGAGTGTGCCTATTACACACACCACCACCGAGTCAGTCAACCATCTTCCAATAAACACCTAACTATGTAACGAGTTGGTGAAATTGTTTGTGAAATGTAGCTAATTTTAGCGAGGGGGCCACTTGACGAGCCTGGGCGTGGATTGAGGCTGCCAGCCATGCTTTCGTTAGTGTTAATGAGCGGCTGGTGGTTGCATTTAAAGCAGGTGCCAAGCAGCTTACTACCACAGCTTAATGAGAGCAAGGCACTCAGGAACAAAAACCCTTGAATGGAGAAGAGGGAGTGTTATTAGTGTTTGCCACCACACACACATACACTCACACAAACACACAGGCAGGCGAACCTCATGCAGGGCTAAGAGCAGAATGAAATCGCTGCATCTTAAATGAGAGCACAAATAAAACAATGAACTGCTAAAACTGAAGTACAAGAAGTACAAATTCTAACCTAGAGACAAGGTGGAAATTTACTTCCTTTACTTTTTCTCACTCTCATTTCCAAGAAATCTGGCTGAAAAAGGTCACGAAAAAGTTTCCACCAAAAGCACAAATCAAGGTTAATTTGATCTGCCACATTTGGTGAGAAAAGGCTTTACAAAAACCGAAGGGCCGAAGAGTTCTGCCAAAGCACATTACACAACGTGATGAATTATCAATAAAATCAAGATGAATTTACGCCCGACTTTAAAACACCCTCACTTCATTTTACATACCACACAGGCCCATTTTAAACAAACCCCAGCAATGATTTAGACAGCATAAGCCTCTACCTGAGGGTGAACTCTATGTCTCTGAGGTCTCCCCACAAAGATCTCTTTGTTTTCAGCATCCATACATCAGGTCACAAGGTAGAGCCACTAAAGCACTGCCAAACATTAGCCATAGTTGGTCGTTTCTCTGCTCCCTGACATGCAGGTATGGAACCTGCTCAACTTCTTTTAGGACAAAAAAGCAAGTGGGAGGATTTGGGCTGAGGTGTACAGAGGAATAAAACTCCCTGTGTTTGAGACAGAAGAACTGTGTACATAGCAAAAGAACAACACTGTGTGTATTAGTGACTAATGGCCTGTTCTTTCGAGGTCAGTCTGTGCTACAGGCAGCTGCCTATAGGAGTTTATTTACAGGGTCAGAAAATGGTTGTGTGATGCGTTTGTATGTGTGAAGTTTTAGAGGACGACTGTGACCCAGGCCTGCATGCCAGGTGATATGGCCCTGCAGAGGTTGTTTGGTGCAGGTCAGCTGAAGTGATGATGAAGACGATCCTGATAACACTAGCTTCGTGCACGCAAATAGGATATTTAAAAGCTGTCTCTGCCTGGAAAGGTTATCCTCAAACCGGGAGGTAAATAATCCCTTGCTGCAAGCTGTACATCCTACCGTCCATAAATAACAGGAGAAGAATGGAAGAGTTAACCTCCCACAGACAAGCTATTAACAGAGTAAAGCTCAGAATAGAACATCTCGGTATTTTTTCTCCCCACCTCTCCATTTGTCTTTATGGTCAAAGAAAAGTTCAACTCTGTTCAACTATGTAAAATACAAATTCATGGCAACCATAGGCGACACATATACATTACCCATACCTACACAAGTATCGTGATTAGGGTAGAAAGGGGGACAATAGGAAATAAAACATCTTCTGCCAGCCGCAATTCTCCCAGACATTTTTATGCTTTCTATTGATGGGGCTTGAAAATGAAACATGACTAGCATGTAGCGCGCCTCTGCTGCTCTACAAGGCAGTGTTTTCTGTATATGCATTGTATGTAAATGATGTAGTTTCAACATTGAGGTGTAGGGGCGTAATGTGTATGCTGTAGGCTGTAGGGGATCCGACCCAGTGGGTGTGCAGTGAGGCTATGTTAGCATGAGCTAACATAAGTTAAATCATGCAGGACATCAACACCTCCAAAGAGACTGGAGGATTTCAGTGCTTTGTGTATAGCAACCCTGACCTGTGGACGTGCCCTCAGCACTCTGACCCACAACAAAATGAACTTACTAAATTCAATCTTTTAAAAGGAATACTCAAATACACTTTATTGTGATATCTGTATAATGCCCCTGTCACTTACAACAGTCAATCAATGTAGTCAATATACACAAATATTTACTTTATGAGACTCACAGCAAAATGTAGATGTTGGTATAAACAAAACATACGGAGCATTTGAGAATACCAATACCACCGAGCTGTCGTACTGATACAATCCCTCACTATCACTGTACTATGAAGTTCTGCAGTCTTTATCTGCCGCTAACCAATTATCACTTTCTGACCTGTCACCTTAACCACCCTCTCACATTAACCTAAATCTTATCACCTCACACACACAAACAATCTGAAAGACCCTTATATCAATTAGCCGATTGATAATTTGGCCGGTGCATGATTATGTCCATGAGCAAACGAGCTTCAATTTTATTTTTATTTCCATGGCACCATAGCAAGACTGTTGCCCTGCTGCAGAGCACCTTTTGGTCCTGGTTAATATCCATTAGTACAGTGTCATGCTTCCCAAACATCCTCAAGCCAAGGGGAGGAGCCTCAATCAGTGTTTGGAACTTGTTAAGGTCCTTAACTGAGCATGTCGTCTACCACATTAGCAACACATATCTGGGGGACAAGTGTGTGTTGTGTGTGTAATGTGCACCGGCCCCCTCTCAGATCTACTGCGTCGCGGTCCATCGCACTTTGACACACTCCGGTCTGCTTTGGATGTGGAGCAAAAACAAACAAAGTGTGGTCTGGCTTTGTCTGCTTCGTGTCCAAACAGGACCAAAGACACCACAAACGACAAAACAAGCTCACAAACTATTTTAAAACTTTGCAATATGAATGCAGCAGGAAGAATGATTATCTGCCTGCTACTCTCTGTAAGGGTTAACATTTAAACGGTCAGAGCTCACCTGATCTTTTCTCAGTTATTGACTCCCCATCCTCTGTAATGACCCCTTATATCATGAAAATGGCCTATCTCTTCAGCTATGACACACTGAGTAGGGATTCATTAACACTTGATGCTGATATTATTAAATTCTATTATGGCGATGGCTCTGCAAGCACTGTACTGAAATCATGAGGAGGCAATCACATCTGTGTGTCTGGAATGACTGTAAATACATTTTAAATGCACACACTGCTGAGAATTAAGATAACTTTCATTATATCTAATACGGTAAATAAAAATAACAGAAGAAACATGTCTCTGAGGCTTTCACTGTTTTCAGATGAGGCTTATTAGTCTCCAAAGCCAAACACTGGCCACAGTGCTAATTTGCAGATCTGTCCAGCAAGTCCCTCTGGCCTTTGATGAGTCCCAATGTCTAAGTTTTGCTTGGAGACAGGAAGCTCCCTGCGGTGGCAGGCAAGCGGGCTGGGGGCTGGGAGGCTGTGTAGACAAGAGAGGACCAACAGCGTCAGGGGGATACATGCTCCTTTAACCTGTTATTTTGAACTCCCTGCAGCCTGGGCCGATAATTGCCACCTCTCTCTGGGGAAACGTAGTCAAAAGCAGGCAGAGGGACGGCCATTTTGTGTCTGCCACTTTCTTCGCCCTGCGCAGCCCCGGTCCTAATCCTGCCCTTAACCCTGGTGGCTAATGTGTTTTCAATTTAGGATGATCCCCCACTACAGGCACAGTTCTAATCAACAACAGTTTGTACTGTAACCCTATATGCCCTCACCAGGGCAGCGTCAGCCTGGCTGGGCGCTGCAAACCTGATGTGTTCAACACAGGAACAGTGTTATGTATGTGTATGTATGTATGATATCATGTTTATAAAAGAGGTCACAGGATGCATGCCCAAGATGTGTGTGTTTGTTTTCCACATATGCAAAACACCCACACAACGCAACAGCACCCAGGAACACTCATTTAACCAATTTGCACATGATGCAACACAGACAAGATCGTAGTGACACATTTGACACTACAGACAACAAGATATTATCAAGGACCCTGGGAACATATCTTTTGGATTAAAGGAACTATCTTTAGATGGTTTCAGTTGTATTTACTGTAGTTATTTTGCAATATTAATGACTCCTCCGTGTATACAACAGTTTGAAGATCCACAGGGATCTGTGTTAGGATTAATACTTTTTACTCTATGCTTCCGTTTAGGCAATTTTATCAGGAAGTGTCACATTATTTTCCATTGAGCAAATATAACACCCCATTGTATTTACATCTTGCGTTGGCTCATTTTGAACAGGAACATATCTTGACCTTACTTACAAAAAACTAAGTTGCAATATTGCAAAAAAGATTTATGCAATATTGTTCAAATTTGGCACCTCCTGTCTCAAAAATTATGCCAAACAACTACTCAATTAGACTTACTATCAGGATGTCCCAACTAAAAGTCAGTTGGTCCAAAATGCTGCAGGCTGAGAACTGACAAGAACTAGAAAAACGGGAAAAACGTATTCTTTATTTTGCAAAGGAACTTGAATGTGCATTCTGAAAAAGCCAAGCATATCACTGACTCCATTTCAGAAACAGTCAAAAATATCTTTCTAAATTCTGCTGCCAACTGACTGAGAGCTGTATCAGAAGTTGGGCACAGGAAGTGCTGGTGTTCCTGGTTCGAATCCGGCCAGGGACCTAAGCTGCAGGTCATTCCCCTTTCTGTCACTGTTTCCTGCTGGCCTCTCTGCCAGTTACTGACTAAAATAAAGACATAAAGAGCCCAAGAATAAATCTAAAAAAAAAAAAAAAAAGTTAGGCATGGAAAGGCAGGTGTGAATGTTTGTTGTGTTGTGTAGGGCCTCCTTGCCTCTGCATCTGTGAGCAGAACCCTGCCCCAAAATTAGAGTGTGGCCTCCAATGTCTCCCTGGGAGAAAAAGAGGCCTGGCTTTCGTCCAAGTCAGCACCTTTGGAAGTGCAGTCGTGTTACCACCACTAAATCAACATGTCAGCACTCGGCCCAGTGAACTTCTTCACCCAGACTCCACCGCTTACAGCTACCTCACACACCTAATGAATTGGTGTGAATGCCCATCTGTCTGCTAAAATGAAAAGGGGAAATGAGATATGAAGAGAAAAAGGAAAAATAAGATATTTCTTTTTCAGCTGTTGCATGGAACATTTGTGGTCCACCAATATGATCATCACAACCAGACACAGAAACACTGTATTCGTGCTGTAACTGAACAAAGAACTGTTGTGACAAACCGGCCACTGCTAGGTGAAGGTATCCTCAACATCAACCTTGGCCTCAGAGGCCAAAATGGAACTCTCCCAGTTTGGGGAGTGGATTTGGAGATGGACGCAGGCGAAGAGCCACAGAAAGCCGTGTGCTTACTCGGCAGTCTGTTTACATTCCTGAGGGTAATTTTAGCCCCTGGGGGGGAGCAGAGCAGGGGGGCCAACATGTCGTTGGGGCTTGTCAGTGGTCAATGGGCCAGCCAACGTAGGGGCGGCACCTGGACACGTGGGTGGTACATTAAACACACATATGTACACACAGACCACAAATTGGAAAAAAAAAAAAAAAAAAAACAACAAAGAAACACTGGAAATATTTGTTCTGTATGCACCACTCAACAATTCATCCTGATTAGTATTAGGACATTTTTAAAGAAGCAGCAGCTTGCATTTCCTACATAATATCAAAGGCTACTTTGTGACTGGACGGAACAGCTAAATGGAGCTGGAAGCCGGTGGAAGGGGGTAAGTGCAGCTAACAGGCTCACCGCTGAGCACAGGATATACTTAGTGTTTTCACTGATGATCTGGTACAAATCTAATTTCATTGTAGTTTTTTTAAATTTGCTATACAAACAAAACAATAATCCTAGTTCAAGAGTTGCCAACGGCTTCTGTGTGCGTGTTGGGATTTGCCTTTTTATTACTCCCTGTCTAGAGTGTCCCTTCAAGGGGCAAGAAAGCAAAATGTCCATGCGTATTTGCGCCATGAGAGCACGTGCAAGAGAGTAGGAGGGTGAGAGGGAGCGGGAGAGAGAGACTCAGAGCTTATCGAAACTAATTAGGCGAGGGATCAGGATGGAAGTTAAATACTGGGCTACATGTAATGAAAGAAGCAGAGTGGGGGACATCTAGGGGTCAAGCCCACACCAAACAGTGGTCCTCAGGCAATCTGGTATTGATTTTCACTCGTTTGGGGATGAAGGTGGATAGGGAGGAGGGAGAGAGAGAGAGACAGAGGGAGTGAATGAGAGAGATGGGGAGAGGTAGCCGGGCAGAGTCTAAGGGTCTTGTGGGTTGTCAACTTGACAGTTTAACCCCTTTTGGAGGAGAACAAACAAACAGAGGGATCTCCTGGGCTGACAGCGTTGATCTGTCATGGCGATGACACTGCAAAGCCCCACACAATGCCCGCACAGGAGGTGAGAGAGGGGAAAGAGGGGAGAGGGCGAGATAAAGAGGGTGGTGGTGATATGGATATGCAGAGGCACATTTCCTAATACTAAGAAACTGGAACTATGCTGATTTTTTGGATCTAGTAACCCAGATCTATGAGTGTTACGAAACTTAAAAAAATTCAGTGACAACACTCCTTTTTCAATGAAAATTTTTAGAATGAAAATAGACTAAATGTTGATGAGGCTGTGCAGATTGTGTATTTTTTATTAATGGTATTCTCATACTATAGTGAACACAGCATGCCCACATTGAAAAGGGGGTTGATCAATCCCATTAGCTTCAATTTGGTTTGTCCCCAGTTCAGTACATTTGTCTCTATTAGTATAGATCACTGCCCACAACCACACAGACACAGACACACAGATGTCAGTGCTCCTCTCTTGTCACTCAAACTCTGAAGGCCATCACTCCGAGCACCTTCTTTCGCATGTCCTAAAACACTTGAAGACTCCTTTCACTTTTCCCCTCAGAGTTCCTGATCGCTTTGTCACATTGCCAAAGGGGACTCCATTAGCCTGGCTATGCACCAAGCCCTCAACTCTCACTTATACTTAACACATACACACAACCAAACACACACACTCAGAGGGAGGCTGATATGTGCAGCTAGGGCTGTGTGCATTAAATTAGAGTGGCCCCTATTGTCCCTATTATGGCCTGGGAATGCTCCATCATGACGGATGCTACGGGGTCCCTCACTTGTCAGGAGTTGTCAGACAGACAGGGAGTCTGGATACACACAGCTGACAGGTAATCTTAATGTCTTCAATTAGCCCAATTAGGCCTGTCATAAACAATTCGAAAAGTGCTCGACCAACACAAACACAAAACCACACATAACTGCACAAATAAGTGCACACTGGCACACACACTCACGCAGCAAGGTCTGCGGGGTATTAATGAGAAGGGTAATGGGTATATCAGCGGCTGGTGGACTTGTCTTTTGTTTCAAGGAGGGGTGTGTCCCCATCCCTTGCTCTCAGCTGTGCACTGCTGGCTGCTACCTGGTCAGTTCAAATTGTACTATCTCCTTTCATTAGCGCATCGCTGCCTGAGAATCTGAAAGGCCGTGACAAAATTCATTTGAAACGAGTGGGAGCAGATTGCCTGAAGCAGGTGCTATAAGGGAGATAAAACAGAAGCAGCACCTTTGTGAAGCTCTGCGTGTGTGTGTCGATGTGTGTGTATTCTGTCTGTGTGTGTGTATGTTGAGGGCTTTTTCTGCTCTTCACATTCTGTTCTTTTCCTTGCTATGGTAAATGGGTAATGACACAAGTGCTTCTGAAAAAAGAAAGAAAGAAAGAAAGAACAGGGACCAGAGATTGGAATCGGCCCAGTGCACACTCAAAGCATTTACAAGGCTGTGGTGAAATCTAAATATTGTTTCTAGCGTGACTAAATAGGCCAACACCTTTCTGCGCTGAGGATGTGCGATAGCTAACATTGTTTGATTTGGTCTCTCCTTTATAATATCTTATCACAGAGCAATGGTGACACCCACACTACATCACTAGCTTTCTTTAAATTCATCTATTTGCATTCACTATCAATTTGTTTTCTCCAGGGACACAGAACAGATTTCAGAAACTGTGAAGCACAAGCTAATGTTTAAAACAGAGAATCCACAGTTTGCAAACACAAGAGCCGAGTAAAGTTAGCATCAATATTTGAACAAGAACTTCACATCAACAGTGCCTTGATCTTATGTACAGGGTCCCTGAAATGCCCCACATCAAGCAACAATGCTGCCAATTTCAATGCAGTGCTTATACACCAAGTCTCTGGGCTTTCTGGGCAATGTTGTACAAAGGCAAAGAAAAAAAAAAACAAAACAAAACTGAGTAAAATACATCAACACAGAGGAACTCAGTTAAAACTAAGGCAATATGCTGAATAGTAAAGTCCCAAGGCATTTTCTCATTCAAGGAGTCAAACTAGGCTGAGAAGACAAACCAACTGCTATCAGCAAGATCTGTGATGGACCTCTAACTCTACTTCTGATCTTTACTTCAAGTGACGGCTGGAATGCCATCTGAGGAAAAAAAAAGAAGGAAAGAAAGAAAGAGAAAAGCCGTCACGGGGAAGTTGTAATAGGAAATTGCTCTTGGCAACTATTTGTTCAAGCATCAGATTTTTTTCGTCTTTATGCCAACCCAGTGAGCCTCCATTGGAAAACAGGGCAGGTCCCCCTAATGAGTAATCTATTTCAAAGCAGTCGTGTCTGGGCATGACAGTTTACTGAGAGGCTTGAAGAACTGGTAATTACCAGTGTTACGGGGCAATTAATGCATATTACACTGCGGCACTCATGGCGGTGACTGTCAGCTCCCCAATAAAAATGAGCACTCTTCAGCTAAAGGGTGACATTAATTGGGCCCTTAATGACTATGCAGAGGAACCAAGCCAAATAGGAACAAAACAGGGGACTCGCTCTGACTCCAGCAGAGGGATGGAAATTGGACTAAAAATGAGATTAATTGCTGTTTAGAAAAAAAAGAAGGGAAAAAATGTGGTGAGGGGAAGGGGTAGAAAGAGGTTGGAATTATAGGGTGCAGAGAGCAAGGGCTGCTCATACAGATGACAATTCAATTAATTATTTTATACCATATTTTGTATACCTTAAGGAGTGCAGACAGGCCTCAGGCCCATTTCAGAGGTTTTGTCCTGATTTGTTGCAATTCTCAGAGCACCCACACACAATGCGTGCTACATAAAATGAATACAGCTAAAACCTTCATTTATGCGAAAAAGGAGCTTTCCTCTTTAAAATGAAAAGGAATGTGTGTGTGTATATATATATATATATATATATATATATTCCTTTTCCTCTTCCTGCCTTTTTCATTTTATATATATATATATATATATATGTATGCAAAGAACAGGCAGTTAGCGCTTCTATAATGTGCAATAAAGAAAAATCATCTTTAGAAGGGAGCATTGAGACTTTCTGGGTTACACACTTGCCTATGAAGCCTAAGGCCTTAAGTATGCCTTTCCAATTAAAACAGTCAATTAAACATTAACCAAAGCTTTGATTAAAAGTAAATTTGCAGAATTGCAGGCCTTCCACCCCCAGAAACATTTGTTTAGAAGCAGATCAAGGATGTGGTGAAGCCATGAAGTAATTCTGATTAATGTTGCTAAAGCTAGGCACGTACTGAGCACCACCTGAATATGCAAGCTCCACATCATAAAAATATCAGCATGCAAAACATGCGTCATTTGCATACATTTTTGATTTCGAATTTCCTTGCTATTTAAATATGCAGTTAGAAATAGTCCAGCACTGCCTCCTGCGCTGTCACGCTGCACACTCACACTGTCATTGGTCCTGATAGAACTCTTCCGCTTCAAAGGAAGCTTTGCAATGGTGAAGAGAATGAGCAAATATTTGAATTGCAAAAACACATCATCTTCCGAGAGGAGAGAATTCAAGGCAACTTTTTAGAGTTAAAGACACCCCCAAACCCCCAGGAAGCTAAAAAAGTCAACATATTCATAGCATAACCACTCTTCTTGCTAATTTACCATATCCAAATTTGTGTAATGGGATATGACACATTTTAGAGGGGATTGCAGGAAAAAAAAAACTTTAATTTGAGGAGAGAACCATAAAATGTTTAAGCTGCCCCTGTATTTAACTTGAAATCCACCACACAAATCCAGGTTCTCAGACAACCTGACATGGATTTGATTACAGACTGAAGTGTAATTAGCTACTTAAGTTATCCTCTGGAAGGTTTTAGTGAACAGCACCACAAGCCTTGCTACCTATTTCTGGATTACTAAAGAAGGCCCTTTGATTCTGCTGGAGCACTATATCCCACAGGATTCAGCACAGCCAGTTTACAGCCATTTACATGCAACCACTCCAGGAGAATCTCTGACAGCCTCCAACTTTTGCAGAAGTTAGTGGAAAAAAGTGCAATAAATAATCTTCATGACAAATCAATAATATGACTCATAGCATATCCAAAAGTATGAGTTCCCCGATTTGATGCCAGGATAAATAGAGCATTTAAGCCAAAACTTACAAGCCTAGCCACGAAGGCCATGAACAACATTAACAGCAATAAATACCCATCTTCAGACATCTGAAAAAACACCCCTGCAGAGGGGGAAAACACTCATCTCCTGTATTTATGATTGTAAATTTATTTACCACAGTCTCGGTCACTACCTTGAATTTTAAATGGAGGGAAGCGTCTCAAACACATACTCAGAAAATGTCTAGGACACAGAGAATTAAGTAAGTGGCAAAATAAACTGTGGAAAAAGCAAGCAATTAGCTACTGGTGTGGAAAAAAAAAAAAAAATCAAGGCCACATTATTTTATAGATATTTCAAACCTTTACATGTAAGACACTGTGGATTCCATACAATAATTAGGGGATTCATTTCATAGTATCTCCTTAATCTCACATTAAATCTAAACATTATTCTTAAATACAAGTCAGTCTGTGATCAAACAATAACATTCTTGCCATCACAAAAAAAATAAAAAATAAAAAATAAAATAAAATAAAATAACCACAACACAAACGGGGAAGAAAAATAATAATAAATTCCCAAAGTGTTTTTCTAGACCATCCATACCACACCTCTCTCACCAGACCAACCTGCTAGTGGCCTCAGATCCCTGTGTAGACAACTTGGAGACAGGTTTGAGCAGAAATCAAACCTGAATGATGGATAGCTTTACTTAACAATGACCTCTGTCACCAGGCTCTTGCCCTAAATCAATGCTGGCGATAAGGGCCCTGCGCCAGCGCTCACCTTGGTATGTCCACCAGCAGACCTTATCTATGGCAGGAGGAAGCATGAGTAATAACCAAAGACAAGCCACGACAAAATCACTAACCCCACCTTGTCAAACATAATTTACAATGTATATGGTTTTACCACCCCCACCCCTAATGCTGCTGTTAAAATAGTAATTATGAGAACCAGAGAGATTTGGGGTTGTGTGTTTGGAAGACTGACCTGCTATACGTTGGTGGGAATGCTATGCACATACCTGTGGTCCAAGTGGGGTTCATATTTAACAAGAAGACTGAAAGATGGAGGACGGACATACTGTTGATAGACTGCAGAGAGCATGCACACACCAGTAAATTATGAATAAGATCCTTAAATTTCAGCACAGCCAGGTCTGTGTGGAGTGGTGAAACCTTCAGTGATGCATGCAGGGAGAGGTTGGAGGTTGAAGTTGAGAGGAGGGCTGACAGGAAGTAAAAGCACAGACTTTATGAAGATTACAACATTGAGAACTCTGAGACCTCTCTGTAGTTTTTCATTTGAATGCCCATGCGATAAAGTGTGTGTGTTTGGCATAGGGAGAGACGCAGAGAGAAAGGTGAGAGAGCGAGCACGCTTCCAGGCAGTTGCTTCAAAACGAAGAAGGAGACCAAACATGACATCAAACGTTGCAATTAGCTGACCCCTTCCTCCTAGAGTCACAGTTCGAAAAGCCCTGCCTTTAGAACCCTGATTAAAATATGTTTGCTTTCTCATTCAAAATGACATTTGACAAGGTTAGTAATATTTCAACTAACTGCAAAAACATTCTTGTGGCCGTAATCCCCCTTTTTTTCCATCACTTTGCAGGGGCACAGGTAACCTCAGAGTGAGTTTCCCATGAACTCAGCGTTACAATTTGAAAACAAAACGGCTGGGAGAGAAAAAAAAAAAGGAAGAGCAGTTCAAAGTTTCACTCGAGAGTGTTTTGTTTCACCCAGGCAGCTGAAACTAAATGTTTTGCGATCATTATTCAGAGAATTTATTCCCTTTCTAATTCAAACCACAATGCATACTCAAAGCAGAGCCAGTAGTCTTTTCTTTAACCACAAGCTCCATCCTTTGCAAAGAATCGGGGGCCTGAGGACTGTCAACAGCTCTGGGGATAGAGTTCCTCAAACTGCTAATCCCCCTCATCTCCAAATTAGGAGAGGTGTAGTCCATACTCCAATAGTCTGTTCATAGGAAATGTAATCCAATAACTAAAGTAAGATTAAATTTAATGGTGCATATCAGGATAGCTGCATAATAATATTTTTTCAAAGGACATATTGCAATCACAACATTATTTTGAAATCAAAGTTAAGCCCAAGTTGTAAAGAAAGGGCTACAAAGTTTCAGCAAACTTATATAAATAAAATGTAAATGGTGTCTGAGACTGTCTTTGTCAGTGTGCACTGCTGACAAAACAAGCTGAAGATAAGCAATGAATAGGAGGGAAGGGATCAGAAATGGTCAGGCCAAAACTATGTAAAAAGTTAATAGTTTTCACATCCATTCCAGTCGCAGGAGAAGAGAATGCAAAGTGTCGGGCTGGACAGTGAGCCAGCCCAGGCTTTGCTGCAGCTGTGCTCAAATTGAAGTGGCACTTTCTATCAGAGGCCTTTCACCAGACAGCTCTATTCTGCCCTTTCACTTCTAACCCCCATGACACACGGACATCCATTGCAAAAAATAAGAGTGGTCATTTCAAACACGCAGACGTCATTGAAGAGACAGATTGTGGGTTTAACATGGGGGAAGATTCATGATGCGAATGTGCCAACCGATAGAGATATCATTGAAAATGAGGAGTAAATTTCTGCGACGTCTCTATGTCTCTATGACGCCCTTTCAAAGAGCAGCGGCTCAAAGTCCAAGAACTTGCGCACAGAGTTTATATTTCACTTCTTCAAAAATGTATGCTTCTGTTATCTTACATCAGACTGAAGGAAAAGGTATGGGTATCGTCCGTTTCAACTTTCCACCTATGATGAAATGTTTCATTGACAGTGGACGGAGTTGGAATTTTTATTCTACCATTACCCTGTTAACTCCTTGAGTACTTGTCAAAAAGGTTTAGTTTATGGTGCTCATTTAAAACACATAAACAGATATATATATATATAAAAACAAACATATTGGCATTATTAACACAGGGGAGGGGACAGAATATATAACAGTCATATTGACCACACATTTATTCTAATAAGTTTTAATACGGTGCAGTGGCCAAAAGCATTTCTTTGTGATCATTTACAAACGAGACAGAGCATGTGAAGACAAATCTGTTGAGCTGATAGATCTTGTACATTAACTCCCAGAATTGATGAGCAAAATCAGAAGGTCAGTGCTTGGACACAGGCTCCTCATGTGTCTTTGATTACACACTCCCACTGAGGGATAGGCAGGCAGAGATGTTTAAGCTATCAGGCAATCAGACCGCCGAGAGACGTGAAACTCAAACCAGAGACGGGAGAGGGAGGGGGGCTGCCTGGGAACAAAGATGTTGGGCGAGGGTCCTGATGAAGCTCTTTAACAAATGCCAGGCCAGTAAGAAAAGACTCAGACATGCTTGTATCTCTTTCAGTATTTTTGGCAACAATGCACTCGAGTGAATTAATACTGAAATATAAAGCAAAGTTCATAAAAACAAATACCTTTTCATTTGGTGTTTAAATTTGGTTGCTTATGGTACATCCATCAAATACAGCAATGTACAATCAGATATAGGTCTTACATACTGAAACAAACACTTCAAACCATATATCAACATAATTTTGGGAGATGGATGAGGTCATATGGCAAATGAAAAATGTAAAAATAACATTTTAACAAGAATTGATGGCTATAAACTCAAAACAAGGTAGTTGCTTTTGGCATCATTGTGGAACAGATGCAGAGACTTGTTGGTGTTTTGGCGATGCTATTAAACTGCATCTTTTATTTACTGTGCTGTTGAGGAAAAGATAGGGAAGTAAGGAAAACCATTTTCCTCATTTCTAAAGCTTTGCTCGGAGTATAAATCACAAGAAGCTTTTTCTTAATTGTGATCTTTCTGCAGTTGACACACACAGAGGTCTAATTGAGCCAATAAAAACTACAAGTACAACAAACACGTGCAATGTACTCTATGTGTTTTGTTTGAGATTACTTTTCTGCTAGTTTATTCCAGATTATTTGTCTGACAAGACTGAGAAACAATGTAAGTGTACAGAGGAAAGAAAATGAGCATGGGTGGTATAAAAAAAAAAAAAAAAAAAAAGGTTATGTGAGGGACAGTGGGCCTATAAAAAGAAGCCTACTGTCTAGGTTATCTATAAGGAACCACTTATCACAAGCGACCAGCTCCACACAGTGACTGATGGGCCTCCACAGACCATGAGTACCAGCACATTATCTGGTACACACAGAGACGCTCTTTAAACACAAAGGCAGAAATATGAAGCATTGTTTTCTTGGCTGTCATTTGTTGAAAATATTCTATTTATTTTTGGTCTGAAAAGAATTAGTGTTTACCATTCCGGTGCTCAGAAATACACGACATTGCACACCAACACATAAATTAAAGCCAAATTAAATTAGCAACAGTAAACCATTAATTCGTAGCATGTAAAAGACCAATGATTTCAACCAAAGTAGCTCTTAAAAGGTTGAACTAAATCACACAGTGTACAATTAAAAATTTGCCTATAACATGCAATAGATGCAGTGAGACAGGTCAAGCCAAGAAAAGCAGCATGAGATGAAAAACATAAAAGAAATCTCAATCCTTCATCAAAAGCTATTCAACGCTTGCCATGTCATGAAGTTGAACATCCACAACTAAAATATGAATTCCTTCCTCTCCATCCATGTAGAAATAAAACTTTCTACAGCTAATGTCATTCCTTACAACACAATGTCAGACACACTGAATGACAGAAAAACAAAAGGCCAAATTGTTCTCAGATTGTTTTTTCTTAACAAGTGAAGAATGTGTTATTTTTTTCAGAGCTTCTCTTCATCTCATTCATTTCCTGCGATGGGCTACAGGACTCATGGTCCAGTGCTTTCCTTAGGCCTAGGGAGGACACCGAGGATGCATCTGATGACTCTTGGCCTCCTTCACCCCCTTCTCTAGAGAGTTTCAGATACAATTACGCACTTTAGCAGGGCAGCTTTAGGATGCTTTTGAAGCAGCTGTGGAGGTGCATGAAATTAAATACTTAAAGGTTTCATGGAGCAATGGCCCCACAAAGCAAAAAATTTGTGTGTCGTGGCATTATTTCTACCCATCCTAAATGCATGTGTCTGTTTGGAGAGAACATGTTTAGAAAAATCCTAATATTAAGTTTAGCTTTTATGATTCCAAACAAACAAAATTTGTATGACAAGCACCCTTAAAATTGTATTTCCCTTCTGCCAATGAGAAACAATTTAGGAGCAATAAATGTACGCATAAAGCACCATGTTGTGTGAAAACAATCTATTTGTTTTCTATTTGTATCTCTGTGTAAAGAAAATATTACTGCGAGTTTTCACAGTGAGAGTAATGTAGACCTGAAAGTTTTTTGGGGGTCAGGCAGCTATCAAAATTCTCCTGTTATGTTGAGTTTTACAAAAAGCCTTTCTAATCCTTGCCCACTACTTTCGGTGTATTTGACAAATGCATTCGACTTCCTCTTGGAATGAAAGGCACAAGGTCACTGTGGTGGGAAAAAAGACGGAGAAGGGGGTGTGGTGGGGGACGGGCGGTGTGACTGAGAAAATGAGGGAGGGGGGAAAAAAAAAAGTGTGTTTCTGTGAGTCTGATGACATACATCACGAAAGCTGACAAAAAAATGTACATTCATCTCGAAAAAAGTTCCAGAGCAAAAGAGGAATTCATAGAGTAGACATGCTTGCAGCCCATTTTACTCGAGGCTTTCTTCTCCATCTCACAGTGTCACAGGCAAGCAGAAAGACAGGAGGAATATATATATATATATATATATATATATATCACTGGGGAGCCGCTTTCTGTCCCGCTCCTCGTTTATACACAGCGGCCGTGTCAAAGCTGCTCTTACACTCAATGGTAAATGACAAATTTGGATAATGCACACATACAACCCGACTAAAATAAATTGGGGACATGGAGGCTTAACCAGAGCTAAATCCTGAGGCTGCTGGAGACCTGAGAGTGAGGATTACTCCCCAGACGCCTTAAACAATGCACCCAAATGTGCATCCTTAAAAGCATGAAATCTTTGAAGCATCAGAGTCGGCTTGTCATTTGCCATTAATATTCCAAGTTGCTTGTGCTTTGGGGGCTAGCATTGCACTTGTGTGTGCTGATTTGCCCTAAAACAAACACTTGCAAAGCCCTAAAGGAACCACCATTGTGGATAGCTATTTTTCTAGCTGTGGAATATTCTAAGAGAGGATGTCATAACAAAGGAAACAATAAAAGAGGCCACGTTCCTGCACTGCATGGGGTATCCATAACTATAAATAGGAGGAAGGCAATGTCAGAGGTGCTTAGGCTTTACCAGGAAAACTGATATTTGTGCATGAAAAAGAGAGGAAATTAAGCCCTTACTAGAATTTTCCATTCAAATTTAGGGCATAAAAACCTTGCAACCTTAAAAGCCACCTGATGACCATTCTAATAAAACTGCATCCAGGCAGTCTAACACTGCCTTTATGCTGTAAGAACACAAGTATGCTATCTGCAGGGGAGCATCTATTCACATATTTACCATAACGCACATTGCTTAGCCAAGACTATACTACATAGTTACTTTTTAAAGGCCCTATGGTGATGAAATGTTTGTTGTGCACATCTCTGACAGGAAGGTGAGGTAAAGTATGGCAGGGCACAGGTCTTGGAGGTGTCACATCGTCACCCCAGAAGCGCCAGTACCTGTCCTCAGGGACGGCGCTGTAATGTCCAGCTTCATTGGATCAGCAGCAGCCACGGCCTCTGGGCAATCTCTCTCAGGTGACATCCCCTATCTGCTCTCGCTTTATGATGGCCCTTCTGCTGCTGCAGAGGTTTCCTGCATATTCCTCTGGTTCTGAAACTGCATCACATGGGCGCATACGGCTGGCTATTTCCAAGAAAACATATAGCTGTATAAGCATTTCTACATATGAGGAAAAGCATAGTGCCCAATTAATTTACTTTCACAAAAGCAAATTTTCTGTAAATGGGACTCTGGGCAGAAAGTCTTTTACAGATGAATTCAATAAGGGTTGTCATACACTCTACTAATTAAGTATTCATGTTGTCACATGGAAAAGTTCAACAGAAATGATGGACATGTTCATTAAAAGAGGACAGTCGTGTACAATATCCTGAATCAAAGAAATAATTTGATGTCGTAAATGGACTGATGGTTCTGAAACTATAGCAGAATTACTATGCAATGCTAGCTGTAAAATCCACAGCATCCAGTCCCACATGTAATTGGAAAAAGTTCACAAAGAACTCAAGATGTTGAATAGCAGCTGTGTCAACTAACATGAAACATCACATAAATCAGATTTCAGTCTATTCATTAGTCAGTGTGTCAGCCTGAAGATTAGCAAAGTTGTTGGAACATTCTGGTGAGTCTTGAGAAATATGACTTCCACATTCACTGTAGTTTTGTTTCCAAAATGTGTGTCAGAAAGTGCGAAGAGAAAGGACAACCACTAATCTTATTTGCACACTACAGAATTGAATGGAGATCAATATCTCCTGGAACATGAAAATCTTCTGCTGGTAATTATGGGAGTACATAAATAAGCTACATTACAAAATGACTAAAATAAAAGAGCCAGATGAAGAACAATGCCTGTGTGTGCATTCAAGTCTCTACAAATTTCCAAATGGTCAAGCCAGATGATGTATAATGGCAAACTGAAAAGTCTTAACCTCCATTTTAAATGAGGGAGAAATGAGGCATACTGTCCCATTATATTGCTATAAATCATTTTTTGTCGACGGCTGACAGCTTTTTATCAGATCTAACCTTTTCAAGCCTCCATTAAGAGTGCTAACATTTTCAACTCTGACACATGTACAGTTTATGAATCTCACAGCTGATTTACTTTGGGTGGGGGAACGCTGGCATTCATGCTCATTTCCACAGGGATTGTCCATTGTGGAGGGGTTGGCTGGAATGGGGGAGGGAATACATGGAACAGTCAAAAGAGGAGGCTCTGTATTTACTTACTCTGGGTCTGTTTAAGCTTTTAAATTGTCATTCTACAGTGCTGAGTGACTCTGCTGCTGAAAAGCAATTTTTTTAGTCATACTATGTTGAGTGAAGTTTCTCAGAGAAAGTATACAATCAGACTTTAAAACAAACCAAGTGTAGATAAACAGGATGCAAAAGATGAGCACTACATCACTTTAAGAGGAACCTTTTTAGCCATTTTTATCTAGGCTTTTCTTGTACATGTGCTTTGCTGATGTGTAAACTGATTTTTACAGACCCTTGAACACAAGCTGAAAAACAAACTGCTAAGATTGAAGTTCAAGCACCGATGATGATCCACCACCCATTTATAAAGAATCAATTTAGTATTAAAACATCTTTTCTTTTTTTGCACCATTTCAGAAACATGGCCTCTAGAAGGAATAATATTAAGTAACTAAACCTGATGGGGAGCACTACACCTAAAATGTCCAGCAGCAAATAAGGATGAAAAGCAAATCTCTATTTCTATCTATCAGCAAATCCATCACGATAACATAAGTGTACAAATATGAAGGTAGTCAACACATAGCAGTAATTATCATTTGAACTGAACAGAAATTGTGTGATAAGCTGAACTAATCACACAAATAAAAAAACAGAACTTTAGCTGCTGCTGGAAGAGTTATGATGGGAACTTTGCCAACCATAATTGATTTAAGTACACCATAATCAAGAAGGGGCAGTTAAGGTGGTACCACACAAAGGTCTATATTTCATTACATGCTGTGTTTAACCTTAGCCACTTCTCCTAAAGCACACAAGAGGCTCATTATGTGTTTAATATTCACCAGCAGGTGAATAATTTTTATGCAACTCTGATAGTTGGGCGAGATGGATAACTCAATTATCTGAACATCCGTCAGAGCAGAGGGCTCGCTGGCTCTGGAACGCCACCAGCTAAGATTGATGGCTGGTAGACACCAATAGCTGCTGCTTCACCATCTTATCCAGGCACTGGGACTGAACACGGTGTTTGATTCTGCAGAAGACCGTTTTTCTTTCCCTTTTTTTTGTCCCCCCCCTTTTTTTTTTTCCTCGAGTGCATTGTAGGTGAAGCGTCATTACCCCTCACTCCACTGAAGAGGGGTTCATTATGAGGTTAGTGTGTTGGCAAGACTATTGTTTGGATGATGAATGCTGTTGGTGAGAGCTTTGGAGAGAAAATTAGTTATGTATTTTTTTTCCTTCCACAAAAACATGTCCCCTTAGCTCACTGTGCAATGCTTGAGGGCAAAACAAGAACAATTAACAAAACTGATGGGTGAGGCAGTTCACTTAAAGCAAAGAGGGAATTTATGAAAAATAAGCAAAACACTGGAAATGTCAATCAGGGGCAATGAAGTAATTATAGGCAGTCAAAAAGAAAACTGAGAGGTTTAGAATGAAGCACTGTAAGCTGAGTTTGAGGAATGGACAAACACCCTAAACATCAGCCCTTCAGGGCCTGCCTCGTAAAATCAAACTAACTAATGAGAAGTGAAAGCAGAATGATGTCACCCTATCACTCTCTTGTCCTCCATTTCTCTCTGAGTTTATGTTTTTGTGACCACAAAGTGCTGACCCTGAATTCACTGGCTTCACTCTGCAAAAACACACAAATATGCACATGTGTGTAGATCCTTTGTACATCAGATGTTCATGCATTAGGTCAAACAATAAGAGAAAAATGAAGCACATTTTGAAATGTCAGCCGTAAATGTCAATTAAAAATTACAAGGGTGCTGGAAAAGGTAGGGTCTGAAGGGACTGACATTTTTTCTTTTTTGACATGACAATGTTTATCTGACCGGGCTGCTGGCTGACATGATGGGATCTACTTTGTCAGTTCCTTAATACGCACGGACAAGGCTGCCCCAGCGACTATCAATGAAAGACACCCATGAGCAAATACGTAAGGCGGAGAGTAACTTTAGTATTCTGGTATTTTGACTCAATGTAATTTAATGATAGAGCAAAAAGAGGAAGACTAAAGAGAGATTGATGTCAATTTCCACAGTCCAAACCAAAAAAAAAAAAACAAAACCAAAAAAAAAAAACCAACAATGACTTATTTGGTTAAATATTTAGGAGAGAGATTATCTTTTTGCACAAATTCACAAACTCTGCTCTACACTCTGGAGTTAAAACAAAGCCTTCTTCTTTCATTCACTAAATTTCAAAGAGGCATTTAATGAGGCCTAAAAGATGGTTACTATGAGACTGGCCCTTTTTAAATTCACACCTCAATGAATTTTAGTTCCTGACGTCAATAATGGAGAAAAAAAAAAAAAAAAATCCTTTCCAAGACCATTTCCAAATAAAACTGTATTCGTCTGAGAAAATAAAACACACCATTGATTATGACCTTGACCTCGTCTCCAGCATTTTAACTACTCAATGATATTGGATGAGTAATTTTCCCCGAAAATCAAATAATTGTTCTACTGGCAGCTTCTTTGCGAAATCAGCAGGTCAACCCTCTATAGCCAGGAAACAACTTCTGAACACTCCAATTACACATTATTTATAAGACGTACAAATCATGTAATATCTGAATAATCTCTGCAGATATATTTTGTATGTTTAGTAGATACTTTTTTTGCATCACACTACACACATTTTTAGTGACCTCTCTGTCTTGCAATTTATTTTAATTTAATTGCTGTTTTATGAGTGATCTGGTTTGTTACTTGGGCCCATTTGTGATGACAATAAGTCAAAATTACAGGAGAATAAATGGAACAATCTGTTTTAAATGAAAATGGAAACAAGTGAGATATACTGGAAAAAAAAAATCATGTACATAAATCATTTCATATCTTATTAGTGATAGGTAGATTATTTTTATGTTGGGGAATTACACATAATAAACCACACTTGAAAATGCATGCATAATAAACAGCTTCTTTTTCTGTGTTGTGGTCTCAATAGATCCAGAAATTTGATCCTGATTTGGTTGTGGACATTCATCAGCAAAACAAAAACAGAGACAGAGGGCGAGCGTCCAGCTGTGCCTGTGGTCTGGAACCTCTAGCACCATGTCACAACATGTCAGCTGGCCGTCATGGCTGGCTGGGGCCGAGACCGTGGTGTGGCGAATGGAGGCAGTGGGGGCCACTTTTTGACCTGGTGAGTGGAACCTTGTACAGTGGGAGGCGGTGCATGTGAACACCATGTGTTATTGACTCCTACTTATCTCATTTTGTGCCCTCACACAAAATATGTTCATTTGTTTCAGGTTGAAATGAAGTCTATTTAACACGGAGTGATTTAGTGATAAGGGATAAATAATAATAATAATAATAATAATAATAATAATAATAATAATAATAATAATAATAATAATAATAATAATGATTATTATTATTATTATTATTATTATTATTATATATACACATGCAATTGTAACATTAATAGTGAAAGGCTGGATATCCAATGTACTCCTGGGCTGGGAAATTATGTGACATTTGTGGCCTTTAAATTGGATACTACCTCATGAATTACTACATAAAAAGGTGCACAACCTTATAACCTCCATCTATAAACCATGTATGCTCACAGTGGGATGAGAAGAAGGTCACATGTTTGCTCTTTGAGAGCAGATCATGCAAAGATAAAATGGATAAAAATTATATATCTTTTTCACTGATGCACACAGATACACATTTATTCATATGCACACATTGTGGCATGACCCTTTACCCCCAGGGTCACACCAAGAGGGCCTGTTCCTGTCCAGCGGTTCTCATGACAACAGATGCAAAGGATTAATTACCTATTTCCCAGTTTTCCTCTGAAAACAATATGTGTACTCAGGAAAACAATTGAGCTCACTGGCAAGCCATTCAAGCTCTAAAAGACTCCAATGACAGGGGTGGATATGGAAGTGATCTGATGTGCACATGTACCTTACGGAAGTCTGGGGTTAGTGTGGCCTATGCCAAGGAGGAAGTGGTTAGCGTTGTAAAACAGATATGAGTTGCATTCATAATACTTAAAAAAAAAAAAAAAAACTGATGTGGGAGAAGCGATAAACAATATGCAAGCTTGGAAAACAGTCTTTTCTCAACATTCTATGGTCAGTTCAGAAACAAATTAAGCAGAATGATTAAACTAATGATCAAAGCGGTATCAACAGGAAAAAAGAACACTCACCTGTTCCAGTAACTCCAGAATTGTTCGTTGAGGTAAGTGCGATGACTGTGATCGTCTCCGAACGAGGCTTTGCTCTCAATCCAGTGTATTATGTGTCCCTCCACGGCTTTTCATAAACAGAGAGAGACCAACACTCAGAAAACTGGTAGCCAAACTAGAGACCTATTAGGACTAATATCATTTTGTTTGTTTGTTTTTTTTTTGTTGCTTGTCCATCAAAATAAATAATCAATCAATCAATCAATGAAAGGCCTGGTATTGAAATGACAGTTTTGACAATTGCAAAATGGTATGGGACAAAAACGGGTTTAGTGAGCAGTTATTTCGGATCAAATAATGACGTTTAAAATATATATACTAACCAACTGGAACCTCCAGGATGATATCTGGTGTTTTGTCATAGCCCATAGCTCTCAGTTCGTTTTCATCTACAGGAGATAAAGGGCAGAAACTTAACATGACTGTTTGAAATAAGTTTTACTCTTCACTGAACAAGTTCTATTCTGCAATCAGCCTAGTGTATGATCATGAATCAAAGGCTGCTGACCTAACCACATTCGCCAAGGTGCTGGTAACAAAAGCCCCTCAATGTTAGCAAAGCAGATGAAATAACAGTAGAGGACAGCAAGCACAGTAAAACCATTAACTACATCTGCCACATATTCGCTTTCGTTGCACAAAGAATCGTAAAGCCCAGCTACAGAGCTGCTCTCCGGTTTGCAGTACTTTATAAAATATACAGCAAGAGGACAAGGTTGGCATTATAGCCTCTGTAAGCCTGACCCCTGTCTGCAAATGCTGCAGCCATTGTCCTTGACTTCTGGCGTGCTTCTGCCATTATCCCTACAACACCTGATTTCTCCATTAAATCTCAGGCTGACCAGGTCATTCAGTTCCAAAGGCCTGCCTCTTTGTCTCCAGCCAAGCTCAACTAATGGGGCATGGAAAGGAATTGAGGAGAGATGGAGGGTGGCGGTGTCAGTGATGGTGAGGAGGAAGCATCAGCCAAGGATGAAGAAATAGAACCAAGTGAGGTCAGTGAGGCGGCTAGGACCGTGCAGAGGGGCATCCTCGGCAGAAAACGTGTGTGCGGTAGGATGGAGACCTCTAATCCCTCCTACTGGGCTGTTGGCATTGTCATGTGGCTCTGATCACCTTTTTACATCACCTTTGATTAAAATTAATGGTCCATCCATGCTGTTGGGTAGCTTATTTCCAAACCATTTATCAGATGGGGGAGGTTGCCTCAGTGGCCCTCATGGCCCTCGAACTCTGACAGTTTTAGAACAGTCCTCTGTACAGCCCTGAAGAAAGGTCAGCACTTCAGGTCCAAATAAATGATATGGTCTTAATGACAGAGGGAATGACTGTTATTCTTCATCAGTCATCGGACCTGGGGATGGTGATGGGATGGTGATGATGAAATAAATGGGGGTCTTGTTGGAATAACACAATGTTGTTAGGAAAACACATAAACACAAAAATATGAAAACCCCACCCTTTGTTAGGAGCTTCTATAGATCTAGACATACTGTATGACAATACTCAACAGTAATCTGAGACAACCAAACAATCCAGCTAATGAAACAGTAAGAGCTACCTTTGAAGCTTTTATTCTTTAAATATTCATTGCGGGCCAGTGTCTACACATCCAGTGATATTTGATAACAGCTCTTTGGTTCAAATCAATAGGAGATAGCATTCACTGCATTAGTCCTACCCAGGTCATCCTTTACCTAGCACCACCACAGCCAATGTAACTTGAAGAATGCAATGAGATGGTCAAGAATTGGCTTACCTAGAAAGGATAGGTTCCTCTCCTTCAGTTTGTCACAGAGTAGCACCTCATGCTCTTGGCCAATAGCGCTGGGAGTAAAGTCAAGGATTTCTGCAGATGTACGGTACTGTTGTACAATAAAATATACAAAAAATCCAAGATTTTATTGTATTTATCACTTGATCAACTTGGTATTTTTTATTGTATTTAAGATTTTGAATGCAGGTGCACTTTTAATTGGAAATTTAAAAGTGTGCCTGCATTCACAATCTTACTAAAGAGAAAGTGCAGAAGCAGGGCATTCTTAGTATGAAGCAAGCAAATATACGTTATGGATAGCAGTTTCTTTAAAACAGTTACAGTAATATATAACTATTATCACAAATGCATGGTGCAGTGAAAATATTTAATCCTGTTTTCAATTTAAAGCAATGTATTTAAAACAGTTCAACCTGCGCTGGAAAAAGTAGATTTTATAAAGTTCTTCAAATTCATTAACTGACATACCTAACAGGTAAAAATATGTTTCTCACGGAATTGCAAGTAGTATGGATCAGAACCTGCAAAAATAACTAGCAACTAACAACTCAGGTACAGTACCTGTATGAGGCAACAACATAAATGCACAAATATGAGGTGATGCAAGCTCAATGTGCATGTGTATGCTGATATCAGATAAAGTCCAGAATCTATTGACTTAGTATGCAAAGTGGAAGCCACTTGTCTTCTTGTCCATGTACAGTGAGAGCACACTCAGACATTGGGTTGACCTTAATCTGCTTTCACAAAAAATCTCCCAAGTGCATTACGCAAATTAGGAAGACAAAACAAATGCCAATTTGGCTAAATGTACAGAGAGCCTGGACTGGTTGCTCCAGTCATTCCTCTAAAATCTTTAAAGAAAAATGCTTTTAGAATGGATGTCATTTTGCATTAGGGTACATGATGCCTCATGCCACAGAAAGGGTTGGTATCACACATGCATTACTTGCCTGCTCAAGAGAATGGGAGACAAGTTCTCAGCGTATTATACCAGCCTGAACAAGCACGAGTCACTTAAAATGGCTTGTAATTAATACATGTATCTTCTGCCTGTATTAGGAGCAATTCCTCTCATGTGTCGATAGAGCTCTTTAAAAGCATGTATTAGTGGGGCAGTTCCCATGAACTCTGTGTGGCAGAGTGACTGATTCTAAGTTGACAATGATGAGGAAGGCCAAAGAAAGGTAAAAGGGGGAGGTGGAAAGAGGGCAGGATGGGACAAGGTTCACTGGCTATTAACAGAGCAACCCAGCCCCAAAACACAGCAAAGCCTGGGCAGACACAGTACCATACAGACGTACACATGCCACTTATTCAAATAAGTCTCCTCCCCAGGAAATAGTTGGTGTTCTCCCCAGCTGCTTACCCCATAAATCGCCTGGACACCAATTTTGCCCCTGTAGTCAAGGCTATAGAGGAGGTATTTACAGCTGCAAAAAAGCAAGGGGTGTGTGTGTGTGTGTGTGTGTGTGTGTTTGTGTGTGGGGTGGGGGGGCATGTGCAATCAAAATTAATAATTCAACTTGGACTGATGAACACTCCTCGGTGCTGAACAGCATGAGAATGATCAGAACTAAAAACAGTGTGAACATAAGATGTCAAATCGTCTGGGTTAAATAAAATACCAAACAAAAGAGCACATCCACCACCATGAGGCTTATGAATGCTAATTTTTTTCCTTCAATAGAACATTGGGTCTGATCCACTGCATGCACATGGAGATGCATTTTAGATCAGTCCATCCTCTCCTCCTCCTCCTCTTTCCTCCATCACCTTCCAGCCCCTGTATCGGTGATAGTGGGATGGCAGGCAGAATGAAACACTTCCTCTGTGAAGCAGAACTTTTATGTCAGGTGAAGCCAGACACATCTCATCCCCTTCAATAGCTCCTCGTCAATTTCAGGCTTAAAATTTTATGGGATAGGATACTGTTTGATGCAGTCTACCAGCGGTCCATAACAGCAGTCATTTATTGTGCACTGAAAAAGAGGGGGAAGAAATATTATGGTGTGTGAAAAGGGTGGGTGGGTTGGTGGGGTGTTGGGGGGGGGGGAGGAAGCCCAAGCAGCGCTGGGAAAGGAGAAAACACAGGAGATACAGGCAGATTGGCAGGCACGACCGCCGGCTCTCACGTGACCTCATCAGCAAACATGAGCGACTGATGCTGTCTGTCAACCAGGTGCTAGATTTCAAAAGTCACTGTATATAAGCAATAGATTTGTTTCACAGAACTTTTTATGATCGTACACATTATAAATGAAGCAATTAAAACATACAAATCATTTCACAACAACCAAACGTGTAAATGATATTCACATATTTTTAATTTAAAACACTTACTTGGTATATGTTATTGGCCAAAATTTGGTCAGGAATCAATGATGGCTCCTTGAGCATGCTGCTGACAACTGTTTTTGAGGCTGAGAAGAAGAAAAGAGGGAAGAAAGGGAGAGAGACAAATGCAAAAAAAATAAAAATAAAATAAAATAATTATTCTAAAAATGCTAAAAATCTGAGTCTGTTTTGCCTTACCAATGTAAAAAAAAAAGAAAAGAAAAAGTCTAATTGCCGCAAAAGAAAACAATTAAAATATAGAGTCATGAGACAGATTTGACAGGCTGTAATTCACCATGCCACTGTTGGTGCAGTATTTTCACACTAGTCCATTAGATGGCTGCTCAGTGTCTATACAGATTTCTATAGATAAATGTTTCAGTCCAGAGCACATGAGCCCCATGTAGTTTATCTATGTTATGAACGCTGACTATTCTGCATCTCTCATCCCCATTCTTGCTCTACTAACATTATAAATCAGAAAGGAAAGCCTGCTGGATTGATTCTCTGCTTCTGCAACAGCAAAAAAAAAAAAAATCCTTAAATCATTTCTTAAAAAGATCTGGATTAAATGGATTGTATCATTGTGTGACGAAATGGTTGAGGCGCACCATTTTAGTGATATATATACACATGGTCCTGACAGACTTGTAGGCAATACAGACAATACAACGAATGTTTCTATTCACATCTCAGGCATGGATGGTGTGTACACCAACACTGCACTGAGATTCCCAAACTCATTTCGAAAAATGCACACTGTATGTAGATTGTAAATGCAGAACAGCTTCATTTGAAGATTATACAAATTGATTAATAGAGTGAATTAAAAACCCAAAATGAAAAAGTATCAATTTAAAAAAGGCCTGGTTGTACATTTACAATTGCTATCTGCTTCATTAGGCATCTGTTAAATTAATTCAATTAAGAGAGTGGCATTAAGAAAAACATTTAAAAACCCTTAAGACTATTCTTTTCCATTGTGTCTTCCCCTTTGCACTTCTGTCACAGGTGTTACTCCTTGAGAAAACTATCCTAAAGAGGACAAACAGTGCTGCGATTCCTCATCTACCTTATGATAAGAAAGACGGTGGCAGAAGAACAAAGCACATTCAGCACTCCCTCCTCTCTTTTTGTTCCTTCCTCTTTGTCTCCATCCTTCCCCAACACCTCTTTTTTTTTTTGGTGCTACCTCCTCTCTGTTTCAGTCTTTCCCAGCTACGGTACTCCCCCAGCCCACCCCATAACCCAGCACTCCCTCTTAGAGCTGCAAGGCACAGGGTTGTGCTTTATTTCTTTTGCTCATTTTTCTCTGAGATTGGTACCTTCACACGCAGATCCATACCATACTCCTGTGCGGTGCAGGCGGCAGTGAAGAAAGAGGGTTATATTTTCCCCTTGAGTTAGGACACCTCATGACAAATGATAATGGATAATCAATAAAGCGGGAAATATGAGGCAGCAAACTTTATGAAGCCAGGAGACATATTACTCCCCAACAACACTGGTTTCCCTTAACAAAGTCACTACTCGACTGTGCCTAATAATCTGAAGGAAAATCAAAGGACCCACAACCACATCAGCAATATTGGCAACTTATTCCACTTTAATGGCATTTTGATTGATTTTTTTTCCCTCTTCCTAATGGTCGTTTTATAGATTTGACGCTGCTTCTGCAAAACAGTAGTGTGTAATAAACCTCCCCGAAGGCAAACAGCAGCCATTAAAGCTCTTGTCTTACTAGCGCTCATAATTGGAGGTTGACCACCAACACATTTTGGTCTCTCACATAACACATACTTCCAGGACAAGACTTCTCTCTTGCTACTCGTCTCTCCAGCCCTTTGATACTTTTGGTCGATGGCAATAATAAGTGACAGACTCCCTTTACCCTGCTCTTTTTTGAGCAATGTGGTTAAAAATAGTCATAAAAAGGTGACCTTGGTGCTGACATTGTGGAATTTCAGCCAAGCATTGACCTGATGAAAATGGAGGGCCAGGCCACTAATAAATCAGGATGCTTTTAAAATGAGTTTAGCCTAATGCTCATTCATCACTGGCTGTAATGCCATTTGCAGGCCCAGGATTCGCTGCTGTGCACAAACACAGCAGTAAATAACAACAGCAGGGCCTTAGCATCCCTCGCATCGTTGCAGCCTCCAACATCAGCATACATTTATTAAAGACGCCCCCGCCTTGCACAGCAAGACTCCTCTATGACACCCTGAGCTCCTCTCTGCCACACACATACGCACACTCCGTGCTCTTTAAATACACACTCCGAAGGCGCACACAGACGCAAACATAAAACACGTGCAGGAAAATAAAAAGCATAATCTGAGGAACACCAGACACAGAGAACAAAGCCCTGCAGCACGACTTTGCACCTTGTAGACATTCACCAAATTTACTGTAATTGTCCCATGTTGGTATAAATTCTGACTAAGGTACCGTATCACATCGTCAACATCTGAACAGAAAGAACAGAGAAGAGGAGAATAATAGATGTGAAACGCTACACCTCCATTGGGATTTGCTAAAGAAAACAACCAGTGTAAACAAATCACAAACCTGTTTTCATATGCAATTCCAAAACAAGATAAAGTATATAAAGCAAGGTAACAGCAACATAACCTTGGCTTGATTTTTCATTGCTTACTTGTGTAATTTGTAACTTCTCTTCCTTTCTTGGGCAGGGTGAAAAAGTCATTATCTCAAACACACAAAAAAAAAAAAAAAATGTAGAGAAACCTCATTAAATAGCAACATTTGTTGAGGGAGGACCATAATAAACAGTAACGGATGACGATTGTTATTGCCCCTGACACTGATGAGCTCCTCTGCAAGTTTGTTTATTAATTAAAAAACCCACTTTTTTTCACCGGGTGGGGGCTGCTACCCATTTCCTCTATATGTCCCCCTTCCACCCACACTCCCCATGCACAAGCCATTGAGCTGTGGAGGGGCACTCGTTCATCAAACTTCATGGAGCAAGGGAGAGACAGGTCCTGATAATGTGCGCCGCTAAAGCTGATTTTCCATGATGAATCTCGGAGCATATAAATTGGCTAATATCTGAAAACATTTACAGATACTAGAGGAATTGACTACTTGTGGGACATGATGGATGAGGCTCTCCGACACTGGCCGACAGCTCTGCAAATCTCTGCGGCTGCCTAAAGCCCTCATTTGATTTTCCAATTTACTCCTTTTAAATTTATCCTCCCGTATTGAAAAAAAAAAAAAAAAACTGAAGATGGGAAACAGAGAGTGGGAGACGAGAGGAATAGGGGAAAAAATGTGTTTCTTTTTTTTTTTTTTTTTTTTAAAAGATATCTGTGCTGGTGTGTGCGTGCTAGTTGATGATATGAGGTGGTATCTCCTCTGCAGAAGGAGCCCAGTCCCTGAAGAGGTTACTGGGGCAGAACTGATCTGCTTGCACCTGATTCTCCCTGATAGTGGTGAGATGAGACTCTACATTTCTCTGTGTGTGTGTGTGTGTGTGTGTACGTGTAGCTGTAGTAATAGTAGATCTGGGGAGGCACTGGTATGAGGAGAGTCTTCCTAGGTCAGGCCATTAGAGTGTGGCAGAGGCTGACTGGAGCTTCTCTGCTGAAAAGGAGTAATTAGTATACTTGTCAAGTGAAGTGCTATGCTTCTGCTTACCTCCCTTGCACCCACCCCTTGCATGCATACAGAACTGCACAGTAACACTCATGCCTCCTTGCCTCCTCACTCCCTCCCTTCTTGCTAATGAACAGCCCCTGTTCTCATTATTTGAGAAAAAGGCTGCCTATATACACCAGCTCCATCACAGTGGAGAGGTGAGGGTGTGAGAAGAGGAACACTTGAAGACAAGAGAGGAGGAACCATAACAATCATAGCGGATACTAAGTTTTAACTGGATAGAACGTAATACAATATCAGTTATCAACACTTCTGATCTGCAAAACACTGAAGCCATTATGAATTCTGTCAAAGAACCACAGGATCATAGAAGACACTAACATTCTCACAGCGTTAACATCAAACGCGGGACATTTATAACCTTGCGTACAAGGCTTCTGTAAAGGAATGTGACAATAAATCTTAAAGGCGGTCGAATCACATAGTTACAAAACATGGAGCAGCAATCTAATCTGGAGCTGGGCCTTGGGAAAATGGAAAAGGTCAAATAGCTAGCAAAATTGCCTCCTCAAAAAAGTATGTCTAAATCTAGAGGCACATCAACTCCTGTCAAAGGAGGAATAGAGAAAAAGATGAAGAGATAGCAGGAAGGGGAAAAGGAAGAGCAGGAGCTCCCCCAATGTCCCTGTTAGTGACTTCTCATAGGTGGAGATGGAATGACAACTTGTTTTTTACAATGTAATTTTGCCATTTACAGAACTGTAGGGCACATCGTGTGTACATGTGGCGCAGCTTTAATCCATTTTATGATACCTTCCGCTATCAAATATCATTTGTGGCAACCAAAATATTTAACAAGATTTTTTTTTTTGAGTAAACCAAGTACATCACTTTTTATCAATTTAGCAATTATCTTGGTTGCTGGCTAAATTGCATTTCATTGTCATAAGTTTAATTTTAAACAATCATTTAAAAGTAATTTGTTGAGATCATCAGTAAAAATCAGCAACAAAAAGAAAAAACAAACCATTGCTTGTTACAGCCTTTTTAAATGCAAAGGTTTTTCCCCCATATATAATTTTGAATCAAATCACTTAAAATGGTAATGAGAGTTTCAATTAAAGTGATTTTTTTTATCATCACATATACTTTAAAAGAGATATTACATAAATTTAGATGAAATTATTATGTCCATAAACTTTAATTTTAAGTCAAAGAAATTATTTTGTTATGTATTTATCACTTGGCCGTTGGGTCAGTGATTTATAATTTATACTGACAATGACAGAATATTTAAACTCTATATATATATATATATATACAGTAAGTAGTGTATATAAAAAAAGGGCACATGACCTTTCCTCCTCTACTACCCGGTTTGTTTTCAAGAGACAAGGAACATTATGGATGTTGATATTATATTCAATATGTGATAAAACTGCTTTGAATGTATTGATTTATTTACAAGCGCCACCAGATAGTCTTTCATTCTGCTTGACTGATGCTCTCGCCAATACTTTTGCTGCAAGGAGAGGGGGAGGCAGCTTGTTGTTGGTTTTGTCATGTAGAGGTGTGGTGGCGGTGGTGGTGTGCGAATCTACTGGAAGGGAGGGAGGGGAGTTTGGGGGGGTGGGGGGCACGCTACAACAAGCGAGCAAAACAAAACAAGGAAGGGACAGAAAACAATTTAAAACTCTGTATTGATCCAGCACTAGTGATTGTACATATATTCCACAGTCCCAAAGGCCCCATTCCTGTGTCTCTTAAATGCAAAGGGAGAAAGAAGGGGAATAAAAAAACGATGGTGCTGGGCAAAGTCAAGCCACTCACCCAGTTGGGGGTAATGTCCCTTATATAGAAGTCTATTGATCTTTGCTTTGTGCCTGCCTTCCCTCCCCCAGGAGTCTGACAAAAAACACACAAATACGAACATATGCACACTGGAGTACACTCTGGAGCTGGTAGGGGAGGCATGACGGATATGCCTGCCAATAGCACTGAACCAACCTGTTAGCTAATTGCCAGCAAAGACAATTATCCTTGCATTGTTTCATAATGGAAACACATTAATGGAGTCTAATATACACACTGGGAGATTGGACGATCTGACCGTGCAGCCTATGTGCACGGCAATTCATTTGCAAAGGCCAAGCAGGTCATGGGGAGATTGCAGTGAAGCTCTTTCAAAACAGAAGTCACCCTCATAGCCAGTGACTTTACAGCTGGCAACATAGGAAGAGTAGAGTATAATGACATCTTCATCTGAGAATATTTCATATTCTTATAGCTGGTCACATCCAAACCATTTTACCAGAGTAAAATTTAAGTGAATTTTAATCTGATCTAAATTGAGGGGTTTTGTCACAGTATGTGTCCGCAGTTGGATTGATACAAATCTCAGATTATCCTGTAAAAGCCATTAAGAGTCTGTGAAATCACTTTCTACAACAAGAACGAGGATCACGACATTACTCACTAGCCTGCAAACGCGGGGATGCTGCATGGTTACAACACTGTTTTGAAATTAAACAACAATCATCCAGGAAGTTTCATCTGCTACAAATCTATTCAGAGCAATAATAAAGCATGTTTTCACTGTATGGAGATGTTGGGGACACAGTGTGCTATTATCTGAGACAGAATGCTTCTCCTGGATGGATGCCCTGTTCTACAAGCTGCTCAGACTAGTATTTTGACTGGCAGTGGATAACGGTGGGTCCAAAGCAATCACATCTTTGACTTTGACAAATGGCTGTGCTATGGCGAAGTTGAAAATAACACACATCCACTTTAATCTCTTTCTTGATTAAATTGGAAGCACGTCTTTTTGACATCATGCGATTCACTCTCAAAGCAGTGACTACTGCACAGACACACACATCCAATACTCAGGATATACCTATTGAAATGATAGGGAACCATCACTGTTTTATATTGGGAATCCATACAGGAAAAACAGAATGAAAAAAGGGAATTAACAAGAATCACATGTAGAAAGGTGCAACTGAAAATATGGCAATTTGAGTGCCAAATTTTATTTAATAAATTTCCGGCTATGACAGAAAAAACCTGCAAATCAGAAAGGAAACAATTTCTGGACATTGTCTTGACAAGTTTAACAAAAATATTTGCATCTGGAATTTTGTTCTGGCACAGCCTGTCCATCAACAGTATCTAGAAATTGTTTGCTTTTTCTGCCACACTTCTCCTCCAGTCAATTTCCTCAGCACAGCCCAGTAGGGACAGAGGAAGAGAAGGGGATGAGGGAAGAAGGTAAGAAGTAGATGGATGCATTGGGAGATGAAGGAGGGTGAGGGGAGAAATCCAGAGCGTTATAAATAACACTGATGAGGTGAGCTAGCATTGATCCACACTGCAGTTGAGAGGTGGGTGGTCCTCCCACTGCTTAATTGCCAGTCATGTGCCCTGGGATGCAGCAACTACTAAATGTGGTCTGTCTCTCATTAGGCTTGGACAGGCTGAAAATACAGCAGCAAGAACTGGAATTGGGGCTCAAACAGAAAGAGATTCAAAAGACAAAGTGCTACAATTAAGACTGATGGTGGGATGATAGAAAGCACAAAGTGGGGAAATGGGAAAGTGTTACTCACGCATTCCACCCTCCAGGTCCTGAAGAAACCTGTCCAGGATGATACGAGCCATCAGTGCAGGAGACAGATCCACCTTTACATACATTGAAAACAAAAAAAAGAAACAAAACAAAACAAAAACAAAAAGAAAAAGAAAATTAGCCTTAATAAAAAACAGGGTATAGCATCAATGGGGACTTAATACAGCTTCAAAACATAGCTGTAGTGGAATTGTTATTCCTCTCTGGAGAGCGGCACCATTTACACACCATTAGACTAAATCTCACGTATCTAGCTCGAAGTGCTGACATATTTAAAAAGAGCCAAAGAATATGGCACTAAAATTACAGCCAGTCTAACTTTGGCTGATGTCACATAGATAATGATTGTAATGATATTATTACATTTTCAAACCTTGACCCAACTTTTGACAATCCCTGGCAAATTGGTCTTTGAAAGCCTTGCTTTGCAATAACCTTTCCCACAGCAACAAGAGATCGCTTATTATGCAGCCAAGCTGAAGTGCCTTTAACTCTGTCAAACGGAAGACTGTAGTCTCTCATCTTGTATATGAAAAAAAGCAGCACCCACCATGCCCAGGCTAGAGACAATGGAGAAGCTTTAATCATAGAATCATCACCATGGCAAAACTGCAAGAAGCAACAGGACATACCGGAGGGACTGTAGGAATGCAGTCCTTAATGGGAAGAATAGCACCTATGGCTGCAACACTCTTTGAACACAACGACACCTTCAGAGGTGTGCAGTGTTTTTGGTTTGAGTTCAGGGAGAAGCCCTGACAGGTAAGGGAACTCTAATCACTGAAGTTGTATACCTGACCACATTCCTGTCACAATGTCTTCCCATTCATTAAAAAGCTATTTTAAGTGCAACATTATATGACAATTAATTTATGAGCAGAAACCATAAACTGTATGGAAGCATTTACAAACTTTAAAGATAAACAGCAAATTTTAGAAGTGAAATTGGAGCAAAATTAATCTTAGCTTTGCATTTGACCCTTAGAATATAACAATATACATGCTGCAAAGACACACTGAGTCATTCACTATTACAGTAAATTTTGCAGCATCTTCAGTAAGGAGGGAATTAATTGCTTGAAGACTTTGCCATTCCCAGCCAGCTTGTTATGAAACACAACGTACACGCAAAGATCATTTTCTTCTCTTGTTAGCATAATTGGAGACCAAAAGTGAATTTGCCCATAGCCTGTAGTGAGAATGTTGTGTTTCATCTCTTCTCTGATGCCTCTTGGTAAAACTGGGAGCAGAGAAGTGTCTGTCTAAACAATGTCTTTTTACCCGTAGTAGTATTTGTTAACATCTCCATAATATTGCACTAAGAAGCTTATAAAAAAAAAAAAAGGCCAAACATGTCTATAATAATTAAGGGGTGAGCTTATAGCTTCATTAAGACTTCAGAAAACATTTCAGACTTTGTAGCTTGCAGCTAACTCTTTGCTCTCCCTATGGCTCCACATTTTTTCTCCCTGTCTTTTCTTTTTTCAGTCCCTTCCACTTTGTGCTCATTGGCCTGCTCTCCATTCACACCTTTGGAAAATAGGAGACCATCAGATTCCTGGTACCCTGCATCGGCTGACACATGAAAAATGGCAACATTACCAATGCTGGCCCAGGCTGAATAAGGACCACCTGATTAGTTCAGGCACTTGGGTCTCCCTAATTTTCATATTAATCATGAGTCCATCTCCATTCTTAAGTCAGACTGCAGCACTTCATGAGTTTAACATGTGACTAAGAGTCACTGAGCTCTGTTGAAAATAATTAGTGTTTAGTAAAACTCTGGTTTTATTATCCAAATACAGCAAAACTGCACCTGTATATTTAAATAACCTTTAAATAAAAAAAATGTTTAAAGCAAACACAAAACAGCAAATGTTGAGCTTGAAAACCTCATTTATGGATTTTGTCTGGGGGCAAAAAAGGGAAATCTATGAATAGTTTTCATCATTGTTAATCATTTTCCTCTGTTGGAGATATATTATCTCATAAAGGGATGAAACTACATCAATTAGCGATCTGGGAGACCATGGGTGCTTGGTTTAAATGTTAAGTAGCATATTAAAATGACAGTTAAATGGTTCATAGACAGTTATCTCTGAGCTGAATTTAACCCTTTGGAGAAAAAAAAATCATGTGTCAATTAAATGGAGAATGAATAATGGCAGTGAGCTTTGAGGTGCCACTGATGCATATGAACGAGTCTTATTTTAGAAGAAGAAAGCCTCAAATCTCCCTGCTGTCGTACACACCAATAAAAATTTTAATGTACATTTAAATGTTTTAAAAAGGTTACACAGCCCATTCTAACATTCAGAATTAGCGGAAAAGTAAAAGAGAAACAATGTATTCAAATGACACATAAATTAAAAATGCAAGAATTTTAGTCATTATGTAAAATCCAGTGATAATATAAAATATATTTGATCAATTTTATAGCAATTCAGCTAATTCGTCTCCACTGAGTAAGAACTGTTGATTGATTATTGGGCACGACACTAATGGAAATGATAATTTACTGACTCTAGTTAGCCCTGAGTAGATTTTTCATTAATGCGAAATGCAGAAACTTGGTCATGTGAATAATTTAAATGCATAAAGTATCAGGCTATTTTACACGTGCACAAACACCCAATAGTTACTATTTGAAGTTCATAGTACTTATTATCTTAGATTAAGTTCACATATAATCATATGTATACTCACAATAGCTAGTATACCTAGTGCAAGTTGCACACTGACCATTAAAAATAAACAATTGATGAAGTGATGAAGAGAGGCATTAACCAATGACCCTCTCCTCACCTGTCGGCAGTTTGCAGCAACTCTGCCTGAACGGCAATTTGGAAAATTACATAATAAAACACAAAAAAGTATTTTCACATCTGCTTAATGGAGGTGAGAGCTAATTACATCAAATAATTGATAATGAAGCAGACTATTTTACCAATTTTGATAATGACTAACAGACGATGGGAGAAAAAAAAATCCCAAAACTGCAGCCTTCTATCTATCAATTTATAGAAATAAGTAGGGATCAATGAGGAACGTTTTTTCTTTTTAAAGGTTTATAAAAATGGCATATAAAAAAAAGGTTATGCTATTACCTCATTGGCCAACTCCAGCAGAACAGGAGCAGTGGGATGTGCCTTGGCTTCACTTAGATACCTTCATTATAACAAAGAACAACAACAGCAGTGAAAAAACACATGGCCCACAAAGGCAGACAGAAGGGTAGAGGGGACTAGACCAGGCTAGCCAAGACATGCTAATGTCCCTGATGACTTTGCCCTAGGTGGCATATGGCAGGCTTGGTGCGGTTAAAAAAGCACTGCTTGAAGGGCTTCAAATTTCCTTGAAGCCAGACAAGCATATGATAGTTAGTTAACCCCTGCCGCCAAAAGAAGCCTTTTTTCCCTCGCCAGCTAAAACTGCAGCTCCCCTCAGATCTTAGCCAGATCATCTCTGAGGTTTTGCTGTTGTAACTGGATTAGAAGTGCATTATCCAGACTTGTTTTCCCCTGAACAATGGCCTAATAAGCTAGATAAAGGCTAATTGCAATATGCAAAGAACCCCCCCCCCCCCCCCCCACAGTCTGTTTTCCTTTTTTTCTTTTTTTTTTATATATCCATATTCATTGAATTACAGATAATCGTCCCATCTTAAGCTTGTGCAAGGCAAATGCCTAATGGCTGGTTATTTATTTATTTTTCATTCACTTTGACATGGAGAACAGAGCTTTAGTTTAGCAGGTGCAAGTGGAGGTCTGGAATGAATCCTGAGGGTGGTGATTTGTTTGGAGGAGATTATATCTGTCATGGTGGCCCACCTAATCTCATGTGACTTTGGCAAGTCCCTTGCACAGACAAAGAGGACATAGAAGAGTGGGAGACTCAAAAAAAACAACAAAAAAAACCCCCCAAAACAAAACAGTGATCAAGACAAAACGAAGATAAACATAGTATAGTAAATAGAAGGGAGAAGAATAGAAATACAACACAGAGTACTGTAATACCTTTGATAGTGGCTCTCAATAACATCCGGTGCATGGTGTCTTGAGATTGTTCTTTTAATTCGTTTCTGTCACAAAGATCACAGATGTTATATGAGTAATAATAAAAACTATAATAATAATGATAAAGCAACAAAAACTACAGACATGGACGATTTTCATACAGTAGTTATAGGAGAGCAAAGCATTGCATATTTCCAGCCTTGTTCAGACTTGCCTCCACCTTCATGTTCTATTGTATAGAAACAAGTGTGAGGGATCTTGGGTCAGTAATTTAATTTCAATAAGTTTGCTGGGGGTCAAAGTGTGCCAAGGCCACCTTGTTCAGAACCCCCGTCCCCCTCTACCCCCTTCACTTAAACCATGTATTCATTTCCCCCTTTTCCATCAAGCAATGACCCTATTCCACATTCCATACCCTGACATTTCCATGCAATTCAATTGCAATCTTTGCTGAGAGGTAGGAGGACAGGGTATAAAAGAGGAAGAGCATTGGTTAAAAAACAACTTATTTAAAAACTACTACACACAAAAAAATGTAATTCCGCAGAGACAGGCAGTGTGACTGACACCTGTCAGGGGGATGATAAATGACTCCATTTTCTGCCTGTGCTGCCTTCTGCCACTGGCGGCAGCGGCCATTTATCATCATCCGCTGTCAGCCGTGGAAAGCAGCAGTGACAGTGCGAGTCAGCAAACATTTAGCACACGCAGCCGCACTACACGGGGAAATTATTATTGTCAGAATAATAATGGTTTAGCATAATTTATTACAGGTCCACCAAATAAGCAGGGGCTAGATGTTATTAGACAGATGGATGGGAAGGCTTGGCAGACATCCACTGAGGCTCAGGCAGGCAAGGGCTCTCAACGTGAACGTGGGGAGGAGGGGTGGTGTTACGGGGAGAGGATGGGGGGGTGAAATAAACGGGGATATGGTGGGGGGGCATCCTCCAAACCAATCAGAGAGCTGGCAGTTCAATTACAAAGAAATAAAGGGACATTCATCATTCAATTAGGCACCTGTCAAGGCTCACAAAGGAAGAAAACTTCTAACCTGGTACTCCAGGGAGAAGATGCTCAGAAGAGTGGACTGCGAGTGACTGGAACAAATAAAAGAAGGACAAAGTTAATTACCAGAGTGCATTGCACAGAGACAAAGGGAAAGGGGGAGCTTCAAAGCTGGGGCCAGCTGCCCTGTAATCTAAAAGAACATGAAAACAAGTGTGGCAAAGTTGTTCCAGATGAACACCTCTGACAAAGGATTCCTGCCACGATGGCATGGGGGTGTTAGAAAGGGGGAGGTTGCGTGTGGTATGAGAGATGAGAAAAATATAGCCTGTTTTTTTTTTTTTTTTTTTTTTCCCCTTTCACTCATTCATATACACTATCATCTTCTCTCCCCTTTCCCACTTGGAAGACTGCTGAAAACTAAATTGTTCTTAATTGAAGTGCAGTTTCTGCTGTTATAACCCTAAATAAAAGGAAAGAACACATGGCCAAATTCAACATGGAAACACTGAAGGGAACTGAAGGACAGTCATGGCCATAACTGATAAGGTTAAGGTGTATTTGCTGAGGGAAGCACTGCGCTCACCACCAATTCCACTCCCCAGATTGGTATGTGTTGGGGTTTTGTTTTGGGTTTTTTTTTTCAATGGAGATGGCTGCTATGAGTGTCTGCATTTGTTTGCCTGAGTGTTGTAGCAATGCACACAGAAGAAAGTTTTCCTGCTTCACTTCCACTGCTGGGCTGGCATATGGGCCGTTCGGGAGCCCTCCCACTGCAACTGATGGGCTTTGAAAATGGAAACTTTCACTGCAGGAAGCTGGGACTCCCAGGAGTCGGTCAATTCCATGGCTTGCCATAAGCTACATTCATCTCCAGCTCCAGTCAATGTCAAACACCTGGCAGAGAGGCAAACCTGGAAAACAGGCAGCTCCGACAGGGACTCACAACCCCCTCGATATCCCTCCCCAATCCCCACATCATCCTGTGAGTTGAAGATACTTCAAGTGGTGACAGAAATTATTCTAATTGGCTGGCTGGTTCACACCTCCACCCCTGTGTGTGTGTGTATATATATATATATACATACAGTATGTACACACAAACTGCTCTGTAATGGTCTCTAGTGCCGCTGTGTCTCCATGTACTGAGAGCAGTACACTTGATTGTTAAATTTAATGGACTTTTCTTTACAAGTCACCTGAGAATGGTATGTAAATACTGACAAGAAGCCAATACTTCCAATCTACATTGAAATATTGAGTCCACATAGGCTTTCAACATCAATCACTATAAAGCATGAAATAACCATGTGATATGTAAACAAAACCGGAGGAACCTCAAGCAATGATTTGTGTCTGCAGGCTCAGCCTGTGACCATATCTTCATGAAAGCACTGGAATAGTTCAGCACTTTTTAATGACTTACACCACCAAAGACGTCATCTTGGGTTATCCAGACACCAGATTTAAAACAGTTTTACTGCTCCGGCTGGAGAACAGCTAATTCTCAAATATTCAAACTCTCAAGGGCTCTCAACCCATCACACAGATGAGTCTCATCAACTACAAAGTTACAGTCACTGAGGAGAAGGAACAAATGTTTGATGTGAAGGTGGGGAGGGCTTTCAGAAAAAAAAAAAACACTGCCACCTCAGCATTAATTTATAATGATGCTTGGGGACGAAGGGGCCACTGCAATTAAGTGGACCATTAAATGGTCAACTGTCAACATGTGGACACTTAAGAGAAGAAAAAAATGTCTTCCACACTTCAACCTTGCACCTGAGTATTTCAACAACATTACAGGCTTATTGTTGGCATGGGACCATCACGATCCCCCTGTTGGAACAGACATCTGCTAGACTTTAAATGGATTACTCTATATAATGAGCATGATTATTGCCTAATTGCTAAATCTATACCCTGTTAACTTTAAAGGGACGTAAACTGCTCTTAATATCTGAAAAAACATATCTGTTTCAACAACCCTAAAAACTTTGGGGACTTTTGTTTGTTTTTCTTTGTGGAGATACGGAAGATTGTGAGATTTTGAAAAAGGAACTGAGAGCAATGCAAAGAGATAAGTGCAGATACCTGGATCTAAACCAAGAGTTGTCTGCATTTTATGGAGTCTGTCAAGTTTTACACTGGGCTCATATTGTATAATGCTCCTTTTTCCATTTGACAGACATTAATAGTAAGTTATTGCTGACTTAACATTAATGTATATCCAACCTGTGCTCTCTTGGGCACAGTATGCTCACTTCATGCTAAAATATGGAGCCAAGTGCAGTGTTACAATGGGGATCTGATCTGCCTGCTGAACAGTAGCATTACATTTTCACTGTAATATATCCACCTCCTTAAATCATGATACCAGCGTCTGAAGAATTCAATCTTGGCTCACTGGTTATAAAAACACAGTGATAAAAAAAACATGATTACAAAACTGGATCCATCCATCTGTCGTTTTCAGCCAGAAACAAAGCCAATGATTAGTACTTTATCCATTTATGTGCAGATGATTACAGCAGGAACAGATTTAGTTTCTGTGCTAACTGCTTTATTATGTTATGTAATATGGCAAAGTTGAAAGTAAAAAAAAAAAAAAAAACAAAACAAAACAACCTAACTACAAGGTTTGATTTTCAACCCTTAAAAAAAAAAAAAAAAAAATCACATTACTGCAGTTGTCAATTGGTTATGAGTGAGTGATCCAAGAGATAATGTAATGAACGAGGTTGGAAAGATATGAACTATCTGTGCAATTAATTAATTTTTACTGCGCTGCCAAGGCGTCCAGGTAAACAACTGAGTTCATCAATCATTGTCCTACTTACTTAAACTACTTAGTTGCATTTTGTGATTCAGTGATGCGTACCCATTTGGGTTCAGTCCAGGGTTCAGATATTAAAAATTATTGCAGCAAACAAAGATTCCATTTTCATAAAAAAATAGTCTTTTGAGACTTCAACACATCCTTACATTGACCTTTATGTGAGAAGAAAAAAAAAAATAATATTTCCCCTCTTGGATATAATTTAGAACATGGGGAAACAGAAGGCTGGGAGACAGGAGACTGGTTAGGGAATCATTCACTCTCAACCTAATTACCCTTCCTTACAACATAAGACAGAGCATTAATATGCACTGGCACCCAAAATAGTAAAGCAGCAGATTAAATTAAAAACAATTAGGGAATTTCACTTTGTCACTGAGCTGGTATGCCTGTCTGGTCAGCGCTTTAGGCTCTATTAAGCTAGGCTATCCACTAGCTATTGATCTGACAAATTCAAGTTTGAGTGTTGAATTGCGTTATCCCCTTGTGCATTCAGAGCGTAACAGTGGTTTAAGCTTGTAGGAGGGGGAAAAAACAAAAAACCAAAAAGCATAGAAATTCCCATCAGCTAATTAATAGGATATAGGATAAATTCAAGCTATCAATTATATTCAGAATCTTCCTATTTACAAATAATTAATTATAAACAATAGCTGTAATTTAGCTAATGAAAGCCACCTGGCTAATGGCATTGGCATCATATGCTGTGACAGTGCTTAGCATTTGGTCGATCTGCATGCAGAGAGTGTTGCATGGTGTGACTCTTCAGGGCATGGAGACGGCTAATTGAGGCATAGCACATATTTTTACTAATGGCAATGAAGCTATTTAGAGAAGAGACTGACATGGATGAAATGATTCACTCTTGAAAACTACACAGAATCACCGCCTTGTTTTAATATCTCATTCTGGCTATACCTATTATCACTATAATTATTAGCTGATACCTATCTAACATATTTAGTATTTTTAATCTCAGCTCGGTTCGTTCAAAAAAGACTGCTGACAATAATGTGTTAAGCATTTACTTTCCTATAGATCAATATTTTATAAAGTGAAAAACAGCTGAATGTGGGTTAAACACTCTGGATATGCAAATGCTGCTAATTACACATGCTGATAGGCAAAATGCTAACATCTGTTTCTCAGCTATGCCTACCATCAGCAGCAGCAAAACAAATGCGTAGAAAAAGTAGCTTTATGTGTTAATGTATAAATATGATATATTTTGACAAGAGATAGAAACAAACACAAATCTCAGTGTCATGCAGCTTCAAACAAATACTTGCTCAATGAGCACACGTGTTTACAGTTCAAATTAGTTAAAATTTTTTCCCTGCAAAACAGCAGTAAAAACTGCCTTGAATAAAGCTTTAGAAATGTTTTATTATTATCACTTTCATCAGGAACTTTTTAAAGGTAAACTCTCACAAATAAGCAGTTTGGTGATAAATCTTTTATATACCTGAAGATCTCTTTGGCAAAAGTAAAACTCTGATTGCATTTGACTACATTTACTGAGAGTGACCAAATCCACCATCTCTCTGTGGAGGGGCATAGAAAACCTAAGAAGCCTGGGGGAAATTGAGCACAGAAATGGCTTTAGCAGAAGCACGACAGGGTATCTCACTGCCTACTATTGTCCTAATAGATGAATAATATTACCCCCACACTGCCCCCTTCACTATTACAATCTTTAAAATTTCTGTCTTTTGAGGTGCCTGAGATGTCAGAACTGTTATATAAAAGGCAACAAAAAGAGCAGGAAAGATCCCACAATCACCAACCTAATTGTGATTCTTCCTGAAAGCCTCGGATCCTCAAGACGAAACTTGGTATAATTATTATGGTGTGTTGCCATTGTTATAGTGTAATTATTATTCTTGTTTCTGCAGCTTCTCAAAGAAAATTGAAAATGAGGTTCATGTTATCCGTCAAGTGGTGAGAGTCCACTGGTCTGGCAAAAAAACACATTACACTGACCAATTGCCTACTCCCCGAAGCGTGGCTGGAGAACTTGTACCATTCTGCACAATTTGTTTCATTCTTCTCTTGCAATTGATCCCAGTTTGCAAAGAGAACCTAAGGCAAGAAACACCACCATAGCCGGCCAGCTACACCACACTACTATATGCTATTTCTTTTTTGTGTGTGTAGCTTCCAGGATTGACGGACGATACAGATGCTACATCCAGAAAAGCAAACAGTATGTCGATCATACATGCAATAGCTTATATTCCTGTTTCAAATATTTCCAACAACTAATTCAAACATCTTACTCTGTCTAGTGATCCAATAATCACAGTTTTTAACCTTCAAAATAATGGTCCTTGGAATCACTCGAAGCCACACCTTACTTGAGCAATGGGCTGCTTACCTCAGTGTTTTTAGCCCAATGAGGCGAGAAGACTTTACAATCTATAGAGTATGCTTGGACAACGTCCCTACAATATGAGGAGGAAGTAGTCATTCCTGTGCCTCCTAATCAAGTAATTGATTGCATCTATTATTCATGAACTCCTTATCCTGACATAAAGTTGTAAACTCAGCACAGTTTCTCCTCTTTCTACATCTCTCCTCTCTGCTTACACTTCATTCATCCTTTCACCCTTTCAATGCTCATCTAACCACATAAAGCTGTGGAATTAGTTTGCCAGTCTCTCAGCCTTTAAGGGTTGCACCCCTAAGCCCCAAACTGCCAGTTTGTATTTTGTTCAATGTGAGCAGCCAGAAGTGCGAGGCTGTGCACTGGGGGCCGTCAGGGTTGCCCCCACAGGCTCTGAACTAGATCAGTCTGGGTAATGTCATTGCCACTTCGAGGCTATAAAATAGCTGTGGAACTCTACCTTCATGTGATCTACAACTGTGCAACTCAGTTGATTCTACAGAGACAACAGTTAATTTTTAAATCAATCCAACTGCCATCTAAGGCACATGGACTTTTTTGAAACTTTGATGTGAGAAGACTTAAGTAATGGTTTTTGTTTTGCTTTTTCTTTTTCCTGAAAATGAGTGGGAATTTTCAGACGAGAAAGCAATCAGCAGCTAGCAACTGCAGCTAGAAAACTTTGGGCTGATATATTTTCTGATCTGCAAAAACTTTTTCTGATTAGCTTATAGTTCCTCTGCTCTGCTCTGTGAAAGACAGACTGATATAAAGGAATATTAAGAGATAAAAAAAAGTGTCATGCTTTTTTTGTTGAATTAATCAAATATTAAGTTAAACTAAGCATATAGAGCCTGGTAGTTAATGCATTGTGCCTGTTACCAAAGGTTTAAGCAGTGTGTTAAAAAAAAAAAAAAAAAGAGGGATAAACACTACAGCCACAATAAATAATCAATGAGCAACTCCCAAAGCTTTCTCCTGGCCCGGGATATTACCATCAAAAACAAAGTGTCTGTAGCCAAGAAATCACCATATCAATGGCACATGCCACAACAACCATGCCCCGCGCTTTCCTTCCAAAGATCATGCTAGATGAACCCCAAATAACAGAGAAATTAACAAATGCTTGACATTTGCTCAACATCCATTATTCTGACACTTCTTCAGAATTTCAAAAGGCTGAATGCATGCTTAATCAACATTCATATTCCCAAAGCGAGCCCCAGCACCATATTGCAGCCCGCCTCAGTGCTGATGAAAACGGCACATTAGAGCCCGATTCGAAAAACGTTCAGGGACTTCTCACCAGGGAGCTGTGTGATTGTGTAAAAGTAGGAGAGAGAAAGAGAGAAAGGCAGAGCTTGTGTTTAGAGATGGTTCACACTTTTTTTTTTTTTTTTAAGCATTTTCCAAAACATAGGCATCTGCCCCTTTCTGCACAACATCCAACTTTCATGACTGTGAACGCCATATGAGGTGTGAGCTGAATGGCATTTTAAAGTAGGGGAGGCGTAATCATTACATCCAAATTCATTCATAATATGGCACAGAAGGACACGGAGGACTCTCAAATTCCCTCCCTCTTTTCCTCGCTCTCCTTACACAGACACTCTCTAGGGACAAAGAGTGGAAGGACTGGGGTCCCCTCTAGACCCAGGGGAAGCTAGGCAAGGCCTCAGAGAGCAGCTCATCATTTCCAATTCTAATATGTGGCAAGAGAAGGACCTGATGGGACTGATGTCACATTTTTCCCCACACCAGCCTGCAATGAGCCCTCCCACATCCCTTCGTTGCCTAGCCATGGTCCAGATTCAAGAAAGGACACCACGGCTGGCTAAGAGGCAGGCAAGGAAGAAAGGGCAGGAATGGGGGTTGATATTTGCATGTCCCTCCATTGTGAGTGGGGGTAAAAAGTGACAGCACCGTGTCCAATTCTTTTCCCCCCAGAGCAGCTCGGGCCCAGCCAGAGAGGCCAGGCTGACAGATGACTCCCAACATCTGTGTTATGCAGCCGTTACAGATGAGGGACTCCACATCACAATCTCTCTCTTTCTATCTGTCTATAAGACCCTCCCTCTCTCCTCCCACCACCCATACTCATAGCACAACTGAAAGAGTGACAGACACTCTGTGGAAATTACCTTTAAATGGTCTGTAACAATCATTTTGTTCAAAGTTTAAGCTGTGAGCCAATCAAAAGCAATGATTATAAAATGGTTTTGTACGCAAAACCGCGATATAGGATAATAGCTATTCCTATCAATCTACATCGTTAGAACTCAAGATGTTTTTATACTAAATCAACAATTATTAAATAAACAAAAATTATAAAACATAGATTTAATCTTTCTCAGGATATTTATAAAATTACTGCTCAACATCAAAACAAATAACAATATCAAAAGTCCCACAGAATAACGAAATCCAGTTGCTATATAATGATGCAGTGCATAAATATGTTAACATCAGACAGGTCTTCGCACACTCCTTCTATTGTTATCATGTAATCACCATTTACAAAATCTTTTATTCAATCCAGAAAATATGATGCACACATTTCCATTTTATTATTGTGATACATACAAAATATAATATCAGCTACATACCATTAACATGCAGGTCCATGAGTTTCCACACAATGACGGTGCAGATGATGTAAGCAAAATAAAACATATATTTAAATACAAGAAAACCCACTACATATAAAAAACACCCATATATCACTTAAATAACTAAATAACCCAAATAACATATGTTCTCTACCACAAAAATATGGCAAATGCCATGAAAAAACTAACATACACACAACCACGACATTGCTGAACAAAATATGAATCTAAATTTCACCCAACATTGTTTGAATCATGTTGAAATCACCTACTGCGATAGAAAATTATTTAATATTCAGATACATGTCTTCACATCTCTAACTATTGTAAACTGCCCAATCTTTTGCCCACCCTATAAGTTCAAGGCTGTCCACAGCAAACCCTAACCCCCTCTCCAACCCACCACCCCTCCCCTGCCAGCCTCAGCTTGGCCAATATTTACGCAGTGGCAGGGCTCCCACACAGTCCGAGGGGACAGGGGGGTGTGGGGCGGGGGTGGCTGACTGCCGTGCCTGAGCGCATGCTAAGAGATGATGGATGGCCTAGTCGATATGTTATGTCTTAAGAGCCTGATTTCCTGCCAGTCCAATCACTAACCCTCCAGAGTCCAGCTCAGCTGATTGGACAACCAGAATAATTTCACAGGCTGTGAAAACACTGCTGCCATGCCTGTCTGTCAGGCCCAGTGACGAGACTCTGGGATTTTAAAGAGCAAGGGCCTCCCCAAGATTGGTTATGGTGAACGAAATAATAACAATAACCAGCAAGACTAAACAAAAGAGCCAGCACCTCCTGGAGAGGGATCGTGCAGAATTATTGGAATGAAAACGGTCTGGTGTTTTCCTTTAATTACTGTATCAACCAGTACCACTTTTTGAAAACTTGGCATTTGGACTATTTGTTAAAGACAGTTTATGTTAGGAAACTGAAAGAAGAAAGATAACTCAAAGTAAAAATGAGACGGGCTCCCTACTGTTGGTGCCTAAACATACAGGATATTAGATGCACTTTTATACACATGGCATATTTTGTAAAATGCTGACGATGAGAACAAAGGTTAGGCGGAGCTGTGCTGGGGTCCCTTTGGGAATCTTATACCTTCTTCTAGATTGGTGATTAGGGCACAATGGAAATAGGAAGCTCCAAATACATGCGACTTTGTAAGTGACCTCTACGGGATCAGCCATGGTGTCTTGGTGGCCTTGGGGGATTACACATGTTACATTCAATAAAGTGAGGGCCCTCAGTGTCAAGGAGAAAGGCAAACACAGCCATTAACCTCCCTCTTCGATTTCTGGCTGCGCAGGCACAGTATGGCAAAACATTGGCTACTGCTGAGCAGAAACCTTTATGGAATTAATTACTGATCATAACAAGTGAATTAAATGGGATAATTAATATTTAATATCGGAAGACTAAAAGCATAACAGGAATATATTATAATGACGGCAAGACTGAAGATATCACTGAAATTACTGAAACTTGCTCTATGGATATACATTATTTTCCTATAATCTAAACCCATCATACTTTGATTGGTAATATATAAAGGATTGTTTTAAGATTATCACCCAGAGCAGTTTGGTCTTTTCATCCCGTCACACATAAACACACGACTGCAGGGGCTATACATCATAAATTCTCATAAAGCTCACAAAATTAATGGAGCTCAGTTGTGTAACCACTTACTTTGGAAATCTTTCCTTCAGCATCTTCATACATTGGCGGGTGGGTCTCAGTTGTTCAGTCCACCTAACTATCTCTTTGTACTCGGCTCGGGACAGTCTCATCTTCCCGTGATTAGCTGATGTATCTACCTGAACATGGAGAGGAGGTTTTAGTGGTCAACATGCCAGGTGGCTGACAGCTGTCAAAAACAGCTGCACCTGCATTACTTAGCAAACCTAGCTTTATGTTATGGCTAACGCGAACAATCAATTGCATATGACGACATAAAAGTCTATTTCTCATTTTAGAAGGATTGCGAAATGACGATTTAACGCAGCATGTTTCCACATGTTTTCCGGAGAGGGATACAAATATGTAAAAGGCGTGTTTACCACTGATTCCTGCTGCCTGTAGACAGTTTCCCCGGTAGTTGGTTCCCGCTAGGAAGTTGAAGAGGAGACTCTTGTGTGAACGGCGCGTTGATTGGTCGATTAATCCACGAAGCTGAGTATGCAGATCGGCGATTGGTTACTTGGTATCCCGGAGGGGCGGGTGTCCAGCTGTGACGTACTGCTTACTGCATGTCCGACACAGCCCTGAGTTCTGATCAGCTGCGAGCGATACGCACAAAAAGCAGGTACTGGAAATGAACTGACGCACGTTCTGCTGTTAAAAAAAAAAATAAAACAAAAAAAGTATTTTCCAATTCATCAGGACGGAAAAAAAGCATCTGAAATGCATATGCTGTGCGGTCGGGGAGAATGCGGGATGGAGAAGAGAGTGACGGAGAAATAGAGGCACAGGGATCCCCTTTTCCGTGTGTGTCTGTAGGAGAGCCACGGACAGCTGTGGCACTGCTTTAAAACACTCTAACGACAGTTTGGCTTTGATTTAGATTTATTTAATTTGTATTTCCTGCAAACAGCAGAGCAGGACAAGTAATGCAAGAGCATAGCTAGCAGCTCACTTCTAATGCTTGAACCCCAAACGATATTGTTAATGTCTGGCTATGAGAATCGGAAATATTTTATTAATCCCCTGCTCTTTGGTAGTTTAGATTCCAATAGTTAAGGATTTGTATAATATATTGTGCACATATCTATAGTACAGACGTGGTGCTGTATCCTAAAGTGTGGTGTAGCAAAAAGCACTGGCTATAAGGATGTGTCCAGGTCAACATCAGGCATATTTACTGTATATAATATTTGATTCATAAAATGCTGGCATATTTGCTGTACCTCAGTGTCTCTTCCGTTTACAGCCTATTATCACCTTTTCTTTTTCATTTTGCATGACCAAGAAAGTACAAACTCTAAACAGAGAGCTGCAGTTTAAACAAACTGTCTTGACAGTCCACCTGTTAAACTCATACAGCATGTGCATGTGAAATTTCGTGATTTTGAATTTAGTCATTCATGACATTGGTAATTGCAGGTTGGTAACTTGCACAACTGTAAGTGTCACAGATGTGTACGTATTGTACTCTTGCATTTTTGCAGTTGTTGAAGTAGTGGCACAGATTTCTACCCACCATCACAGGAGAATGTTAGTCTGAGCTTCCCTTAATTATTTCCCACAATCTGGAGGGATAATTTTTTTTGGACCATCCTCAGCTGTGTTCCTCTAAAGGATCAACACCTTTCACCTCACCAGTAAATGTAGTTCTTTAAATGCCCCCAGCAGAAATATGTAATTGAGACCACAGATGATGTGCTCTACTCTACCTCATTCAGAAAGAATACTCTTGCATCTAAAGGTTTTCCTGTCTGCAAAGGCTGTAACTCCAAAATGCTTTCAAATCAATTGAAATATTGATTTTATAGTTACAAATGCGGATATCTGAGGGGGAAAAATGCCCAAAATTGAATGATTGATTGTTTCTTTTTTTTCCCCTCTCAAATGCCCAACTGTCTCTCTGGTGTTGGCTTTAGGACTCTGTGACAAGACTGAAATTTTTTTAGACCTGATTTGTCAAATGCATCCCTTGAGCTCAATATAATTTAACAATGGCACTGTCTTGTAATTAGTCTCTGAACAGCGCTAAATTTCTCTAATAGATTTTAACTTCAATTTCTCTCTGTCTCTTGCCATACAGATGCGACAAAGTGTCACAGCTATTTAATGGTGAGTTGTTTTTTTTTTTTTTTTTTTTTTTTTTTTTTACATTTGTTTTGATTTGTTTTGTTTGTTGAATTTTCATGATAGGCTTAGCAGAAATTTCATAATTCATCAAAAAGAATTTATCACCACAAATAATTACCTTTAAACAATGCCAAGCTGCACCAAAGTCAGCCTGGCATTGTTGCCTGTGAGCCTGTATGACGATATGAAGTAATTCGCTGGTAGAAGCTAACATTCTTTTGACAACAGCATTGCTGGTTTCCTCCATTGTGAGCGAACAATGCGTCAGTGAGCAGAAAGACTCTATCTGACCTGTGGTGCATCAGAAAATAGAGCTCATTGTTGTTGGGCAGTGTAGTATGATGTCTGAGTTGAGCTGAGGTCTCGGGGTATGTGTTCACCGGCACAGTCCCTGGGTCTGAAAGGGCTCAGCACTCTGTGGTGGCTACAAAAGGGAGTTGTGTCGTGGGATTGCTACGGCCAGATAAGATCTGGGCCTCTGAGGAAGTCTGGTCTGATTGCTACAAAGGGCTGAGGTCAGGGGCAGGAGGAGCAGTTTACTCATCTAGGTATCAGAGGATCAGGGGTTTTGGTGGGGAGCCACGTGTGTAATAGGTATAAAAGGATCAGTGTAATGTGATGGTATAAAAAGATAAAAATCAGAGAAGGGGTTGGAAGGCAGTGTACTGTAATGGCTCCAAAAGCTGGGGGATCAGAGATCTTGTTGTGTGTAGATGTCTGCTCGTGTGTGTGTGTGTGCGTGCGTGCGTGCGTGCATGTACTCTTTTGTCTGCGTACACACACTTGCATAGAATGAGTGTCATCTGTGTGCGTCTTTGACGGCTTGGTGAGCCACAGTGGGCTATGATGAGAGCTGAAGGAGAGCGCAGGGCGATGGAGGGGATGCAGGGGAAAATATGAGTGTTTTGGAGGCTGCGTGTAAACAGGGCAGTGGTACACACCGTGCTGTTAACCAGCTGTGAAGACTGCTCACAGTGGGAGATGAATTTACAAAGGATGTCTCCCTCTGATATCCAGGAGACGCTGCACTGATCTCTGCTCCACTGCTCTCGGCACACCATTGTAGTGCTTAGAACGGTGCCACTAATGGCACTTATATACCTTAATGCCTGGAAAACATTTACATTTTGCTCGCAGCACAGGGAAGGTGTGTGGCTGTGAAATGGAGAAAATGTGTGTGTGCATGAGAAATACTTTTTTTTATCAACACCATCTTCAGTCTAAGAATCTGAGATTTGAGAGGTTGAGTAATTTCCTTTAGTCGTCGCACAGTTTAAGGAAATTGCAAGCCCTCCCATGTCTAACACATTAGTCCCTCCTTTTACCTTGTCCAGTGATATTACTCGCCATACAAAGAGAGCATTTTGTTACAGTAGATCGTCAGCATTACTGTCATAATGTTTCTTTTTTTTTCTATTTGTGAAGTCAGTGACTTCACTCCTCTGCACCACAGAATTGCTCCCCAATCTTTAGGGAGTCTGGGATCTCAGCTCTAAAAATCACATTTAAACATGGGGGAAGCCATAACCAGGAAATGCCTGTAGTATTAGCAAGGTATCGGATTCATGCATTCCCCTCTGAACAGCATGACTGCCCCTGAAAATCCCACATCCATATTTTACATCACGGGAGACAAGACACATGTGTTTCACCCCAGCTTTCAAAGCTGTTTCTTCCATTTATTTTATTATCCTTTAATGAATTTAATTAGATGACATGTAATTAAATGCAACTGTGCTCACCCCCATAACATACACACACGCACATGCAAACACACATGCGCACATTTGGCTTTGAATTGCTAGAAACAACATGTGCAATGTGAACAAATTTACTGGATTAATAGGGGATTGATAATATTTTGGGATTGTATTTCACTCTAAATGGCTGCACGCAGAAACAAAGGCTGCAGCCCAAGCTCATTAATCATAGTCAACGGGTTGCCCGGGTGCAATTTGCATGACCGAGGTGGCTGCACATGCTGCCGTTCGGCCTAGGTTGCTGGAACTGCCTCGATTTGGCCAGACCATTAATGCTGCGTCAATCAAGGATAACCCAATAACAGTATGACAGAGAAAGAAGGAAAAAAACATTTTCTCCTCATTACCCAATACTCCTTCCCCCCTTCCTTTTCCCTGTCTGCCTGACTTCTTATTTTAGTTAGCACTAATTACACTGGCGCGATGAAAAATGAAACAATTCTTTTACATTTATTACGGAATTCATCAGAGAGAATTATAAATTTGCGATTTTTCTTTTTTGGTGAAAGAATTACTATATTTTAATACATTATTATTACATTTTTCTCAAGTATATAAATACACTTTATTGTATTTCAGTGCCATTCAAATGTTTTTATATTTAGTTTGAATGATGCATCAAATTGAAATCCACTCTTTTTGAAAATTTGGGGAAAATAATCAGTTTTGTCTATTAAGGAAAACTTTTTTAGTTCATCTGTGTTTTTTGTCGGTCACAGTTTGGAGCCTAACTAAGCCATTTTAACTGCAGATAATTGGGTTGAGGCGTGATGCAGTGAAGTTCAAAATGAAGCACAATTTCACAAAGCTGTAATCTCACCACTAGCTCCATACACTGAATTCTAATTATCTCATGAACTTTAAAAAAGAGGCAATGTTTTAATGGCTTTTTAACTCCATAAGAGGTGTCTGTGTCTGTGGGCGTGTACATATAAGCATGTGTGTATGTGCATGAGACCGGTGTGTGCGCTTGTCCCTGCATGTGTGGTTTTCGTGTGTCAGACACTCACACACACACACACACACACACACACACGCGCACACACTCACAGACACAGACACAGACACCCACCATCACCACACACAGACATGTGAATGTGGCTTGTGTCTGGTCTGGCCTCTCTATCTAGCTCTGCTGCCGAGGCTCACGCTGTGCTCTCTCCCCATCCCCTAATATCCTGGAGGCATTTTTCTCATTATCAAATATTGTTTGATGTCTTTGTTTCTTGATGATTAACCATGGTCACCAAACACTGGTCTGGATTGTTTAAAATTTAATTTTAGGGCTCTGAAGTACCTGCAGAGGGACTGACTGGTGGGGACACCCGTATTTTATGTATGCTATTTTTCACGCTGAAATGCAAGAGGACACACATTGAAAAACACAATAAATCCTGGAGGAGAATCATTAGTGGAATACTAGTGGTTTTTATGACCATTGTTATTCAATGCTGTATTGAGATGCAGTAAATTATTCTGTTTATTATGGGTTTATGGATTCAGTCCCATTTTCAGAATAATTATGTTGTTCCTCATTCTGTGTAAATAGAGCAACTCTCTACGTTCTATGTATTTAAGCAAAAATGTAAATGCTACATATGTACACTGTAAAATTTATTTGTCAACAGAAGCAATTTTTAGTATTTCAAAATAATTTTTATTTTTACATGATCTGCATATTATTCTTGTTTTGACATTACTGACCATGTTTATATTTCTGTGGTAATTTGAACATCATAAAGACAAACATCTTGCCTTAGGAATTCAAGATTTATGACAGAATCAACATTGTAAGCAAACAAATAGGGAAACAACACTCTCCCCTAATGTCAGCCATGTCAAAACTATATTGAATACTTGAAATATCTGTGTATCTAAGGCTGAATAGCAGCCATTGTATCGGTCTAATGATATTATCCTCTGAAATTTGGAGTGAAAGAAAAATGGCAGAAATGAGCAGTACCATTGTCTGCCCCGTTTTATTTAAACAAATTGCAAGAGCAGGGAGACACAGAATGAGGGAGAGGACGAGCTTCGGGAGAGGGAGAGAGACAAAAAGAGAGAGAGAGTGCTCTGTAAATGAAAGGTTATGCGTCGTCCCATGTGTTTGTATTGTCAATAACTGGAGAAGGCTGTCAAGAAAGTGGGGAGATAAAGGTCAATAACTCAGGCAAATGTGTTTGTATTTGTACACTCCTGCTGATAGCATAGCAAACGTCAGGGCCTGTGTCTGACACCACACAACAATAACACAAATAGTGGGGCTAGCACTAGAATAGTCATTATTATTGTTGGTGCTGGAAATGAGAGGGAACCTCAGCACATGGCTGTGACAGCCGGCGCAGTGTCACTCAAACGTCACACCATAATGAAACACGCCGGAGATCAGAAAAGGCGATGATAAAGTGTAAACACAGAGATTATGCTGCCGGATCATTTTGATATTTGCCTTATTTACTCGTCTCTGAATAAATATAATCATCACCGTGTGGTTTTTGGAAGACAAATGTAAATATTGGACTAATTAGGGCTCTTAGTTGTAGCTTTTTTTAACTTGAAAATAAAGTGTCTGAAATCAAATTTTATTATTTATTTTTCACTTTGTCCTCTTATATTCACATATTTTTAACATTATACTGGAGTAAATTGTGAACTGTGAATTTACCCCCCCCCCCCTTTTTTTTTTTTTTTTTTTATACAAACTAAATAATTGGTTAATAATGTTCCAATTTCCTCAGACAAAATGGGAAGTAAATAAAATTTGTGGGACTTATTTTTGCAACACAAGGTTAAACTGTGATCTAAAAGCTTAATTTATTTTTCATGATTCCTATATGTGCTCAATTCCATGCCATTTAGTGTATCTCTCTGTGGCCCTGAGTGTAATAAATGTGCAATTAACAGACTTAACTAATTCATGAGGAACATTGTGAAACTAACGAAGGGCATAACTACTGTACAGACACTGCTGTCATTGGTGAATATTGTTATTGTTCTGCTTTTAATTGCTGGAGGAGGAGGTAGATGAGGAGGAGGAGGAGGAGGAGGAGGAGGCATGTTTTGAATATACGTCCTCGGTTACCATAGCAAAAAAGAAACACTGGCTCCCTCCTGATAGTTATATCTAACATCAGAGGTATGTGGAGGTGTTAACTTCCCTGTTTTAACCAGTTACCAAACAAATGACCCCTTTTTTACATACAATACATGGAAAACAGATGTAAAGTACCTAGTAATGGTTGAGTAACAGTGTGAAATCCTCTGGTCATTCGTCTTGATCTATGATCAGAGAAACTGACACTCTATTTTTGTGTCTCATTAACATTAACAGAGTCATTTTTTTTGTTTTGTTTTGTTTTATCCCAGATATAATTTCAACCATTTTAACTGGTGTGGAATCAGCATTAAGTCGTGCACTTATTTCTTCAGGAGCTTGCAGTAATTAAAGCTATGAATCATTTAAAGTTAATCAAGAAGTACAGTTTAAGCCCTAAAGTGGCGCCTCTCATTCTTTGCCCTGAGTGCATTTAGCCATTTACCTGAGGAGGTTATTTTTCTGTGGAATCATCAAACCTGCAAAATTTGCAAACATTGTCCTATTGTGCAAATGAAGCAAAATGTACTTTTAGTAAGTATCTGAAGTCCATAGGGGGAAAGTGGGTCCCTTTCTCTCTGTCACCCTCTCCCCAGTCAGTTTGTTTGTTGGCTGTGGAGCCTTGTAGTGGTTTACATTACATATGATTATGTAAATCTGGAGCTGTTCCTGTGCATTATGGGCCAACGCATTGTCAAGATCTTTTCTAAAGCAGTCAAGTAGCTATTTCTGAATTCTTTTATTATCAGAGAGTGCAACAAAGAAAGTCTTTTGTTCACTGTTAGCTGCACACACGCTCCCATGCATACACACACACTGCTGCCGTCCATGACTTACTACTGTCCCCTAGTGGTGCTCTGCTTCATAGTTTCTCTTAACTCTCCATTACCATCAACTTTCCACACTTCCATTCACCTGACTTCCCCCTGTCTTTGTCCTGCTCCCCCTCTGTGTACCTTCTCTCTGCCTTATCATGCTCAAACATTTAAAGGGCTGATTTGTTGTATTGTATGACAGAGAGCTCCAATTATGCATCGCTGTGTCCACAGTGGCTTTGCCTTCAATGGAAGGCTCAAACAGTGTCAACAAAAACAGGAACCCTGATGTTTTGTGGCTATTGTGAGGCCAGAGCTCATGTCAATAAGGAATTGTTTAGCCAGAGTGCTACACCGAAACTGTGGTGAGAATGTTATCGGACCTGTGGAAATAGGGTGTGTGCATAATAGTGCTAAAATGTAAGTATGATTGTTTGGACAAGCCCAACGTGAATGCACACCAGGATCAGCCTTGGAGCCTTGTCACCTCTCTACATAGCTTTTTTTAGCTGAGATATAAAGCGTGCACTTTTAAAAACAAAAACCTTTTATGGTTCTGTCACATTTTCGTCTCATGCTATAATTACATGTTGAGTATTTATATTCTTTCTTGAATATATTTAGTAAGGTCCAAAACAGCACTCCCTTATCTCTGCTATCACTGAGCTGATCCCCCATTTCCTGAGCTAATAGTATGCATTTTTATACTTTTAGTTTTCCTTTGCTGATCACTGTTATTGCAGTCGTAATTGATGTGATAACCTGGAACAGTGCTAATAAACAATAGGGTAAAAGGGTCACTCTCCAGTGGCAGATGTACGGACACAGTCAAGTCACTCATGTCAAATGACCAATTATTCAGGTTATAGAGGATGGCATCTCCGTCTCCAGTGCCCCGTCCCTCCTGGGATAGCTCTCCAACAAGAGGGCTATCACTCAAACCCAAACCACATTCATTCATTAGCCTGTTAAGATGGGCATCAATTATTCATTAAGAAGGTGGCCAGTGGATTATTTCTGTCAGCACTGGGCTTATTGTATCAAAGGCTGATTATAGTTTGGTTGATTTAGAATGTTACTATTTAATGTGAGATAAATCAAAGAAAATAATTTTAGGCAAAAAAACAAAAAACAAAAAATGTGATCTTGAAATTTTGACTTTACTCAAAAACACTTTCTAGACACTTAGACATGAGCTTGATTATTTAATAATGTTTGTTCATACTGAAGCGCACAGCAACATTAACACAGTGATGACTTTGATCTAATATTGTCCATGATTTTCCCATTGCTCAGCATAATTCAGCCAAGTTAAACTCAATTTACTGCGTGATGTGACATGGTGTCTTCTTGATTTATAGGCAAAATATGTTCAGCACCTTTGCTTTATTTTTCCTGTCCCTCACTAACGATCTTGTGCTCACCTCTTCTTTTTTCCATGGCATCATTCCCAAAAATTCACACTCACACCACTCTGTAAAATCGTTTTATTAGAATGTTAAAAAGTCCTGTGGGAATTTTTTTTAGAGAAACTCTGGGAACTCTGTGAGAGGGAAACTAGTAAAATAGTTGTGTTAAAGTGAGGAACTGACAAAGCCAGAGACTTGTAATATATATATATATCATTGTTCTAATTCCATTATACAATCAAAGTGTTACTTACCTTAAACATTATATCATTTTAAAGGCAGTTAACATTCTACAACATTGAAAATAAGCAAATTTCTTTTTTCTACATTCATTCATACATTCATTAAAAAGTCACTTTGTAGTTTATGATTAATACATGAATCATTATTTATTCTATGATGACCTTTCACAGAAATACCTTCACATTAACCTACTTTTTCTGCCTTTGACCCAGAGGATACCTTTAGAAAACATGACTGGGTAGTGCTCTTTAAGCAAACAGGTCGTGAGTGAGGCAATGCTTTAGCAGATACAGGTGGAGTGTTTGGGGAGATTAGCATCCTGTTAAAACACATCACAGCACACTTCAGTTTCATGTTTGCAAGGCTTTTCCGATGACAAATGTGACCTCTGACTTACGAAAGCTTGTTCAAAGCAGCAGATACCATTCAGCTAAACAGATATGGCATGCAGATACACAGCATATATACAATTCTCTCCTTTATGAAATAACATTTTGAAATGCTTTTTATTTAGCTTTGCCTGACATTTGACTTTTCTGTTGTGTTCTGTCTTGCGTTAAAATGTTTGTCCATGTGCATCTATTGAAAGGCAATGTATGTGTATGCATAGATTCTTTTTAAATGCAAGTCTTTTTCACTCTGTTTTCCATACCGATATAAAGACATCTAGTGTCTGTCCACATTTTATGCTCATTTTCTGCTAATTTTGTGTTCTTCACAAACATGATCTGTGCAATTTCTGCTTGTGGTTGTATACACACTCATTCACACACACATACATTGCAGTGCAAACTTAATGTGGTTTGAAAACTAGTTTACTCCTCGTTGGTGTGATTTGCAACAACCTTTCCTCCCTATCTAGCTAGCCCTTGCAAATGTTAAAACAATACCCAAGTGTCATGTTGTCACACAGTGTCACCATTTCATAGGTAAGAAAATCGATTCCAAAAAAAGAATCATGGGTGTGTCGCTGTTTTCAGTCGTACCGCAGGATAAACACTGTGACGAGGTGACAGAGCCCAGACCTTGGACCAGGACTCTGGCTTTGAGCCACAGCAGGCTCTTATGCAAGGTGCAATGACAGCTCTTTGAGATGGTGGGGGAAATTAATTCTCGCTCAGTGTAAAGAAACTATTCATAACAGTTTTGCTTGAGAAAACATTAACAATTTTTCATATGGATCAAAGTGGCCATATGGTTAAATTCACACAGGCCATACCTTATTCATGCACCTCCTTTACTACTCTCAGCGGATTAGCTTAATTTTCTGTCTTCCTTTTCCCCTCAGGTTTGCGCAGTACTTGCCAAGTGAGACTCTCTCAAGAATGTGTCTAATTTAGTGGCTAAGAGGCAGATTTATACCTGTGCTAGTTATGGAGAAGGTTGCTCCCTCGAGAAGCCCAATGACTGTTTACGGGCGGCCCGACAATGCCTTAGCAGATGATGAAGCACCTGCCAGAGTTCCCCCTCGTCTGCTCCATCCTTTTCTGTCTGTCTGCTTGCCTCCCTTCCCCACGCTTTCTTTCTTCTTTCACTCTTCCTTCTTCCACTCTTTCATAGTCCCTTTTCTCCTTCCTCACTCCTTCCTGTCTCCTGCCTATTCTCTCTTGCTTTGTTTCTTTCTTCGGCAGAGCCAGATATCCTTCAGTTACCATGGAGTTGTGCATTTTACAACCATTCCCACCGCTCTCCCCAGAGTGAACCCATCCACTTACTCTGTCTACCACAGAGAATAAGGCAGTTTTTGTCTCAATGTCCCTCTGCCAAACCTCCCCCTTCACACACATACTAGATAGACAAATTGACAACACACACACACACACACACTGGTGAACAGAACTGTGGTCAGGTTTTGTTTATGACAGGGAAAGGCAATATCAAGATTGTTTCAGAGTAGTGTCATCACGTGAAATGTATCGCTGTCAGGAGTGTGTTTTATACGTCTGGGCTCTTGGCTGAAGCCATTTTGGGAAACAGAAAATATCATATCGTATGACCTCCTCTGGTATAAAAGTAAACTATCAGCAGTAAATCCGATACACAACTACAGGAGTGTGTGTGAAAAGCAAGGGAAGTCAGTTTTCTATGGCATAAGTGCAATGAAAATCAGATGTTTCTTCGCCTAAATGCAAATGAAGAGGTTGTGAGTTTCATTTTTTGAAACATCTGTATTGATATGTTTATGTATATTAAACTCACGGTATTACACATGTCTCAGAGTGAAAGATTTTTGTAAGAGGTCTGTTTCTGATAAGCTTGCATTGATGTAGTTCTGTCTTTCAAGATCGCTGGCTGAAGGTAAAAACAGACCACTTGCATCTGGACTCAAGATGAATAACCTTGTAACTTAGGAGGCAACTGTAACTGTAATTTCAGTTCTTTTACTATACAAAAGAGGGGAGAGGGGTGCTTCTAATAAGACGATACAAGCGAAATATCTCAAGTTCCCCAAAAATACAAGTTTCCTGCCAACTCCTGTAATTCAAATTTCAAAGGGTAATTTTTTATGAATTTTCCCAAAGGGAAGCAATTCTAATTTTGGTTGCCTTTAAATTTATATTTTCTGCAGTAAAACACTATTAAAAGATTTATGTCTTTGCTTATGCCATTTGAGTATTAAATCATCAGGCGCTGACCAATTCTTCGTCACGGTGCTGTAATTCCAATTCTTCTTTCTCTTAAATATCCACGCTGCTTTACACTCAATGGGCTGTAACTCATTAATGTGTGTGGCATAATTTTGCACCTGTAATTAAGTGTCAGTTTATAAACACACAAACACTAATAATACCCAGAGCTTTTCATGGTGAGCCCAGTGGTGGCAAAAGCCCATCCATCAATGTCCCTAATGAGGCTCCATATAGACAAGTCAGTGGAGGCTTCCCGCGCCGTTTGGTTGTATTTTTCATGCTCGCAATGATAACCACCCAAATCCTCAGAAATATATCAGCTACAATAGAGCAGATGTGTGCATGTTTGTGTGCAAACCCACAAGCCTTTGGTATGTGTACAGATGTGTACGTATGAAAGGTCCTGTTCAAAGTTCCCATTAGCCTAACTGTCATTTTGGTGTTGGTGACGTTAATCAAAACCCATCATTAAGTGTGCAGTCTACAATATAGCTATTGTTTTCAATGTTGCCATTAATAATATAATACAGAGAGGCCAACTGCAGGATCTAATGAGGTGTCACAGGTCATTTAGACCAATCAGAAGCCACCACAGGACATTAGCCAAACAAAGGACTTTGCTACTGGGACAGTTAAAAGCAGCAATATCAGACTTATTAAGCTCGGAGAAGCTCAGGCTAGAACAGGGAGGTCTTTTTCTTCTTTTTATAGAGATGTTGTTTATTTATGGTCTAAGCAAACCAAACATTCTTCAGTGAACTTCTTATGCAGCTTATGAGTGATAATTCTCTTCCTGTTTATTTGAATTATAGATGTCTCCCCCTCTTTCTGTCTCTCTCTCTCTCTCTCTCAGGCCACAAAAGCAAACAGAGCAGAATGTCGTTGACATGTTTGGCTGACAGATATATCTACAGTTTGAGAAGCTGAGGTCTGTGTGCCATGGGACGGAATTCTTGGGACAAAGTTTGAGGTGGCCCAGGGATGCTGCAGGGATGGGAGGCTGTTTCTCAACTCACCAGTTACGCTGTCATTAGGCGTGCTGGTGACACAATGGAGGTCAGTGTTCCCGATGGCCGTACGCAGTATGTCTAAAAACCAAAAGGTGTTCAATGTGATGCTTTTGAAAATCTTCACATTTTCGAAGGTAGAGCCAGAAAGCATTTGGTATTTTGGCCTGACTCAAGGTTTAAATGATTCAATGGTTAAGAAGTTGTCAATTTAGTCAAGCAATCAAGCCTTATCCAGAGTGAAATCTCTTACTTTGCATTATTTAACAAATGGTTGGAACAGGGCCCACTTTTTCAGGGAAGGTTAGAGGAAAACCTTAGATTGAGTGAGGTGTGACATCATGCAGCAGACCTTGGTATTGAATGTGAAGGTGAAGCCCTCTCTTTTAATAATAAATATTTAAAATCAGTTTGGGAACTTTTCAGATCTTCATATCCAGCCACTGATTACTCTGCATTAATGTAATAACAAGGAGAGAACACTTTTGAAATACGTCCATGCACCTTGATTATTTTTTCAGTATTTCTCCGTGTGACAGTATGAAAGCAGCAGCAGTCAGTGTGTCAGCGGGTAATAACAGAGGAAGTGACGTCTGACAACTATGGCCTGACACTGCAGTTGGTTCTTTAAGAGCAAAAGGAGGTGGCCACGTCTCAGCGCTAATGGAGGAGGAGAAAATGGCCGTGTCACTCCTGTCAACGTATTATGTTTTAAACCTAGACAGTTGTTGTCGCTCTTGCAGGCCCATAATTTTATGCCATTAAAAGTGCCAAGGAGGAAAGAGTGAGGGAATAAGGAAGGGAGGGAGGTGGGCTCTGTGAAGCAGTTGTGCAGTTTTTCTACCTCTTGTTCTCTTCATGCCTGATTCCCTGCCACTTTTGTGTTGGAAACTTTTGGCATTTCTTGAAAGCATAAAGACTAGTTGGGCTTTAAAGTGATCATAAAGTCAATCATCTTGGCTATCCCGGCAATCTCTGTCAGTCCGTCACTGCTATGCCATAAGATGTGTGTGTGTGGGAGTGGGGTGTAGATGTGTGTGTGTGTGTGTGTGTGGAAGCGTGTATGCATACATGTGTGATCCACTGTGTACATTAATGTGCATACTGTAAGTGTGTGGCGGGAAGGAGCAATAGCAGTCAGAAACTCCAATCTCAGAGGACTCATGCCTAAGTGCCAATAAGTGGCGGTCTAGTCAATTAGCTGACATGTTAGTCACTTATAATAAATGAGTGAAAGACGTAACCATGTACAATAAATAAAACAATACATTTTTTAATCTTGGATGAGACTATATGCTTAGAATACCATTAAAAGCAGACATCTGAATTACATCCTGGGGCCAAATTATAAGGCCCTGTAGGTCAAAGCAACTCTGACACTTCTTTATGAATTGCTTCTAATCGAAAAATGTTGGCAGGAATTACTGTCACTTGTTCTGATTTGTATGCGTGACAACCTTTTCATCTCAAAGAATACTAGACCCCACAAGGTCTTTACATTATGGGCAAACATTTGCAATTATGATGAACTCCACAAGCTTATCTCAAAAGGAACAGGTTCTTGCTGATGGACAAGTAGACATTTTAATGAAAGAAACTGCTTTGAGCTGATGAAATAAAGATTGCTTCACCCCAGGGCACACTCAAATTAAATTATCAAGATGACTGCATGCATGCCACTCCCATTAACACAGGTATGATAACAGTCTAATCGCACTGCACTTGTCCTATGCAGTATTTGTGAAGCAGTTACTGTATAACGTTCGGCATTTTGTCTGTTTTTCAGCCTCTGTCCAAAGTCTCAGTGCTCCTCCAAGATAGCCAACGGCCCCCAAGATTCTCCTTCACTCCATTCTGGGCAATGGACTGTTCAATGCTCAAAGCATGTGTTGTCCCCAGAAGCTGAACAAGTAACCACTGCAATGCATGCAGTTTAATGCATACTAATAAACATGGGCCCGATGGCTTGTCAGAAGTCTGCGGACAGAGCCCAGAGTCCCCTGCTTTAAAACAATGTTGGTGTTAGGGCGGGGGGGGGGGGGCTGTGACTGGCAATGGGAAACACCTGTGCCGGGGTGAGCAGCCGGGCAGTATGCTGGGGGAGCCAGGGTGGGGGTGGGGATGGGTTACCACTGTAAGAAGAGGAAAGCAAGGCAGGAGGGAGGTATAAAGCCATTAGGGAAGGCCACTACATCCTTGCCATTCATTGCTGAGAAGTAGAGGCATGAGGAAATTAGTTACAGTCATGTCTTGGTTCTTGCGCCCTAAATTTGAAGTCACGTGCTGGTATTGGGGCCTAAGCCTGAGGCTCAACCTGAGACACTGTAAAGTGTACAACAATATACAGATACATTAGTTGAGACCATCAGAATTATAGCTGCGGATATGTTGGAGAAAACACGGTGGAAAACAGAATTCAGAAATATGAGTTCAATATTCAGCTATGTCTCCCTATGGTATTTTTGTACTATCTGCCCCTCTCCGCTCCAAAATTTTGACATTCTTTCCCCATATCATATTATATGTCTTTGCTCTGACAGTTGTAGGATTTGTTTTTGGATTCTAGCCTCTCAGTGTATATTCTAGTTGTATAGAGCTACAATCATGGCTGTATTTAGGACAGTCTCTACTCTGATCATATACATACTTCCATACTTTACATCGCTTTAATTTGATATTTTTTTTGGTTTGTAACATCGTAAACTACAACTAGGAGGCAGGTTTGTATGTGTATGTGTGTGCGTATATATGTAGTATTATTGGTTTTGAAATTAAGAACAACTGTATAAAAGTGTGCAAACCCCAAATGCAACAAAGAACACACAACACAACAAGATTTTTCCAGCCAAACATCTTACCCTGCTCTATATCCGTCAGCCATCAGTCTCTCCTCAGTGGCCCAACGCTTCACCTTTAAGTCAGGTTGATTATTCCATCTCCTGCTTCTCTATCCTGAGGTGCCTGCTGTCAATTTATCAGACTCTTGCTTTTAATTTCATAGTTCCACAGTGTAAGCATCCATCTCTGCTGTCTGCTGCAGCATAAGAGGGTTCAGAGCAGAGCAGTGTGAAACAGGCTGATGTGAAGCCCACAACTGACAAGGAGAAACGGGTTGCAATCGAGTAATCATCTTTTGAAAAACGGCAGTATACTGTAACGCAGTTTGCACTCCTCGTTGTATATTTGAGATATTCCTGTTGCTATTTTGATTGGCTTCTCATGTTTGTGGTTGTGAAATTATGATATTTCATATACTTTTGAATTACAATCCAAAGTGCGCAATTTTAATTTCTGGAGTAGGAAAGAGGATAATATGCAGCAGTACATTTTTAGGTTTCAGAGAGAGTGAGTAATATACTGATAATATGCCCTGGTATGACATAATACACTTCAGTTTAAATACTGATCACTGCTCACAAGGCAGTTGTGAAAAACCGAAACCATGTATAGAGATCTTGATGTACAGTAATTTAATGGATATTATACTATCTATGTTCTGACATTAATCGGTGGCTAAATCTGGCAGTCATATAGTTTTATAATCCTTAGTATTCATATTGATAAATGAAAAATCAGACCTATTTCAGGAATCAAGCATGCAATCAGTGGATTAGATTCATGTTCGACTCCGTTGGTTTCATTGCTCTTCCTTTGACACTTCTGAAATTTGAAAATAAGATAACTTATTACTATATTTGACGCACAAGTATCATTAAATTTAATCTTAATTTTGGACTCCTTAACTGCCTTTCCATAATCCTCTCCCCTTCTCCTCTTTCCTGATGGCTCTCTCTCTCTGTCTAACAAAATTAATTACAGTACATTTTATTTTATGAAAGTGTCAGGATGAAATGATGAATGGCTTGTAATATCAAAAGATTAAAGACACAATACAATGAAGCTTGCGTGTGCTTACACTGTGGTAATGCTTACATGCAGACATATGTGTACACACAGTGTGCACACACACAGTCTCTGGGGCCATTGATATCTAGTTTCATATTTGATATTAACTTACTGGGGGAACGATTATGGCCACAATGTCATTACCAGTGGTAGGGGGGCATAATAGAAGTGAACTTTTCAAAAAAGGTCCTTATAATTGCAGCCTGGTTCCTTCTTGATAAAATTCTATATTGATATGTACACTGGTTCCCTCATTATGGCCACAGATGAAAAAGAGCATTTCAGTGTTCCTTAATGAGCTCTGTACCAGTGAAGGTCATCTTAATGGGGTTCAACTTGCTGTGGAAGCCAGAGGTAATATTCTAATGAGAAAGAGCCACTACACCACTCTTGTAATTCTGTAATTGCATCCATGGATGCCATTTTATTGTTGCCTGTGCAGTAGTATTGAAGTCCTTTGTTGTCATTTGCAACATTGCTTGTCCTCTCTGGTCTGCTTTGGTGGTCCAGCTGAAGCTCAATACGTGCAGGCGCACACAACCTCATTACCATATTTCAACTCCACTTCAAACGCTATCAACTGTTTATTGGAAGCTACAGTTTATTCATTGCTTACTTATGGGTGGAGGGACATCAGAGCCACCTACCAAAAAGAATGAATATTAAAGCCAGTGCTCAAGCGTGTGGCAGTGCAAGGACAGAGGGAATGTTTGTGTGCATCTGTGTATGTGTTGGCTGTGTTTGTCTGTGCATTTATTGGTCTTGAGTTTGCCCGAGTGCATGTGAGTACAAAAAAAAAAACGTTATGCCTGAGGCTGTTTCGCCTCAGAATCACAGCATTCCTTATTCCTGAGCATAACAATCTTTTGCATGTTGCTTTGTGTTATTTGAGATTCAACTATGTTATGATAATGTCCCTTTAAACTGTGCAGTGATTAGGAGCCAACTCCAGAGTTCTCACTCTTGTCTAACTCCACACCTCCAGGTTTCTTTCCTTTTCAAATTCGACCCAAGTGACATCGCTTGAGGCAATTTGACAAATTTGGGACACCACATAGCCAATGTTTGAGTCAACAACTGCTTAGTGACCAGTCAAGTAAAAACAAGTTCAGCGTGAAAGTTAATTTCTCTTGCCTAGAGCCATCCCCAGAGCTGGAGAGTAACCCTCTTGTTTTATTTCTATAATTTTCTGAAGTTAGCACATCAGCTAGCAACTAGCTTTGGCCCAGTCATCCAGTGTGATCACTGTGTGAGTCACTGGAGTGTCCAGGCTTCCCTAAAGAAGTAAATGTGCCCACAGGGTCTGTGTGCTTCTTGTACTGTAAATGAAAAAATGTCTGAATATAATAATTAATGTATCCTGCCACAACTCTTCACTAAACAGCTGTTAATGGCTATGTAGCAGTAGCAAACCTTAAACAGCTCCTTTAGGCAAATATAGTTAAGTCACAAATTATATGTAGTACAGAGCAGGGGCAGACATTCAGCATGTCTGATCCTGAATGTCATTTCCTCTGCTGAGCTGTTTTTTTTTTTTTTTTTTTTCTTTTCCTTGAGTCCAGTCCTGAAAAACTGTCCCACTGAAGCATGCTGACAAGACAAATGGACATGCAGACGGCACGTGGCGACCATCTGTGAATGCTAGGTGGCCTTTCCTCCATAACAGCTCTCACATTTGCTCTAAATTCAGATGGGAAACAGAGCACTGTGTACTGTATCGCTGCCACCACCTATGTTTGGACTTACAGTGGCTTTTAGTGCAACAGTCAGGTTAAAGAGTTGCAACTAGTTAATTGGTGGTGACTTCCTAAATCTAGAGGTGTGTTCGTCTCACTTGATGGCATAATGATATAGGTTTACATGGATCATTTTAAATCTCTTTGATGGATTAAGTATAGTAATTTCTCAGCCAAAAGAAATCAGTCCCCAAGGGAAGAAAGGGTGAATATAGTTAAACGTAAACTAAAAACAGACTTCTTCGTTTCTTCTGCCCTCTTCCTCAATGAACCATTATTCCCTCTAGCCTACAAGGTCACGTCAGTTTAAACAGGGTGCTCGAATATTTTCACCATGAGTTGTATGCACCTGGGACATGCACAACAGAACTAGAGGTTAAAGAGTCATGCAGCTTTTCCCCCTTTTGGACACTAATATAATATTCTAAGTCAAAAATCGTCAACAGTCAGCTTCCCATCCAAAACTGTTAAATTCTACGAAAATGATGAACAACATGTTACCTGAACTTATACTGTAAAAGCTTAGGGGCATGTGCTCTTTGGGGAATTAAAATGAGTAATTTGTCAAATTTCATTCGAAGCACTCAGGCGTGTAAAAGCAGAGATGAATTACAATACGTCTCTGCTGTCTTTGACCGACTGAAGTATTGAAGAAGAGTGAACCTGCTCCATATGTTTCAGGGGACGGCTTTGAAAAAGTATAAGGGAGTTTTAAGGGCGATAAAAAAAAAACAAGAAAAACGGCAAGGCAGTGAATATCATCCTGTAGATAAGAAAGCCACCCTGCTTTCCACAGGCTACATCCGTTTTATTGCATCTGGCAGCGAATTAAGGCACGTGTGGAAAAAAAAAAGGGTTGAAAATGAAACCTGGGGCTTAGACTGCATTCAGCCTGACTGCTTTCTTCCCTCAACACTGACATTAGACTTTGATTCTCACATGAGATCCTCTGATGATGATGATGAACCATAAAAAATTATATAGCTCAATAAAAGTACAAAAAGGCGCGAGTTCACAAAGAGGACCTGAGGGCCATGTTAGGTTTGGTCTGTGCAAGCGCATTTTTTCTCCCTCTGCTGGCTTTTAGAGATGATTACCTTGGAAATTTATGGAGGAAACATTTTTTGATTCGAAAGAGTTAGTGTGGCTGGATGTTTGTGTCTGACTTTGCTCTTGCCATTGCCAAAGATCTATGACCTATTATCTGTTGAAAGTGGGATAATATAGTGGCGTTGTTGCATGCTGCCATCATAAAAAAAACCTACAGCAATATATTACTGGTGCCAGAATTGGAAAATCGACTGCTATTGACACACCAATTCGAAGGACAAATGAGACGATTGTTCGAGTTTTCTTGGTCACCTTGAAAGACTACATTGGATTCAGTTAAAGTACAAAACATGCAAATGGGTCACATGCTCTCATATATATCATAATGAGACCGTGCCAATACATTGACTGTAATGTCAATACATTGTGGAAAATCAACTGCTATGTGCAGTCATAAACACCGCCGACACATCAGTCCTCTCCTCTTCCCATTGATTCCTTGATCCTCTCCTCTATTCGAAGAGAGTAGGATGGACAAAGTAGGCTCGAGTGAGCACCGGCTCCCTCCTCCTCAGCGTGTGATGTGACTTGAGCCGTGTGATCTCCATGAGAGAAAACCCTGATGCATACAGGAAATAATCAGGGCAACACAGGCAGGGTTCAGAGGAATGCAAATATTTTCAGAGTGCTTAAAAGACAATACCACACACACACACATCACCAAATACAGACCCCCCTCACCCTCACTCTCTCACACACACACAGCACCATACACACATTTAACCACAATACATACCCACACATCTCACACAGAGGAACAACAACAAAAAAAACCAACAACAACCAGCCCCCTGACAAAACTCTCCCCAAGTGCATTTGCATAAAACATTAAGCTTAACAAAATGATTACACCTGACAAGTTGAGTTGGAGGAAGAACATCGCCAGTGGCAGCCGGTTACTTGCAGATCCTGCAATCATTCTCTCGTCAAGCAACTGTTTCATGGCCGCCTTTGTAGGCACTGTCATGCCGCTGCATCGTGATTAATCCATCCCTTTTGTTTTTCTTTTCTCCCTTCCACCCCTCTCAGTCCCTCCCACAAATCCAATAAGTTGCCCTTAAATCAGGTTACCCTGCACCTTGCAGATAGGAGCATTGTGATGGATATGCCAAAATGCATGCCAGGCAGCATGTTTTTGTGTGGAAGTACTGTGAAATTGTAGTGCTGTGATTCTGCATTATGGGGCTAAGTGTTTGTCTTGTAATGCAATTAAATGTGCATGTAAACCGCCCCCACATTCCCCAAACTATTGTGTGCTGTATTTAATAATTTTATATATGCTCTTTTGTGACATTGCCATTTAACCTGAGGTGAAATAGAATAATTTAGCGGAGTATTGAAAGAATAACTTTAGAGTGTTTGCCATGGAGAACACAAGCAGGATCATTTTAGAAATAAAGATGACAATCAAAACATTAATATCCTTCTCACTCATATAAGCCTGCTGAAAATTCCTAGCTCTGAATACTTTGCTGAAGGATAGCTCGCAGATAAAGAAAGAGAGAGATTATTGCCTCCTTTCATATCTGCCCCCCTGGCAGCAGTAGGTATGGTAATATGGTTTTTGAATATTTGCAAGCATAAACTTAAGAAATGAGTGCTGATAAGGAGTGACAGCAACAGAGGCAGCAGAGATCTTCAGCATGACAGGCGATGTCAAAAACCCCAGTGACGCTGTCACTGTGACAAACTTTTCAAAAGAACAATGCACACACACACCGTTATTGAAGTGAGCTACTGCAAGCCTCTCTGACAGTGTTGTCCCAGCAGTTAAAAAATGGAAACATCACCTAATTATGCATGCAGTATTTTTTTTATTTATTTTTTTATTTTTTTCTCTGAATACTTAAGCCTACAAACTTTCAACATATGTCAATATACTTTGTGGATCGTCTGGGTGCGCAGGCACATTGGTAGAATCAAAGTTTTATAAATAACCAGCTGTAATTTAATTTTGGAAGCTAACTCAAATAAAATATTCAAACGTTTCATTCAAACATATTTTTTTCAGCCAAGGATGAAAAAAAAAAAGAATATATGGTTTATTCCGACCTCAACCTGCTCTGTTTTGCCCTGAACCTGACATTAACCGCCACACGAGCAGGTGTGTGACATGCAGGTTATGTTATTGAGTTTCACTTGTCTTTTAATCTTAGCTGTACTTTTATAAGTAACTCCACGGACTCAGTCACGTCTGCAAGAAGCCAAGAGGATCATTACTTTCAAAAAGAACCAGCTGGTCCATTGTTTAGCCTCTGCCAGCTGTGTCTATTTTCATAACCCGTTTTCCTTTTGTTCTGCTACACCTCCCTATAAAACTACAGAGACAGGAAGACAGAGTTGTATTTCACCATTTTCATGAACTCTTACCCTTATGATAGTCCAATGCACAACTCTTCACTGCCGGTGAGCGTGTGTGCCTGGATGCATGTATGAGTCTGTATGTGTGTCAATGTGCATGTGTGAGTGACTGCGAGGAGGAAGGCAAGGTCTGTAATCACCTAATCCAAACATACACTCGGGGAATCTCATTACTGGACCTAACAGTTCCATTTGAACCTTATCTGGTTTCAATCAGCCGCCTCTCGTTTGGAGCAAGGCGCAGAAACTTGATTCCTTTTGTCTAGAAGTCTCCGCTATCAGGGCTCCCCTGTTTGTCTTGTCTATCACCATCTTTTGCAGCTAACGGTATTTTAAATTCTCCACCAGCAGTGGGGAGGACTTTGGTGGCAGTTCAAAAGCTGGTTCTCGTCATCCAGCTTGCAAGTAGCGCTGTGTGACATCAGTGGGTTTGTATGTGCAGAATGGACGGCTGCCATGGGGAACTCCCGCTAACCCCACACCCTTCCTCACTAACCCCAGTTCTTCCCCAGCCGCCCGCTCCCACAGCCCCCCATCCACATGCAAACGGACATTAAAACGAAACCTGACCCTGGCCCTGGAATCTGTAAGGTACTGTTTTTTTTTTTCCTCCGTCTTTGCAAAAAAGACCTAAACAGGGAATCCTGCAGTTTGTGTGTGTGTGTGTGTGTGTGTGTGTATACGTGTTTGTGTGTGCAGTCTTGGGTTGACAAGATGGGGGTCAGAGAAAGGTGAGCAAGAAGCAATGGGAGTGACTCCGACCGAACTGTCTCTGGAATCCCCAGATTAAAAACTCCAGAAGGTTAAGAGTTGCAGATAATCACAGGATCTGGAATTCACAATAACAAACTGGCCATATATCTACCTGTCTCCGGCCTTCCTCCCTTAGACGGCCACAGGGTCAACCAAATGGCTGCATTCCATCAACAGCTCTTTTTTTCCCTCCTGCTGGGCTCCCAATGAAGTGTCTGGAAGGATCAAATATGGCCTCTGGAGCTAAACCTTCAACTCCTCTCTTTCTCCACTTACCTACCTACCATTTTTAAAAATCTGCCGTGCGTATTTATTCTTGTCTTTTGAGAGCTGAATCTTGCATGACCGTGCTACTTTATCATACTGCGCTTTTAGTTTTGAAAAGGGATAGAAAGTGAGACTGGACCTGGGACTCAAGATTTATGTGGGATTTTGTCATAGATGCTACTAAGACCCTGCCACTGCAGCATTACAAGTGTGACTCGAGCTAAAGGCTGGAGGCTGCAGTGCAGGAGCTCAGGTTAGAGGTCTGGAGCTTTGTGGGCTCGGGTTAGAACGCTTCCTCTGAGACTTTCATTGGAGCCACAGGCTCTGCGGCTGCAACAATTTCTGGGTTGAATTAACAGTTGAGCTGTGACTAGTGTCTGGAGGGGGCTGTTGGGGTCTGGTGGAGGGTCTAGTAGGGCAGGTATGATTTACATAGCTGTGAGAGAGTCCAGGATCTAAGACTGCCCAGACCCCTCCCCAGGGAACCATGTTGAAGGAGGCGCAGCATTGTGATACTTGTGTGATTTATGTTCCCCATGTACTCTTCCTTCCATTGCCTGACAACTTCATTATTTATTTATGTTTGTTGTGATTATTTGGTTTAGCACAGTTACAGATACTGTATATTGCGTAGACTTTGTGTAAACCTTGGTTTGCAGCCTTGAGATTTGACTGCGTGCCTGTCTTTTCTTCAGATCTGCTCTCTGTAGAGGTTAGTCTTTGTTGTTGCCCATGTACCCGTCTAGACACTGAGGATAATTTGTCCCTTTGCTTCCTCCTCTGGTTGCTCCGTTCTCAGCAAGGGAAATTACCTTAGAAAGAGGGCAAGGGTTGCCAATTGAAAGTAAGTTATTTCGTCAGTGTAAAGAGTAGTAAATAGCCTGAGGTTAGGAGAAAAATAATGATATACATTCCTGTCCAGAGGGAGACTACAGCATGAGACACAATCAGACCCTTGCAGAAAACTTTCTGAAATGCTTTCAGAGGATGTATTTCATCATGTTAGATTACCACTGTGGATAGCACCACTGCTGGATGGTTATATCATATTCATATGCTATTGCAGAGTCTCTGGCATTGTGCACGGGCATTCTTGGCGGGTAGAGCACGAAGTTTAGCACTGTAGGATATATCTAAATTCAGCTATTGATTAACAATGCAGCAGGAAAAACCAAAAGGAAGGTCCCTGTAAAGACATCACCGTCTGCAGTTACACAGCAGACTGTTTAATTCCTCTCCCGCTGCTGCATTCAAATTATTTGCTTTCACAGTCGAAAATCGAAGGGTTGTAAAAATTGACTTCCTGTACAGCACGACAGAAATAAATTTCAGCAGTATTGACAGCAGCCAAACAGAAAAGCTATTGCCCAGCATTTAATTATTGAAGACATTGATCAACAAAGTGATTTATTTGCTTTGGTGGGGTTAAAAGGCCTAATTGAGTCGCTGTGTTTTGTAAAAAGCTTTTATTTGTTCATTTGGTTTGGATCAGATTGCACGAGAAACCAGAAAGTATGAACACTGTTCAGTTTGAATGAATGCATTTAATGAAGCCTTTTGAAAGCAGGATTTAATTTAGGTACGTTAACAAAAGAAATAAAAATGACAGGCTAGTTATTGATTCTAGAGGCAGAGATGGGAAGAAAGACAAGGCGAGAGCAGGCTTCATAAATATAATAGAAACAACTGTGCAGATGACATTTACAATCTCATCGAGAGCATATCTCTGTGCCTAAGATTAGCATAAAATCTAGGTATATCCCCCTTTGAACAGCACAACATGCAGATAAAAGTCCATGCTTAATCAGTCATCCCCAGAAAATAACTCACACCTCCCCACCCCCACCGCTTTATATCTGGAGGTCTGTTTGTACATTAGTTGGGTCCCTCGAAGTCTCCAGATATTGAACTGCAGCTTTAATTTTGATCATCCTTTCTTTCTATGGTCTCATCACCAAGCCAGGAGGCTGATCTACACCGCATTGCCTTCAGTTTTCCTGTTGGAGTTCTAGGCTCTTTCCTTGTTCACTCATGCTCACCGTTTGGTAGCCATTAGAAATATATATCTGTCTTTATAGCAGATGAAAGAAAAACAGTGTTTGACTTTGGGAGACCATGCACAATTTTTTTGATGTGCATTCATCACATGCTTCCAACACTACAATCAATGGACCCAGAGTAAGTTGACATTTCGTATTATAAATATAGCTTCTTTAAATCTCTTGTTTATCTTTATTGCTGTATGTAACATACGCCAACTTTGCTGAGAAAAATCATTAAACGTGTTCATGGTGAACACAAATACACGTTGCAACCTTTTTTTTTTTTTTTAAAGATTTCTGCAGATGTTTTGGAATATAAACAGAGGTGCTGGACAGGCCGCACTTTTCTCCACCCTCATCTTCCATGTGCAAACCTCTGGCTTACATCAGCAGCAAACAGAGGGAGGAGAAAGGAGAAGCAGGCAGCAGGATGTTTTCATCAGAATATGTCTCTTTACTCCACAGCCAGTGAGCAGGCTAATGATCTCACGTTAGAAGGAGATGGGAATGCTGGGATTAATGGCATTCCAGGAGGAAGGCTGGGGTTCCAGGTTGTGTCCCCGGCGCAGTTTGAGACTGGAGGGAAGAGTCAGACAGCAGGACTGGAAGAAATTATGAGATAAAGGGCAAGGGGAGTTATAAAAAAAAAAAAAAAGAAAGAAAGAAAGAAAACCAAAAAGAGAGAGTTTGAGAATTGAAAAAGAGAGCGAGGTGAAGGAGGGGTGCAGTCAGAGAAACACACCAACCACAAGGAAAAAAAAAAAAGGGTTGTTCATTTTCTGGATAGATAGATCAGATGGAATGGAACCATGTGTCAGACTGAAGGCAGCTGCGCTTTTGGCAGCGACTTTTCTTGGCACACATGCACATGAGAGCACACATGCTCCTCATCCCCTCATACACAATACAAACGTACACACATGCACAGACACTGCACACATGGATGTAGGGATCTTCATGGGCAGGTGATGGTTAGCTTTAGTATTAGGTCTGTGCTGCAGGCCTGGATGAGCTCAGTCACTGATTTCTCCTTTATTTTTCCTCCCCGGGGTTTCAGCCAAGGGAGCGGTGTTTAGCAGGCCCTTAAGGCACAGAGCTATCTAAGCAGCACTAAGTCCTAGAACTGCTTCAGATTACCTGCTGTGTTTTTTGCCAGATAGTGCTTTGTGTCAGCATTCGTGTGTGTTTGTGTATTGGTGTGCATGCTTTATATTTAATGCAGGTTTGCAACAGCTGACTATAAGATCACTTAAAATGGTACACGGAAGCTCCACATCATGCATTTTGTGGGTTTCCAGTGCTTTTAGTTGATCTATATTTTGATTTTGAGGCGCAGCTCGTATTTTAGAATTAAAAACACAGTCTCAGCATAGTCACATATGTGCATCTGTGCAAGTATAGTTCGCACAAATGGCACTAAAATTTATTTTCTCACTTGTATCCAAGGCAGCAAAGTTGTACAGATGTTTCTGATATTTTCCTAAACTCACAAGTCAATGTGTCTTTTGTGCATTTTCGATGAGTGTGCCCTTTAAACTCAATGATTTATTTTCGAATGAGAAATGATACAAGTATTGACTTTGTCACATTTTCATAAAAGGTAGGATTTTTGTTCAGCATCGCAGAGACCAAAACACAGTCAGCCAGTACTGGCGCAAAAATAAACTGTTATCCTTGGAAGTGTCTTTATTGTACTTAGTCACACACACATTTATCATGAGGTAATAAATCTTTGTGAGTGAAGGTTGTTAATGACTCTGAGAGACAGTGGTGGAAGTGCTCTGTCTCCTCCATTAGACGGGTTGTGATTCTAGTTGCAGAAGACAGACCGGTGGCTGGGATAGTACTTTACCTGGCCCAGGACTCCCATGGGCTCACTACTGGAATGCTCAGCGGACTGGGGGCCCGTTGCATCATGCTGGGCCTGTCTGCATCCAGCAGTTTATGGAGACACCACATATAGACTGACACTGACAGTTTGATGTTTTCTAGCTGCGTCTCTTACCTTCCTGTTTAACAGTGTATCTGCCCCTTTTTTTCTGCCTCTCACTGTCTGTCTTTCTCACTTTCTATTTCTGTATATCTCTTTGCTCCTGTTTTGTTTAAAGAAAGATGACTTTAGCTGGCTCTGCATCTTTCGGCTGCATAGTGTGTTTCCTGGGTCTGTAGCGTTGTTGAATCGTTCCTTTCCTCTGTAGATATTGACATGAGGGAAATATCCACCTCCTGGGATCATGACCCCAAAGGAACTATCTATATTCCAGGCGGAAGTCAAACAATGACGTTTGGACAGGCTATGATGTCTGTTTGCAGTGCCAGGTCACTTCCAAGGCATCTTTGTGGGCCTCAGACTTCAGTACATTTTTAGTGATGAGTGCAGTGAAAATAAGCGTCACCAGCAGTTTGTCTTTTTGCAGTCTTGAATCATTTCCTGCCTCCCCCTCACGTTTGATCATGCTCTCTCCCTTTTTTCCCAACACACACACGCACATGCACACTCGCACACACAAACAAACTTACACTATCCTTCGACTTGTCCATCTGTCCTCTGTCCTTCTAGCCCTAATGACTCTTTAAACTGAGCAATGCTAGACCTTTATTTATTCTCCAGGCTGATCATTTTAGGTAGTCTATCTCTACTTTCAGTGCCAGGGGCCGATGCCGGGGACAGCCCCAGCCCCAGGCAGTGAGAGAAAAGGGGAAGTATTTTTTCTGCACCCGCTTCTTCCCTGCCCAATTTTTCCTTACAGTAAATACTGTATGTGCACTATAGGCAACTAGTCCTGCAGGTATTGTCACTCGAATTTTATGCACATACATGCATACACGCACTCACGCACACACAGACCCACACAGTTAATCCTGTCAGCTCATTATATACTGACAATGGACAAACTCCAAGGAAAAGCCCGGGGCTGCCGCTTCCTACCTCCCAGCTTTGTAAACAATGAAAAAAAGAAGAAAAAAAAACAGACAACATGATATAAATGTTACCGTTTAACATGGAGTCAGGTTCAAGTGCCCCGGCAGTTGTTTGCTTTTGCATACAAACTTCAAAGTTATCAGCGAGCGGTTGTATGTTGATGTGAGAGACCCATGATGGAGATAGAGAGTGGCGGGCTGGGGAGACGGAGCAGGACTGTGAGATAAATCAAACATGCCACTTGTGAGCTCATTAATTTAGCATTTCAGTCCATATGGATGAGACAGAGAGGGCCTATCCAAACATTGTCCCTCTGCTGCAGGTCTCTGAGCACTCTGAAGCACCCTCTATTTACTGTAGGCCTGTGTTTGGGCTTGTGCCATGTAACACTTTGACCCAGTGAGAGGAAACTGTTGAGACTTGTATTCAAGACGGGAAACAGTGAGCTATTGTGAGTCTCGGCGCAGCAGAGAGTAGTTGCGGTGGGCTTCATCATTTTCTCGACTTACTGACACATGCGATGGGTAGTCTGAAACTTTAAAATGTTTTCCTGTATAACTGCTCCATTATTTTACTTGATGTATTATAATTTACCTAACAATTTGGATGATCTATTAATAAATTGTAGGGTTGTGATAAAAATAAAACAAAAATATCGTTGAAGTTCAATATATAGTATTCACCTTGAACTTCACGGAAGGCTATTTGTTGTTGTTAAACTTTAAGTAAATCGCAGCATAAATAATTTATTTTTCCCCTGTAGCATTTGGTGGAAAATCTTTTTTAGTGCATGGAAAATCAGGGTGAGACACTTTTTCAATGATTGCGAAGAAAACCTTTTCAAGCCCAGCGCACCCCTGCCCTGGTGTCTTTAGCGCACACACACACACACACACACACACACACACACCCATTCCTCTGACTCAATACTTTAGATTCCACCGTAGCTCCCAAACATCCCCTTGGTGTTGACATTAGATCCATGGGATCAGTTTCTCCCCGGGGCAGATGGTCTTTGGGGAGTGTTAGCACAGCTCCCTGGATGCCTGGATTTGTGCTGGAACACGCAGGACGAATCAGAGCACCTGTGTTCATTTGGACATAGCTCTGCACATCACATGATCTGTCTTAGGCGGGACAGGGAGTGGGGGGTGAGGGGGATAGTGAGGGCAAATGGATGGCCAGAGATTGACCCTGTGTCTATGCTGGACACTCATCTGTCTGTGACTGCGTTGACTTCTGAGGTCATTTCAATGAAAATTCCTTTGCATTTTTTTCCCCAATAAAATTCAAAATATCGTCACAGAATATAGTTCCTGCTTATTTATTTAACTATATTCGACCAAATTTTGAAATGTAATAACTCTTTCATCATTATACAGCTTTTCTTTTCAGGATTACTTTGTTGTTGGGGGCGATAATTCATAGGAAGCAAACAGGAACAACGTCATAGCACAGACATCTTCAGAATAGTTTCATACAACAAGCTGCAGGTCACAAGGTCTGATGATATCAGCCTTGCTGCTCATCCATCAGAGTGATACCATATGCTGTGGCTTTTGTTTAGGTCTGGGAAATATTATGTTTTGGGGTGAAGGCTTGTGTATGCTTCAAAGTAGCACTGTACTGTCCCAAAAAAAGCAGCATAATGTGGAACAGAGGTTCATCATTGTGCTATTGTCCAACACATTAACCCCAATCAGTTTATGGACTGCATGCTGGAGATAGAGAAAGATAAAGAGAGAGGGAAAAAGGTTTTCTTCACTATATGGCCCTCTGACTTCTTTCTTTTGGTTTCCATTGAATCCTAGGGTTACAATTCCAAATTTTATTTTTCCACAGATTAGATTTAATACAGTTTTGGTTTTTGTGAAGTGAAAATGCAGGTGGGTAAAAAAAAAACATGAGGACGAAAATAAAGTTAATCTTTTTCTCATTTCGTTCATAAATTTTGACTTCTATTTTTGTCATTTCATGCATGTATAGTTGTGTAAACTTTAGCTTTTCCTTTCATTGTATGGATTGGTACTATCATGAGAACTCAAAGCCAACATTACTAACTAATTTGAAAACCATTGTTGTACCTCATGTTCAAAAATTACTTTCAAGTATTTAATGAGATTATTACTTGATACTGTCAGCCAGTCAAAGCCTTTAAAGCCTTCCTGTCCTTCAGACATGATGTGCAGTTGTCCTCTGCTTTGTTCCCTACTGTCACAGAGAATGACAGGTAAATGACCTCTGAAAGTGCAGATACTGTCACTCCATTGTCATAAATGCCCCTGTATAGCAAGAAGCAACATGCATATTTATGATGTCGCATAAACATTGCCCTTACGTCACACCGGCAGGCAAACGCACACCTCGCCATGCCACTCATCTTCCACCCTCCAGAGCCCCGATAGCTCAGAGCACCAAATGTAGAGACGTCAAAGAGAATGCCAGCCTTTGTCAAACTCAACATGGTGAATTCCATCAAGGCACTAACTAGAAAAAAAAAAAGCTTTAATCTGAGTGTTTGGGAATAATTCCCAAACACTCGGTGATAGGAGTGTGGCCATTTCATCCTGTTTTGATTTGGAGGCTGCTGAATGGATCTAAAGTGCATGTTGAGGCAGTGAGGCCTGCTTGCTGTGAGGTATCAGTCATCCTAAACTGTCAGAGGTGAGGGACTTTTATAAACTCTGCTGATTAGTGGATGATGAGTCGAGACATGTTGCTGACTGACAGCTTCGCCCCTCTGCCAAAGCTTTATAATCCAAGAGGAATGGTGGGAGCCAAGGCGAGGGTACTAATCCTTTAAATGTTAGCCTCATCAGAAAACAAATTTTTTTTCAGTGTTGTCACAAAAGCACTTATGGCACTTACATTATTATTTGAAAATAAGCTACAATAATGCGCTGTTTTGGGCTGTTGTTCTCACTTTTGTACTCATACTCTTTCCTAGTCTTGACGGTGAGTTTAAACAAAAAAAAAAAAAAACTCCCTGGAATTAAGTTTGGAATAAGCCTAAACAATTGCCCACAAGTGGTGTGAAATCCTTTTTGGTCCCCTATGAGGTGCTCTGACAACTCCACCACACCTCAGCCCATCTTTCCTCTCAGTGGGACTGCCCTTTGCCATCTCTGGCTTCCCCTGGCAAAGCTACCAGACTTCCTGTATTTCGATTTATCGCATACAGTAAGGATAGTTGTTGCAAGGGAAAAGGTTCAGTTAAAAAAAAAAAAAAACTGCAATAAATTTAAACAGACATCTAGCTGTGAATTGGTTTATGTCCTGTTCCTTTGGGCTACTGTAGTCAGTCTGACTTTGCATCCTATCTACAGTATCTACTGGAAATGTTAGAGAAGAGCCAAATCCTGTTAAGTAAGCAGAATTATCAATGCACAAGAGTCTTTTTTATTCGCTTTAAACGCTACACATGCACACACGCAAACCACGGTTCAGGAGTGATTAAAGTTTTATAAAAGTGAATGCTCTCTGACCCACGCCCTTCCTAAATGCTGCTATCCTACCTTGACCGCTGGGTGAAACTCATTCAACCCCTTCCCACAGGTCAGCTAATAACGGAGACATTTGTGAAAGATGCTTCCCGAAAATTAATGTATTGAAAAATGTGTTTCCTCTCTCCCTCGCATTTCACATAACCTCTCACTGTTAATGGCGCTCTCATAGCAGACAAAGCCTGAACAACAGAACAGACTCTGATCGGGGATCCACCTGCGCCAGTGGTGATGAAAAGACCAGTCTAGTCAGTAAGTCTCGTGACGAGCAGGCAGCCCTGCCAACATCCGATGCAGCTGGCTGTAGCTTCTCAAGGTCCACACTGAGAAAGTGAAACCCTGAGGGCAGAGAGCATTAGATATTTAATACTTTATTCTTTCTCGATATCTGCTAAAGTCGACCACAATCCCTAACCCTGATCCCTGCAGACAAATGTGGAGGTCAGTTTGTCAGTACTGTTGACTTTTGCACATCACAATGTCAGCTGCGATCCAAAAACCCAAAATACCGCTGATAATATATTTCAAAACACATTTCTGATGTAACTAAAACAGCCACACAGAACTCATTGTACCACTTCTTTCAAAGCGCCGCCTTAGCAGATGGGTATTTATCCTTGTAGGTGTGAGTTGATTGACGGGTGCTTTGGAATGTTGCGTGAAGCTGTTTCACAGTTCAGTGTCAAGGTTATGGTGCATCAGACAAATCCGCACTAATCGTAGCCCCTAGTAAGCTCCATCTGACAGCGTGAAACTCCGCTGACGATGATTTGTTGACATGTTTTCTGAAACCAGCATGCCCAGCACATTATTTTCCCTTAAGCCTATTCACATTAATGGGGAGTGCTGAAAGGATTTAGATTGTCTGCTAAAGTATTTAATGCACAGCAAATATTTTAGACACTGCTCATGGTGCAGAAACAATACATACAGTTTCCAGCATTCTTGGTTAATCAAGCAGAACAAAACAAACGGAGCCAGTGGGAAGAGAATATCGGCCTTCTGCTGTGCGGGATGACCTGATTGGGAAGGAATTGCTGCCGTTATTTTCCTTTCTCTCTGTTTTTTCTTTATAAAAGCATACTGGGACGTTTACGTGTATGAATATTTACTTTATTCCATCAGGCTGATAAGAAATGAATGATTACATCAGATTGGGAGTCTATCATTGTTCCCAAATGAACTGTATGTGTCTGCCCTACAGTGTTTAAAAGGATTGCTGGAAAAATACAATATCTTCTTTGTCAGCACTTAGGGTCTATATAGTCGTGCCTCAGGATATCCCTTTCCCGAAAGGAAGGATTGCCCCATTTCATTTTTTTTTTTCAACTCTCACGCTACTCATCACATTAACACCTCAGCTACACTCCAAAGCAAAGATTCCCTCTCATAATGGGATTAGTCAGAGCAAACTTTCCATTTTTTTAATCTTGTGTAAAGTGCTACAGCCTTTGTTTTCCTGTAAACCGAGATGAGAATCGACATTTTCGGCTTCAAATTTTTCAGTCTAGGATGCATTTCAAGTGTTTACTCTGAGGAAGCAATTTACTTCTACCGCCTCTTTGCTGACACCGTTGCAAATTTCAACAGGATTGTATTAGTTCTTTTGCACGATCGTCCTGTATCATCTAACACCCAAGGCCCTTCATACACCCTTCCTCCTGATCCCCTTCCAGATGTTCCCTTTTGACTTCCTCCCCATCTGCCATTCTCTTTGCTCCCGAGCAAAATCAATAGCAAGTCCATTTGCCATATCATACTGTAGCGTCTCCCCAAACTCCGGATGGTAATGATGCGATGATAACCCAGGAGTAAGGCGCAGGGGGGAGAATTTTAGTCTGATCAATACAGCTGGTGTGCAGTATGACAAGGTTTTCATAAAGATGCACCATTCTTCTGCTACTTGTCACCATGATGCTTGATATTTTTGATGAAATAAATGAAAATGGGCTTAACTAGAGGCCATTTTCTGCTATTGGCACTTTTATGAATAAAACATTTGGTCATGCTATCGGTGATATCTGTCCATCATCTTTAGGGGGTTTAGGGTCAGTTTATGGGTCACAGACTAAAATTTTCTCTCTGTCCCTGGACAGTAGTTGTGATATGAGCCACCATGACATCACCCCACTAATGTGCTCCTCTGCCAAAGAGAGGCAAAGAGTGGCCTTCCTTGGGGGAGATTGCAGTGAGGGGCTTTTGCGTTATGAGCTGCCCCTCACTTAAAGCCAGCCTTCTGCTTCCTAAACATGCATTTAATACCCTCATTAATGATATATGACAGGAGGGGATCAATGCAGGCTGCAAGTTAGAGCCCCGTATCTCTGTTTGTGTGTGTGTGTCTGCAAGCATTTGTATGTATCCATGTGTGTTTGTCAGTGTACCACTCCATATACTGCCTTTAATGGGTACATGCTGTTGAACATCTTAGAGACTGGACTGCCACTGGATACATTACACCTCACAGAGGAGGGGAGGATATCTGTGGAGGTCAGCTGAGGGTTAGGGTTAGGGTTAGAGATTGCATCAGTTAAGGCTCATCAGCGCTCTGTACCTGATATCCAAACTGAAGAACTTCTTTTTTTTTTTTTTTTTTGGTCGGACTTACTGGTATTTAGTAGAGAGAGGAAGGATTCAGGGGATATGAGTCATGCCATGTTATCATGGGAGTATAGAGGAAGACAGAAAAGACAAAACCACAATGGAGACATCAACAAAGGAATGTAATTGATGTATTAATAGATTTTTTAATTAAACTTTAAATTCTAAAAATGATACACAAATGTCCTTGGATTATATTATTTATAGGAATATTACCAATATTACGTGAACATATTTTATCTGTCCTGAGAGCAAATGTCAGTAGACATTAGAGTTCCAGCTCTTTGACAGTGCATGATTCAGATAATTTTCTGCTCCCCCCCTTTTTTTTTTGTTGAGAAGTGCAATGATTGTCTTCAGGCCTTAAAAGAAAGCCAGTCCATCATTTTATTTTAAAAGCAAAATCAAAATCACCAGTTCTGCAGAGACTTGATGGTTTTCACTAGCAAACCACAGTAAAATGTAACGGTTGTCTCTGTGTTGCATTTTGTATTCAGTAACAGTGCTGCTCTATATTTACACTGGGATGTGCAGTTAGGAAATATTGTAATGTAGTTCAGAAATATTGTTGGCATGGCTCCATGCATGCGTGATATTGTATCTCAGGTCATTATACAATGCACAGAAAACCGTGGAGGCACGCTGCCAGAGACATCAAAATAATCTTCAACGCTGGGATTGAATTCCTGTTTACAGAGCATCAAGGTTAACCCGAGTTTTAAAAGGTAAAACCGAAGAACCATCTACTTGACCCTGTGACACTCTATTTGAAGGAATCCGTGGCTGAGGTGATAGCATGTAATAAAGCCCCGAGTTCAAAGTTTGGATTTGATTTCCACCCAGCATGGCCCACTGAACAGGGCCCAACAAGCCCATCCAACAGCCATGGCAACCATTCAGCGCTTTATTTTCTTATTAGATTGCTCTCCCAGAATTCCATTTTTATCCACATAGATCTGGCCAGTGAATCACCATTAAAGGGCCCATCAAGCTGTCAGGCCATCCGAAGTGCAGGTGCTGCGAGCCGACTCCACTGTAAACAAGCAGCACAGGCCCCCTGAATAATGGAAGCTCAGACTGTTTTATGTTGTTCAAGGGGACTTAAAGAGATTCATCTCCTGCTGCTTTTCACCAAGTTTGCTTCACAACTCCAGGCTGGGTGGGGGGTGGTGGGGGGGGGGGGGTGTGTAAGGGGAAAGGAGGGGGCTTGGAAAAAATGGAAATCTTTCCCCACATTCTCAGACATCACTACCTGAGAGGCTGTGCCAGAGAGCTTTGTTTCTAGAAAGGTGTCTAAATGGAGCATTTTATGCCTGGCTGAACACTGACACTAAAAAGCTGAGACTTCTTCATATCTGACAGATTTCCTTTCATTATCTATTCCCCATAATTTCTTCAGTAGTTAAAGGGACTGCAGTTCTTTGTAGAGCATCAAAATGCCCGACTTAACTATTTGAGACACTAGACAATTGCCCGCTGGTCCTCGATCCCCCAAGGTCAGAGAGAGAGAATGGAAGTACCCAAGAAAAACAAATGCAGACCATAGTGTGGTTGTCACATGCTCCACCAACACACATGAAGGCTGGCTCCTCTTTTATTCTCAAATAAATTGCCCAGAAGAAGTGCTCACACATAAATGTGTCCCGCATAAACTGGAAGAAGAGGGCTGTTTTTCATGATTTGCGAAAATGGTCCTCAGAGTTTATCTTGTGTTGTTAAGTTTGAGTGACATCACCTTTCCATTAGATTATTAGACATTCAAGAAATGGCATGTTCTCAAGAAGTGGCCTGACAGTTTTTTGTTTTTTTTTCTAAGCTGAACAGCGGTAAAGCAGCAAGTTGTTGCCAAAGTGCTTCACTTTACTTAAAGTGGAGGGTTTTTTTTTTTTTTTCCAAAGTAAAATAATATATAAGGAGCTTTAACTCCATAAAATGATCTGAGAAAATCTGTCGTTACTCTCCCAATTGGAAACTGTGAGCTAGCAAATGTGTGCTAGATATAACTCTGTGGGGTAGTTAGCACCTTAGTGTCCTGTGTTCTAGGGTGTCTGGTTGTCATTATGGGTGATGGGCAACAACACAGGCAGGTGGGGCTCAGTGCTTCAGGTTCGCTGACAGTTTTGCGAAACTGTAAAAGATATTATCCGAGGGGAATGAAAACAGCACTCAGCGGGTCTGTCAGGGAAGACAGACAAGTTAAAACAGATGATGCGCGTCCCGGTGACTGCCCCATCATTTTAGTTCCCTGCTACAAATGCAGCAGCAAAGAACCCTGGGTCGCCACATCTGGCCAGGCTTACCTCGGGGCTGAAGGCTGGGGCCTGGGGGGACAGGAGGGGAGACTAAAGGAGACCTGTCAGAACAGACCAAACAAAGCATTGCTGGCTACCGACAGGCTAAACGCCAAGAGCACCCGAGACATGGTTTCTGCTTCTGTTTTGTCCCTATCAGCCCTTCAAAGTGACACCTCACTGGGAAGTGGATGGCTTTTATTTCAGTGTTTACAATATGCGGCTAGCTTCTGTTTACGGTAGCTGAGGGTACTGACACGATGATGCGTCTGAGAGACCCAAAAGTGAGCGTGCAGCTTTCACAGTTGAAGATGATGTAATTATTTGAAATGGGTAACAGTAATGTGGCTTCATTGAGATTTGATTCGTTTAAATGTATGCCAAAGTAAACATTGTCTGACATATTGTCTTGGACTGGAAACGAAAACAACGGAGGAAATAAAAACATACTCAAAACCTTTTGAATTTCCTCGAGATCTAATTGCCTACAAAAATACATAACTGTGATACTGCAGCACGTTATGCATCATTGAAGTTACACAAACAGTACATTGGGTAAAGGCTAATGTTTCTAGCCCATCAAACTGCTGAATTTCCTTCTTTACTCTGTAGCGGTGAGGGCTTGTGGCCCCTGGCGCTGAGGGCTTCAGAGGAGAAGAGGCCCTAGCTAGAGAGGGCGTAGGGCAACATGGGGTGAGTGAAGGACACAGTGTGGGGTCACACTGGGGCTCTTCCTGCTCGGCATGTTCCATGCCCCAGCGCTCTGGAGGCCAGAGCCTGATTACTGCACTAGGATCCAGCCGCAGAGCGTTTTCATTAGGGAGAGGGCCAAGATCATCCAGGAAGGTTCCGGCCCATTAATACATTTGAAACGGCGAATGAAAAGGGGGGCCGTCGGGGGATTTTAAAGGGAGGGTGTGTGGGTTATTTTGAAAGGGGAGAGCCCTGTGGAACGACCATGAGAGCCTTAGTGAATAAATACCCCGTGGATCATCTTAACCTCATTCTACTTCCCCCCCCCCCGTCCTCTCCCTAAGATCTGCAGCCAATTTTCCTGCAATTGAGGATAAATTGTTTGTGAAATCCATGTCGATCCTTCCACTGGGAATCCACTCCCAGAAGATAGAGAAAGGAGAACTTGGCTGGATGGATAACTACAGTGAGAATGGAAACAGTGTATGGAGAGTCCGGTTAATCATCTGCTTCCTGTTACAGACTGCTTCTCATACGGACAATCACAACATGCCGCAGAAACAGATTTCCCATTCACACTTGAAGTAGCTGTGAGTGATCAAAGTAACGTCATTCATGTGATACCTTACAAGAGGACACTGACAGATGTTTGCGCAAAGAAGTGATACTTCTGATATATATATTTGGGGGTCAGGGGACTGGGGTCAACGCAAGATTACAAATGCAGGGGCCGAATTTCCCAGGGTTTGTGTTACCTTTGTGTTAGGTTCTCTGCTCGCACACCTTTGGTCTGCCTGTAGTCGAAAACACAAGACAGCAGACTGGTCTAATTATAATGCAGGTAAACCTCTTATCTTCCCCCTCTTTGGTAAAAATGATATTTCCCCAGCTCGTAGTTGCACCGCTGTTGGCATTTATTACCAATATCCAGCCTTTACTCCTGGAGGAAGGCAAATCTCCTCGTGTCAGTTTCAGAACTAGTTCATATTTTTTCCTGCACCGTGGTATAATGACTGCTATTGATTTTTCATCATCCCTTATTAATGTAGTGTGGTACTCTGGCCAATTTGTAATCGTATATCATACCTATCTACATTTTCCATGTTAAGTTATTCATGTACTTGTAACTAAAGGTGTCTCTGACTTCAAGGTCTTCCAAACCTGATGGCTGTATTTCAGGAGACTCCTGTGAAGCCTCTCCCAGCTTGGTGTTTAATGGGATTTTTTTTTTTTTTTTAAGAGCAACTCCATAGCAGATCTCAACAACTCTAACCAGCCTGTCTATAGGGCTTTTTGATTAATTTAATATATTAATATGAAACCAGAGACTGCATGTGACCTTGTATGGTCCACTGGCTCATCACAGACCTCAGACAGCATCCCTGCCAATAACACAAAAGCCAGACTGGGCTCGCCAATCCACTGCAAAGTGAGCTGTTAAAGCCTGACGTGTGTTTTGTCATTGAAGCACGACAGGGAAGAGGATGACGGTAAGCACTGAGCAGTGCTCAGGGAGCAGTGGGGGTAAAAAGGCTCTGTGACTTGGCAACAAGGATCGCAGCCTGTGCCAGCACAGCTGTCCGGCAGGCGTCCCATTCAGTGCTGCTCCCAACAAGTGAGCGACGACCAATCTATCACTACAGCTGCCGGGCACGCAAGGACACAAAGGTGTAAAACCCAGCCTGCAGAGGAGAGGGGCTCAGCCGTGCTCTGACAGAGTGCGAGAGCTCTACACATCGTAATCTGCACTAAAGCGATCTAATTGGCCTCTCTATCTAGGCAGTAGACTAACAGAATATTTTGCCGTCTTTATTATATTCATGGGTCAGTTTTGCAATTACATTGTGATCTTTGGAAGGATTCCCAACAGCAGAGTGGTTGAATCCCTTCTGTACCAAGTGTGCCTTGTTTACTCAGCCCTTGTAAGGACATCTACATCTACAGTGGAAAATCTAAGGGAAAAGGCAAATCACTTATACTTTTCAATTATGTAATTCAGTCAACTGTTAATAACACGGAGGGCGCCAGGTCTGTGGAGTCTCTTCTGTGAGGAAGACAATAGTGAGAGAGGAGATTTTATGAGCCGCCGTTTCTGTTTTGTGCCAGGTTTTTGTTTACACTTTCATTATATCTCTACTATATTATCTGAGGCCTACATCCTGAGTCCAATCTCGCGGTTAGGTTTTAATCTCCTGACGCACTCAGCTCACTTGCCTTGCTGTCCTGTGCCACACAGGGAATCGGAGAGGGGTTATATTACAGCACATGAATCAAGGCAAAATGAAATGCACTCCAGACGCTTTCAGATGGTTTTAATTTATGGCAGAGGCCTGCGGATACAAAAAAATGCATTAAATGTAATCTGATCACTTTATTCGATGCTGAATTTATGAGCAGTCGGACTCTGTCTGGCTGAGTGAATGATTTTAAAAATAGACACTGTGATAGATTGCAGACCTTTAACCCCAAAATATGTTGATAATAGTATTAGCAATGATAAGAATTCAAATGTTTATGTTATGCATGGTCTCGCGTGTAAACAATGAGTATCTCAGTATTAGGAACAGCACTCCAAAGTACCAAGAACTTTACAGACCATTTACAGTATTAGATTCAGTTGACTGCAACAGACTATTAGGTTTGAATTTACAAAGTGAATCAGTGACTTCATAAAAAATAAGATGAAAGACGTTCTAATAATAAGTCACTTGAGTAACATGTTTGATTTTTCGTGCATCAGTTGAGAAGGGATTGACTTTCTCCATCTCCTCTGTTGTGGTCTATGTTCCATTGATGTCTCAATTGTAAAAATCATCTCTCATTCTGTGTCCTCAGAGATCAAATCAATTTATGAGAGTTGGATATCTGTTGTTGAACCAAATCCATTATGGTCAATCCAACCCAGCAGGGCATTTGGCTTGCACATTAAGAGGTCCACAGGCATTTACAGTGAAGTGAGGAGACGCATCAAGTTTTAATGCTCAAAGCCACAGAAACCAATGAAGGATTAGTCTGAGTCATTACTTGACATTAATGCCTTGTGGCATTAAACGAGAAGTGCAGAACCCTGTCGTACAAATATTTTTTTTTTTTTTTTTTTTTTTTTGGCAAAACACGAGAAGTGATCTGAGGTTGTTTTTAATCTTTTGCTCTGTTGAGCAGATAATGCATGGCCACAAGCAAGAACATTAGCATACAATCACACCATTTCCAGCTTGTGTGTGGATGAAAAGATTTGGGAAGTGCATCCATCAGCAATCTCAGGGCTGCGCTGAAAAACAAAATTGCCTCTTCCTTCCTTCAACTCTGACCTTTCTGCAACCAGTGACACCTGGTAGGCAAGGATGTTGTATGGAGAAGGATGTGTCTCCTTCATATGTACTGTGTTTGGAAAATCAGAAGATGTTGGCTGTCGTGGTGTGCTCCAGCTTGGATTGAGTGTCTAATTTGTGTGTTGAAATGTTGATTTTCTTCTGACGGCAGCTTGTGAACATGTGTGCGGGGAGACTTTTCCCACTTTCCCGCCTCCGCTGTGAAATCAAGAACAACTTCAAATCTGGTGCTTTTGCATCTGCCCGGCCCCTCACTCTGCTCAACGGGTGCATTACTTACTGCTTTTGTTACCTGTAGACACAATAAAAGCATGCTATGGATGGAAATGTCAGACTGTCCCTGTCTTTGGGTCAGGCTGAGGCCTGACTACATCGTTTCTGGGATGAGAGATGCAGGAAACACGCAGAAAAAGAATGATAACAAATTATAATCGAGCAGGGGATTCACTGGCCGGAGCATTGCTCTTGCTCTTGCCCCAGCTTAAGAACTTTTGAACCAGTGAAATGCCATAAAACATGAAGCATCTTATGAAGCACACCTATTCTGACACACCATCTCTGTAGACGCCTGATCTTTTGTATATATAGTGTCATTTCTTCCAAGGTACAAAGTCACAATAACTCCCTTTTCCCATAAAATCCAATTTGTGTAAAACTTTAATTAACTGTTGTTGAAATCTTTCTGCTCTGACCTATATTTTGTGTAAAACTTACACCGATCCCCATAAATAACATGGACTCACTCCATCCAGCATATATAGCATACTGTAGTTTAGTCTGTCAACACTTCTGTCATTTGTTTTTATGATTCCATCATCAACAAATTAACTTCATTGTTATTGTCTTTGAAGAAAAACAGAAAAGTGAAATGAAAAATTCTTATTTTCCTTCAGTATGAATGAATGAATGGCACAAGTTCTGACCTCCTTTATCTTCACCGTAGATCTCAAACTAACAGACACGACATAACAAACAATTGAAGAACAGTTCAGCCCTTAGAGTTTACATCTGAAAACAGTGAGAGAAAAAGTGCCTATCTGCAAATCTTTGTTCAAAGATGATGCACAAAGACTGAAAAATAAAGCCCAAGGATGAGGCAATGATTGTAAGGGATGCTTGTGATACATCTTTTCATTCTCTTGTTTCTCCAGCTGTGCAGCACCTATCTCGGAGTAATTGCTACAATTGTACTCTGCGACTGGAATCATGAAAGGCCAGTCTGAATGTAAATCTCCTGCAAACAGCAAAACTACAGCAGAGCAAAATCAGAGGCAGCCATGTTTTGACAAGTGCGTGATGAGTGTCCACACACTTGTGTGCTCATTTACAATTAGATAAGCTAGCTCCTACCCACAATCCCTTTCAGAGCCTGCCACCCTGACTTTCTCTCTGCCTGACTGCTCACATAAGCTCTTCTTTTAATGTCAAGTTCTGAGCCCAGTTTTGCAAACTTTCTTTGCTTAAACAAAGAGAGACTACTACTGTATTCCATCTCTTTGCTTTCTCCACTGCAAGTGTTGAAATAGTTACAAGGACTTGGTGGTTGGTTCTGTAAAGATAGTGTTAAAAAAAGAAAAAGAAAAGACTTTTGGATCTTGAAGAAATTATTCACGGCTGTAGTTCAGAGGAGCGCTCACATGATGGGCTGTGACAAGTGTACCGCTCTAAGCACGTCCCTGCCAGCCTGGAACTCAGAGCTGCATGCCTTCCACAGACACCATTAGTGCTCTGAACTGGGAGAACGGCTCGTCATCATGCTCTCACAGAGGAACAGAGGAACCGTGGTAACATTTCTGAGATTTGGCGGCAGTGAAGTTTGTTTTGAAGGCTCGCCAAAGTGAAACATATGATCTGAAATTGGAATTTTTCTTTTAGTCTGGAGTACCATGTCATGAGCTTCTCAATATTCTTGTCCCATTTGTATCTGAAGGAGCAGATAAACACTTTTCATGTCTGGTGGTTCTTTTATTCCCAGATTATATCTAGTAGTCACATAAAAATTTTATTTTTGGTTTCTATTAACTTTTTTTTTTTTTTTTTAAGATATATTTTTTTAGCTCATCATTGATAAACAAACAAACAAAAACAAAAAAACAAAAACAAAGAAATGCAAACAAATTTTATACTAAAAACAGAACAGACATTATAAAAAAAAGTATCATCTGTAATTGCCCTGGCCTTTGTTTTGCAGTCCAGACAAGAAGGGTTTGTGCATTCAGAGACAATAACAAAGGAGCTTTGGTTTAGGCCGAGCATCAGGACAATGACATGTCACCCTTGTATACACACATCAGATAAAGTGATGGGACTTGGGCCATCCCAGACTACCATAACGACCCCACACTTTCCTCTCATGCATGTACGCCTTTGTACCTTTGGTCTATTATCTGTTTCTGACAAGGCCTCCAGCTATCTAGATGAGCCGGGGAGTTGAAGTTGTGCGCGTTCACAGACCTAGTGACTGTCTGATGGGGACAAAGAGGGTTCAAACAAACCAAGCCTGTAAATTATGGAGTAAAGCTTGCTTAGAGCGTTGTGTAAATTAGCCTGGTTACATATGCACAGGCCTCCTTGTGCCCAGAGGTCATACACCAACGTAAAGACAATGGTGACTTCGCTTAGTCGAGCTGCCCTTTTGAGCGGACAAGAGAATTATCACAGAAACATAACCATAGAGGATGTGTTTTGATTTATTCATGTGTTACTGTTTTTTTTTTCAACCTATGTAGTGGAAATTCACCAACAACATCTATGTCTAAGTTTCTGTTCTTTTCCCCTCCTATCTATCTCCTTGCAACTCGTCAGACACAAACTCACCTTTATCACTAAATGAGAGGGAATGGCTGCCTTCTCCTGACAGGTTATTATTGATCCTTTTCAATGTGCTGTCAAAGTAAGATCTGCCAAATTGCAGGGTTGGTCTTAGCATGTTGTCCATCCATCCAGAAGCCGTGAGCTGCGAGGCAGGTCACTAGCTGACCAGTCAAATATCTGTCTTAAAGGGCATTTCAATTCTGACAGTGACAGCATTAGAGGAGAGCAGCCAGGGTCAGAAACAAACAAGTCTGTCTGTCAGAACTGTAAGAGGAGTGTGGAGTCTTGTCTGCTTCTGATTGCTCCCTCAGCAACACATAGTTTTTAGGTCTGAAAAGAAAAAAAAAATCATTGCACTAGTTTGTATTCTGTGTCAATCTTTCAGCAGTGAGTCCTTAAAATTGGATAGGGGGAATGGAGGAGAAACGTTGCAATCTATTAGACGTCTTTTGGGCCAAATATGCTAAATGTGCTGTACCGTTAATCATGTTAGAGGAATATACTTACATTTGAGAGAATTACAGTTTCTACGCACTAAATGTGAAGCTTTTGTTTAAAAGCATTTAACCTCGGGACCAGAGCTGAAAATCAGCCAACTGGTTTACATGTCACCATTTCCAGAAATGTTGATGTCCATAAAATATATGAAATTAGATTAAATAAATCTGGTACCAGAAGTAGGCAGCTGGCTTAGCTTAGCAGAGAGAATGGGAGTAAGGCCATGCTGTTATCCTCAGGGTGCCGAACAACCACCGCAGACTGTAGGAAGCCATTGTGCCCTTGAGATATCATTTAGGCTACATGCCTGTTGGTGCCTATTTTAAACATAACATGTATGAATTACAATTTATAGAGTCCCGCAATATTTTAACAGTTGTCCATAAATGGTGCATTTTCCAGATTTGAGGGTAACCGTCCAATAAGAACTTTATGTACTGTAGCATCATTGCGAGAGCTTTACCATAATGTCCGCTGGAGTGTGTGTACTGTAAATAATATGGACCACACATATCTCAGCACTTGGCCTTAAATGTTCCTGAAGTGTTACACGTTTTGACTGTTGCTGTGTGTGTGTGTGTGTGTGTGTGTGTGCGCGTGTGCGTGACCTATTGTTGATGAGAGTTGTTCATCAGAGGAGGAGTTTCAGCGTGTTGTCTGCCCAAGCAGAAGCTCGATGAACCAGTGAACCTGCAAACCTTGAAATGCAGATCTGAGGCCTGCTGTGGAGTGATGACAGCTGTCATAGTTCTGTGATAAAGTCAAACAAAAGAGAGACGGAGTGAGAGAGAGAGGAGGGGAAAAAGAGAAGAAGCAGCAACTTCAACACTTTTGTGCTGAAGACACAAGCGGATCTTTTTTTTTTTTTTTGTAGGGGGGAAGTAGAGTGCTGAATTTTCCTGCTCAGCATAAAATGTGTTGGATTGAGAAATAAATAAAGGCTGTGAGTGACCACTTGAAACGCTGCTGCGCTGCAGGGGATCCTGATGCTAATATGCTGCTGTGATAGCAATATAGAATGAAGGGGTCCTCCTCTGTCTTTGATACATATTATCCCTCTGAATCTTTTTTACTAGCCTGGCACAACAAGAATAGAGTCCCTTAGAGAGTAAATGAGGGCCTTTTGTTGCAAGCTGACCTGCAGGCACTGAGCAGCCATTAACATAAGCATATGGGTAATATCTAACATTGCTGCCTTCTGCTTTTGTGTATAAGAAATAATGATGCCTCAATGATATGGCTTTGTTGTATGTACAGTACTGTGCACTTCTCTGGGGAGATAATAGGATGACCTCACATGGTCAAAGAATGTTTCCAGTTCAGATTTCAATCTCATCATATATTCATGTTCAACATAATGCTAAGATTATTTTCAGAGCATTATCTGCTCCACGGGCTTAGACTAGCTCATAAGAATCCTGGTCCTGTCCTAAGTTTTCTGTGTAAAATGAGCCCGTCTACCACACACAGGGTCACTGCACTGGAATCGTTTTGTGAGCTGCTATGTTGAGGGTGTGTGGGCAAAACTTAAGTGAGACCCCAAGCAGGAAATGGACAGGAGGGGATCAAAATGAGTGATGGAGCGACAGAGTTCGACTGGGAAAAAGGAAAACACCAAACTAAGAGCAAGGACCTTCTCAAGTTTCATTTTAATAGCACAGGGCCATTTTTCTCCCTTTACGCTACAGGCCTGGCCATTAGGGCCTCTCTGTAGAATGTGTAAACCTACTGCTATTAAAACCACAATTTGCACTGTCAGCTCCTATGAGCCAAATCTATGACCGCACTACAACCCCCCCACCCCCTCTACCCCATATCTCTGCTAGACTCAGACCCCGTTTTCCCCTTTTGTAACAACTTTCAGGCCACAATAACCATCATCAGTTAAAGGCGGCGGGTCCATTACACTTCCCCTGTTCACACAGCCCTGCATTAAGCTAATATTATCTATTCCCACAGTGGCCCACCCCTTCACACACCCCATCAATTATTAATCTGCCTGCTCACGGCTAATGTTTGGTCTGAATTATTTAAACCTATCTTCATTTATCAATAAACATAAATGTTAAACAAAGAATGCTGATGAGCATGAATTACACTGTAAAAAAGTTTATGAGATAATTTGGATGGGAGGTGATTTATAGGTGCGATATCACAGTAATGTTTCAAAGGAAGGACAGAGGATTGTAAAGTGAGAGGGAGGGAGAGGAGAAGCATTCTCACATCAAGCCTGGCCATTTTGTTTATGGTCAATACTGTCACCACTTTAGTAGTCAAAGAGAAAACACCCTTTTCAAGCCACATTTCAAAATGTAACTTGGTTTTTGTCTTATCCTTCTTTTTCTTAAGAAAAAAAAACAAAACAAAACACATAAGTGAATCCAAATCTGTGCCCCAGATACACTATTTTCTGCTGTTGAAAGCTCTTACATATTAGTCCAGTCCTCCCTGGGGTGCCATTACTGGTCAATACCCCTGCAGTGAGAACAAAATGAACCAGTGCCTCTGAGATGTCCAACCTGTTAAAAGGAGAAATGAGCAGACGTGAACACAACTTCTCTGCTGGGTCTTGCTCTGAAAGAGAGGCCCATCCTGCTGCAGCCTTTTGACTAATGAGGGAAAACAGGCAAACGTCACAGTTCTCCCTAAGCAAACATATTTGGATATTATGGATGACCTATGGAGGCAGGAATAATACAACTCCTGACGGGTGTGAAGGAGCTCGGAGAGGAGCTGGCTGCCAGGCAGACAGATGTCACCTAAGAAGTCCATGCCACCTTGTGGAATGCTGGGAATTCCTTGCTATCGTGCCCTGCAGCGGAGGGGATGGCTTGGAAGATACGAAGAAATAAATACCACCTTTACATATATCTCAGTACATTACTTATGTTACACAAAGAAGGAGTCGTCTTGGGGTACATGTGCTTTAGAGGGATGTTGGTAAGAGTGGGTGGGATTGGTTCACCTCCAAAACACCCAAGACTCCCATATGCAATCCACCTGTTATTATTCAAACAGTCTGAATGGACAGATTACATTTCCGAGCACAAAGAATGGCAGTCTGCAATCACAGAGATATGAGAAAGAGCAGCCTCACATTTATAGTGACACCCAGGGGTATGGCTCCTCATGTGATTTTAGATCATTCCACTGACATTTTACTACCATTGTCCAAATTAGATGCCCCCCCCCCCACCCCCCACACCAGCACCCCCACCGTCCTACCACACCACAACACCTAAATCCCCACCCTCAATACCTCCATGCTACTGTCTCCTGTGTTGGGTAAACAAGGCGGAACCCTCGTCAGCGTGCTTAAGCTGGCGGCTCGTGACAGAACGCTGAATGAGTGATTTAAGGTTTCAAGTGAGCAGCTTTCACAGTTAATTAACCTGCTGATGGCTGTGCATGTGTGGAGAGGAATGCGGGATTCAGGAGAGGAAACTGTCTTCAGTTGCTTTGCCATTTCAAGTCAAGACAGCCACGAGCGTTACAGTGACACGGAGGCTAAAGCCTTCAAGCGAAGCGCTCACTCATTTGTTTTTGTGGAAGCTGCTGGTTCTGCAGGTTTTGCCCCATCTTTTCTCCTCACCTTCAAACACAAAAAAAGAGCCAGAAAGTGGCTCTCAGCTCGGAGCCTTAAGGGTATATATAGGAGAGATAAAATTCATCAAAAGTATATGTGTGCATGAGTCCCAAACCGCTGAAACACCTGGCCCGCTGCAGTGGTAGACAGCTTGCCAAAGTTTATTTTATTTCAAGTTAAATAACAGACTTAATTATCATGAAGCATTTTTTTTTTTTTACATTTGGATATGATTTCACTCTTTTACACCTTTATATTGGATATAACCACTAGGAAAATTTTCTAAGCCTTAAATTTGTAATTATGCAAACCCTTAACTTCCATTAGAATGGCCGTATACCAACAACTACTTCACCTCCATGAAATCTACAGGAAGTTGGCTGTTAAGCTGCATTTAAATATGAGCTAATCACTCCCGCTGTAAATTTCCTAAACACTTGCCATTCACACTGGGAGGTCAGATTCCTTGGGGCATAGATGTGTGCCTAATTTGCTCTTGGCCGATTGGAGAAAAACACACACAGACACACACTTTGAACGTGGAGCACTAATAGTCATCGATGCTCCCCAGGTTTCTTTCGAAACTTGATATGTGGCAATCATGAAAAGCTGTGTCTTCACCTGTTAGCAGAACACCCACCAGTCTCTGGGGTCACTGTGTGCTTTTTCTCTGGTTTACCACCCAAGCAGGGGCATGGCTGTGGGAGGATAGTGTGTGTGATTCATGCCCTGATAATTATAGTGTGTGTCCTCACCATCCACAGCATCAAACAGATGCTGTGGATGATGTTCACTGGCAGAAACTTGTGTGTTTCTTCAGATGTGCTTTGTAGTTTCACTGAGGCATACATTTCTAGATGATGGGTGTAATATTTTAATTGCAATTCTGGAAACGTTGTATGTAAAGATAACCTTTATTCCTCTCTTATTTTTTACATTTTCCCACAGCTAATTAATCTGAATGTAAATTGGTGGCACAATGACAACCTACATAAATGGAGTAATTGTCTTCCAAGATGGAGCTTTCGCATATTCATCCGTGTGGCAGTAAGGTAAAACTCTTGGCTAATTTACATCATCCTTGAGGCAGTGCAGCAAAACAATTTCCCAGTGAGGACAAAAGCATTGACAAAGCCAAGTAAGAACATCTAAGTCATTATTGACTCTTAGCCTTTTTTAACTACTCTCCTAAGAACACTATAATTGTCTATCCATGTATATGAGTAGCTCCAGGTTGTTTCAGATTGCTCTTTGATGAGTTCATGTGCGTACCCCTCGGTAAATTATACAGTCGTAGTTAGTGCTGATATGGATTGTAGGGTAATCAGGGGAGCATTTTACTCACTGATTTCTCTTTTCTATTTCCTTGTTTAAGTTTTAAAAAAATCAGTTAGGCCTTGTAAGTGATTTAACAAAGGAAAAACAAGAGATTATATATGAACAGGATGAATAAAAAATATCAACTTTGAACATATAAAACCGTGCAATGTGTTTATTACAGTTATGCACCCATGCTTATTGAAATAAGCAGACACTGTAGATAGGCGCGTTTGAAATTAAATGGAATTAGTCTTACCTGTTAGTGATACACAGTGAATATAATATTGTTACTGGTCTTGAGTCCTGTATGAAAGCCATGACACTTAAAAATTCAGCACACACTTGTAATCTTCATTTCCAAACTCAGAATAACACACTTGTTAAAGTGCTGAGATGCTGAGTGAATAATATGTGTATGCATACATATGTGGGGTTTTTTTTTTTTTCTAAAGGGAAATGGGAATGTGGAATATAATGCTGCACCACTGATCTATGGGAGTCAATGATGCAACCCTCTCCCAAGGCACTCTGGGATGCATTTAGGACATGCATGGAGAAAACAATGGCGGGTGTATTACCAGAAAAGATAAATCTATCTCATTAATCCCTTATTCTCCCAGGCTGGGAGGCACATCTAAGGGAACATGCAGAAGCAGTATTGTACGCTAGGATCTTTCACACAGATGGGCAGAGAGGAGGAAAGCAAAGGGAGGAGGGGCCACAGTGTCAATCTGTGTATCATTAGACAGTGCAGTGATGGCGAGAGGAAGAGAGGGATTACCAAGATCTGGCTTTCACAACAAAATGATCAATGACGTCTTTGTCTTGTCATATAAAACAGGCTGTATCCCCTTTTCTTTGAAGCCATGCATTCATATTTAGTCCCTCTGTTGGAACACATGAAACTGATGTATGCAGCGGCTGTAGAATGAAGTAGTTTAAAGTCATTTTGTTATTTCTTGATCCTTCTATATATGTATTTGGTCTAAATTTCAGGTATAGTGTTTATCGACAAGATGGCAGTAGTTTTTTGGCCCGCAATTCCCCAGTACCCTTCTCCTGCAGCTTGTTCAAATTACCACCAGTAAATTCGATTGATTTCCGTCAAAAATGACATTGATTTTTGCCCATCTGAAATGGCGAGGGAGTCCATAAAACAGATAAAGAGGTCATAACCATTTTACCAGCCTGTAGAATCCCACAGAAAGATTTAAGAGGTCATGAAGGTCTGATGGTTAAAAATGAGCCTTATAGAGCATCCTGCAAAAGGACAGCGAAATGTACCAAGAATGCTGCATGACAAAAAGACTCCTCTATAAATTACTGAGCGATGATAGCTGGTGGCTTTGGAAACAGATGTGTTGCGAAATATTTGTTCCCCCCACCCCCCCTTTTTTTTTTTAATCTTGAATTTATACCAAGATCATAAAGTGTTATTCAAAGATTTATGCCGACACGTTTATTTTTTTTTTAATGGAACTCCAAAGAATACAAATGGAAGTGGGCTTGCCCGGGTGAAACCCAAGTTGATTGCAAATTCAATTAGGCAAATTCCTTTGCTAATTTCAGAGGTTGATTGATATCTGATACACCTGAAGTTGGGAGATTTTCCTGTGGATAAGGGCTCTAAATGAAAAGCCTTCAGGTTTGAATGGTAGTGTGGAATTTGAATAGCTTCACTGTGTAGCTGGGTTAAAATCTCCTCTAGTTACCAGATCATGGTTTTGTATATTACAAAAATAACTGCTCCTAGACTACGTCAGAATAAATGTTGGCATGTGTCTCATCCGATTTAGGCGTAGATTGTAGAGCGTGTACTTCCATTCGCTTAACTACGCTATGAAAATCAGCTTGGAGACTTCAAACTTGCTGGGGGGAGGCTACAAATATATTTTGTTCTTGTCAAAGTATGGCTGAGTAATATTTTACTTAAAGTGTGCAGACATTTAAAATCTACTGCTGACCTTGTTGCCTTGCTCCAGGGCACTTTTTGGGGGCTAATGAGAGAGCAGCAAATGTTATTGATTCACATCCTATCCCACTTTATTCTGCCCATATGGGGATCACACTTTCATGTCTGTGAATCCTTATTCTTCTTGAGTGCATTGCTAACTTTTGGTTGAATGTGTTTGAGCTTTGTGTGTACACACCACTGGGTTGCTAGCCAGCGCCTGTATTGCTGACAGATAAACCAGTATTACTAATTTATGTCTCACCATTCCCTAGTCTGGACTAAGTGTTGAGGATCCCATGTCTGGGGGGCCGGGCTAACTTTCAGTCCTGTCAAACTTTTTATTTCAGCTGTCAGAATGGTGACGGACGTACAATTACCCTTCCTGACACATTCAGCCGCATATGCCGTGACAGGCTACGTGGAGGAAAATGGACCCCCCCATGTCTTCTTGGTATAGCCCTTCATATGAGACGGTAGGAATGGAGAAGGCGCACACCTCTTCCTTGTCTTTTTCCTCCTGAGACACAATTTACTTCTATAAAGAAGAAGGGGAAAAAGGAGTTGGTTGGTGGAGGCTGATTGGAGAGCCCACAGCAGTCAATGTGGACTTAAAAGTCGAAAAATGAAAACACCCATCGATCTGAAAAAAAGATGAAGATGTTAAATTCTAGTTTGGAAAACAAACACCCAAAAACTCTTCTCAATACCGCTCTCATCAAACCAAACCCCCGAAATCAGTAAATGATATTCGGCGTTCTGGTGAGAATGTTGAGTGTGTTTTGTCAGTCCTCCAGATAACCCAGATCCCTCCGGAAGAAGCATCTGGTGTCATGAAACGTGCAAGATCTAATCCAGCAACAGATTTTTGTTCAATCCAAAATAAAAGCTGAAATATCTGATTATCGCATACACGTTTTTGGGGCTGATGACAGAACTCTAACCATTGCGCTCAGACGTAGACGTTCAGCTCTGCCAAATCCACATAATGAGATCAGATTATACATCTCAAAACCATGAAAATAAATATGTCTTTCTGCAACCTCGGCTTTGAGGTTAGCCAGGCTGGAGCACTGCCGTTTTTTGGACATGCATGAAAGGTTTTGTATTTATTTCACTGATCTATCTGGAAGTAGTGAGACTTCCTCTCTATAAACCACTAAAGTTTTAATAATAGATATGTAGAAAACTGGGAAGACAGCGCTGCTGGATCCGTGGCAGAACTGTTGGAGTGCCATGGGGGTGAGGGCTAATTTTAAGATAAGTGGACATCAGCATCATCGGATCAGCTTCAATTAAAGGATTTGACTGCATTTGATTCATCTGTGTCTGTGTGTTCCAGTGCTAAGCAGTAACTAAGTCTTCCAAGTAACTAAATATATTTTGCAGGAGCACACAGCAGAATGGTTAATGATGTCTTCACCATACATTAAGTCCCTCACATTTTAATAAAGATAATTCAAGTAGGCAGAGATTGTGGGATTGCATCAAAATAAAACATTTTCATGATGGTTTTCAGTGAGTTTGTAATTTCAACACTTCAGTTCAGCCCAAAGTTCACACAATAAGAACTGCAGGTTGGGACCACGATTCGGTAAATTTTCCTCTAACAGCATCATTTTTTTTTTTTTTTTTAGCTGTAAAAAGTACCTCCAGCGACATTCAGCGACATTCTCGAACTAGCCATTGCTGATCTCCCAGTGCTGTAAACAGACTGTGGGATCTGTGGGACCTGGTTCTTTGTATGTAAAACACAGAGATGAATCAAATGACAGGGGCTGGTTTGTTGCCTGTGATGTGTCCACTGTCAGAAATGAGTGCTGGCTGAGGGGTGGAGTCCACGTCTCTCCCTCTCAGTCAGCCGGTGAGGAACCCTGCGCAAGCCAACTTTCCAATGAGCCTTTGTTTTGGTTGACTCTCCTCCTCTAGCTCTCCTGTCATCCTTTGATCACGTCTCCTTGCTCTCTACCTCACTCTCTGTCTACCCTCATGGGTCTGATGGGAGAGAAGACACATTCAGGGCTGCACCAGAAGAGAGACAAAAGGATCCCCTTCACCTCGTCCATTTTTTCCCCCCGCAGGGCCATTCCTATACCCTCACCTCCCAGCCCCTTATCTGAGATCCTCAGTCAGGTGACAGAGAACACTGCAGTTTTTTATTTTTTATTTTTTATTTTTTTGTTGTCCTAGATACAAGGAGATTAGTCCCTTCTATAACTCCTCTAACCAAGACAGGGGTCAGCACCTGTGGATATCACGCCATGCAGCTGTAGCAAGATGTCAAAATATGTCAATCAACTCTGCAGATTTGCCATTTCTGGAATGAAGAAAATTTCTGGTGTGTTATTGTTGCATTTAGAGGTCCTCAGTCCGTGATCACTGACAGCTAAACCACCCAAATGCTTATCTTGTCTTTATTGTTTGCATTGTTCAGTTAAACGGCGGCTGAAATGTTAAGTCATGGTTGAATTTTAGCAATATTTTTGCTCATCCACATCCTCGTTCCAGCTCTGGTCTTTTATTTGTCTCTTTCATTTTAGGCAATGTATTGATTCTTGCATTGGCCCTGGCTGTGGCTCATACATCTTCTCTTCTCTCTCCAAGGCTCGCTGTAGTACCTCAGTCCAAACGCCAGACATGTCAGTCCTCCTGCCATGCAGATGGTGCTGCTGCCCAGTTTTAAATGCCCCCAAACTCTGTCAATAATATTGATGTAATCCACAGGCATTTCTGAGTGATCCTGCTGTCACGGGCACATAATGACAGGCAGTGGAGGCCTGATTGGATCTGCACTACAGCGAGGTCGGCCGGCGCACAGCCAACACAGCCAGGCATTGATAAAGTGTCACAGACTTCAGTGCTTTGATTAGCCCTTCGACTAATGCCATGCTAAGCAGAAACATTACTCTGCCCCCGCTAGCTATGCAGCTAGAGGAGGGGTGGGCAGGCTGAGGGAAAGGGAGAAAATATACTCTACAGGGAAATTAACCAATGCGGATGAAATGGTGTACCAAGGAAATTCTTGGATAAATTAACAACGCAATTACATTACATGACACACTGCAAGATGGATGAGGAAAACTTGGCTGGTATTATGTTCTGTTTTCCAAATTGCAATTTATTTGAGGGCTCTAATGGATGCCGTATTAAAACATCTTGGGCTGCGGTCAGATTTCATTGTGTGTCACCCAGACGTGATTGATGACCCTCTCTTCCACGCCCCTCGACCCCCCCACTCGCCTTCCCTCCCACCCACCCATGTCCTCTCTTGCAACCCTTTACTTCACCCTCCTGTGTTCCCCTCTCTGCTGCATTCTCTGCACACTTACTGGGGATTTTTAAACATTAGCAACATTTTTATGGATCCAGGAGTATGCAATTGATTTTCTTATCGCTTAATTTCCAAGCTTGCTCCTGCAGCGAGACGATAAATTCTTTGCTACTTGCATAGTGAGAGCTGTCGTCCATCTCTTCTCTCGGTCTTTCCCTCACTCTCAGTCCGTGGTAAAGTATTATCAATAATGCCATTTTCCTGGAATCACACCCTCTCATCATCTCCCTCTGATCTTCCTTTGCCTTTTCATGTGCTTTTGTCCCAGTTGCAAAGATAGCTCCAGCTACTCTTCAAATGAAAATATAATCAAAAGTATTTTTATTGCCGTAGCAAATGCATTAGTGTGTAAGGGACATCTGGAAATCATCCACAGTGAGCTTGCTCAGTTATGGCAATATCATAGTGACTTTATTTTACCATTCATAATTACTCACAGGACAGTGAGAGAACACATGGCATCTACTTTGAACTTGGGGGAGAAAGAGGTTGCCCAGATTGACCCGAACAAACATGAAGCAACTGAATCCTTGATATAGTTTTCCCCTTTCAGTCACATCCCCCTCTACCTTTCTCTCTTGCTCTGAGGTGAGTGGAGCCTTACGGGAAGGGAAAGGTTAATAACTTTCAGAATAAATCAGCGTGCAGCACATCCCCTGGATGACATCAGCGAGTGCTCCTCCAACCCATAGGGCCATAAACAGCTTTGTTTTTTTTTTTTTCAGGTTTGTTTCAGATGTGAGCAAACGGATAAATAATGAATGAGCTGCACTGACAGGACACATATTTCACTTAGCGGAAATGGCTTTAATGCAGTCGGCCTGTATTATACTCCCAATCACCAAGAAGCCAAGAAGCCAAGAAGCTGGATGGGGGAAAGGATGTTCAGACAAATTTCAAAGAGTGTTGAAGTCAGGTGTATCTTTAATGTAAATGACCTAGTTTTCAACAAAACTCCTGAACCAGCTCCCCACCTGCTGTATCTGAGGCAAAATATGCTACGTAGGGGACACATGGAGTTTATAATAAAGTTGGAAATTTGTAAATATGTGGAGCAATTACTTGTATTCATGCAACATAATCTCTAAAAAACAAGGAAATGCAAATCTAAGTCTGATTCAAGAAAATCATCTGCCAAGTGACATAATGTAGACTCTTTTTTTTCTGTTTTCATTTCTTTCAGACATCACACGTGCCTGTCAAGTCATTTCCCACACTACAAAACTGCGTTGCTCATTCATTCCCAGCATATAAATTAAATGATTATTTTAGTTTTCAGGAGAGACATAATATCATATGTAGCCCTGTGAATTTCCACTTTATGGACTTTGATTTCTGGTATGCAAAATGTCTGAGACATTACTGCACAATCTTATTCTAATTCACTATTTATTTATGTATCCCCGACAGAAGTATTCGCTTTGTGGTTTTGGGGAAATTCAGCGTGACTTTCCCTGTTCCCAGGTCTTGATGGTTAAAAACAAAAGTGAGTCTGACGGGTTTTTTTTTTTTTTTTTTTTTTTTTTTTTTATTATTCTTTTTTTTTTTTTTTTTTTTTGGCCATCACAAGGCTTTTAGAGGGTTTGTCTAAACAAAGTTTGGGGTTTGTAAATAGCGAAGGTTATCTGGCCATCAAGGCCTCCAGATGGCGGCTGAGCCAGACCACCTGCCATGGAAATGCCTTTGCTGTGAGGACTGGGTGGAAATATTCAGGCCCCACTTTTCTTTCTCGCTCTCCCATACATACACACACATCTTTATGTTTAGCATGGTTGGAACAGTGATGAGAAGAAGCCCCCCCCTCCCACCCTCACCTCTCCCCCCTTATTGACCCCCCCGTCACTCTCCCCAGACTTTACCCTTAGAACAAAACAGCTGGACAGGGGAGGGCTTTCCTGCAGGTCCAGACCTATCATGTAAAAAGATGACACATCTTTTGAAGAAACTGGGCAAGAGGGAGAGGAGGCAATTTCTGGAGAGAAAACATAAACAAAGGTGTTTTAATATGGTGGTCGCCAGTGGCGCACAAAGACAAGTGGAGGAGGGCATAAGAAAAATTGCTTACAATACCAACTCTTTGAATGACAGCCTGGAGACCTAAAGCATGAAAGATGAAGCTTATTTTTAGAGTCTGAATGCAGAAGAATGGATTTCGTGTTTGTCTCATTCTTTCTCTCTTCAAGTTAAGATCCAAGTGAATATGGCTTTACTCTTTTCTGTGTGTGTGTTTCTTTTATCTGGTATTTTTAATAAAAAAAAAAAAAAAAAAAAAAAAATTACTTAAAGTCTCACCGTTTCATAGCGTAAGATCTTCAGTAAATAAATAGAAGATGTCAGAGTAGAGCATATTCCCACAGATGCACAGCACCCTCTCCGTTGTTTCAAGAAGAAAACTCCTCTGATACAATATTACCCAACTGTCTGTTTTGACACTTGACTTTGATCGATAAAGGTTCCGCATTGTGGTTGAACACACGCCCCCCCCCCTTCCCCACAACACGTTAAGAGGTCATGAAAAGCACCGTTGTACATCAAAACAACCAACACACTCCCTGCCACATCATCCAACATGACACATGTGAGACAACACTGACCACAACAATGGCTCGACCCCCTTTGATGGTGAAATGGCTGAGTCTTTGTTTACATCGTAGTCTGTCCGTCAGTTGTGTGCAGTTTTGGAACAGGGCCTTTTGAAGTCATTGGGGCTCAGTGGTGATGCAGCATCTTTCCCGGGTGTGCGCATGAAAAGAGGCGGCCATATTGGCAGCACTTGCAGTTTGAGGCACATGGGCAGAATCAGACTCAGAGCGTTTGATCGGAAGTGGGGGGGGGGGTTCCTGACCTCAATGGCAGAGGAGGACGGGCATGCAGCTGCCCTGTGATTTTTTTGTGTGTGTGTGTGTGTGGTGCAGAGATATTTATAATCAAAGTGTTACATATCACAACCATCCTTTGTCTGTCATGAAGATGTTAATCCGCAATCTTGTCTGCACGAATAGTAATAGACAGCAGCTGGATAGAAGTGGAAATATGGAGGAAGGATCCGTGCGTGCTATCTGACAGCCATTTTCATGTGAACACACCGACCCACTGACTGAATACACTGACCCTACACTTCATGGACACACACACACACACACACACAAGCACACACACTCTGTTCTATCACCTCACTATCGCTTCCACAGATATGCATACAGATGCCAACTTACACCCTCCAACTCCAGCTCCTGCTTTACCCCTCAGTGTTAATTAAAGTTGAAAGGTTACAAAAGGTGGGAGCCAATAACAAGGCTACATATTACAGTTAAGTTGCTTCTTTTCCTTACACTCTTTCAATAATTCATGCTATCAGAGTGTCTACAAGGAAGAGAGCTTCTCTTCCTCCCAGGAAGCTTCAGACAAGGATCATCTGTCCACTGGACTCATTGTAAGTAAGGAAGTGTGGGCAACGATACATACCAAGCCAGCCCCAGCCTCATAAATAAATATGGTGATTGTTAATGGGGTTTAAAATTACTCTTCCTCTGCTCCCCAGCCGACTACTAGTGTGACCACTGTGGCATACAAGCGCATGGAGGCTACATGTCCCTCCAGATAGAATTTCTGGCACCACCGATACCACAAAATGGCCTCAATGCCTCCACTTCCACTTCGTCCTTGTCGTCTTTCTTATCTACAGAGGCATCATCTTCCTCACCTTTTCCCTTGTCTCAAGGTGGATGTTTTTCTGCAAATCTCTCAAGTTTCAAGGTGTTTTTTCCTTCTTCTTTTGTTTTTTTCTTACAACATGCAGAAAGAGGTTGTTTTTTTGTTTCAGTGCTTGCCTGTGTCCAGAGCTGCTTTTCATTTTTATGCTCTTGAGTGTTCGCTGATTTCTATCAGTGACTGAATGCCATTACACCTGCAGCCACCGAGGCCATCGTTCTTGAAGTGCATTTTGTTTATCTTCTAACTGAATTGATTCAAGAATATGCATTCAGCAGACAGATAGCCCTACTTGACTCATGTCAGGGAATACTGCTCAGTCTTAGAATGACGTAGAATTATTCTGTGTTGACTCTGTGCTTCTTAAAAATGCCCCACTGCTTTGTAGATTCCGTTATGACCTAAAAAGAAAAAATGTTTTTATAATTGAAATCTAATACAAGCACAGTCTTCCATTTCCACCCACTTGTACTTGAAAATATATTTTTCCTCTAATACTGAGAGAGCGCAGAACATGCGCTCTAATAGAAATGTAAACTCTGTGGTCCATGTTTATACGAGCATTGATAAACATCATGAATTCAGGCAGCATCTGGTCCTAAGGACAGTGTTTATTTTTCTACTGTATAAGAGAGATGATCTATTTTCTCCAGATTTCTTTGGTTCTCTTGCAATATTTCTGCTTGCGTTTATTTCCCTTTCTAATGAATCATTTGCAAAATACACTATGAACTCACTGAAAAGGCTTGGTGAATTTTTCTATTATTGTTGTTGTTATTATTGGTATTATAATCATTGTTCAATAATTCCATGTATGGTTTCACTTTTACTGAGGTGCAGATCTTGTCTTTGCTGCTTTCTCCACCGCAGCGTGGTGTACTGCTTCTCAGTGCACCAGCTCGATTGCATGCCTGTATCTCCCCCTCCAGGACAACTGGCATTATGGTCCCATTCTCCCTCAGCATTTGAGGTTGGAGAAGGCAGCAGTTGAAGAGCCACATCTTCAGATTTGGAAATCTGTCATTCAAATCATCAGAGGTGGAAAAGACAAAAATCCACAGTAAAATATCCAACAGCCAAATGACGCTCTGTTCTGTGACAAAATGGTTCAAGGAGGGACCTGGGTAATTTGCCTGAATGCTGTTATTCCCGGCCCCTTTCTCTTCTGTGTTCCCTACTCCCCAGTGCCAGCCTGAGCTGATAACAAGTGAGTGCACTCCCTAGAATGATGGATGGGCCTTAGCCATGGGCTTGTCAGGAGAGGGTGCAGGGCCATATGGAAGTGGCATATGGAAGCTCATAGTAGAAGATGGGGCAAAAGGAGGGGAGTGACAGAGATATACATTAAAGACACTGCTTTGCTCTTAAAAATGCAAGGTTCATCAGTTTAGTGGGGAATATCAGTCAGTAACGCTTCCTTCCGTGGGAGTGGAGGCAGACAAACAGAGGCAGATGCAGGAAGTTGTTATTTGGTGGTTGCAGCAAATTTCTTTCTTTCCTTTTTTTTTTTGTGATTTCTTTTTAAGTTATGGCTTCAGTGATTGTGGTTAAAGCCTGAAGCTATGGAAAGAATCCCAATGGACCTCCACAGCAGATATCTAATATTAGACTTGTGTTTTATATTCTGAGCACTTTTGTATTGATTCAGTGTTGCGTTGTGTTGTCAGTCACATTTAATTTCCACTTTAATTCAGAAAGATGCTTGCACATAAGCTCGCCCATGCAGTCCTGTGAAGAAGCAGTAATTATGTCTTCACATCAAGCCATGATCAGTCTATTTTTACCTTTCTCTCTTTGTCTTTGTGCTTGTGTTCATGTCTACATGCATGCGTATTATCAGGCAAGAATATGTGTGTGTGTGTTTCTGTCTGTCTTTCTCAGTGCCCTGTGGAGTGTCTATGGGCCCTGAGGAACTCTGTTTGATTGTTTAAAGCCCTTCTTAATTGGCGCTTTTTGTCTGTGCACTCCTAAATGAGGCGGGACACCCACAGTGGGGGTTCCCATAGAGACTGTGGGCCGTTTGACAGCCCCCACGGTGGGGCCTGTCCCACAACCCCTCAAACTGCCAGCTTCATGACAGCGGCCCATGCTGCACCACCCTGGCCAATTAAAACTCAGCTGTCAGGACGAGACACTATACCAACACTGGGTGACTGAGTGTGACTGTGAGATGGGAGACAGAGAGCATGTGTCTGTGTGTGTGTGTGTGTATGTTTATGTATCGGCGTTGTTCATGTGGTCTTGCAATCGTTGGCTGATGAAAAGACTCCCTTTGCTCCTCCGTCTCCTGTACATTTGTTTGTGTACACTATACATTCATCCCAATGTCATCGGGGGAACATAAGACAGTCGTGCCCGTGCATGCTTTCAAATATCCATCCCTGCTTGGGAAATAGGTGTTTGTGTGTGTGTGTGGGAGAGAGAGAAAGGTGTGTGGAATTGTTGTTTGTGAATTGAAGTGCTCAGCAGAAAGGCTGCATTGGGTTACATGCAGACAGATTTGTAATTCGGGAGTAATCACTTAGGACAAGCCCTTACACCATTTTATCTGGTCATGACTCTAGGCCAAAGTCAATACTCATAGTATAGTAATGAGTGCGGGGCTAACTGAGCACATTTTATTAAAGCTCTGAGGGGGGAATCTGATGCCAACCTGCTTCCCCTTGAAAAAATCTCACTCTCTTTCTTTCAAACATTTCCTTCTCTTTCCGTTGCCTCTATCACTCTTTTGTTCTCTGTCTACCTGCAGCAGCTATCAGAATCCTTGCTCATAGGTGGTAATGGCACCTCAGCCACACCTTCTGTGTTTTAACAAACAGGATAAGAGGACTTATTGGCACTAGGCAGAGATTGAGCAATTCTTCTGCAAATCCCAAAACATCGGACGTGTGTGTGCAAGTGTCGGCAACATGTTTAGTATACATAAAAAAAAAAATCTTGTGTTTATTTTTAAGACACAAAAATCACCGCAAAGCAAGCATTATGTGAGGAGATTATTCAGGAATGACAAAGGTGAGATAAACTCCCCTTTGGCACCCTCCAGATTTGTAATCCGAGATTCCAGCGTTGGGCATAGATTCAGTTTAAACCCTGCTGAAGGCAAAATACAGTTATTGGAAACTTCTCACCTCGTCAGAACCATGTTCAAGCATCGCATAAGAGCTCACCTCAGCAATATAAAATCCTCCGCATTCTTTCCAACAAAGAGGATCATCTTACCTTATGGTCTTCTTATTGAATCCTCTGCCTCTCAGTGGTAGATATGCTATATGTAGTGAACAATGTAACATTGTTGAGAAGGTGCACTAGCACTCTACCCTTGGGCTAGTCTGTGAAGGAGCATGATTTGATTGACAGACAGTTTCTATGGGGCTAAGTAATAAAGTCAGAGTCAGAAACAGTGGAGCTGCACATCCACCTTTCACCTGCTGTGTGGCGGAGTAAAAATACATGGTGCTCTTTTTTCAGTGTTGCTTGCAAATTAAAAATGCTCCCCTCGTCATAAAAAGTAAAAGGTTAAGGATTCATAAATTAGCACAAATAAATTAGAGCATATATATATATATATATATATATATGTCTTTTTTAGAGACATAGATGCTGCGTAGATTGTGCTGGACTACAAATGTGGTAAAAAAAAAAAAAAAAGGTGGCATGCACATGGAAAAATACGCAGTCATGCACTCATCTCATCCTCTGTGTCCTGCATCTGGAAGTTGCTCCATGAAAAGTGGCTTCTTCCTGCTCTCGCTGGAAACATTTTCCAACCAGTGAAAGGCTTCTTCTGGGAGCTGGCCCACATCCAGGAACACTCAGGCTTCACAGCTGTCTTACAGCGTTTAAATGCAGCATATGGTACACAAGTACCATTGTTTCACCACTAAACACCCTGTTTTTTTCATCAAGCGAGAAAGGCCATTTAATGTCAGTTTCACTTGGAGAGAAGAAAGAAGTTTTGAAAATGAAAACTAGCCTGTGAGAAACAGTGGGTACGTTTTAGTTTTTTGTTTTTTTAGGTTATTTTCTCAGACCATCACTAATTTTGGCAGTGATGACATTTTGATTCTCAGCCTGTGAGTTTGTGAAACAACACCATCTGTGTGCCTTCCTCTAATTAAGTAATAGCTGCAAATATTACTGCAACAGTTCCTCGTGACAAGCTGTTACATGCCAATGAGTGAAGGCTTTTCTGGGTTTGATGGGCACAAGTTAGCAAATGCACTGATGTAAATGAACAGCTCTGCTGCATGTTAATAACAATCAGGAGACCTCATTTTTATCTCATCTGGCATGGTCCCCAGTGATAAATGTACTCTGCAATGTTGCACTTTTTGTTTGCAGGCATTCTTTAAACATTGTTAACATGTTTTTCATTTTCATTTTCTGTATTTTCGGTGTACAGTGTTACAGGGTCATGTCTTATGAAAATGGAGAGAGACTGTGCATATGATCATGTTTTTCTAAAAACAATAAGGCCTTTGTGCAGCATGCGATGAGAGCACGACTCCAATTACTGATCTTCACCTGCCGTGCAAAGCGCTTCACATTACCTCAAAAACAATATCATATTCATCATCAAAAGCTGACAACACATTTCATTTTTGGACACGCAATGCATCACATTATCTTCTTGATCTCCTTACTTCATTTTCTTTGGTAGCATTTGAACCAAAAATCTGACATTAACAAATGGAAGTTAATTTGCCTCCCTCAGAACACGTTATAATCAGTCTAAAGGTTAATGTTTCTGCTAATTTATAAATGCAGGATTGCTGTCAGCATGAGGGGGAAATGGTTTTGAAAGGCCTGACATTGTAAATTAAGCCTGTCAGATCGTCTCTCTGTGCCGACGGATCAGAAGATGCCGCAGTCTATGATGTCAGACAGGCAGGCAAACAGCCCTGGGGGACAGACCTTGCTCCCTCACTTCCAAACACCAGAACGCCAGGAATTACGTGGCTTTGGAAAGGTAGCTTGGTGAACCGGCAGGAAGGCAGGGGGTCTCACCTTTAGGGCCAGTCCTCAGTGGTTGAAACTGTGTGTGATGTTGATGGCTGATGAGATTTTAGCTAATGTAGGGAGACTCACAGAGGAGGATCATTGGAATTAAGATGTCATGCTTTGCCAATGCAGTGCATTGTGGGAGCATGGCAGCCAGACTCACAGACATGTGTCTGTGATTAAATTTGCACTGTATTGCTATTTTCCTCTTCTCTCTTTTGCCAGTCCAAGAGAAAAAGGAAAATAAGCTCCATCTATTGGCATCATTGCTGCACAGATTAACTGGATAGTTAACGTTAGTAATGAAAGGCATGTGTGGAGCAGACGTCTCTTTGTCTTCCTCAGATCTAGTCAATAATCAGGACTAGTTCAAAGCAGCTATAAATCTAAGCTATAAATTGTGTCTCAACCTTCTAACTACTGCTAGTTTCAAACTTGCGTTCTACAAAATTGTGTTACACCAGTGCCTTTGCAGATAATGACTTTAGCAATGTTTAAATCAGCTAAGGAGGAGCGACGGGTGGATCTGACCCGCTCTGTGCTTTCTTTGGCAGCTCACTGTATGTGGTACAGTCTACCAATCACACAGTAGCCAAGCCCTATTGCATATGCAGCTTTATTGTCTATTATCCTCTAAATGGGGCCATAATTTAAAAAAATCAACATGTTGTAGTGAAGAAAACTTGAAACTAGCATTTGAAACCATAAAGTCTTTAGAAAAACCTTTACCGAGCTAATAAATCAAGTAAGGAGTCGGGGCATTTTCTCATAGACTCCAATACAAACTGACCTTTTCTGCATCCAGTAGAGTTGCCCCCTGATGGTCATTAGATAGAATGCAGGTTTAAGGCTCTCCATGTGGGGTTTATTTTACAGCCCTGATGTCTGTGGTGTCTATTTTATATACAATCGCTTGTAAGAGTTAGTGTGTGTGGTGCAATGCTAATATATTAACTTGGCTAGGCTGTGTTACAGTTAAAACAAGTGCTGGTCCAACTGCTCAAAGTACAGTTTGTACCAGAAGAGTCTCTTTTAGGCTTTTTTCTAGTTTGCCCTTGCAAAGGGAGAAATGCTGTATTGCTCAATTTGCCTCTGAGGGACAAAACTCCCCAATGCCAAGTTCACATCAACTATCTTCCCTTTGGAAACGCTCCATTCATGTTAACTGTTACAGAACCTCGTGGGATGGAAAGAATTATAGCTTTATAGCAGAGTGTATAAGCCAATCAAGCACCGGGGGTTGTAATAGAGGGACAGGGGGACAGCCAAGCTTTGACAAGCACCAATCTTGCCCTGCTGGTTAGATGATGAGGCCAAGAAGTAAGATAAAGATTATGTCAAACCTGTGGTAGAATCTCTTTCCGTGGAAAAAAAAAAAAATTTGATCCAGGCAAATTTCTCCCTCTGTGGGAGGAAATGGCAACCGACAGATTAGACATCTTCTACTGTAATCTCTATAAAGCTTTGAAATATATGTCGGCTGCAGGCCAACATTATTTTTTTCTCTCTATCTCTCTCTCTGTGTCGTCCCATCACAACTACAGACACACACTCACAGTCACAATCACATGCACAGGCACACACACTCAGGAACGCTCATCACATACACACAAGAAAAATGACCAGAGGTGTTACTAAAGCTGCAGATAGAGCGAGCTCTGGACTACCTGGGCTCTTGTCCATCAAGCATCTGTAGCAGTTGCATATATATACTCGTGTGTGTGTGTGTGTGTGTGTGTGTGTGAGCGTGTGGTGCACATGTGTGCGTCTGTGTCTGCTGTGCAAAAATGTTCACCCTCTCCTCTATATTGGCCATCATTACTGCAGCCTGTCAGGACCCAGTCTAATGGTGTCTCACCTGACAGCTTCACAGCCTTGCACCCAACAAGCAGCATAAAGGCACGAGTCGTGTGTGTGTGTGTGTGTGTGTGTGTGTGTGTGTGTGTGTATGGGGGGGGGTTTGGAAAATGGAAAATAAGAAACAAGACGAAAATATGGTCAATACAGAACTCATATTGTTTTTCAATGTGACAAAGTATGAGATTTAGTGATAAGGTGTTATTTAAAGAGGGAGAAGGTCATGTACATACTGTGTATATATGCAGAAGATATTTGCTGTGCAGACTGAATAAGGTGCGACTCAGCCAGTTCCCCATTGTCCCTGTGCCTGACTGTACCTTGTCCCCTGCTCTGCTCTTTTATGCAACAATCAGTATGTGGTTCTGTTGTTTTGTTTTTTTTTTACCTCATCATCCACTTTTCAAATCTCAGCCAAGAATAAGTAGCATATTAAAATACAAAAAAATTATTTCCTGGCAGAATTATATGTATTTTTAACCATTACAGTCATATTCATTACACCATGCCTTTTTATTTCAGCAAGACGTTTATGTTGCAGAAATAGATGTTATTTAGCCTTCCATACTCCTCATCATCATTAGTGGAGGACAGAGGTTTTTTTGTTTTTTGTTTTTTTTTTTTTTGCTTTTCATTTGTGTCTTTGAGGTGACATTCCACACTGTCTGTTTGTCCCTGGGCTGAGATGACCCCATGCTGGGGCTCCCGGGCTCTGCCAGAAGAGCCCGAGGTACATCACCAGGGTGACTTATAGCTGCGCTGATGAGAGATACATTCATACACACAGACACACATTGACTCTCATGCAAGCATGACACAAAAAAACACAGTGCATCAAACTTTGGTATAATTTCTTTTTTCCATTCAGTCAAATGTTGATGTGTTTTGTCAACAACTTTGGTGTAATTACAAAATCCTTAAAAAAAACTTTTTATTCCGGTCATTGAACAATTTTGTTACAGTGAGTGCCCTCCCTCCTCTTTTTTTTTTACACATTGAAAAAAAAAAAAAAAAACTTAGACTGAAACAACAGGAGGGACATTAAGTGGCAAGCTCCAGTACTAATGGCATACTCCCTTAATAAATCATTCTGCACACAATAGCAAGCACACACACACACACACACACACACACACACACACACACACACACGCGCGCACACACCTGGCCACCTCTTTACTCATATATTCTTGCTGCTCCATAGCCCCACCCAGTGTAGAACATGAAGTGCATGACAGTTCTCTCTTGGACATGAGGATTTAATAGGTGACCCTGGGCTGCATGCTGGGTCCCCCGCTGCCTGGGCTCATCCAGCCGTAAAATGAGGCTCAGGCAAGACCTGGCTGGTAATGAGAACTGGCATTTTGTTCAGGATAACCTCGGGAAAATCGCTTCTATAAATACCTTCTATAAATAAAAGTGTACCTTGGCCCGAGACTGTGTAAGGGGCTTTCTTTGAAAAGGTCATCTATTGCCCTGACTCCGGCACAACTCACTGCGCTCTTGTTTCCCTCCTCTTCCATACCTCTCTCCGTGCCCTGGTCTTCTACCTCACTTTTTTTTTCCCCCTTTCTTGGTCTTTGAGTCTTAACTGCAAGAATATGGTGCATTATCATTCATGCCGTCTGACCCTTGAAGGGCTCGCCCATCTTTCTCAAGTGTATCCTCTCCTCTAATGATTCTCTAATGATTCTTGACCTTGGTTGGGCTGGAACATACATCCTGGTGTGAGAAACAAGGAGAGGAAGGAAGGGAAGGAGAGAAAGACAGGATGGAAAAGAAAGTTAAATGGAAATTAAATTACACATTTTCTAATTTCTTAGCATAAAGGAACCACAGATTCTGTGGTTATGCCCTGTCCTGTTTGCCCCCTTTAAAAAGCTATGTTTCAGCCATCAAGCCCTGTTGTGATCTCTTTTGTCTGCTACCCTTATCTGAAATTAGTTAGCATTTTGCGCTTTTCTTTCCCTCTTCCTCAAGTCCATAGGTTCTTTATTGGTTTTTGGTGAGGTGACTATGATATGACAAACAGCCTTTTTGTTTTTATAATTGGGCTTTAAACAACTATAACTAACTTTCTGAGAGGGAGGTATATAGAAGACATAAGCCATCCGATCACATGGCCTGATCTTAGCTTTTTATTTTGGATGATTATGCATTTCTGATTAAAAAATCTGAAAAGTTATGTTAATTGTGGGGAGGTTTTTTTCTGCAGCAAGATGTGCAAAGGTCCAGTTGGCCACCCAGTATGAAGTTTGTCTTTCATCCCCTAACTATGATGTTTTGCTTAACTTAGTGAAGTTCCACCTGAACCATAACTATGGACTTTTCAATAGTCTTGTGCGTTGGCAAAGCACAGACAAATGATGTTTTCCAGTGGAGGCTAATGTTGAGGGGTTAATTAGTCATTTCTGGGATAAGAATTTGAAAACTAATAAACAGCTAAAAAGCCAAGTGCACGTGAGACATGTGTTGTCAGAGTACAAGAAAACAGCCCGGCTTCTCTTAGATGTCAGACTTTTTAAATGTACTTCACGTGGTTGTCACAACATAGAGACAATACACAAGTATCTATTTTAGTTCAGGTCGGACTGAAAATGAAACCACAGTGTGACTGTCGCAGCGACTCCTGTATGACTCAAAGATGTGACTGATTTAATGAAAGCTCCTTTATTCATCCCTCATCTGCTCTTCTCTTTCTCTGCGGGAGCTTTCATGACACAGAAGGAGCCAAGGACTCTCTCTGCAGGCCAGGTCACTACTTAAACCTCACTTAGCCCCCATTTTACTGCCCGTGGGCAACTTAAACTGATTAGCCTCGACCCTACTAGGGCCGACTGACCTCCCAACGCATCCAATACCATTTATTGATCAATATTCATATTGATCCAGGCCCCTCATTGCAGGATGAAGGGCAAATATTTCTATTGATTTGACCAGATTAGAGAAGACAAAAGGACTCTAAATCAGTTTAGATGCAACCTGCCAACAGGAAATGACAGCAGGCTGCGATGGGACTTCCAGCCACGATTAGATTTGATGAGTGTTAACTGTGGAATTGATGTAGTTGTAGGACTGCACCGATTGGTAGTTTATCAAGTAACACGGTGCGTCATTGCAGTCATGCTTGCTCTTTAGATGCACAAAGCTGTACCAATCACGGTATCTGGCTAACCTCAGCTTTAGATCAAATACAGATATTTTCTTTTAGGTTTTTAAAATGATGATAATATGAAGAAGGAGGTAACCAGTGCACTGGAATATTTATTTTAAACTGTGTCAAAAATACAAACTCATGTATGGGTATTGAGCAGATGGCAGTTCTTTCTCCAGCTCCTCCTGTCCACATGTCAGTGTCCTTGAGCAATATGCTGAACCCGTACAACTTCCAGTGGTTAGGTCCAATTTATGACATGGTAACTTGTTACCAACAGTGTGTGTGTGTGTGTGTGTGTGTGTGTGTGTGTGTGTGTGTGTCAGTGGGTGTGTAGGAAAGGCCAACTGTGCAAATAAATGCAGTCAGCTCGCCTATTACACACAGTTCCTTTGTTGCTTTTCATAATTCAATGATTGCAATTCAAAATAAATAAAGCCTCATTGTACAATAAATAGTTTAATTAAAATTTCAGAATCTAATCTCAAAAAGATTCTTTCTTATGCTTACAGTAGCTTTCATGCCTTCCATCCTCACGTTACTGTATTTGAGCTTATAGGACTGTAGCCACCACCGGCTCTCTCTGCTGAAGAGGAGCTGCAAAGTTTTATTTTCTTCTTCGTCGCTTTCTTCTTTTCTTTGACTTGACTGGCTAAGATAGAGTGAAATTTGAAATTTCATGATAAGCCAAACAGAGGCAGAGGTGGGCAGGTCTTCACACACACACACACACATACACACACATACACGTACGTACACACACACACACACATACACACACACACACACACACACACACACACAAATGACCAGGACACATGCAGCAATGATGAGTGGATATATATATTCAAAGGTAGTGTTTATAAATTGGAAGTGCAGATATTACAATGTTCTATGTTAATAATTTATGGTATGATGTGTCCATTTAGTTCATTTGAAAATATATTATATTCCCTTTTCTTTACAAATAATTGAATAAACTGCTGAATTTAAAGTGCCATTAAAAAAAATGGTATTGCGAATTTTGGGAAAGTAACCAGTAACTATAACTTTTTTCAAAGTAATGTACCCAACATTGTCCAACACTGTCAATTTCCAACATTAAACAGAAAGACTGATCTCTGCATTACACCTTGTAAAAAACATGAACTGGCTCTATGGAGAAATGTGCAATCAGCAGCTAACAAAAATTCATGCGACGTTTATTTGCATTAATTAGAGTGAGGCAACACAATTCATTTGATACTGTGCAAAAAACTACATCTTAGAACAATTAAAGTGACTGATTCCTATGAAAGTTGTGTGCATCCTGTTGGCCGACTGCTCTGAAGACTACACTGACGTTTGTTTCTCGCCACAGGAAAAAGACAGCAGAGAGTACAAGCTGTTACAGTGCTGCAGACAACACACTCACATATGCATCCGCTTACTGTGCGTGTGTGTGTGTGTGTGTGTGTGTACTGTGTTGTGCATGCAGACCATATCGTTTATTAAGCCCTGGGAAAACATGCTTCCATCCCTATGAAATATTGATGTCCTGAGTGGGATAAAATGAGTGAATAAGTCATGAAACACTGACAACACAGCACTCAAAGAAACAGAGAGCATGTGGACATTTGCAGTGTGTGATGTGTGAATGTTACCACAGAGAGTGAGAGCGCAAAAGAGGGAGCGCTACAAAGAAGAAGAGGAATAGATTCTACGGTGACATTCATGGTGGTCTTTCCAAAAAAAAAAAAAAAAAAAAAAAAAATGTATTCTGGTAGTGGGAAACCAGTGGACGTGGCCATTCCATTATGACTGTGAGAATCACCAACACTGAATAGACCACATTGTTCATTTAAATTGGCTCATGAGCAATATATGCTAATGGGAAAGCTAGTTTTGCTAAAATAGAGATAGTTTATCCATACAATTGCCTTGGCGAGCCATATGTATGAATTGGGATCTTCACTGCGGACAGATAAACCCTTGTGGACCTTTTCGCTTTGAAAGCTAAACAACAGTAATTGAAAGATCGAGGGTCATTGGCTGACATTGGCTCTTACAGCTGAAGAAATGGCTACTTCCCTTCTGCTGTCCCCGGTGGTCTCATTTTCCGAACATCACTTTTTTGGGTCACCGAGTTAATCCCGAAAATTTGTCCTGCCAGAAACCTTGCCATTTATCTATGTGGGTATTCTTTGTCCAGCTCAGCATGACTAATTCTCTGTGGGACTCCCCTCTGCTATGGAAGACAGACCTGACTGGCAAACTCACACATTATCGCCACAGTCATCTGATCTGGCTCTTTTCCTCTACTCCCCTCATTCTTCTACTGGAGTGAAATCTCTCCATGTGAAGTGCCAAAAAAACAGTGGGTTAGGCAGAAATGACAATGAGGACTTCTCGTGTTGCAACACTACAAATACAGCTTTAATGTAATTAGGGAAACCATTACACAAACCTTGGTGTTGCCCGGGGAGAAACATTTGATCATCAGAGCCCCTCATATTGTATCAGCACTGAGATCATTCCAGTCTTCACGAGCTGGATTAATCATTGTTCATGTCATAATGTTTTGGCAACTTCTTACTTGCCCACAACCATTTTCAATTGTATGTTTTCTTTTTCTTTTTTTTTTCAGCACTCTTTGACATTCAAAAGAGAACTTGCCATCAAGATGAAATCCATTTAAGTTGTTCATACGAAGTCTAAACGCACTTATAGAATTTGCTCCCACAACCCCCAACGCGATGTGTATTTTTTCAAATCAGGCCTTTCAGGAAGGCAGAATTCATAGGCCTGTCAAGTGCCGTACAGGGCTTGAATGTGGTCATCTACAAGGAGGCGACTGGAGCACAAAAAAAGCAAGAGAAGCCATTTTGGTCCTGTCAGAGGGCTTTGTGGCTTTAAAAGGCTGTGGTGATGTGTTCTGACACTCGGGGTCTTGTATGGTGCTTTTAAGAGCTCTGCGTGGGCACTCTCTGCATCACACACTGCCGAGCAAGACAAAAACATACCTGTCAGTAGCAAACACTACCGCTGCACTTAAAGAGATTCCTGGCTGATTTCATGCCAGCAGAGGTCTTGAGGTGACTTTGTGACACTTTTGTTGTGTAGTAAAGGCTTTTTTGGCTGTTGGACATTGAGCATACAGTTCTTCCTGTGCGAAGAAGAAGAAGAGAAGTTTGTTTTTATAGTTTCTTTGAGGAAAGAGTGAATTGGCTGAGTTAGACTTGTGACTTTAGATATTTGCCTCTGCTGGTGTGAATACTGATTGGTTATGAAATGCTTTAAATAGAATAAGCACTACACTTTTCATTTGGCACAGTGTCACATTTTTTGTGAAGTTCACTTCGTTCTCAAGTGAACTGTCCTTCGTTTATATCCAATACCTCAAAGGAAGGTCACAGTGTGCAAAACAAACAAGAGGGAGGACAAAGAAGAGGCAGTCCTCCATTATGCCCCCCCTCAGTTCCTTACCTCCCTTGCTGTCTCTTTCCCTTCATCCCCTGCTACCTTTATTTGCTGTCCTATTAACAACTGTTACTGCAGCTTTAATTACGCCCCTGTGATCTCCAAGAGTGGCGGGCACGTGTGATTTTCTTCCCAGGGGAGCCTGGGTAATTACCAGCATCCATCCAAGGGCCATTGCTCCTGGTTCTCGGTCGCCATGGCGATAATCACACTGCCGCCTCTAACATCTGTCCCTTGGGCGAGAAGTCCAAGTGGCCTAAGCCTGTCACGCCATGCCTTCCTGTGTCAGGCTTGACCTCTGACCTTGTGCATGGCTCTGTGGGGCTAATTTGTTTACTCTCAGAGAAGAGACAGATCAAAATCCCACCAGAATGCAAAAGCTTCAAAAGTTTGAATATGCATTTTCTGTGCAAATGAATGCAATCTATCGTGTGTTTGTTCTTGTCCATATAGAGGATTTTATTTGGAATTAACTGTAATTATGTAGTTTTGCTCTCCTAAACTTTACAAATAGATCAATGATCCTGCAAAAACCAAACTTCTTGGCATAGTGTGAGCTTCAGACTCAAAAATTATGAGCATTGAAAAGCCATTTCTACAGATTGAAAATGTTTTTCCTGCATTTCAAAATGTCATAGCCATTAATTGTAAAATTTTAAGGTTAGAGTAGCCATATTCACTTTTCACTCAGTTTATGGTAGCCTACAGTCATTCAGAAGTTGATCAGAAAAATTCAAATTGTACAACTGTATGTGTTCTCTATCTATTGTCTCATTGAGTCCATTGTCTTTGTATCACAGTGTACAGAGGCTAGATTTAGGCCAGATCCATTTAATGGGAATATTTGTCCCAACACGACTGAATTTTGCATCAGAGCAGGAATATTTCCCTTTCTGTATTCCTCTTATGAGCAGCAGCCTACAATTTTTGGCCAAGTTTTCATGGGAATAGAAAGGCATGGTTAAAGAGCAGGAGTCAGAATTAGGAGCAATCAGCATACAAATCCTCAGAGAGTATAAAGCCATTTCCCTCTTTCTCACTGATGAGACCCAGCAGCAAGCTTTGCCCCACTCCCAAACTTTTCCCATACTGAGAGCACTTATATGTCTCTGACCAAACTTGCGCGTTCAAAAAAATAAATAAATAAAATAATGGGGGATTAAATGTGGGCACGATAGATGAAGGGAAGGGATAGGAAGCTATTCTAAATAAAGATATATTGCACATTTGCAGCAGATGAGGTGGCAGAATATACAGAAGCATGGAGGCTTAAATAATGAAAAGCTTTATGATCAAAGGGACAGGAAAAGAGATGTATTTAAGCAGGTCAGAATCTTTAAAAGCTGTTTTATTTATGCGTTTTTTAAAAGAAAGTCATAGTCAATATTTGGCAGCTATGACATTAACGAGCAACGTATTAGAAGGGAGGGGGACTCATAAATATGCATAAAGATATTAGTGGGGTGTTAACAGTAAGCACCTGTCTACTTAACCGTGACAGGAACTCTGTGAGTGACTTTACAGAGAGCCCCCTTCCTTACAGTGCCCCCCTTCTCACAGAGCCACATGTGTCCTTCTTTACTTAATGTCGCCTCTCCCTGCCGGTGACAGTGCTGCTGACAAGCCACACTTGGAAAAAAAAAAAGAACATGTTTTCAGAGATGTCAAGCAGCAATGGTGAAAGCTCAAGGTTAGAGTTGCTCGTTCACTCGTTTGGCTGGCACATCCGCCTCCCTGCTTACCTCCCTGCCTGTCTACCTGCCTGTCTACCTGCCTGTCTACCTGCCTGTCTACCTGCCTGCCTCCCTGCCTGTCTACCTGCCTGTCTACCTGCCTGCCTCCCTGCCTGTCTACCTGACTGCCTACCTCCCTGCCTGTCTACCTGACTGCCTACCTCCCTGCCTGTCTACCTGCCTGCCTCCCTGCCTGTCTACCTGCCTGCCTACCTCCCTGCCTGTCTACCTGCCTGTCTACCTGCCTGTCTACCTGCCTGTCTACCTGCCTGCCTCCCTGCCTGTCTCCCTGCCTGTCTCCCTGCCTGCCTGTCTACCTGCCCATCTACCTGCCTGCCTACCTCCCTGCCTGTCTACCTGCCTGTCTACCTGCCCGTCTACATGCCTGCCTGTCTACCTGCCTGCCTGTTCTTCCTTTGCGCTCTATGAATATTGGCTATTCACATTGTGAAATTAATAATGCATTTTCAGACCCCCCCCACCCCCAAGATATGGAGAATAGCATTATGTCAAGGCAGCTTCGAAATCCAAACCGCTAGAAGTCAAAGGGTTATGCATCTTTTTTTTTTTTGTTTTGTCAACGAGAAAGGAGAAACTGTCAGGGGTATTAACTTTGACAGGGAGTTCTTCTTCACAGCTGGTATGAGCATAATTATGTTAGAAGTTTTATAAGAGCAGGTTAATCATCATTCTTTGTCCCCTCTTATATGAGATGTGAAAGGTTGGTAAAAATCATTCCTCCAAATACAGTATGTAATAGTTTTGCTATGACAAATATGCATTCAATCATCAATTACAAAACTAAACTAAATTATATATCAATAAAAATTTTCAAAGAAGACATACAAAATTCTCCAGGTTCATCGTGTCCCCAATCGCTTTTAAACTTTATGCTCTCCAACTCTAATTTATTGTATATCAGTGTCTCAAAACATTCATTGAAACTCTTAATCACACTCTTATTACACTGATTTCATTCATATTGACAGGCAAAGTATCTCATCAGGTAATAACAGTCATGTCACCGTGTATTCAGCCTCAACTGTACATTCCTATTCCTCAAAGTCGCACCGAAGTGGCTGTGTCCTTTGTTGAAAAAGGAGGAGAAGCAGTAGAGTGATAAGAAATTGAGAAAGGTAGAATGAAAGAGAGACCAGATTGCAAAGAACAGTGTCACAAAAAGTGATGCCCGTCTGGTATGACTCAACATCTATGACTGCTGAATGCACCACGTCCACACGTCGTAAGATACCGAGCTCAGACAGATGCAAGACTAAAGGTGCCATTGTTTACTGCTGTGTTCCTTCCGTCCTGCCCTCCCCTCCTCCCGCCGTCCTGTTTGCCTCCACTGGAGACAGGCCCCCTCCTGCTTCACCTGGGCAGATGCATATGAGGCTGATATGAATGTGATGGCAGAGGAAAAAAGAGGGCGGATGGATTTGTAGAGATTGAGGGTCAGAAACCAACAAGCTGTGCAGAGAGGCTGTGCTCTACTCCACCCCCCCGGACCATTTCCATTTTTTCCCAGCACCAGGTGGTGTGTTTTGCCTGTTTCCCACCTGCTCACCTGAAATGCCACTCTGCCTCTCCTGGACAATCACCACGTGTCATGCACAGTACTTACCAACACGAGGCGACAGGGCAGACGTGTGGAGGACAAAGAGGTTGGTAAACAGGCATCTTAATTACAGCCTGACCTTGCTGTTGACTCCTTCTCCCTTGGCGCCTTTAAAATATCTTTGAGGACTTAAAATATGGACTTGGAACATGACATCACATGAATTGAATTCAATTTGTAGCAAATATGGTTTCAGTATCTGTTAAATTGGTGATTTTTTTTTTTTTTTTTTTTTTGCCTTTTATAACAAACCTCTTGTCCACGTAGTTTATACAAATAGACATCTTCAGCCTTACTGGAAAGATCCCCTTTCTCCCCTTCCTCTCTTCTATCCACAGCATTTGTTCTTTCCCGTGTTTGTGCTCGAAAAGACAGGGTGAGTTGGGCCTCTCAAAGCCACGTGGGACCTCTGAGAGCCAACCTTCTCAGACTTTCTGGCGAACCTTCATGTTCGATCAATAACTCTCTACAGAGGCTCCATCTTTGGAGTTTGTTTGTTTCTGTTCTCTGACTTACATCTCAGTTCGGATGATTAAATTGATCAAGCATGATGCTCTTAACCCAAACATGAACCAGAGTGTTTCACAAACAGGGAGCAGATGAGGCTGCTGGTTTTGAAACGTGAAAAGAATGGCATAGAATTTGGCTGCCGACTCTCTTTGGGTTTGCGTGTTCTTATCACAACAAACTTGCAATCATGGCCACGTTATATCTTTCCTCCTCATAAAATCTCAGCCGACTCTCAAATCTGTTTAGTTGTGTTGCATGGAGTTCTAATCAGCTCTTTAGCAAAGGCTTCCCCTCACTTGCCAGCTATTTGATACCCAACAAAGAGAAGAAGATGGATGGACCCTACTGCTCTGACAGAGGTCAATGATTTCCCTTCCCATGTCAGCTGAGAAGTAAACACAAGGACACAGGCAGCTATTTCAGCTCAGTGTCTGGACCCATGAGCACTGCTGTGGAGCTCAAGATCCCTATCTCTGAGAAAAAAAAAGAAAGAAAAGAGCGCACCCCCCGCCCCCTTGCCTTCTCCTCTCCCTCTTCCTCCCTACCCCACCCCACAACACCCCGTCCTCCGTCCTCTTACCTTCATTACGCATTTTTTGTTTATGCTTGGGCGCAACCGTGGCTGCTCCTGATGGTTTGAGGTCAGGCGTGACTGGCCACGGGTTACTCTAAATAAATACACACAGACTAGCCAGGAAAGAGCGGGTAGGCTGCGCTTGCCGCCAAATCACCCTTGATTAATCAGCTGGCAGATTCAGGGTGACTTTTTGTGTACACTCCCAACCACCGGCACTCCTTCACCCCCGATCGACCTCCTTCACCCCCCATACTTGTGGAAGGTGATGGAATCGGGACGGCACAGGCAGGACAAGCCAGGCAGATAAGCAGATGGAGCGTTGCCGCACATTCCCGGCTCTGCAACAACCAAAGGCCTCAAACAAACACTAACAAATACATATTTAAATATATGCACAAATGCACAAATATGATTGCACACAGCATCTTCTTCACAGTGCCTCTAATTTCAGCTATGCGGTCTCCTATTAAAGCGACAGCAAGTCCTGCTTTCAAGACTGCGGTGGAGGCAGAACACATGCCCTGTTGTCACACACTGTAGAGTCAGCTGAGCGAATAAAACCAACATTATCTTCGTGTGGATGGTGAAAATAATAACACCTTTCATTTACAGCGCACTTCTGAAGCTTCAAGTTACAAATTGTTTCACACATAGCAGCGAATTCAAAACAATATCAAATTACAGAGCGACAAAATGAGCTAAAATCACAAAACGATGCAAAATAAAAGAAATTACAAACACTCTGCCTCCTAAGGTTTTGAGAGAGAATTCAAGATGGATAATTTCATATGTGGTGGCTCTGCTATGGCACAATAGTTGCTTTCCAAACACAGCTTGGCCTAAGCCTTCAGTTGATCTTTGGTTTGAAACGCAGGTATATACAGAAATTTAAGACAGCAGGCTATAACAGTTGTTTCCATCACTCTTCACAGCTCTGTGTCCACCTCTCATTTCCTCTTCTCACACCTCACCCTTCTACAGCCCCATCAAATTTGTCTCACAGCGCAAGAGCGCATACCAACCAGCAACAATATTTCCCCCAACCCCTGCCTTGGCTGCCATCATTAGGGGTGGTGCTGCTCTCTCACCTGTCAGATCCATTCGACCATGGATCAGTAGAGCTTCAGCTGGACCATGCAGACTCCTGTCACTAACCCTGACCCTTCCCTCTACATACCCCTCACCCCTCTGTGCGCACACTCTTGCCGGCCCTGGCCTTGAGACTCATGCAGCCGCTGACCTGGCATCTCACCCGTCTCCTCCCTCCTCCTTCTGCAGTTCAAGCTCTCAGCCCCAACTCTAGACCTAGCCCCCGGCCCCTGTGCCTCTGTTGCCCCTGGCATGGATGGACCTATCCTCGGGCAAGGTGTGGCCCCATGTGGCACGCCTGTCCAGAATACAGGTTATGAGCTCTGATCACCGCAATAGACTTCTACTCAAACCTGCTGCCCTGAGGGGAGAAATGGAGAAACAGAGAGAGGAAGAGAGAGCGAGTGAGACTAAAAGAGGGAGTTGATGAGTGATGGGAGGAGGAGAATGGGAAAAGAGGAAAGATAGGAGGTAGGAATAGGGATGGAGTTTTGCCTGGAGGCAGGGATGAGGCAATGAGTACCCCTCAAAAACAAGCAGGCAGTTGGAGACCACCACAGGCACTTCTACAGAGGGAGAACATGGGGCTTTCAGTTGTGTGTCAAACACTAAGCAGCATGCTCTCTGTTCTCTGGTTCCACACAACAGTGACATGCTTTAGCCGCCCTGTGGACATCCTCTGGAAAATGAAAACCAGACAGCTGAACTGTTGTTTTCAGGACTGTTTGATTCTGAAAGCTCCTCTTTGTTTTGATCTTAATTTAAATTTTTATTCTAGTCTCCCAGTTACTTTTCTCGTGTTCCTTCTTAATCTGTTGTCATTTTTTCTTACTGTTCTCAGTTTGTCTTTTATTCTCAATTAACTCGAATGGATTTGCTGATGTGGTGCCATATCACTTCCCATTCCAACAGATTTTATATCTGTTGCTGGACACAGAGTAAAACCAAACCATATGCCACCAATTGCCGCAAATTAGCCTAGATCCAGATTATCAGCACTAAAAAACCTGTCCGACTTTGAAGCATCATTAATTCTCCAGCCGTTTTGTTTTGCAGTGAGATTGCCAAGCACTCAGCGAGGGTTGATTTGTTATTGTGGTCACAGGCATTGTAATCAGGCCTCAATAATCACACTTCCAGAAGCAGAATGTGCCTGGAGCCCACGCCAACAGGCCCTAATGTGGGGCGCCGCGGGCCGCTAGCCTGCAGACACACAGGGCTGGCAGATGGAGGCTGCCATTAAACATGGACAATCAGAGAACACAATCGCTGAGCAATATGTTGTGCACAGAGCAGAAGACAATCAGAAATGCAAAGGCTTAGGTTTAGTGCCATTATAGAAACCTGCTTGATTCTAAACTGCATTTGAAAAGAATTGGAAGTACAAAAAATGGTTTAACAAAGTGATTTTTGACAAAGTGAGCCAGCCAATCTGGTGAAGCAGCTAATAAAAGATAAAAAAGATCATCTGCATAGATGTGGAGGAAGATACCATCTCAGCAACATATGGCAAGTGGGGCAGCCATGTGATGCAAAAATGAAAATATACAGCTAACTACAGCTAACTATGTAATAGTACAATGAGCATTTCTATCACTCCTTTTTTGTTTTTTTTAGTTTCTCTTTCTTTGTCTATCTGTGCCTCCATCTGGCTTTCCTTTAGCTCTCGCTCTTTCTCTCCCTATCTTCCGGTCTGACATCCTTCCTGCGTGTTACAAGAGTCCATGTTCCTGCAGTCTTGGACCATGACTACAAGTGTTTCCTGTTTATTTCCCGACTGGAGAGTTGCTGGTCGTTGGTGGTGGTGGTGAAGCGGTTAGTAATTTAAAGTTAAGGCGAATATTACTTTATTATCTCCCATGGGAGAAAATCGTATTGGATAAAGGGAGCGGATGCATCGAGCACTATAAATATTAAAGTAAACGATTAAAAGGCATTCTGTGCTGACCAAGCTCTGCAATCCCGTTATATATCTCCCTGTTACTCATTCATCAGATCCGATTATGTTAAATAGCAGAGAGTGAACAAACAAAGAGGACGTGTCAGTCACACCACAGGGCCATGGACACAGAGGGGATATAATGGGGCCACCACCGAAGTGGCACCTGAGTGAATCTGACATTGCATGTACAACCTCCACTGGAGCAGACCATCAGCACTTTCTAATCAGACTTTCAATTTAAAAAAGAAGAAAAAAAAACAACACTGTAAATTATAAATCTTTCTCTGGAGGGCTCCAGGCTTTTGTGTTTTCCCCTTGTCTAATTGTCCTGTGTCTCTGGATCGTAAATCTCTCAGGGAAGAGCCATTAGCAAAAAAGGCTGGCAGGGACTCAGGCCACTGGGACATTGCCGGTCTACTCAGACTGAGAGTATGTCCAGATACTCACTCAAGACCCAAGCGTATTCAGTTGCAGTCCGTTCACCAGGGTCAGATGACAGCATGTCTGGCTTGGCAACTCAGCTTTTCATGTCAGCAACCGGCCAGCCGGTGTTTGGGAATTCTGCGGTCGGAATGGTTTCCTTCCCAACTCACAGAAGAATTGAATTTTCACATCATGTGCTCCCTGAATGTCATCGTGTTTGGTGCTGTATGCTAACTTCTGCATATAGTTTATGATGTGATCTGTTTTCTGAGCTCATTTGTTTGACACAGCGTGTCACAGCACAGTAGGTATAACACATAACTGAGACAGCACACTGAAGGAAACAACAATAGCATCAAACACTGTCCAACTAAATCAGACCTGTTGACTTCAGGAAAAACAAAGTGTCTGATGACTAGCAGGTCTTTATTTTGCTTTCGCCATGTAAGCAGTGCCGCAAGTTGTGCGTTTGATGTGCATATGGCTAAATCCGTGGTGACGATCAGTGCTGGGAAGACAACATGGAAAAGAATTCTAACAATCAAATGTCCCGTTTTAAGTGTGTTTGAGGAGCTTGTCTAAATAGGACTCAGTCAGTGCAAAAGTCAGACAATTTCCCATCATGACTGCTGTGGTTTGCTGATGAGCATCAAGAGCGACATGGCAAGAATTGGCATCATGCAATACAGACATGGAGGCAACATGGAAGAACTTGCTGAGAATTTTTGCGCACGCCACACACAACAAATTAGCATTATTCCCACATGGTAGTGTTGTCTTCTCCTTGGTGCTTTTCAACGTGTCATTCTCTGAAGAGGAAAAGATCGTTTACTTTAAAGAAATGTCTTTCTACAAATTTTCCCATGCCTTTAAATAGATATAAGTAATTCCCAAGATCACTGAAGTGGACAGTAACATTATCTTTTATATGGTAATGATTGCAGAAAAACCATCTTTGTGCATCGACTATAAGATTGTAGAACAAGTGTGGGGAATTTATGACTAATCTTTATAAGTATGCCTTATTATTACTATAAATCATTTAAGAGCCATGAAACTGAGGTATAAATGACCTTAACCATTTCATTAAATTTAATTAAATTGAACTGACATTAAAAGTCATCATTTCTGGCTCTTTTTTTTTTTCATAAGTGCAGATTAGATATGAGCCATGCAGGATCTCCTCTGTGTTAAACACATACTGAGTACAGTATTACAGAGTTAATGGGACAGATAATTGACAGTGAACCATAGGAGGTTAATAATAGATGCTTAATTGACTCCTATCAATTTGTTACACTGAACATCGCTGTCTAAAGATCTCATTCATCCAGAGAGCAGGCATATTCCCAGCAATGGCCATATTTCCTTTTTATGATCAGCACTTTTGGGATACACAAATACAAAGAAGTGCCGTGTGAACAAGAACAGTGGAAGACTGTACAAGATGAATCAACTGAAAATAGGTTCAAAAGGTGCAATGCAAACAATACACATATTAAAAAAGAATACATATAAGCATGCATATCGGGAGAGGGCTTTTTTCATGCTATAAGTAATATAGTACTTACATGGAATTATTTTTCCATGTGTGGCTACGTGCACAGAGAACAGGAGGGCAGATGGATTAAGACATGAACTCAATGAACTCAAAATCAATAATACAATATGTAAACAAATATAAGATTCATATTTGTGTGTAAAATCTTTGATAGCGTATTCCTTGTTTTATTTTATTTCATTTTTTTTGTACCACTCCCATTCATTATGCTGTATATTCTGTCAATGATAGTTTACCATGGGCATAAAAAAACAACACATGCAGTATTGAGATGTTGTACAAAACGTGCATCCATAAAGAAAGGAACATACAAATACAAAAACATTTTTATATAATGTACAAACATTGTGTAGTTAGAAGCTTTTAGTTTGTTTAGTTCATGTATGTATAAATAGGGCTGAAAGGTTTTATTTACTGTATCAATTGACTGCAACTCTGCTATAGTATCTGTTCTGTTACTGTTCTGTGGACAGGCGGACGTGCTCAAAGCAAGTGTGTATGAGAAGTGTTTCCCACCGGAGCTGAAATTTGTCCATCAACGTTAAGGAAGTGAGAGTTTAGTTTTTCTGACGCCACTCGACAGAATATAGCAGACCTGACTCTTCAGTGTGAATGGTGAATATGACAGGTCAGCTACTGTCCCAGGCCCTCTAAGCCTCTCCTGGTGCTCTGGAGGATCTCCGCTGTTTATACATATCTGTTTCACCTTTTTCCTCCTAAACAATTAGTGTGCAAGCAAAGAGGAAACCCGTCCTGTGAGAGCTTCACATTCCAGCCAGCGTGTCCACCGTTATGGACACAGACATGCACAGGGTAAATACTTTTCTACCTACTCACCAAGAAAATGAAGAGCGAAAACTGCTCTTTTGAACATCAAGTTAAAATAATGAATTAGTGAATACTTTGATCTTCTCTCTGTTTCTGTTGATTTGACTGCCTGTAATTTTATGCTATGGAGACTCATTGACTCATACTTTGAATGAATGTAAAAAAATAATAATAATAATAATAAAAAAATGCATTAGAACACAGGGCTGGCAGTGTGCCATGCATCACTCAGAGGACTTAAAACAGTTTGAGAGCAGACTGATGGATGAACCTTACTGGAGATATGTGGCTGGATGGAGAAGGGAAGGTGCTGGAAGGTTGAGAATATTAATCATAGCAATTATTGAAAGTGTTTTTCGCTGACATCATCTTGCAGACTCATATATCAGCCAGGAACAGCATGCTTATAACTTAGTGATACAGGCTGAGTGGAGGACATTGAGCTGTAAAAATTAGCAAGTTATACCGAGTGAAAAATGAAGCCATCAGAGAGCCATAAGCAGCCAACATTTGTTATTCCAAAGAATTCATTTCAGGAATGTGTGGATGCTGTTGTTTGTACTGTCATTGTCTTTACTGTGAAATCTATTCCTAAACAGATTTGCATCTATTGTGTGGTACATAAGTGGGCGAGAAGTCGAAACAACAGCTGCATCGTATTCCACATCCCCAGGAAACAAAAGAACTACAGACATAAGTTGATAATGTCAAAGATTCACACGCAATGTGACAAGTGTGTTCTTGTGTGTGTGTGTGTGTGTGCGTGCTTGCTTGTGTTAGTATGTGGATGTTCAACATATGTGTGGAAATCAATTTCTTTTTTCTGCTAAGTGCATATTCATAGTATTTAATGGAAATATTTTCACACATATACTACTAGTCAAACGTTTGGACACACTTTCCTATTCATTTGAATGAGAAAGTATGTCCAAACTTCTGACTGGTAGTGTGTATTCATAGACAGAGATGTACAAATTAAATGTTTTCTGCAAAACAGCATCTCACTGTCTCTGTCTTTTATTATGAGTATTCATCTCCAGCTGTTTAGATATAAAGAAAGATCCTATGATACTGCAATGCAAGTTAGCATCTGAAAAGACCTTTGCTTTTTATTTATTTATTTATTTATTTGAATGTGGGGTTTGAGCCTCTGAACAACATCAAAGAAAGAATTAATGTGCATTTCTATCTGTCTTCATTCAGCTGTTTGACTTCAATGAAAGAATTGCATACTTCTTTTCATGTGACGCTTATTTATACACTATTCCTCTCTTTCGTCATGCTCTGTGTAAGTCTGTGCGGCACTCCTACTCTCCCTGAATTTAAGATGTTGTAAACACACCACAGAGTCTCTCCTCTTTTGGGTCCCTGCGTCTCTTACGTCTCTCCCGCTGCTCACAGCTGCATCAGCTCCTCTGGGCAACCGCCCAATTGGCTGGGAGTCTGCTGCCCTGACCCTGAACCCTGAATATGAGGGGTTAGCCAAGGGCCAGCACTGAGGCTGAGGGTGGGTGTGGTGGTGGAGGTCAGGACGAGGAGGGGGGGGGCAGCAGAGACAGCTATTAAACACAACAGAGGAAGGCCCATCAGGATGTGTCTTTTATAGCTGGCTGGTACTTGAAGGCATCAAACCCCACTCCCACAGATGAGAGGCAGGCTAGCAGATGAATCCTGTAAGGCTGGAAACGATTGGGTCAGGGTTTTTACAAGGTCAGGTTGAGGTTAGTGGAAGGTTGGGGACATGGTAATCCCTCCTTTCTTTTCTGTCTACAGCACTGGATGTTTGTAACGTGACTCAAGGCCTCGATGATACATGAGAATATTGTATTGTGAATATTACTTATATTTTTGCTGATCTGTGTGGTAAAGATAAAGCCACATTTGCATTACAAAATCTGACTGCTAACCTGGCTCTGTGCAAACTTCCTCAACTGCATCTAGAAGCACTTCTTCTTTTTTTTTTTTGCGCAACATAAGATGCAAGATGAACATTTGTGTGAAATAAGGCAAAAAACAAGTTTCAAAAAAGAAAGTTGTCATTGAACAAACCATCTCAAAAAGTTGATTCAAAAATAAACATCTTGATAGAGGTAACCTATGACCACAAGCTCGCATCCTGTACAGCTGGAAGTGTGAATCATGCATCATCATCCTCATCATCATCATCATCACCCTCCAGGTGACCCTGTCCCACTGACACCTTCTACCCCGTCACAACCCTTCGACCCTCCAGCCCCTCCAACCTCTCCTGCCTAACATCGTTCCCAGTCCTTGTTTCATTTTCATTACAGCTCTCCTGCAGGGACTTGAACTTGTCGCCCCGCCTGAACTGGGGTGACAGCTCACTAAATCACTGGCTTTTAGTGGTTCTGCCCCCTTTTTTATACACTTTAATCACCAGACTCCAGTAACCAGGAATATTGGGCCTAGTGTATGGCATTCTCCTCATAAAAGAAAAGGAAGAGGCCACTGATGTGCTTCTCATGGCAGAATCGCTGCTAGAATTCATCTCCGTCTTGCTGAGCCGCTGGTGAGGAATTGATGGAGGCAGGGGCTCTTTCTTACGGGTGACGATCAATCGCTCAGGAACAACAGGTTTTAGGCTGTAAACTTGAGGTCATCTCCTTCCTAGCCGACAGTTTCTCATCTGGTGAAGCCAGTGTTAAAGCTGGTGGGAGGCCTTGGGTGTTGTTTGTTATTTATGGTTAGTCACCGGTTTAGAAATGGTTTGGAATGATCGGAGACCATCTTTCACACGGGGCTTGTCAGCACTTTAAAACTGTTAACCCTCTGTGTACGTACTGGGGCTGGGAAGCAGAGATAATACAAGCTCGTGTCATGGAAGGGAAAATCTTTTCTTTTCAGAAACTTAACAAGAAACATTTCTTAACATTTGAATTGATCCAGCCTTGAATTCTGGTTCGTTCTGCTCCTTCTCTGCTTGTCACCTACACACTATACAATATCTGCTTTGATCAAGCCCTTTTTTCTCAAGGCTCATCCCTCCACTGTCCTCCTTCTTCTCCTCCTCCTCTCCCTGTATTTCATCTCCAACCTAGCATTAATCCTTATCCTCCCAAAGGAAACCCACTTCATGCAGCAGCGAGGGTATTTAGAGCCAGTGTTGACATTGGACAGCATGTTAGACAAATATCCCTGACTCAAAACCACAAGACAAATGGCAGACCCGAGCTCGCTGTGTTCTGGCAGTGAGTTTGCAAGTCTGGCTTAGCTGTGGCCAGCTATTCAGCCCAGGTGACGTCTTACTGCAAGAAAAAAAAAAAAAACAAAACTGACCGCTAAGGAGGGTAGGTGGACAGATGAAAGAAAATGTGGGGGCAGAGGAAAAAAAGAGATGGATAGAAAATGGAAGGGAAGAATTAAAGATGTGATTTGATTTATGTTGAAAATGGGAAGAAAAAAGAAGGGAAAAAGTCAAAACCAGCACAATAATTGTTTTCAAACGACATTATCATATAATAATGAAAAAGTTGAATGTACAGGGGTTGGTAATTTGTCTGTGGCTCAAATAATTGTGTAATGATTAAATATGATCTTCAAATAGAAGGGAAAAAATAAATGATTTGTCTCCAGAGACTATACATGGAGGATTTTGGAAAATCAGCAACTCCCACAGACAACCAGGTGGTGGCTTTGATTATGGGTGCATGTTACATCATTTCAAGGTGGAAACAAACACATATACCCACACACAGACAGCACTCACACGTAGATATGGCCCTGTGACTGTGACAAGCCATCCACACACACTCAACACATAACCGCACGCACACTCGCAGACAGCACACCGCACCACACACACTCGCTCTCTCTCTCTTCAGAGATATGGGGCCCATTTTGACAACCGCCAAGTTGACTTGGCATTGGTCGGACTGGAGTGATCCAAGAAAAGCAAAGCAGACCCACGAGAGGGCTGGGGCTTTTGTGTTTGTGGAGTGTCACACTTCATCATGAGGGAAACCCATAACAGGCCCAGGAAGACCTTTGAAGCTATGGGAGGGGTGTGTGGGAATCGCCTCTGTGGCTACCTCTGATGTCAACTCCAATATTCTGATTGCAGGCTATTTCCTGGATTAGGATTGTGTTTGTCGGCTGAGAGGGAAACTGTCTGAGGATTGTATATCAGAGAGCAGATGAGCTAATTACAACATCCCGTCAGACAATTTACAGATTACAGATACTGGCCATTGTAATACTTTGTCAGCTCGGTTGCAACATTTATTTAACAATAACTTAGAGTGAGGCCAGAATGTATTCTTGTTACGTTGCTATATCAGAATGAGGAGAAAAAAATAATACAGTTATAATGTATAGTTCACATATTGGTCTAAGAATTTTATTGTATTGATTTTATGCACGTCGCTGTTATGCATGTAAAGCACATTGAATTGCCTTTGTGTATAAAATGCGCTAGATAAATAAACTTACCTTGCCTTGCATTGTATGCGTTTCCTTTCGAAACATTTATGACGGGCATTTGGCAATAACAATTGGTATATGGGTGATTTTCTTTGAAGTGTTTGGTATTTAATATTGGATGCCGGTTGCGTAGCAACAGAGCTAAATGTCTGGTGGTTTGGATCACTAAGAGTAAAGTGTTTCTGTAAACCATTAAGCTAAAGATCTTGTATATAAAGCAACGTTTGGCAGATGGTTCAGGTGATAGCAGTGCGTGCAGTTTGCTTTGGCTCCTGCATAATTAGTGGAATGGTGGCGTACTGTAATGGACCACATCCTTTTGGCCGGTGCTTCACAGGGCTCAACCACCGAAGCCATAATTTGATTCGAGGATACTAGAGGGAGGGCAAGACAATTTGAAATCAAGGAGAAATATTCAGGAAATTGCATTTTTACTTAGGGAAGGTTTGCTGGTTTGTACGACAGAATTTTTTTTTTCTCTGCTTTTTTACCGGTAGTGCTTGAAATGCCATAGATTGATTTTCTTTGATTCATTCTGAAATCCTGATTCATCCTCCAAGGGAAATTAACATTGATTAGATGACTAAGCTGAGCATACTCACACAGGCTCTTGACTTTTCCTAGAGATCCACTACAATTTTTAGCTTTTAGTAAAATGTTTTGACAGCTTTTGGTCTTAAGTCAAATGGACCAAAATGACTGATCTTGATTGCACCAGTTGGCCCCAAAATCCAATATTTTTTATTTTTTTATTTTTTATGTTATTTTATTATGCTGATAATATGCTAATTTCTTTATTACATATTATTTTTATTCATTCATCATATATTAAAGTTGTAAAATACTATGAAGCTTCATTAATATGATGCCAAATCAATTTAGGAAGGTTGGATGAAAATATGAAATGTAAATACTGATATATATCTGAAAAGCAGTTTTCTGAGTTGAGATATTTAATATTTTGAAGGCCAAATAATAGCTATCAACAAAATGATGTTGGGGCTTTCACAGAAGTGCAGCAGCTTATGAGGCAAAACATTTTTCATCCTTTTTAATGGTTTATGTAGTTTACAAGCCAAATGGAAACAGGGTAAAAGCCAGATTTCATTGGGGGATTTAGAGGAAAAGAACTCAATTACTGTTTGCAGACTGGGACTGTTGTTAAGGATGGTGCCATGATCAAACACAATTTGGATCAAACCACGACTTTATTTCACATTCTCTCACATTTCCAATCAAGGACCGATTAGCCTCAGACATTAATGAGCCTACTAATCCATTTGGGCCCCTCGTGATAACAGTTAATTGTCTGTAAAAATGTGTACAGATCCCCGTTTGGGTTGTTTACTAACTGATTTGGATGTGGTTAGGCCCTAAAGAGGTATCATTATGTTGATAGTTCTTTGGAAAATGAGCCCCTGATGGAGACAGCACCAGAGTGGAGTAGATTTAAGAATACACAAGACTACTTTAAACTGCTGCTCACTTGAGTGCAAATTTATCACTACCTTAAGATAACATTTGGTTGTCATCGGTCCTCATTAAACTTCATCTATAATTAGCATTTTCAGTTTTGCTCACTGCCCTATAGTGAGGGAAGGTTTTTTTTTTTTTTTTTTACCGAAACCTCAGACATTGATTTACTCAGGATGTAAGATTTGAAGGGAAAAAAGAAATTTTGGAAACTGAACTATAGGAGACTAGGCACTTGCCATCCTATCCTCCGTGTCCTCTGCTTTATGTTTGTGGCTTTATTGAAACTTAAATCCAATGTACAGTAAGATTCAAATCAGTTTGTGCCCTGTGTTAAGTCACAATAAGACCTGTATATTGCCTTGGGTTGGAGCAGAAATTTTCTTTTGACAGCAGCTACTAATGTTTAATTAAATGGGAGGAAATTGGGGTTATTGTGTGACAAGGTTTGCTGCTCACATTCTCGTTAAAAGTCTTTTATAGAATTAAATCTTATAATATTGATTTTTTTTTTAAAGCTCAGCACATGTGTGCCTAAATGAATAATATTCACCATCTCTTTAATGGAAAATCAATCCCGAGTATATTTAAACTGAATCGGAGCAGTTATGATTATAAGGTTTTGGATAACTTTAAACCAGGTGCAGGGCTGTGAAACTTCACCTTGATTATAAAAAATTGTATATACTGCTGCAGAATAATGTTAAACTACCTGGCAATTCATTGTTGATTGTTGCAAAAAGTTTTAGGTTCAAGCTAACTTCAGCATAATACAACAGAATAATTTGTGGTTTTGATGACTAATAACGTATTAAAACATCCATTTATTATACCCAGAACTTCAAACCGTCACCTTAATACGGTGACGGTTTGGAGGTTATTAACTATACAATCTGTGTCACAGTCATTATACTATAAAACATTAGAACACTTAAAAACAACAAACTATTCAATTGTGCCTGCTTATGACTACATTTCCAATCAATACATAAAAGTCAAGTTTTTATTATTATTAAACTATTTTTTTTTTTATCTTTTTTGGGCATATTACCAGTGAACATTTAGCAAAACACACAACCGTCTATTCCCAAGGAGGTACAGATGAGGCACTGTATTTCAGTGCCTCATGTGTACCTGCTTTGTCATGTTTGTGAAGGGGCCAGAAGTGTATATGTGTGTTTGTATTCTGGCCACTCAGCGTGCAACCTTGGCTTGCCTGTTCTGACACTCAATTTATCGTCTTGTGATTTGAGGCCTAGTTTCTCATTACAACCAAAGTTTTTGTGTCCTTGTGCGACAAAAATTAGTTTGTGTGTCTGTGTAAATCACCTGTCATATGCACATGCTCCTTTAAGAAAAGGCCAAGGGTGTCATTTGATTCTTGCTGCCTTGCGTTCATATTTATGCGTCTCATATTCACGTCCATTGGCTGTGTCTCAGTTGGGCTATCCATCAACACTTTTTATCCCCATCGCACCAACAATACGGACATAAAATGCTCTTTTACGTCAGCAAAATGCTGCCACAAATAAAAAGGGAACAACACACCTCTTTATTTGTCGGGGTAATAAACTACATAAATTAAAACTGATAAGTGACAAAAATTTGCATTAGTCACCTCCTATGGGTTGGGCTGTAATGACCAGAGGCAGTGAAGCTGTTTTATAAAGTGTTACCTACAAACATGAAAAACATAGGTGATATATTAATGAGTTTACAAAACTGAAGGACAACCAGACCCAAGGGGATGTGTCCTGCTCTCCCCAAGACAAGGCCATTTTTCACTCCAGTGTGTCAAAGAAACACTTTGAAATCTATATCACTCATCCTGTCAAATGAAATTTCTGATGAAATATTCATTTTACAAATTTATTTGTAATGTTTTTTGTCATGGAATTTGTTTTGTACTTTTGGTTCAACTGCCCATGGACTGAGAATGAATATTACCTTATTATATCTTTTATATCTAGTTATATCTTCATGAAAAACATTAGCCTTCATGCAAATTTATATTTAAGAGCAAATGATTAGAGTAGGGAAAAAAATAAATAAATAAAAGGAACACAGAAAGAAAGACAATAAACTAGATTGTATTTATGATCACTTCAATCACTAAAAAAGTGATTGATAAAAAAGTCGATCCTATAGAACCACTAATCTGCATTAAATCAACAGCATAGAGAAGTTATCTATGCTCACAGTCTGTGCTGCCTGTACCACAACACAAATAATGCTCATCTGTCGGGTGTATATTTTGTTACACATTCAGGAAGAATAGAGCATAAACAAAACACAAACAAAAATAGGAACCTAGTTAAAAGCGATGGGATGAAGAGACGTCTCTCTCAATTTTGTACACTCAAACAAAATCGGTTGCCTTTGGCCTGCTTAGGGCTAGAAGGTGAGGGAAGCACACAAAAGTAGTGCAATTATTCTGCTCTGGCACAACAACAGAGAGCAAAAAGAGCATCAAAGGCTTTCCTCTGAGCAAAATAGGGCTCCCTCAGAGGAAAAGCGCAGCCTGTGTGTGAATACCAGTGTATGGACTTTTGGTTTTCTCTTGAGACACAAGAGGCAAAGGATGTGTGTCATTGTCAGTATTAGAGTTACTGTGCGGTGCTTCTTTGATTACATTACAGTATAATATACTGGCAGACCTTTACGCAGATTTTTTCCAAATTTCCAGCAAACGTGGTTTATGAGTTTATGACAACAGACAGAAATAAATTTGTATTCCTGTTTAAGACCTTTCACATAGGGAAAGTCCGAAAACCGCTTCCCCCTAGCATGTCTCACATGTGGAATGTATTTCATGCGATTCGAATTATGAAATTGAATATGTAACATGTGATGTTTTTAAAACCAAATGCTGACACGATAAAACGCCCCCTTTAATTATAAATACGTGAAATCTGTTTCATGTGACTCATTAAAATGCTTTAATATAAATAAAAATAAACAAAACATTTCTTACTTTTTTATTCTTATCGTTATTTCGATGTATGTATGTATCAATAATTTACAATAACACTCTCACAGCATATAACAAAATGATGTGGACAAATTATTGTCAATGAGAGCACCATGTATCAATTTCTAAAAACATATTTTGAATTATAAATACGTTTTTAATATATATAAAACGTTTTTTTCCTGTGCTGTACTTCTCATGTGAAATTAAACTCCAATTTGATTGAAAGAAAGACTCGAGTGTTGATTTTCTGTCAGGCATTTCGCCGGGCATCCTGTTGGAGAGAAAGGGTCCTTCAGAAACCAGGAAACGCAGCTCTCACATGTAGTTGTGTACATGCACCGGCTGCTAAGCAGTCACCACATTGTGTGCCATTTTACATCTGTACATCTGACATTACACTCTTGAGCCAAAAATAACAAGATGAGAGTGGTCGCTTTGATAAGGTAGTCGTGCTTTTTTTGCTCTAACTGCCTTATAGATGCATCACCTGTGTTTTTGTTAGCTTAGCAGCAACTGGCTCTGTGTTTTTTCTGTGAGCAAACGCTAAATAACCTGTTGGTATAGAACCTGTTTAGCCACTTGCAGAGCTACATACTTGACCTTCATCCTTGAATATTATTGCTGCTACACCACAACTGGGAATGCGGTGCAGCAGCAAAAACGAAGAAGTATGCTTCTTATTGATTGAAAACACAGCTTTACCTCTGTTCCAGTGGGGGCAAAGACAGCTGCTATAACATGATGCAGTGCGCTGCTGCCGGCCACAGGATCGTCGCCCTGGCCAATCTGCGTCCTGCCCACACAGGTGAGGATGATGCTCTGCAGGGGTTTAGCTGTGATCCACAGGGGCAGGATGGCCTATGTGGGCCGGCCAGCTGCACTTTTACACTCCAAGGCACCGGCGTAATCCAAAGCACTGCAAAAATGGATGCAGCCTATTAAACGTAGCAATGCTAAATATGCAGGTATGCCAAGAGGCTTCATCTGTTTTACTAGATATTATAAGCCTCTATATGCATACTGAGAAACACTGCAGACTGTTCACATTCATGCCCCGAAGCCGCCCTTTACAGACCCAATGCCATCTATTGACAGTGAGCAGCTCCACTGAAGCATTTAGGGGTTTAGGGGTCTCACTCAAGGGCGTCACAGTGGTGGTAATGAAAAACAGGCAAACACCTTCCTTTCACCTCACCTATCCACGTTTAATCTGATAATTTAGCAGAGAGAATCACCCTGTCCAACAACTATATCCTGGGTGCTCCTCTGGTTCATTAACGGCACTAGTCTATTCAATATCATAACATTTTAAAATACTAAAATAGAGTTTAATTGATTGGCTGATTGACTTGAACTATTTTGATAATTAACTAATAATTAATTAGCAAAATTCTTTAAGACAAATTGTTCTGGAAGAACTCTGACTGCAGTTGGTGTTTTTTTTTTTTTTTTTTAAACCAAAACCAAACAAAGAATTGCAACATAAAATGTTTGGATTTCAGTAAACTTATCTTTTTTTTCCATACACATGAAAAATTGTTAGTCACCCAATATATTTTCTTCAATGGCAGATGAGTTGGACAGCTACATGTACCAGACAGTGGGCCATCAGGCAATAGAGCTGTACAGTGAAGCCATGGATCTGCCTTTATACAGACGGACCATCCAGGGCTCCAGCCTGGACACCAGCAGAAACTACAGTCAGACAGAGGGGGATGAGGTGGAGGACCTGTATGAGCTGCTGCACCTTGTCAAGGTAGGCCTCTCTGCCTCCACCATTAGCAGGAGTCACTGTAAAGGGTGGTACCATCATAGGAGTATGTCTGACAGAAAAACGTAGTTCAGTTTTTCTGCATTTCACGAACATTATCTTTGTAACGGAAGAGTAGCAGCACGGGCATATCACTGCTATTCCCATTCCTCACTTGGTAAACTGAAGCCCAATATCTAACTGTGCTGTAGTTTTAATGGCTCTTTGGAGAAATATCGGGCTGTGTAAAAACAAAAAAACAACAGACCTATCAAAATTGATCTCTTAAGATTAATGACTTAAGATTAATCAATGACTGTGTTGAAGTGTTCTCATCATTTTCATCTTAGTACAGTACAGTCAGGCTGAATATGAATAATGCATCTCTAAATTATCTATCAAAACAAGAAAAACATTAATAAAAAAAAGTAACACACTTGTTAAATTGCCATTTGGATATTTTGTGAGAACATCTTAACCTCTCAACCCCTATTTGCATTTTATGCCATTTTATGTTATTGTATTTTCTATTTGTATGCATATTTTCTGTGTGCACAGAGAAATTTCAAACATACATATATATGTGCAAACAGATATTCAATCACATATATGAAAGCCCACACAAATACACATACACACAGTTATAAAAGTTATAGGAGTTTCCAAAAGCAAGAGAGATTATACCAGAGCTCTCAGAAAAACCCTGAAAATGAACAAATTATATCAGTTAGAAAAACATGAGCATAAATCCAAAATTTTGAAACATCATATTTTTACTTTTCTGTGTAATGTATAATAGTATAGTCAGGTAATACACCATAATTTAGTTTCTTTCCATTTTAATGCTTCACTGAGCGTATATACAAATATAGTCATCATTTTGACTGACCACCAATGACACATGCTTGACTGCTTTTTGGTGAACAAGCTCTCAGAGCACTGCTAAACTTCTCATCTCGGCTAAGGTTCATGACATATGTCACACTGCTGAGATGTTTTACAAGTCATTCTCTGTGGATTCAGAGCCACTTAGTAGCCCATCAGCACTGTATCAAAGAAGCTCTCCTTGTCGGGTTTCATCTGGCCAGCTGTACACTAACGGCCCTTAGCTTCTATTTTGAAGTACAAGCAAGTCGCTTGTGAGATTAAAAAGACATGTTTGTGCTTTTAGTCTGTCTTATTTAGTATGTCTTGATTTCTTTTTCAAAGAGAGTAAGTGTTTTTTTTTTTTTTATCTTACTTCTTAAAAATAGTAAATAAATAAATAAATAAATCTATATACCATATATAAAACTATTTCATTCATTCATTCACTCTGCTTATCCGTTCCTGGGGGTTGCTGGAGCCAATCCCAGCTCATATTTGGCACATGTAAACTCCACACTGAAAGGCCCCAGGTCTGGGAATCGAACCCATGACCTTCTTGTTGTGAGGCAACAGTGCTAACTATTATGTTGCCGTACTGTCTATCAATTTATCAAGTTTCATGTGCGAAGTTTAAAAGAGGTGTCCTCCAACAAGGGGCTTCACAGGAAAAATTCTTTTCCTCTTTCTCTATTTCGCTTGATGCAAAAATTAATCACTGAATAAATATTTAATCAAATACCACTTTTGCTAGCACACCGAGCATAGATTCATTTGATGCCAATTTATGTATGAGACTTTGGTGGTCCGATGTGATGCAGGGCGGCTGACTGACAGGTTTGAGACCAACTGCGTGCATGTTTACCACATCACTGGCACTGCCTGCCTACCTGACCGCCTGCAGCCATGAAGAAGCTACCTGGCTGCACACCTCAACTGCAGCAACAGCTCTCCCTGCTGTCAGTGCAAAAACGCTAAGGGGATTGATCCTGTGCAAGACTTTTTCACCTTTACAACCCCCCCCACGCCCCCTTACAATCTCCCATTTTTTGCTTGCAGCAACAAAATTTAAGAGCTTCATATGGGGGTGGTGAATAGGAGTTTGTTGTTGAGATGGGAGTTGACTTGATGTGGTATAAATGAGAGAAGTTGGGGATTTGTGGTTCTTCCTGTAGGTCTGTATGAAGACATGTTCATTTGGAGCAGGGGGTTGATCCAGGGTCCCTGCATGTCCACACACTGCTTCAGTGGCAAGGGTCAGTCAGCCTGCCTCAGGGCATAATGTGCCTGCTGCCTGACTTTCTTTGTTGTTTTCTTTATAAATCGCCAGCTTTACACATGCAGCTACATGAGACAGCTCTTGCTCATGGGTTTTCTCGGGAGTATGTGCATTCACACAATCCGAGGCTCTCATAACTATGCAGAGTCAAAAAGCAGATGTGTCTCCGGTACATCATGCAATATGCCATCTCTGCCTGTGGTCAGGGCTCTAATTGCAAAGGGCTGCTAATTTCCCATTTCCAGGGCTTCTCAGGTTTGACCTCGCCAGTCAGACAGGCCATAGATCATGGTAGTTGGACTCCCATGAGGCCTTCGTGGGCTAGCAGACCTCCAGTCGTCTCTCCGTTTAGCCCTCTCACCGTCATCAACAAACTTTCACCATAAACAACAGGCTTCCTTTCTCGATCACTGAGTGATGCCAAACCTTAAGAGTACAACTTTCTTGTCTCACATTACAAGTTACTGCTCTCTGTAGTTTATTTTTTCTCTCTCGTGTGTAACTTTACTAACTTGTACTATTTGTTCTGCATTGTGAAGGGTACTAAACTTAATAAATACATTCCAAGTATTTAGACATTCACAGTTCTGTTACATCTCTCCTTAAAATGTCACAGATCATGGTCACTTTCAATTATGTTTATTGAATATGCTTAGTTTATTTTAGTTTATCTATAAGAAATATTTTTCCCACCATAAAGTTTGTGGTGTTGTTGATTAGAGAAGGAAATGATGGGGGGGGGGCTTCTTTTGATAATGAGCTGTTAAGTCACTCATACTGAAAAAGAATAGTTTTAGCATGAAAAAATGTGTTCTGTTTGGAAAGTGTGATATTTTGAAAGATTCCTTCTAGTAGTTTGAATTAATTAGAAGTTACAAGATTATATTTGGCAAATGACACTTGAGCATAGATGAAAGAATTTTTTTTCTCAGATCTGGAGCTGATGAGTTTTAAGTGGATATCCTTTCTTCCTCTTCCTCCTCCTCCTTTGCAACGTTGGCAGCAGACGCACAGCATGAGCCAACAGTGCCATCTACAGCCCGTTCCCAGAAGCTTTTAAAATCAAAGACACTGTCTGTTCTTTGGCTTCTTGGAGAATGTTTGGAGCCATTCAACAGATTCAAAGGGAGAGATCATATTCTTCAGAACCATTGTTGATAGAGGGGGAAAAAAAAACTATTTTAATAGAAAAAAATGAGCCATTCATCCTCCTGGTAGTCATGATAATGGCAGAATGACAATGTGGCCTTATCCGTGGCCCCTCTCCTCTCATCACTGGTTGTGAATGGCAGTGTCTCTTTGAAGTGTGTAACTTGATCGACATTCAAACCACAACATCCCATCCGGCTAGGTGCTGATCTTTGAACCTGCTCTTTGAGGGGGAGAAATAACAGTTTTGTCAGTGGCCAGGGAGAATCTTTCAGTTTTGGACATCTATGGCTCTCAGGATATATTTTCATACAATAGATCATGCCTTGTGTCTTCTGCTAGACCACACGGGTATTTTAGAAAACGCTTAATTTGAATGATGTAATTTAGGATTAATAAATATTCTCTCTTTCAAGAAAGATTTTCCCGTGTTCTGCACATAATGTATGTTTTGTGTCCACACTTCATGTGTGTGGTTGGTCTGCTCTCCTCTGCTGTTATCTGCTCTGATGTGTGATACAGATCAGCAGTGTCAGTCACCCCTGGCTGTAACGCCAGTCCCCCCAAAGGCCCACAAAACTCCTCATATTAGTCATATCACATCCCTCAAGTCCTTTATCCTTCTCTCTGTGCTCTGTGACCTGACACAGTGGCTCTTTATGCCCAGTGACCCTCCTTGTGTGTGTGTCGGTGGGTGGGTGCGTGCACGCTTGTGTGTTCAAGGTCAGGTCAAACTGGGCCTCTGTTTCAGAGGCCTGGTAACAGGTCTATCTCTGTTCTCAGTGCCCACCTCTTCTTCTCCTTTTTGCCCAAGTTTGCTGTCTTTCAGCACTCTACGGAAGGAAAACGTCTCACTGCTTTCATGCATATGTACTGTCAGCTTGACAAACACACTTTACACTACTCTTCTCAAGATCGACTGCAGGAGACGCAACATTTTACAGCACAAACCACACAGGCAGCACAATCTTTATGGCATGAATGGTAGTGAATTTTAGAAAAATGCCTTGGGAGCTTCAATCACTTGAGTACTAAGAGATACTATATAAAAAAGATAGTGACTCTATAGCAGCAACTCTGCAACCTTTGAGCTGATGAATAAAGACGAAGACATTTAAACTCATTAGAGTGATGAGGAACAATAGATGATATCTACACACACGTTCTTTTCTGCTAACCCTAATTAGAAAGACCGTGACATCTCTGTCATATTAAGACCCAGCTTTGAGAATGATGGAAATGTTACTTTCAAATCTAATTTCCTGTCTTTTAATGCATGCGACTTGTCTGAGCGACAGTTTTGGTTTGTTTTTTTAAGTTTTTCTTTTTTTTTTTTTTTAAGAGCTGATATTTTGATTCAGTTTATACCCCATTTCTTTCTTATTTGATCAAGTAAGCAATATTTTTCAAGGTATTTGTGAAAAGGCTTGACAAAACACAATGAGATCTTTGGCCTTTGTAGATGAAACATTCCCTTCTGTTGATGCGTGTTAAAACGCCCTCTTTTTGGTGAGATAATCCTTCTTAAATGCGCACACCCCATTCTCTATTTTCCTGACCTTTATCACACCCTCCACCCCCATCCTTAGTCTCTATGGCCTCTGCATTATCGACATCAGCAGACAAGAGTGTAATATCGCAGAGACATTTTGTCCACAAGTCCAAACATTCATTTTCATTCTGCCCTCTCCCACTCTCTCACTCCTTCTATCTTTCCTCAACTGGCATCTTTGTCTGTATTGTCTTGTCCTAACACTTTCATCCAGACCCTTAAAAAGCCTGACGCTGGGTTGTTTCTGAGTGCCCTGATGGAGGTGTATCCTGCTGTGAGGAAAGGAGAGAGAAGGATTGAGGGAGAGGAGGAAAGAAAGGCGCAGAAAGGAAGAGGAGGACGGTAGACTGCCTGGCTGGCTGGCTGGCAGGCAGGCAGAGGAATCTCCAGTTGAACCAGGAGCTCTTTGGTATTGATTAGGGAGCTGAGGTGTTGTGAGACAAGTCGTTGTTGAGGAGGGGTGTGAACTATGAAAGAAGGGTGGGGGTTCAAAATCACCCAGCCCGTCTCTGATTACCGGCATGGTGCCGCATTAGGCTTACGTTGGGGGCTCAACAGGAAAATGGATTTCTTTAAAAAGCTGCTTAATACATAAATCATGACCTCTGGGGTCACAGTGAGGGTTTAGGAGATCCAATCAATAACAAAGCTAATGCAAGCATGTTGTAGCTGGTTTGTGGTGCATTGAAACCTCGAAATAGTGTTATTGGATGTAGCTTACAAGCAGTATAAGACCAGTAGATAATCACTTTGAAGAAAGTTTGTCTTACTACAATCTCAGCAGTAGTTCAGAGTGATTTACTGGTGTACATATTTCAATATAGATTCCCCAAACAGCTGTCCCTCTCTGTGTGTTGCCTCTCTAAGTGATAGCCATTGTTATCTTTTCCTTTGGTCTAAGGCTGCTTGTATTTAAGTTAGTTGACAGTGGCAGTGGGGTTGAGATTGCAGGCTTGTTTTGCACATGAGGAAGGATAGCATTAGTGCTGAGATAATGGCGCTGTGTATTGTTCGCTGGCCGTGTGGAAGTGGTGGGACAGGATCTATTACATGCAGGCCCATTTCCCTCCAACTGACTCTAACAGTCCCCACAAACATTAGATAAAGAGCCTAGCCTCAAGCCTTTGTAATTTGTTTGTATTTTTCTGCTTAATGTACTTTGCTCAATCTTGTTTAGCGATGATGGAAGCTGATAGCCTTATCTTGCCTTGCCAAGGGCATGAAGCCACTGCTACTGCTTGGTTGAACATTGTTTCATTGAAGAACATGTATGTGTTTATGGTCTGTTTTTTGCCGATTATATTTTGATGCTGGATGTGTCGAGAGGTTGTTTTCAGTTGAGCATTCAGGTTATATGTTCTATGCACTGATGTAAATCAGCCACTGTGGGAAGTGTTGTTATAATGTCCCTGTTTTATTTGGTTCATCATGTTAACAATTGAAAATAAAAAGGGGAGATTACTATTGGGTTTTTTTTCTCATTTTTGTCATTACTTCTGACCATTAGAGAGAAATTATTACCTTCACTGTCACCCTCATTGAAAACCTCTTTTGTAAAAATCCTATTTCAAGTTAATCTTAAAATTTGAATTTATTTCACTTGTTTTCAAATGCATTTGTATTTTTTCCACATACTTTCACTCTGCAGCCATTTAAATGTATGAACAACGAGCCAGCCATGTAAGAAAAACAGAAGAGAAAGAGGAGGTTGGACGTGTAATAAAAGCTTTTAAACTCACCAGTGTCAACAGTCAGTCAGACCCGATACTGTCTGTCTCAGAGCAGACAGCCAAGGAATAGTACTCAGTCTTTCAACTCACCCCCATTCATCTACTCCAAAATTAAGAGGGCTTTTATGTTTTGTTTTGTGAACCATTCCCCACAAGAAATATTTGTGGCAGGCCCCATCACCTCCCGCAGCTAAAGTCATAACTAGCTGTAGAAAAACACTGTCTGGAGTCTGGAGAGTGGCTTAAACCAGCATCACTGCTATATTTTCTTCTAGTCTCTCTCAAGGGAGGAAGGAGGGAGAAACGAGGGGGAGCGAGGGTCCGTGATGTCTGTTGGAGCGATGGGGGATAGAGGACAGGCAAACCAAGATGCCAAGAGCCTGGAACTTGACCTCACCAGAAAAACACTTACATTTTGGAGTGGGTGTATGTGCTTGTAGGCCGCTGCATGGCTATATTTGTGTTGGTGCATGTGCGCGCATATGCACCCTGTGGACTAGGTGGTTGTTACGGACCATGAAAAGCAATTGACATGGTTTACCTCTCTGTGGCATGAGAGTCGTTCTTTGATTTTTATCCTTTTCACTTTTTTCGAAGCAGTTTCCTGTCTGAGATGCTCAAACGCTCTTAACTTAACCAAGTGGGAATGGGGCTGTGACAGAGTTGGATTTATACCCTACAGAAAACTGTTGCTGGTGCCCCCCCCCATATGAACACTGTCCACTCTTAATGGTGAGAAGAGAGATCTTGAATGTTTGAAGGTATATGATTTTCTACTCCCCTTTATTTAAATAAATAAAATAAAAAAAAAAAACAAAACAACTCTCAAAACAGTTTATGAGGTTAGAAGCATGAAGTGACAATTTGTTGAATGTATAAACAGCCATTAAAACATAGCATTTTTAAGCACCTGTAATAACCTGACCTGCTTGAATTGTAAGTATTCATGGACACACAGTGCATCGATAAATGACCTTATTTCTCCCCGCTTCTTCCCAACATTTAGTTTTCCATGCATGTTGATATGGAAAGCCTCCTTGTCCTTGGGCTGCTGAAACTAGGGCTTTGTGCTTGCTTTGGCCAAGGCCCTCTCCCTCCCTGCCTGACGACTGGCTGGGCCTGTGTTTACGTAACCATATATATCTGAGAGGAAACTCGTGAAACGTTAATCTCTCTACATTTTAACCCTGATGAATTTCTACATTTTCCAGCTGTGCAGCATGGCATATTTATGCTCAGGCTCTATCGCTGAAAACAGCTCTGTCATTGTAAATGAATCACTATCCAAGACTAAAGAGTGTGTGCGTGTGTGGGTGTGCAAACTTCAGGCAAGGAAACTGTACAAATAAAAGCTCAGGCATGAAAAGCTACACTAGTACCTTTATGGATAAAATCTCCAGCATCTTTTTCATTCTTTGCAGATGAGCCCGTCACTTGTCACATTTCTCTGGCTTGATGAGTGTTGTTCACTCATCATGTCGATGAGACAATGTCCAATGTCACATCCTCTGTTGACTGGTCACACCTGCATTGTGGTCTCAGTGGAGGACAATACTTTCCTCCATAGTCTGCTTCCTCTCCTTCCCTTATTGTAACTCTGAGCTGCATCATCTCTGGAACTGGTCAGGACATTTAGGCTTATGAGCAGATGGCTTTGTGAGTAGTTTGTTTTTCTTTTTCCACCACTCTGCATGGTTGAAGACTGACACGTGGTGAGTCATCCCGCCTGCTCATCCCCAAGCACAAAGGAAGAGCCAGTCTTTCAACAGCTGCTTCAAACAGACAGCCCCACCAATCTACTGAGGGGAATGCCTCTGAAAGCCTTTATGAAAAGGTTTTGACCAGTGTTTGTTTTACAAAGATGTTCGCTAAACCTGTGTCCATTTGATGCTTAAATTTTTTTATGGCTCTGACATTGTACATTGTATTTTAATCTCAGTATATATATACAAAGCTCTAACTGTATCATTGGTTTGTATCTTGTACCTTGTATACACTGATTCCATATCCTGTTACTCCTTCACCATCTCCGGGAGTCACCTTGGAGTACAACTGTCTATACTGAATGATAATGAGAATGCTGATTTAAAACAAATAAGAAGTGTCTCCTCCTACTAAGCTCACGCTAAGCTTCCTGTCAGTTTGGCATGTGTGAGTTGTCAGGACAGCCCAACATGCCCCAGGACTATGTTCGCATTACATTAAACACAATCACTTGACCCTAGCCAGCCCCCGTCCTCTGAACCACATCTACTTTTGCTGTTACAACAAGGTCCAACGCCGCCTCCATGTTCCTGCCACGTAAAGAAACAGGGGAGAACAATCCCATTACATTACAACAGGCCCAGAGCTGATCTAATGGAGGGAACATTAAAACCATGTCGTGTCAAGTCCCTTATTTGATGGATCCTGGAAAGGAGGGATGATGAGGAGAGAAGGAGGAAGGGTTAGGAGGTTGTGGGGTAAGAAGTGTTGTTGACATGACGGTACAACCTCCATGTCCTTGAGCGAACTGTCATTCAAACCACTTAAATTAATTTCTCGACCATGTCATCTTTCTCACCTCCCTGCCATAACACACAAGCACAAAACGTACAGGAGGCTGCAGCAGAAGAGAAAATACATGCCAACCACTTTGCACTCAATAAAAAGGGGAATTTTTAATGGAAATATGTGGCCTTGTGTCTGTAATAGTCAAGATCTGCCAGCTCTGTTGTCAGAAAAGGTTGAAGCAGGCATTTTGGAAACCCACCATTTTGCAAAAATGGTGCTTTGTGTTGTTAGGGTGTATAATTAAGATCTCATTGTGACAGCCATTGAGAGAGAGCTAATGACTGTTCTGATGTATTCCATATGAATATGAATATTTAATTTTTAATATTTTATGGCTTTCTAATTGCCTTGAATGCTGTTAATGGCTTTGACTGTTGAATATTACCCAGACTGAATGTGTGGCATGCGTAAGTATCTTTTCAGCCTGAGAGCTGATAAAAGAGCTGCATTTTCAAGCCCAATTCTTTGCTTTATAACTGTTGTGTGTGTCTTTTGGGCAGACACATATCCTGACCAAAGGCATGTCTGTGACTGTGAATATATTTGAACCACTCTTTAACTCTGTTACTAAGATGAATTCATATATAATTACAAAGTATATCATGCACACTACCTTGATATAGAGTTTAATGGCCGTATCGTTTCTTTGTAGAGCGTGTCTGCTGGCCTTAATCTTCCCCACAGCTGACATCTTAATAACTCAGCCCTCTCCATCCATTTCCACGGGAGACATCCGGATGTGGGGGAAGGATTAGTTTAATGAATTTGACAATTAGTAACAGAAGTTAATGACTGCATGGGGCTAAGTACCCTGATGGACATGGCTGGAGGGACTGAGGCTTCCATTGCTCTGGGCCATAGATCCTCATTAATAGCTTTTCTGCCCGCCGGAGAGGACAAGGGGAAGCCAGGGCAGGCCTTTGTTTAGTCTGCCTCATGTGGGGCTACAATGGAGTTGCACTGTTGCACAACACCACGTTAGAATTAGTCCCTGCTCTGGGCATGAGTTAATACAGGGCCTCAGGTGCTGGATCAGGTGAAGCTTCCTTTAATGAACTAGGGTCATTAAAGGTTGAAAAAAAGGAAAGCGACATGGAATCAGGGCAGAAAGGGAGCTTTTTCCTCGGATCTTGTGCCAGCAGTCATGAAGAAAGAAAAGTGGTTTGTGGGTCGCAGGAGTCCTGGTGACCTCTACCTTAATTTATCATTATATTAGCTTCTTACTCACATCCCACATCTAATGTCATGAAAACATCGTTTAGCCAGATAGCGCTCATAAAGATTTTATTATTATTTATTATTATACTGTGCTTCATAAGCTACCTTGTCGCTTTGTCAGGTGTTCCCACTATAAACCATTTTGATAAATTTTTCAGCTACCATAAAATCAAAGTTTGTATTTTTTATGGCATCATGAATACACATGGAAGAATTCCCATAATGTCTGTCAATTCAGATTTATATATACATATATGCCTGCTTCTCAGTAATTTATTCTATCTTTCCTAACAGAGGATTAGAAAGTATGTCTAGAAGTTGTAAAATCTCTAGAATTGGCTGCTGTATCCAAAAATAACCATTTTCTAAAGGTTGTTGCCAAAAAGTCTCTTAGCTAGAGCCTCTACTGAAAACAAAAGGATGTGTGAGAAATTTGTCTTGCGTTATCATGAATGTGGAGCGTGACTGGGTATTTTAAAGCTGCATCGTGTCATGTAATCAGAGTCGGCGAGAGGAGAAGCTCTTTAATTGGCTGAGACTGAAATGAACCTCACATGCCCAAGTACCTCCAAAGAGAAACCAGACTGAGGGAGACAGAGACAAAAACACAAGAGGAGGAAGGTTTTCCTGCCATTACTCTGATGCCCTCTGATTTTGTCAGGCTAAGTTTAGTCCTGTCAAGTTTAAAGGCAAGGGACCAAATTGGTGTTGATATAGTGCACTCCTTCAACGCTCTCATTTCTATCTCACTTCTTTTCTCTCTGTCTCTGCTTATCCCACACTGTACCTCCTAATTTGCCTCTTTAGGATGTGACAACTGTATTTAGGGAAAAGGTTATCATTGTATTAGAATAGAGTGCTGGCCCCGAGGCTTACCTAGAATTACATGACACTGCCTGCAGCCCCCTTGGGTCTGTGCTGGGCTGAAATGTTATCAGTCTGACTTAATTACTGTCATTGGGCAGCAGAATTGACTATAGTATATATTCCAGTTTTGGGCATGTGAGAAAGATATTTAAATTTGAGTACTCAATCCCAAGTTCATAAGATCTCTTGGTGTTTAACTTTAGGTCAAAGAGTTAAATTCCAGCTGGGTATTTTCCTCAGCGTGTTCAGCTTCGCCTTTATACCTCACATCCTGTGCTGCAGAGTAAACACCACACACATACATGCACCCAGTCGTACACACAGTGATCACACCCTTTATCTGATTAGCTGGCACGCCTATGTGGTGTTGTGAGCGCATGTGCGCCTGTGTGTGTGCTTAGCACTGTGAGTCGCATCTCGGCATCAGGCCCCAGGCCGGGCATGGATTTCATTTAGGAAAGTATCAAAGGTTTACACGCTGTTCGCTTTAATCAGCATGTTTATCAGGCAGAGAAAAATTGCAGGAAGGGACCACAGGGAGAAGGAGGGGTGGGGGTTATCTTAAGGACCAGTAGCCAGGGAAATTGATAATGGCTACAAGGTAATTTACTGGAGACTTGTGCATCCCTCCACTGCTTCTACCCTTGACTCTCATTGTAATTACAGCCCATGTAATGTTCTAATGAATCTGCAGGTGTGTGTCTGTAGGGGAGGGCCACAGACATTGAGAAGAAGGGGTATGTGGGTGAGCATGCACTTCTTGCTTGCACACATATGTTTGTTTGTGCGTGTCACTCTTGATCAAGTCTGTGTTGGTGAGAGAAGATTGAGCACATCTCAAGGCTGTGTCAGTATCTCTCGAGTGCATAGTAGTCTCACCATTTCTGAAACATGAATATGATATGAAAAGTAATTAGATTACCCCTCAGCATTATTAAAGATATATGCCACTCACAGACACAAATCTCCACTGATACTTCAAGTTGTCACTGCATTCCATCTTCCAGCTGGGAGTGGGGAGGATGGAAGCTAGGCCAGACGCACTCATCCCTGAATCACACAAGACTGCCGATAAGGTCCAGGAACTGCATTTGGTGGTGCTGGGGCCTCCAGTCACACACTCACATAAACACTCTCAGTCACTCACAAAGCCATGTACACAAACCTCCAGGGGATATGGGCTGGACCATAAAGGCCTTGATATGACCAGAGTGTAAACATCCCCACAGGACTGCGGTTCAGTGAAAGGAAGAACTGCCAGGAATCTGCTTTCTTCGTCTGTTTCAGTTTGTCTGTGTATATTTTAGCATGTGTTTGTGTGGTTTTGTTCAGATAACACTTTGGGTTAGCATTGTAGGTTGAGAAAGGAGTATTTGGCCCAGTGGGACAGTGACATCACACTGCACATACTGTATAATGGAACAGGCCAAAAATCTTTGCTCCGTGTTTTTGTCCCGACAGGAAAAGGAGGGTGTCGATGCAGTGTCTGTAGGGGCCATTCTCTCCGATTACCAGAGGGTCCGTGTGGAAAATGTGTAAGTCAAACACGTGCATTCATGCTCGACAAGGTACTTTCTATCCACAGTGTGCACACACCCGCCGTGCACAGGCCTCTGAACTCGCACGCTCTGTGGTCTGCTGAAGGAAAAGAGTGCATCCTCTGCAGTTGCTGTGTGTTCCAAACTTGGACTAAGTTTTGTTTAAACACATAGTGCACACACACATGCATACACACTGAGTTTTGTTTATGCCATTTTATTTAGACTAGCTTTGATTTTTATGGTGTGGCTCTGTTTTTATGGAACAATGATTTCCAGAAAAGGAATGAAATTGATTACTGTTTTGTAATTGGCACGCGTTTTTTTTTTTTTTTTTTTTTAACCCCCTAAGGAAAAGTGTATTTTTTGTATGGTTCCCTTGTGGCACAGATACACACGTTTTTTTTTGGACTTTCTATTGTTTTATTTTCTTCCATAATTGTTTTTCTTTTTCTGCTCATGTCTTTTTGTTCTCATGTCTCCCCATAAACTTGCATCGACTGGACACTTTGCAGCACAAAAGCTCTCTTCTTATTAGCAAATCCTCCTCTCAGTCAGCTATTGTTTCCTCTTATGCACACAAGATGCATACACATAAACATCTTAGACATTTCTTGAGAAGTAGACATTTGTGTACAGACATTTTGGCTCCATTTACCTGCTGTGGTTGTGTGTGAGTTTCATGTGAGTCTCTGAGACAGACAAGTTTTGTTTTTGTTTTTTTTCTGTCTGTTTCTTGAATGAAGCCACTGGTAGTGGTGGCAGGTGGGAACATGTGCTGTGGGCCTATCAGGTTGGCAGCCTTCCTGCAAATGCCCAACCTTTTTGGCTTTGAAGTTCTTGTGGAGTTTGTGGAATATTCAATATGAACCACTTTGCCTCTCCTTCTGTTTCTACAACCTATTGCTCTCTTTTTCTTTTTTTTTTTTTTTTACACTGGGTTCCCCAGATGTTTGCGGCTAGGTTTGCAGCCCCTGGCCTACTTGTGGCGGCGAGACCAAGAGTCCCTGCTCTCTGAGATGATATCATCTGACCTCCATGCTATCCTCATCAAAGTAGCTGCCTTTGGTGAGTTTGTGTGTCCCTCTTTTGTGTATCAGGCAGCTGGTAATGAGTCTGATGTCCCCATCTTTCTATTGAAACTTTTTACTCTCTTTCACTTTCTCATGAAAGCGCTATGTTGTTTAACTTGTTTCTGTTGCTTAGATTGAAGGGACAGACTTTGGATAAGTGGGGGACAGGAGGAGGCAAGAGGGAGGTGGAACTAGAGAGAAAAAAGAGAGACAAGCAGAGTAATGCCCTAATCATTAATCTGTGGCTTAGCAGCGGTGTTGAGACTTGTGCCAGCGGCAAAGGTTTTGAAGTAGAGAACAATATGAAAAGATAAGAAGCACAGAGGGAGGCGGTGTGAGGGTGCACAGTGATATTGGGTAGGTGGGTGGGAGGGAGGAGGGAGGGTTGGCAGTTGAGAAATAATCACAGGTGATTACCCTGCACATTAATGCAACCTGTCAATAAGCGACACATGTCGCCATTGTGTGTGAGAAATGCTGCATTCTCTACTTATGCATAGCTCAGAATCCATGGTCCATGAAGCGAAGATTAAAATCTGGTATCTCTCATTTACGTTTTTCTACTGCTTCATCACTGAGAAAAGAGGTTAATGTGGTGTCGCCTGCTCTCTGTCTGCCTGTTTTGGAGCCTGAGGACAGGAAGATCAGATTACTGCATAACAGGAGAGAGTAAAAAAAAAAAGTTTTCTTTTTCTTTTCTTTGGTACATGATGTTAAGATCCCTACCTGTATCTACTTGACAGTGCAGCCAGATCTCCTTTGACGGTGCCAGTGAAAAATGATAATTACGGCAACAAATGGCTCTTTTTACTCTTGAACCACTCATGCCAATAGATCATCATGTAGACATTGTTTATGCGGTGTTAAGTGCTTGTTGTCACCTTTGGTAGCGATCAATTGAAAAGGGGTCCACGCCTGACTGATGACCGGCAGAGCTGAACAGTGCGTTCAGGATATTCTGCATCTCTCTCAACACTGCTCAAATAACCTGTCGTGAAATGCACTTGGCAAGCCATTTATCTTAGCTACTTTATTTTCTGAGTCCATCAGTCATTTTTAATGGCTTCACGTTTAAGTACTTTTTTGGTAATAAACAGTATAACATGTCACATGCCCATCAGAGCAGAAATTATGACAGAATCCGTATTTGCCAGGATTTTTTTTTTTTGTCTTATGTGGCGCAATAATTATTTTTTACTAGGATAAATCAATTTTTATTTCCACCTGTAAGCAGGTAAGATCTGAGGCTAAATTTAATATTTATTTATCAATTATAATGCCAATCATGCATTTGTCGAGAAAAGGCCATATCTTTTATGACCTCAGTCACCCTGTAGCTCAGACACCTATGTCAAGATTTCTAGTCTTAATACAACCTTGACTAAAAGCAAATTCTCAGCATTTTTTTGAAGATTATAATTAGAAAGGAAAATCACCTCGGGTGTCTTTGAGTGTATATCTTTGCCTCCTCTCTGTAGATGTTTGTGTGAGTATGTGTGCATGGGTGTTTTGGCTACAGGTAAAAAGAAAAGATCTTATCAGCCATGACTCCTCACCTGTCCCAAGGCAGTGGTAATTAGAAAGGAGAGAATTGAATAGCAGTGCAAGTGCCCAAGGCGTTTTAGGCAGCACTCATATAATTGCAGCTTTGGTGGAATCAGTTCTGAGCAGTGAGGTGTGCTGTTTATGGGAGATTGGGTGACAGCAGGACATACCTGGTGGCCCTTGGTGTTTGTGTGCATAAGAAAGAGATTTGGAGGGATTTACTTGCGCAGACCTCATGAGGAGGAAAAAAATACAACTTTCACAGGGCAAAGGTTAAGTCGGCATCTGAACTGACAGTCAAACAGCTTATGATATTCTGTGGTAATATGAAATGGGCTTTGGTGAGCTGTGAATAGAAGGTCATTCAAGATTAATATTCCTTCATGAGGTGCTCAGAACGACAGGTGGAAATTAGCTGTGAATGGATAAGGAGATAAAAAAAAACTTTCCTTCTTAAGGGAGGATATATTCCTTGAAGACAAATCCCTGTAGTGAAAAGACAGCTGTCCAAATGCAGGATGATCCTCTAAGTGAATTCCCTGGAAGTGTTCATTTGCGTGCTGATGGCAGACTAAAACCACCAAAGAAAGAAGATTTTAGTCTTTGAAGTTGCCAAATTGCATGAAATAAGTTGAACCGTCTAAATCTAAGCCTATGAATGTCACAAAAAGCTTCTAATTAGCAAAAAAACATTTCTCTGAAAGAGGAAATGCATATTTTGTTGAAGAGCTGTCACCTTATAATGCAATATCTCTTGAACTAACTGTGATAATTGGCAATTCCACAAGCTAAAATGAAATATTAATGTAATTAGCTAATTGATTGATTAGGGAGGGTGTATTTTGGAGCACAGGTTCAGCAGTTAATTGGTCCTCAGCTCCAGAGATAATTGGCATATGTGAAATCAAGGTTCTGTCTGCCAGAAAACCTTTTATCACTGCATGATCTTTCACCCCGCACACTAACATAGCCTCTGTTCTTTGAAGAGGCAAATTTGTGTCACCTCACCCACTTAAGAACATAGCATATATATTTATATAAGGACAATTAAAATTTAAAAATATTATAGAATTTTTAATGACCACTGTTTTATTGTGGAAGGCAATGAATGTAGGAATCGTCAAGGCCAAATGACCTTTTACGCATCAGTAAGGTCATTATGTTTAGCCTGCTCCCAATGGTGAAGCTCACCTATTTTCTGCTCAGTCAGTTCAGAAACTTGTAGAAAAGAAATGTAGGCATGGTACAGCAAGGTTAGTAAAGAAAATCTCAATTCAGCTTTTCAGTCAAATGGATTTATAACAAATGTTTTGCTTTATAAAAATAGCCAGATTACATTTTTAATGATCAGATTTTCTTGATTTTTTTTTTTTTCTCCAAACCAAGATATAGTTAGATTACTTTCACATAGCATACAGATAGAAGTCAGTCTTCATGGTGGCAAAGCTGTCACTTTAAAAATGATTTAAAAGATTACAGGGTAATTTAAAAAAGGCCAATTAAATTTATGCCTGTCAAAGAATTGATTAATAGAGTGGTGATTTCAACTTGAATGTGAATGAAACCATTAATTGCTATCTTTGAGAAAATGTCCCTTTACCATAGTTTATATATTTTTCACATCCCCATTAGAGGTAAAAATATTTTCACCTGGGTCACTTTATATGTCAGAACGGTTGCACAAATGGCACTACAGCCTTTGCATTCTGTGGCAGGGCTCAGTCATTTGCTATGAATTTGAATTTTTCTCTCTGAAGTCTGGTCTGTGTTGTTTTGACATTGGCCTTGGTGGAGGTCTGCTGTCCCTGATTGTCCTTCGAATTTTAAATATTTGTAGGCATTTGAATGAGAGTTGGGGGAGGACTGAGAGATGGGGGAAGAAATCATGCAACATGGAGGCCATTACAGGGTTAGCATTTTAAATCATTCATTGCTCCTAACCCTAATGTTAAATATTTAAATTAATGTTTTTCTATCCTACAACAATAAAATGTCCACAAAATGAGACCTCATAAAGTCCCTGGACATTTAGCCCTGTTAACCACTCATCCTTTTCTTGCTGAATCCATTAAAACTGATGTATTTGATGAGGTAGCCATCAGTAGTTTAAGCATGATAGTTAACAATTGTTCTAAAACACAACACATTAGGCTTTTTTATTTGTAGTTTCCCAGTTAGTTTTTTTTGATAAATAAATAAATAAATGTTAATCTTGTCCAGCCCAACATGGATGCAAGTTTCTCCCATTTGATTTGTTAGACTGAAAAGATTCATCTTGATGTGATCGCTGCACGATTCATGCAGCCTATTATTCTGTTCACAGACACTGAAATTCAGATAAGAACCTGACAAATTTCACATATAACCTTAATCTTATCGTCCAATGTACGGTACCGCCTCCTTCCCGTTCTTTTTTCCTCTCTGCTCTGTATCTCTCTCTCTCTCTCGCTCTCGTGAAGATTAGGTGATAGTGAACAGCCATTCTTTTGGCAGGAATCTTTGAGAGCGTTGTTTCAAGGCTGATGCAGCTCACCTACGAGGGAGGAGATGCTTATTTCATCCATTTAAGGCTAGAATGTTACACATCATGAATCCAATTTTCTCTGCCTTTTCTCTCTGAAGGCAGGGATTAAAGCTGAGCTGTCAGCCGGCACGCCAGATTTTAAGACAACCTGCGGATGTCTGCGATACTGCACTCAGCTCGGATCAGACAGTATCTACAATCTCGTGGCTTTTAATTTAGCATTAGACTCAGTAAGCAAAATCACAAGTAGTTTCGATTAAATGGGTAACTCACTGCTTTGGGTTTACAATAATCAAGGTGTTCAAGGTGGGAAGAGGGCAATCATGATTCATTCATTCGTTCATCTTCTACTGCTCATCCGTTTCTGGGTCGCAAGGGGTGCTGGAACCAATCCCAGCCGACATTGGGCGAGGGCAATACACCCTGGACAGGTCACCAGTCCATCACAGGGCCAACACAGAGACAGAGAGGAACAACCACTCACACTCAGAGCTACGGACAATTTAGATTAACTTGAGCATGGTAGTTTTTTGATGGTGGGAGGAAACCAGAGTACACGGAAGAAACCCATGCAAGCACGGGGAGAACATGCAAACTGTACAGAAAGGGCCCGGGAACTGAACCCGCAACCTTCTTGTTGTGAGGCAACAGTGCTATTAATATGCGGCCATGCTTCCTGTCAATTCCTTTTTTTTTTTATGAAGAATTAGTGCACAAGTTTGCCCTCTAAATAATTGCTATTGACCTCTTTAAGGGTTAACATGAGAGTGGTATTTTCTGTCGAGTTCACTGGGAGAATATGTATTGTTTTCTCTGAGAGCTTTACCGTTTGCTCCAAGAATGAAATTTAAAAAGTGACTTTTAAGCATAATCAAAGCCTTTTTCCAGACTTCATTTGCTATTGAAAACTCTGCTATATGTTTTACATGTATTGTGTCTTTTAATGTGATGTTGTGGCTAAAATTCAATTCAGGTCTGTATTTCTTGATTTTCAAACCTTTGTATAAAAACTAATGCAATTGACTAAATGGCTTCTGGTTTCGTGGTAAACTTTTTATTCCTCTCTAATTTTAACTCTGTAATGTCGACATGGTTTTTTAAAAAATGCTTTCTCTCATTACTGGACTCCCTGGTTTTAAAGTTCAGTGAATTTAATTGGAGTTTTATGGGATAATACGAGGTAAAAAGCCCTTTTAAAGGAGAGCCATTCCTCTCAGTCTCTCTTAGGGAAGCTCCTCTCTCTCCAAAGAGCGGTCTTGCTGTCTCTGGTGGCAGACTAATGGCGGCTTCTAGTTGGCTTATTTGGGTTTAATGTGGCATAATGAGGTTAGGTAATTGGGTTTAGGTCAAGTTGTAAAACAGGTTCAGAGGAGACAGAGATGTGAAGATCATGTAAATGAGTGGTGTTATATTGCTGAAGGCTCACACCAGTGGCTACTCAAAGACTTCTCAAACCATGTATTGTACAAGTGAAAGCTCATTCCACCTATCCTCATTTCCAAATGGTTCCAGTAACCTTAAGTCAGTCTGGAACATCAATTAAGAAAACACTCATACAAGTGGTCTTGGGAGAAATGCCTCCACATTAATGCGATCTTTGTGTCATATTATCACTCACTCCTGTCCTCCCGAATTTCCATCACCCTCTTCCCTCCTTGTAAATATGAAATCATGTATCATATATAATTTAAGAGCAGGGAAGTTAATGAACATATTAAAAAACGTGGCACCCCCTTAGCAATTTGGAGCCAATTATTAAAATTTGTTAAAAGGCATGACTAATTAAAGAGGATATTTAAATGGGATTGAATTTTAATGCTTTTTTTCCTCCCTCCTTATTACCTTTGTGGCAGGGTTAAGATGAGAGGATGTTGAGATTAGATATTCTCACACTAATTAAGACCACAGATCCCCTGGGAAGAGAATAAGGGTCTGCTCATTCTCTCCCTCCTCACTCCCTCCACCCTCCCTGCCTCGACTGTGGCCCTTCGCCGCTCCCCTGTAGTGCTGGACTGCTGGGGCCCTGGAGGAGAGACACAGCTGGGATTAAGATGAATTTGGGATGGGAAGCGACGTCTCTCCTTTCCGTCTTCTCTGCTCTTCCCTCTCGTCTCCCTTCCGCAGCACCCCATGGGGGCCCACCGATGACACATTAACCTTTGAGGCTGTCAGGCCATGAGAAAAGAGAGATTCACACATTACGATTAACTTCGTTCCTTTAATTAAACACATGAACGTGCTGATGAACAGGGCCATGTGATGTCCTAGAATAGAGGAGCTAAATTAGAATTTCTGTGAAATTATTAGGGACGATTCAGCAAAAAAAAAAAAAAAAATCTTATTGTGATGGCATTACTGTCAAAACTGTACATCACTCTTTCTAGGTCATCAGCAACTTGTTAGTGATTATGTCAATCAACTACAAGGCACGGCCAGAAAGAGAAAATGGAAAATGTTGAAGAATCAGGCGGTCCACGGCCAGTGATCTCTTCAATGACACTTGTATAAGTACATGGTTTGGCATTGCCAAAAAATTAGCATTTTGCAATCGTGTCCTGTAATGTTATTAATGTTCCGTTCTTTGTAGAAAGCACCTGGCACTCTTGGTTGTTTTTTTTTTTTTTTTTTTATTGGAACAGAGAAGAATGTAAAATAGGAAAATGTTGGCTCCACTCTCTTTGTGAAAGGAATTGTTTACAGGGTGAGATGGAGTTCATTGCGGTGCCATCAGGACCAGGCGTCTGGCAGACAAAATCAAGATTTAGTGTCACAAAGGAGTAAACCCCTCCTAAGCTCAACATGCTGAAAAACATGTTCACAATTTAAGTACACCCTTTACTCCTGCTTATATGAAGAAAATCCAAAAAACGACTCCTTGAAGTGAGGGCCAGCTTGTATTATAGGAGTGTACCACTACTAGCTATGCATACAAAGCTCTCCTCAACCATTCTCTTCCCCTCCTTCTTTTCTCTCCCATGCCTGTGACTCACTTCCATGCACCATTTCAAGGGAAGGGGAGGGAAAAGGTAAATAAACAAGATCTCTTTCCAGAGTTTATGTTCTCAAAGGGAACTAGATGGGGAGACGATGGGTGAGGGGTGTGGGGGGTCTGTGGCCAGCAACTGAAAACTGTTGCCCTTACCCAGAGAGATCTGTGTACACTACTTGCAAAGTCAAACAAATAGATCCAGGGTGCAGGTTTACGTGTGTGTTTGTGCGACTGCCCGTAAACCCAGGGCCTGTCATCTTCAATCCCTGGTCTCTGTTGCTGATCAGACCTCTTTCTCTCTTCCTTTCCATCCGTGCATCTGTGTGGAACGGTGTGTTCCCGTCTTCGTACATACTTCCCATGTGGACACCAGGCCTGGATCCAGAGAAGCACTTAGGAAAACCTCTGGCTGACGTGGAGTCCTATCTGAAACAGGTCACAGACTGGTGGATATTCTGTCATCTTTTGAAACTCTCAATGCATCATTTGAATACAGGCAGGATACCTGTTCAAAGCTGTCTAAAGTGTTAGAGAGCATCACCTGAATTCAAAGCTTTATACTGCAGTTAATTATACAGAAAGACGAGAATTCGGAGCAAAAACCTGATTAAACCTTATTGTTTCTTTTACTTGAACTTTTACTTTCGGATTGATTATATTCTTATTGCACCACTTTCAGTGATTTACTCGTAGACAACCACAGTCACACCTGTCACATTCATGTACGATTAATGATTTTACCACAGTGCTGTGATTGGTTTTGCTATTTTCCTCTTAAACTGATGTCAAAATATGTAAGATAAACTTAATAATAAGAATATAAAAATGTGAAAATGAAAAAATGCAATCTGTTTTATTGTATCGAAACAAAATGCAGGAGTCCAAGTGAACTGAAGTTGTTTTATTTACTGATTAGCTCTCCCAGAAATATGGTGTCCATATTTGTGGAGAAGGAGGTGAATATGAAACTTTCACCCTTGATTGTCCTCTCTTCAAAAAGAAGATTGTTATGTGAGTAAATGAAGTATTTGAACATCATATGGCTGCATTAATTTTAGTAAGTTGTTCTTTGCCAAGATAATATGGACATTTTTGTGTGTTTGTGCAGTGATGCAACAGAGACAGTGATCCATGCAGCAGATGCCTTTGCTCCGGTTGGCTACTTGCGCTTCACCAAGATGCACACTGAGAACAAAGACAGTGTGAGTCAAACTTCTGAAAGAATCCATGAGCACAACTTGTTTCACAAATAAGTGATCAATGCTGTTCAATGCTGAATCAATAATTTTACAACAAAAGTTTGAGTTGCTGAGGGGTTGAATACTTTAAAACCACTCTGAGGGAAAAACAAATACAAAAACAAAACCCCTTTGGTCTCTGACAACTTTGTCGAGGAGAGAAACACAGCACTGTAGGGCAGGGTTCAGCTCACCCTCCGGAGGGCCAATCTCTCCCTCACACTCTCTTGCTTTCAGCCTCTCCCTTTATCCCTTGTACTCTCTCCTCTAGCCTCACATGGCCTACTTTGACGTCTGCAATATTCACTGCAGCCTGAAACTAGGCCCAGCTTAATAAACATGTCTGTTCACATTAAGGCGCTTTGCATTCAGGTAGCTGGCTTAGCGGACACAGGCAGGGGTGGTAGAGAGGCATTATGAAATGGCTTTTGGTCTATTAGAAGGAGCTGAATGAGGCCTCACAGACTGGAAGGATGCCACTTAGAAACATGTGAGGTTCCTGACATGAGCAGAAAATTTAGTTACATTAATAAGACACCAGCGAAGTGTTTCTGATGACAAGAAGTGTTTACATTTTTTGATGCATCAACTTGAGAGCATAAGTAGATCGACATGTCTTGGAGATAAAAGTATGACCTGTGTGTTTGTTTTGTTTTTTTTTTTTTTTTCACATCACACAGTAATGTCTTTTGTATTTGTATGCGTGCAAGAGAGTGTGTATTTGTTTGCAGCCTTCTGTGTGTGCGTGTGTATATATCTGTCTGTTAGGTGGGGGCTGGGACTGTAATGGACAAAAAACATACCCCCATCCCACAACCTCCATGACCCTACAGCTTCACTCCCTACAGCAATAATTTTTTTTTCTCTCCCCACACTGCTGCTCGCGCCCCCATCGCACAAACACACACGCTCCCACAGCCCCTCCTAGGTTTCTGGGGGAAGAGCAGGGAGATCTAGGGTCTAGGGGTGGGGAAGGGAGGAGGGATGCAGGCAACCAGGGAAGAACCTGCCCTGGTTCAGCCTTCTGAAGCTCTTCTCGTCAGGGTGACAGATCTGTGGTGACACCAGCACTAGAGGAAACTGCACCGGGCTCAGGGGGTGGGGATGGACCACCATCATTTGCCCTCCGTTAATGCTAGTCAAGCTATTTTTCATGCTGGCCAGGAGAGAGGGGCTGAAGTATAATTAATTTGATTATCATATGGTGTAATGCAGTTGACAGCAGATGAGGGGGGTGAATGAATCTTGGTGAGGTGGAGGGGGGGTGGTGAGGAAACATGAAATATGTATTTAAATGTGTGACACCCCAGCAGGATTTGGCAGGTAATATGCGTGCCTTAGAGAATGGTAATGATTTGTTATTTAAAGAATAAGCAGAGTGTGGTATAAGTAAAAAGAAAGAGAGAAAAAAAAGTGGTGAAATCCAAAACGTGTCTCATCCATCCAGTCATGTGTTTTGAATGACAGCCAGCGTGATTGAATCTACAGTATCAGAAAACACCACTCCCTATTCGCCTGAGCCACGAATATGTTAGCATGTTGTTTTCATATTCATTCACCTTGAAGTTATGTGCGCCTTGGCCCTTGTCATGAAAGACTGACAAACACAGCCCGCTTGGTGGGGTATTTGAAAAGGTTGGCTAATTATACAGCGTTTTGTCTGTCTTTGCAAAAGGCTGTGCGCTCTTTGGTGGGCGTTTGGCCTGATGTATTCCCTGTGGTGCTTTATTGCAGGATGTGGTGGCGAGAGCTTTGCCCCATGGTAGTTGTCCTTGCCAGAATGCCATTGACAAGATGACTGAGGAGGTGGAATATGCTGATCAAGCTGAAGACAACCAGCAAGAATTTACATCAAAATGTGACCTTAGTTGTCAACAGGGCCACGGTGAGATTCATTTATTGTGAGACATGCGTGTGCGAGTGTGTATTTTGTGTGCCTCTGTGTGCGTTCACGTTTGGGTGTGTCAGCCAATATCTGTGTACGGTGCACGCTCACTGAATCTGTGTCATACGGCCAGCATCATGATACTAGTGTTTTTGAGTGACTGTTTGACAAGCACTGTCATTTTAGAAGTGCATCTGTGACGCTCTCTGAATTCATTTCTCCTTTGACATCAACTACCATCTACGAGGGGCTTCTCTTACAGTATCTGTCTTGGTTATAAATGAGGACAAATATACGTGTTTATTTTGCATGTCCTGAAAGTCATTATCATCAGACTAACCATTTGTTGGGATGAATGCAATAAGTTAACCCCCTTCTTCATCATTTGATTTCACCTCTTCCTTCAGATCTGGCGCCATCCTGCTCACCGAGGAGCTCCAAAGGCTTTCAGTGGATCTCTGGCATCCACGGCTTTCAGAGCCAAGACTCTGGGATTGAGGGACAGACATCAGCAGCTTTCATACAGCTTCAAAGTAAGGATAAAGTATAAGGCAGTGAAAACCTATGATGGTGTAAAACAATTGGTATTTAAAAGCAACATGCTTTTAAATATCTCTACACCCCAAAACACAAGAGTCTACGAGAGAATTCTTTTTTTGCCTCTATGAAATTGCTGAAGCACAGCACAACACACACACACACAAGAAAACCAACCGTTAATATGCCATGTTTTCTTAGACCAAATAAAATTACATCTTTGATATGATCGAGGGAAGATGATATAGAATTCCTTTGTCCAGAGGTGATTTAAGTGAAACAGATTCTGCAGGGCTCACTCTACTACATTCTCTACTTCAGCCATGACAAAAACCAATGGAGAGAATCATATGGGGGAAACTTCTTAGCTGAACGCACAGAGCCTGAGAAGTCGTCCCTTATTTAAAAGTGCATGTCAACCCATCAGGCAAAATCCTGTGCGTCAGAGGCCTCTTTTCTATTCCTCTATTCGAAGAGTACGATAGTGAGTTGGCCACCAAACAAGGACAAGCATTTTAATTTAACCCAAACCAGGCCTCTTTTTTAAACACAAACACACACACACACTCACTCTTCTACACACATTGAAATATTGGGTGGGTTTAGCGCGTTTGCCCTGCAGAAGTTTAAAAGTGCACACTTTTACAGTGCATCTCTGTCTTCTTTTTTCCCCTTTCTCCTTTTTGATGGAGAAAGAGGAGCAAAAGATGAAAAGCATATTTAATGTTTATCGTGGTGCTAGGCTGAACAGTCTTCACAGTGCTGAGACAATATTAAACAAGTTAATATTTAATGAACAACCTCTTTGTATGAGGGTGAAGTAGTCTGAGACGCTGGTGTTGGCAAAGGAAAAACAAACTTGAAGCTCTTTCAAATGATTGTAGGGAGAACGGCTTTGCTTTGAGCCTGCATTTGCATCCAATGCCTGCGATGTGAACATGTGCTCTGTTTGACTGTGTTTTATAAGAGGGGACAAACATCATTACCACTTTAAAGCAATCTTATTGTGTTTTGGTGTCAGATGAAGCGTTCATTTATCCATCCACCTCTTAAAAACCACTGTAGTAGTGTACAAATCACAGTGTGAGCTTATTAGATAGCTATTATTTGTCGGCAAAGCCTGAAGTTTTAAACTACAATGAGTTTATACAGTAAATATAAATGTGTGGACACTCTTTCCTATTCATTTGAATGAGAAATTGAATGAGTCCAAACTTTTGGCTGGTAGTGTACAGAAAGGCCATGTTTGTCAAATGTACAATATCTTACATTGTATTCATTTACAATGTGTTGCTTCTTCCAGGTGAATTGGACAGCAGAGGTTGGAATATTAAGGACATAGTCCTGGTTCACCTGTATGTGAGCAGTATGGAAGACTTTGGATCACTCAACTCAGTTTATAAGAAATATTTTGGCATAAACCCTCCTTCCAGGTAATACAAACACACACAAGGACATATGTTTGTATCAGTCTTTGTTGTTTTACTTTTAATTTGCGTGATTAGTATAGCCCTCTGTCCCCTTGTTGTTTTTTTGTTTTTTTTTTGTAGAGTGTGTGTTCAGGCTCCTCTACCTGCTGGTCACCTGCTGCTGATGGACTGCCTGCTGCATGACTGGGCTGAGCCCTTGTTGGAAGACTGCTTCCACCAGAGAGAGGCCCTGCATGTGCAGAGCATGTCCCACTGGGCCCCAGCCAACATTGGCCCCTACAGCCAGGCGTTCAGGGTAAGACTCTAAGGTTCTAAAAGGGAGAGGGGCTAGCTTCGGTGCCGACGGGTGGAAATTAATGGCACAAAGAAAGGAAAGTATATGTTTAAAAGAAGCATATTTTTCCATATAGCACAATATCTATATCGGAGTGTCTTCATCAATTAGGGTTTTGGTGGTCTACATGTATTTACATTGCATTGTTATCAGAGCCTGAGGTGACATCTCCAAATTGCTTATTTTTGCTTATTATTAGTAGTAAAAAAAAAAAGGCAATATGAAGCTGAGAATCTTGTAAATCCGCAATCAGACAATAGCATTTTTAGTTCATACATCTCCCTGTGAGTCCCTAGATTTTTGCTTACAGCAAACACCTGAGCAAAACTCAAGGAACATGACATCTCTGGTTCGACACATGGTTTTGCTGGACTAGTACAAAGATATTGTCTCAGATTTCATACAGTACATGCAGTTTTCTCTGGTTTTTACTTTTTGATTGGTTGTTTTGTGTGATAGTTTGTTCTCCAGTACTACTTGTGTGTGTAAATCTAAATATGTAGCCTCATTATAGCGGATAGTATGTTCTAGTTTTGCACTTGTTTGTAAAGCAAAGAATTGAACTTCTTTCATATTGTTTAAAAACCAGAAGGAATGTGGAATTCAAAGGCAGAGCAGAGGAAGTGTGGGCCGTGGTTGCACGCTTGGCTTGGTGTTTTGTTTATCCAGTGTGTATTGTATGGGATTACACTTGTCAAGGTACTGTCAACAAGGATAGTGTCCATCTCCTCCACACTGTCCTTGATCCTCCAGCCAAATCTGTCTATGAGTGAGAACATGTGTGGATTAGCCATTCGTTTTGAGCTTGACGACATATCTCACCAGTGTGTCACTGAAGCTCAGAGGATCTTGTGCCATTTGAATTCCTGAGCTGTAACCTACTGCACAGGTTTGCTTTTAACATGCCAGCAGTGTTTGATTTCCCCAATGGAGTCTCATTGAGACATGAAATTGAAGTCAGCTGTGGGCATTTGCTATTGCATCTGTAAAAAACAGTTTAATCTCTAATCCTTCTAATGATCATTCATATCCAAAGTAGAGTGAGAAAACAACAAGAGGAGTTCACCTGCTTAAAGCTGTGCATCTGCTCCTCCTCCAAGCTACCATCAACTAATTTGATCAGAAATTTACTGACAGTTCTTTGATACAGCCAGAAATTTCATTTCAATACATATTTATAAAATGACCCCGTGTTGTGAGCAAGCAGTACCAGCCCTCTTCTCACCAGTACCATGCTGACATGATCTTGATGACAATTTTCCTTGGTGACTGCTGCCGTGTGACACCATGGCGATAGTGCTCAGGCAACAGCAGACACTGAACAGCAACTGTCTGAAGCAAAACAACCTGGAGCTCTGAGCCTTCGCTGTGTTTGGAAAAGAATTTGTAATTAGAGGCAGGAACTCGCTGTAAATGTGGAAGGGGTGTTTAAATCTTAATGATTAAAGCAGATGAATTTCCATTCTTAATTATGTCCATATGATGCAATTATTTTTGTGTTGCAGAGATGTTTTTGTGACAACTTATTCTGGTTAATTGTTCACTTTCTTTTTTGTTCATCAGTCAAGACCTAGTTTTTGTGGAGCGCACATATTGCTGGTATGGCCATCAGTAATGACCCTTGTATTAATTTTAAGGTGTCTAGTGGTTTGAGAGAAAGCACACAGTTACAGACAGAATGTGGCACTATCGCCCTTTAGGATTAGACCGCATTGTGTCTCCACCATGAATTGTGGTAGTGGTGGAGGTAAAGAGAATGGCATTAGGGATTGGCAAGTGATGGATGCTGGATCATCAAACTCCATCCACACATTCGTCTATCTTCTCTGGGTTGACATGTTGCTGAACCTCAGCTCTCTGTAACTGCAAGCTGACTGAATGTCGACTTGGCCTGGCTGACTGACAGATTCAGATTTGCCTTGATTTAAAGTATTAGTTAACCTTTATGATGTCAAAGCAGGTGGGGCTATGGTATATTTTATGTTAATGTATAATACGCCGCCAGTTTAGGTAAAAGCCTCAAGCTATAAAGGCACAAACAATGATTTAATTTATTCTTTGTTTCTACACGGTTTCGTTTTGCTCCATCCCGTGATTGACGTTTGTTTTGGAGGTTGTGTTTCACCATGGTGTGTTTTACTTGGTAGAGTAATGTTATTTATGAGTCTGGTAACATCAAAGGTCTTGCCACTAATTGCTTTGTTTTGCTGTCATATTTCTCAGAGATCTAATGCAAATGTAGCTTTCATTGTTTTATACACAATTTGCATAATCTAATTAAGATATGAGAAATGTCACTCTGTTGTTGCATCAGTCAACTCATTAAAAATGAGAGATGACCTCAAACATCCAGTTTTTGTTGCAAGATATCGAAACAAATACTCTCATTACAACAAAAGCCAAGTAATGGTGCTTTTAAAAGAAAGGAAAGTTATTACTGCATTTCCTGTATGTTATTTGTTCGAAGGAGCTTTTAAACAATTCTGATGCATTAGTATAAAAGCAGCGGGGGGAAAAAAGCATTGGTCTGTTGCTTTAGCCAGCAATATTCCATTTGTACTTCAACAACCAATTAGGCTTTTGAGTTGCCAGATGGAAAACATTGACCTATCATTTCCTAAAGTCAGAGTTAGCAACTCAAGTCACAAATTGAAGGATTAATTTCCGCATCTATTTAAATGAACGCTGCCCATTCCATCACATTTTCCGACAAGAATACAATAGCCAAACCAGCTTTGAACAGAAAGACTATCAGTTGAATGGCTGTTAAACATCTCCTCTTTCATGTTAAGGTAAGTGGCTCACCCCTGGGATATTTACTGGGAAATTATACTCACTGATCAAATTCTGCAGGCCGTGTTTGGGGAGCTGACTGTGCTAGCCTCTGGTTGCTAGTGACACTAACCCCTTGCCTCATTCGCCTAATTGTGAGTGACAGTCAATATTGTGGAAGGCTGTCTCGCACAAGCCCGCAATAGGATTTGCAATGGATTTTGAAAATTGTCAAAGTGGACTGTGAGGCACTGAGAGGGAAGTGCATGTGGCGTTGTCAATTAACATCAACAGGAGGAACATACTAAGGCGGGTGCAAGAATTTGAATAATCTTCTCATAGGAGTCAAAATGTCTAAATGCAATAAACCAAGCTTTGTTTGACCCTCTTCAGGATGAGTTCAGAGGTCAGACATGGCATAGTGTGGTTGGCCCACCCATGAAGCATAAAAAAGACCAACTAACCAACAAGCCAACAATGTGTCAAAGATAACCTTTAATGCAGCTTAGGGTAGAGACGGGAATGATTAGATATAAAAAATCCCTCAATTTAATTGAAGAAAAGAAATTGTGGTCACACTCACTGCTTAAAGGCATCGTTGTCCTTTGGTTTTTCAGAATTAACATACAAATGCTCAACAGTGTTTTCTGTTAGAAATATGGTGGGAGCACAAATGGTTCATGATATGTTTTGTGAAGATTGCAGGCCCACCAGTGCAGCCCTTAATGGTGAATATTCAAAGGGCTGACAGGGCAGCTAAACATGAGCTAGTGTGGCGAGTGAGAAAGCAAAATTTTTTCATGATGAATAGCTGGAATAAAGCTAAGTGCTTCAGTTTTATGGTGTGTTGTTCTCACCCAGAATGTTTCACTACTGTAAAAGAGCCAACTTGCACAATTCGGCTCTTCCCCCACCCCCTTCAATACGTCACCTCCCTCCCCACCTCCCAAACTTCTTCAGCCCTCATCTAGAGAATATATCTACCTCAATTACCACAGAAGAGTAATTAGCCCAAAAACAGTGTGTGTGCGTGCATCTGCGTTCAGGGAGGTATTCATGCAGCACGAACAGATTAATTAGGACATTTAACTTCATTTCAAATACAACAAAATTAATCCCATATAATATGAGGGATCTCGGAGGAGGTGCCTGTCAGCATCTGACGCCTCTCCCCTGTTTGCCATAATCTATTAAAACCTTGCTTTTATCTCACCTCTCTGCTGTCATACTTTATGGATTTTTTCATAAACACGGCCCATACTTCATAAATGTCTCAATTTTGTAGTCTATTAACATTACTTCAAAAGCGCTTGATAAAAGAGGAGGGCATGCGTGAAATAATGCACCAATAATACGAAATGCTGGAGGCTAGAATAGTAGGGGCGGCTCTTTTGCATGCACACTCAGACAATGCATGGGATGTTATCAACTTTAATAAAAGAACAAATGATCACTTCCAACCGAGGAGGAGGGGAGATGAGGCACAGTGGAAGGGGAGGGGCCAGGAGGAGACCAGTTGTTGAGTAATTGAGTTGGTGAAAAATGAGGTCTTGAAGGCTCAGCAGTTTGAGCAGTCATGAGATTGAAGGCTACTTAAAACTACCGTGCTCCTCAACACGTGTAGTTACTTGCTCCTAGCTGCAGCGAAGGATGTTAACATGGATTTGGTTTTTTCCCTTTTATTTAGATGACGGCACACAAAGAGTTTTCTGGCTGGTTTCTTTCTGAACGCCTGAATTGTTTGCAATGAGTTGTACGGTTTTGTCTGGAGATGGTCAGAAATGTTTTGACTGACAGCCAGTCTTAAATCTCTTTCTCCTGTGAGCATTGATTTTGTTCCTGTCTCCGAAGATCACCACAGTCTGCCTCATCCTACCCAAACATTGAGGTCATATATCTTCACTTGAACCGCACATGCACAAAACACACTGATTAAACCCAGTAAGACCTCACCAAAGTGGCACGTTGGCTGTATGCCCCGAAGCCAGGTCTTGAAAATACTGACACACACCTGTGTACCCTTATTGGCTGTATGACAGAGTAAACTGGTTGGCTTGTTAAAATGAGTCACAGGTGACTCACTGTAACACTCTCATGACTGATAGGACAGATGCACGGCATTCAAAGCACATTCAGTGTCATGCAAATAGATTAAGATGCATACAAAGACGAACAAAGCAGACAACTGAGTGTACTCATTATTTCATACCATCAATAGAGTCAGCTGAGTGTTGGCCTGTATATACCCATGACATATATGCTTACTCTTGTATGCAAAAATGGGAACGGTAAATCCTCCCCCCGCTTCTTGTACAGCTCCACATACCAAGACATATATCTGCATTGACACATAGTCATAGCTCCATCTAGAGACAGGGGTTGAGCTGTTGGTCTGGGCACTTTTACGTTGTGTTTGTTAAAGGTCAAATAAGATCACTTTTTGATCTAATGATGGGGCAGTTTTATGGGGAGTGGTAGATGGCACCAGAGGTAATTATATTCTTTCAAACCCTTCCCCACATGCCCCACTTCCCCCCTTTATCTCCTGTTGTGACCGCATAGAGGCTGACCTGCCATGGCAGTAGTCATTTTCAAGAGTCAGTGCATTCTTTGTTACATTAGCCTGTGCCGCTGCCGCTGCTCCGCATGGGCAAGGGCTGGTATCAGCTTGTACCAGGCGAGGACAGGGGAAGAACTGGATCTGTCAGAGTGCATTGGCTCTCAGGCGGTCACCTATGCAAGCGCTGTGCCTCTGCCCCGGCCCCTGCCACACTCCCACTCATTAATGGGCCCGGCCTTGACAACTGATCCTAATTGCCTTTGAACAGCTCTTCATGTATTATTGGTGCCTGACTGCCTTGGTTCATGTCAACAAGCCATGGGTAGCACAGACAGGAACGCCACAGCCATCATCCTACTTCCTCATTCAAGTGTACACAAAATGTACAGACAAAGATACTAGATGATATGGAGCTAAACATATAGATATATTTTTATTATTTTGTTCGAACATGTACATAATGGTGACATAATGGTGGACATCTACCATTTAACTGTGTTAAAGTACATGGGAAGCTTCAAGAGACACAGGTCTTATGTTGTGAATTTATGGATAGATCAGATTGATGTAATCAGTAACGACTGTTGATTATGTGTAAGATTTTATTTGATAAATGGTAGACACTGGTCTTTAATTTGGTTAACCACGTTCTAAATAAGTGTGTGTGTGTGTGTGTGTGTGTGTGTGAGACTGTGTTTGTTTGCTTCTCACTTTGTCACTGCTGATGGGTAGTGGAGGGGTGAATGGTTCAGAGACATCAAGAAGGCATCTGAAAAGCATCATGTAAAGATCCCACTGCCGCAGATATCTGCCAAGACTCTTGTGCTATTACAATTGCAATCACAAACACTCAGTCAAAACACATCAATTATTTGTAGTCCCATGTGTGAATTATTACCCCATATCCAACTATTTACTTCCCATTTCACCCCTCTATTTGAATTCTGAAAAAGGGAGAGGTGGGTAGGCTTGGCTTTTTATTTGCAGAATGAAATAACTGAATAGCAAATGCATAGATAAAAAGCATAGCAGCGTGTCCTGTCCACTCCCATCACTGTCTGAGAGGAGAGACGTATGACCGTCCCATTACTATGGTAACTAGCCACTATATTCAGAGCTGCCCGGGTGTGTTGCTTCCCCCTGCAGTGACTAGAGGGCATAGCTGACAGAGCCTACACATACGCTCACGCACACACGATACACACACATGCGCACACAGATAAGCAGGGTCTGGAAGATGCTCCCTGTGAAATATACACATGTGGCAAATACAGACAGAACAATACAGGGGCCAGCACATGGTTGTGTTGTGTCACAGAAAAAATAATACACAAAAGTATATATTAAAAAAAAAAATCCAAAATAGGAGACAAACATGAACAATTAAAAAAGTTGCAAAAGATTTGAATTTAACTTATGAAAATAGACACAAAAATAAAAAAAACAACAACACGTTTACATATTTTCAACTTAAACAGGATATTTTGTTTGCATAAAATTCCACGTAAATAATATTATATCTGTGAGCAAAAGCTTTGGAAGTAATTGTCACCAATCCAGATGGTGAGGCTGTTAGTAATAGCAGATTTGCCTACGAACCATTATGTACAGCACTGTGCTGCAGATAGTGTATTTTAAGAAGCAGCTATTAAGGATTGTTTCTATAATAATTATGTTGGCCTATATTTCTCTGAGTTACACAGTGTGTACTGAAAAAAGGCCAATTTGAACTTCATTTATGGAGGAGATCTTTCTCCCCAACTTGACTACAGATGCATCAGAAAGGAGTTAGCTTTTAAGTCCCATTTACTTTTGGCCACTTGCTCCATCATAAATTTCCCATGAAGCAATTCTTCTGAGTAGTAACTTTTATCCTGGGTCATTCATTTTTCAAATGCCATTGTCATCAAAGCAGACTTTACCGAGGTAAAAACTGCTGCAGATGAATAATATACAGGCTCCTGTTTTTTTTCTGAGGACATATAAGCATGTTCACTTTTAATATATATTTATTATTGATATTATTGATTTATTATGTAGGGAATGTCAGGCCCCACGAGTCAGGTAATGTAATGAAACTGAGATGTTCATGGTAAGAGTTCATGCAATATAATATAGAGTACACAATATTTTCCACATGTCAAAATTTATTGAGTTGAATTTGATGCACTGACAAAAAATGTTAATATTTGCTATATTTTTCAGTTGGGATTCAGTACATTTGTAGCATATTGTATTTTACCAGTTTGCTATTGTGAGAATATTATTACCCCTGGTGGATATTTTCAGTAAAATAACACTTTCAATAATTCCAAAGTAGATATAAGCAAGTATCTCTGAGATAGGTAATATTTCTTTTAAGATTTTTACTTTTTTTAACTATCAGTCTTTTATTATCCCTTTCTACAGATGAAGTGGGGTTTTTGTGTGTGTGCTCGTGTGCTTGTGTGTGTCTGTTTATTTATAAAAATGAATACGGAGCAACACTTGAGTAGATTTTGAAATAAAATCCCCAAACAGTTTCTTCCATTGTTTGTATAATTTATTCCTACTTTCTCAGCCATACTTCTGAATTTCAGTGCTGAGATTTTTATACAAGCATTTTGACTTGCCAAAAAAAGGAAAAATTAAATCCAAGGAGACTTCAATGCTGTCTAGCATGGATTGGATGGACTTGGTACCTCAGGATTGCTGACACTGTAGGCTGCCCTTTTAATGCAGTCATACTGCCATCTATTGAGAGAAGACGGAACTACATGTCCTTTCTGCTCTCCTTTGCATTTTCTTCACTGTCATGCTCATTCTGTCTTTTCCTATTTGTTATTAATTTTTTATTTGGGAATACTAAACTATGTGTTACAAGCAATGAAGAGAGAGGGTGAGTGGGAGTGTGTGGGTGAGTGCGTTTAACTGGAAGTTTTCAATGTGGATGTGCAATAATCTTGTCTGTGGACCTGCAACTTCATACTGCTGGGTCACAGGCTGATTTGCACTAGACAATCACTTTGCCTTTCCCAGAGTAGACATTTTAAACAGTAGTCCTATCTGTCATATCACCCACAGACTGACTCAACTCTACCACAACTGACAGTTGCACTGTAATGGCTGTACCAAGGCCCTTTTTGTTGAATTTGTATTTATGCATTTGAATTTGAATTTAAATTGAATTATTATTATTTTTTTTTTTGCCCAGGTTAAGCTAGTGCTTCTATTACCAGCCAGACTGAGCGATGTAGCTTCAAATAAAAGAAAAATATGAAAAGACAAAAGAGATGACATGGTCACAGCTGGGAAGAGAGAGAGAGAACAGGGGTTGAATGTTGCGGTTTCAGCATCATTCAATCAGACAACATGCCCCTCAGCTGAAACAGCGAGACCCTCCCCGATTGTCTCGAATTAGGGAGATTAGCAGGAAAGCGCATAATGCAGGATGATGGAATTTGTCATAATTTGCATTGTCCTGGAAAGATTCAGTTTGATAGAGCGATGCGTGGAGGGGCTTGTCATGTCCCACGGGCAGGTCATAGAGGAAGCTTGGCAGAAATGATTTTTGCGATATGTGCATCAGTCGTAAAAGCCTCACAACCAATTTGTCAAAAATTATGAGGTCGGGACAGTTGAAGGCAGCAGGGCATTTTGCCGAGCGCAATGAAAAACCATGCCCCTCCATCACTCTTCATCCACTGCCCAGCTCTGGTGTGGCACAGTGCTCCAGCTTTGAGTATTTGTTGTATTTTTTTTATTATTATTTCTTAATTTTTACATTATCATGGTAAGAGCAAATTTACGCAAGAACAAACAACCATACCATATTTTATCAATACTAGTGTTATGATGTTGTAAAAAATAATTGTAATAACTGTGTTAGGAAGGCATTTCTTCATTTCTCATGCCTCTTGGCATTCAGATATGTCCCTGAGCATGCAGCAGTCAGGCTATCCTGACCTTGGTTAGAGTACTGAGCGGCAGCTCCTGTCCAGCATAAAGTTGACCAGAGCTGACATGGCAGTGTTACTCTTCCATGCAGTTTAGTGTCTCGGGAATTGGCATGTTGAGGGCAGACATACAGGCACAATAGAAAAATACACATAAGCTTACAGAAGGTGGGGGTTGGGGAAAGGCAAGTGTCCCCAGCTCAGACTGACCACACGTTGCCTCGACTATGCTTCACTGTAGTTGTGTAATCTTGAGTATTCTTCTAAATTTGTCTTCAATAATAACCATTTGTTTTCAGCATATGCTTATGGTTTTGTTTTCTGAATAAATGTGCAGTTTTAGACCGAAGAGAATGCATTCAAAAATGGTCTATACTTGCCTTTCTTTGTGCACTTCATACGGCTATTTATGTCGCCGTTTAAGTAACACTGATTTTGTGTGACAGTTGAGCATACAGGGGTTAGGCTCAAACTGGAGCACAAACAGGAAGAAAGAGAAAAATAGAGATAGTAGGAAAAAATAGGAAGTAATAGAAAAGGCAAATATCTCCCTCCTCCTTCCCACGAAGCCTTAAATGAGAAGCCTAATATGGGGAGAGATTCTGTAGCGGGGAGAGGTTGTGGTTCTCCTGGAAGGTTTGTATTTGTAGAAATGAGGTGTCAGAAGAGGCAGGATTTCCTCAGGGCGCTGCACAACATGAGCCCATCTCTTATCATTTCCCACTCCCAGACGTGATCTGCTTTGAATGCACTAATGCTGAAAGAGCCCCACAGACTTGAAGCCAGTTCAAGATGAAATCACAGCACACATCCCTGACAAACTGCCATCCACCACACAAGGATTAAACAGTCGCTGCATATAAAATCCCCAACAAAATGCAGAAATAATATATGCACTTAAATACATTCAACAAAACTTCTGCCTCAGTTTCTTTTCTTTTTTTTTATCGTCACATTTTAAACAATCTTGCGCAATTTGCAAAATAGTCAAGAAAAGAGAAGCATTACCAAAGAGCCAAAAGACTGAGGACAGAAATTTGTCACATACATTAAGAATGTTCCACAAGGGCTTAAATGTCAAAGAAGTTTGTCCCATTTGGTAGTGCATGCATCAAATTAAGTTTTAGATTGCACATGCACTGTAAAAGCAGCATGTAAGTATATATTCACTAGTAAGTTGGTGGCAATGTAGACAGTTCTCCAAATATGTACATGGTAAAATATTGTCCTGACCAGTTGTACTGTGTCTTCCTCAAACAGCTCCACTTGCTCTTTACTGCTTTATATGCTTTTGACATTTTTTGAGTGATTTTGTAGAACTTTGTGATTTGATAAATTGGTGGTTGGCAGTTTTACTCTGAAACACAAAGTTTTAACAGCAAATCAACTCTTTGAAATTCTGATTTAATTTATTTTTTTAACACATTTAATAGAGCTTCAAAGCATCCTCTCAAACTATATCTCTATTTATTAAGCTTTTCAAACCTTTTAGGTTTTTAAGAAAAAATAGCCTGAGGCACATTTTATTAAAATATCAGGCACTTAAAAATTGATACTTTGAGATGCCATGGAATCTCTGAACATAAATATAAACATAAAATAACAAAATGGCAGTGCGGCGGCATAGTGGTTAGTGCTGCTGCCCCACATCCAGAAGGGTGCGGGTTCAGTTCCCAAACCCGGACCTGGGGCCTTTCTGTGTGGCGTTTGCATGTTGTCCCGGTGCTTGTGTGAGTTTCCTGAAATAATGACAAAAATCTAACTCACTAAGTTAATGAATTAGTGATGTAGTGAATGACCTAAAGAACAATCATATGAACCAAGAAATTACCAGTGGAAGACTTAGACAGAGTGATTCAGTCAGTGATTAAGACTTACTGGGAAAATGACAGAGAGAGAGAGAGTGACTGAGTGAATGAATGATTTGGGAAGTATCTGCAGAGACTAATTGTGTGTGTGTTTGTGAGAGAGAGAAAATGTCTGGGTTAATTGCCTTATACAAGGTCTCTCTCAACATCCATTATTTTCTTTGAGATACTGTAGACACAACTGTTGACTGGTGCCATCTTTATTTGGATGACTTTATGACAGGACTTTGTCTCATTTTGTCTCGGGGCTTCTGAGCTAACTGAAAAACAAGTTGTGTTTGTTCAGAGTTGCTGTGGTGTGTTCCTGCATCAATAGCAATGTCCTTAAATAGCTTTAGTGTTGAGGATAAATTGTAGGATATTCTTGGGAGTTGCACATTGTTAGCGATAAATCTGTACAGTATATAAATTCAGTGATGCATTACCCAAAAACACAGCACAGAGGAAGAAGTAGTTTTCTTTGCCCAGATAACTGTCAGAAGAGATTCCTTAACAAGCTGCAAAAATCAAACATTGCAAGCAGCTTGTATGTGAGCTGTGAGATGTAGTATAACTAAAAGAACACAGGGTCCAAGCAGTACACAAAGTTGCTGTGAGCGCACAATAGCAGCTACAATTTGAATGAATTCCAGGGTAACGCAGCATTATTTTGGTACTTAATATTGAAGGTGTAGCAAGTAGATAAGTCTACACTGCCACTAGACAGAAAAGCTGAGTTCTGTTGTTCGTGTTCTTTGGATCTAGCGTTTGACAGTTAGATCGGTTAGGTCTACTGTAGGACATGCTGCATATACAGTACAACTCGGGCGACGAACAGTCACGCTGTCACCAGGAGGATCAGAATCAGAGCTCCACCTCCACTCCGCTGTCTCTCCTGTTGACTTGTTAGCATTCCACTATAGTTTCAGTTTCTAATATAATTTTCCCCCCGCTGGGCTGTTTGTGTAGTTGGCTTTGTGAGATTTCAGGCACAAAGTTTACAACAACTACTGTACAGACGGAGCGACCTGGTCTACCTTGACCCCTTCTTTACGTGGTAGGTGGCAGTTCAGGCTCTGATCTAAAGCTGACTTCAATCTCTACATTTTGTCTCAATCCATTTTGCACTACATAAATAATTTGAGCAGTACCATATGTTACATGTCATTTTGATGTAAAACGGCAATTGGTAATTTGCTTAATATGATTGGACATATAAAAATATAAAATTCCATCACCCTGTAGCTGATATTGAGCTGCCATTATCCCTTTAGCTTGGTTACATGTGTCCTTTTCATGAAGGAAAAGTTACACCATATTAATTTAACCTATTTTACACATTTTGTATCATCATTTTCCTGGTTAAATTATGCATGAGGGCTCAATGGGGAGAAATGTGACCATTAGCATATCTGATAGGAGCGGTGGAGCAGTTCTCCACCTCTCTCTGTCCTTGGAACCATGCAGGAAAACCTGACTGTTCGTCAATACCAGGTCATTTTATCCAGGCTCAGCCCAGCTCATCTGTACCATTCCAAGGCTCCGCTAATGACACTTGGAGACGTCCTCAACACGATGGGCGCCCAGAGGGCCAACACCAACGTGAATATAGTCTAGCACTGTCGGGTCATCTCTGGGAGCTCTTTGACAAAAACTGCAATTAGAAAACAACTCAGACACACCAGCCTGAAATGAGACACCGTTAGATGCTTTGCACCAGACATAGACAGGCGCTTCCTGAGTGCATTTACATACATGTAACTGTCAGTAGTTCACAGAGGGGGAGAGAGAATGTCTTTTGAGGTTAGTGACCTTTTAGCATGCAATTGGATTTATTTGAAAAATTAAGTTGTCTTGGCCATGAAGTAAAGGTTAATAAAGCACCAAGGCAAAACATAGCTTAGCTGATATAAAAATAAGAAGGGTTCATTGTCAACTTTTCTGTTGTTGAGCTAATTGGAAACTTGTTTGGCAGCGATAGTGTACAAAGAAAGTATTCTGACTCTGAAGTGTCGGTCTGAGTCTTTTTTTTTTTAAGCTTTTCTTAGAATGAAATGCTGTGCTCAAAGTCTAAAGTAATAATAAGATTTATTATTGAGTATGAAATATGAAGTATTGATGTTGAGATATACAGTAGCTGTAATAGTTGTTGTGATTACACACCATTGTTTCCTGACAAAAACCCATCAAGAACATAAAGATAAAATAAATAGTCTTAAAAGTCAGTTTATGAAAGTCAAAATATCTTAAAACCTTTTTGGATTATGCCAGTGAACAACAAATATTATTAAGAAACAAAAGAGCAGAAACAAACCAGCGTGGACATGTAGTATTGATTCACTGAGAGCTCTGAAAGACAGCAAATCTTTCCTTTTCTCTGTGGGCTATTTAGGCTGCAAAGGCTAGCATTGGAAAAATACTTACCTTGTTATAGAAAGTTTAATGTCATATGCAATTGTTTGACCCTTATGAATATTGAAGGTTCCCATCTCCGGGCTATTAAAAATGCATGTGGCATTGTGGTTGTTGATCACGTTTAGAACGCCCATGCAAATTGGACTGTCGTCCCTGTCAAGGCCTAAGATGAATAATGTAGTTGTGTTGTATATTCAGGGACACACCATTGACAGTCAATTAACAAGTTTGATTGGTGTGTGAACTCATTCTTTTGAACTGTTAATTTTATGTAAATAGTATTCGCTCTCCTTTTTACACTGTCTTCCCCCCGCCATCCAGGTTCACTACAGAAAGATGTGCCCCCACAGTCGCAAACCCCCAAATCCCCAATTCCACCTCCCACTAAGAGTAACCAGAGTGGGATCCTTAATAATTGATCATCACACACCTGCTTGGTTGAAGCTCTGGGAGTCTCCCTTTAACAGTCAAGGGGCCCCACGCTAGTCCCTTTTGATATTCAAATTGACAAATGGTAGCCAGCCTTTATGAATTCAAAATGGAACCAGCTCTTTTCATGGGGACAAGCTTGTTAAAAGATTCTAGCCGTCCGTCCAACCTGATGGAGCTCTTCTTTGTCTGAGTTAATATGATGGCATTTGATGGCTCATAAATGGAATGCCAATGACAATTTGTTGTTGATGTGTGGGAATCTGGCTTTTATGTGAGGGAGACATAGTGACGCGTGGGCTCGCGGGCAGATCATGCTTGCAGGTAAATGATCTGGTGATTGATCCGACTGGTTGAAATCAACGGGGGCCTTATCTCCTCCCTTACCCCCCCCACCCCCTTCACTCGTTTTCCTCTTTTTCGTCTTCACTACGTCTCTTGTCTCCCACACTGTGCCAGTAATTTGGAGCAGCAGAGATGGAAGCTGAAGATTTATTACAGATGACAAGTGAACCCAGGAGCTGGGGATCATGGCAAACCCATCTGATTATGGAAATAACCAACACCATGTCCACCCTCTAGCTACACTATTGTGTGGTTAGCGTTTTGTTTTGCTACTGTCCCATCAAAGACAGATTTAATACACTTGAAAAATTGTGAATTTTCTGTCCTCAGTTCCTCTTTTGAATAAGCTGTGTCTTTGCAGGCAAGCCAATGAAATAAAGGGTTCCTTTAAATTGAGTTGGAGAAGAAGTTTCAATAAGGGGGCTGCTACCTCTGGTCCACTTCAATCTTGGTAGTCTCACCGTGAAATACAATGCCCCTCATTATGTCTGCTCCCAATCAATAACATATCTGCTCTCGGGTCATGTATTGGTTAATTTAGGCCACTTTGATCCTCCCTGGACATCTTTGCATGTGCTCTAGGATCCCTGCGCAGGCCAGCAATTGTCAGCATGTCACCAGCTCCTATTTGCATTGACCAGCAGATAGTGTCCGGCACTAATGCCATCCAACCTCAAACATTCTCTCCGAAGACCTGACCTCCTTAATCCCACTCCTCATGCCGACTCGTTTCTCTGCATTAAGCAGATAGATTTTCTTCTGCTTCCATTGTACAAAATGCTTGAAGTATTTAACAGAGAACTGAGCTTATTATCACATGGTTAATTACGCTCATAAATAACACTGGTGTCACAGAGATACATTGGCAGGCTTTCTTGCAGTACCACTCTTTTTGGAACTGTGAAATGAAAATTGTTGGTGATAAGATGCTGAAAAATGGGAGAGGTGGAACTTGTTAATTAATGCACTGCTCCTCAAATATATGACTAATATTCTACTTTTCTCTTTTAATAATTGGAACTCATTTAGGAGTTTGATTACTTGTTTCTTACACCTATTCTCTTGATTGAATAGCAAATCAGTTTTCAAGTCTATAATTGCCTAATTAAACATTTTTTTGTTTTGTTTTGTTTTTTATTCAACCAATTTACATTTATGTTCAGACAGTTCTGGAGATTAAGTTTGAAAATGAATAAATGAAAAATTGACAGTGGGCAATTTTTGTCCTTGTGATAATTTTTCATTTTTGATGTATCTGTGAATATTTATATGAATATTCCTTAAAGGTAATTATGATTTTCTTTGTTCTTTGGACTTGAAGGAGAATTTTGTAGTTGTCATAAGTTTTTTCTTTTTTTTTTTTCAACTTTGGTTCAATGTCAACTCCAAATACTTAAATGCTAGAATGGAGTATCCAGCCATAGATTAAGTTGGTAAACTGGTTCATGCCTTTACCTTATTGAAAACTGCAGGCATTGTTGCTCTGTATACCACTTTGTCCCAGACTAAAATAGTTAAACGGAAATAGATTACTTTGTGATTGATAATCCCCAAATGATGACTTCCACGAGTTTTGGGGATTTTAATGTTTGTATAGCACCACTAAAGGACAGAAATGGTGGACAAAATGTGTTACAGATTTATTGCATCAAGTGTTTACAGAAAATGTAGCTTAATGACTTTTGGGAATCCCCCCAGCCATCTAGCACCACCACAAAGTTGACATTTGTGGTTTTAGGTGAAATGTCTCAGCTACAATGAATTGCTAAATCCACTGCCATTGGTTTTACCATTACAAACAGTTTTCCTTCTGCATTTGTTTCTCCAGGTGGATGAGTCAGTTTTCTGTGCCGGCCAAATTGCTTTGGTTCCATGTACCATGCAGCTGGTGAAGGCCAGCACAGGAGTTCAAGCCCAGATGTCCTTCAGCCACGTGGAGAAGGTTCTGGCGGCTGTGATCAACAGCTTGACTCTGGCTCATGTTGTCCAGGCTCACTGCTACACCACAAGATATCAAGACATCCCTATCATCAGAGCTGTCTGGGAGAAGATGCTGAAGGCTACAGAGAAAGGCGAGGTCAGTTGGTGTGGAGGGAGATTTCTAATTAAGAGATATATGTCAGTGGTTAAATCATAATGCTGTGTCTGGCTGTTTTATTATAGATGCAGAGGAAATATTGATCATATTTAAAATACAATGCGAGGCCCACATAGGGTTAACACATGTTTAATGAATTAAAACACACTGATATCCATGCTTCAATGAATAAGTGAACGAAGAGACCCTTTTTATGGTATCCAAGTTTTTCAGAGGCCTTTCAGATTTGTGTTGTCGTGAAATAAGGAAAAGTTCCTTGCCCCTCTCTTCCCCCTTGAGGCCCAAGCCGTTTCGACTGATATTTATCAGTGAGTGTGCTCATGAAAAGTTGATGATGTGGGGAACGCTGGTGTCTTTGATAATGTGGAGCTTGGCACAGAAGCAGATGTCTTCCTCAGAGCCTGCCTAATCCTTTGCCCCCACACACCATTTTGGAGCGCCATTCAACTCTCAGAGCAGCTTATCCCCCTCTCCACCCCTCTTTCCTGCCACCTCCCTCCATCCTTCTCTCCATTCCACCGCCCCAGCTTCCAACCCCTGCTTCCCTATGTCTAACAGGGGCACAGTCTCCCCTGGCAGCCTTTCTCCTCCCACAGTAATCTGTCTCACCATGGGAATAGGGCCTAAGGGAAAGAGGCAGAAGCCTACCTCCAACATGTGGCTCTGTGGTGGTGAGTGGTGTTAAACACTGAAGAGTGGATGTCAACTTTGTGTCGATTCCTCAAACAGTATAGCAGTGAATGAAATTCTAAATGTGCAGTATTAATGCCAGAAGTCATATTCTTAAAGCTTTGCCAAGATGGTATCTGCTCTTGTTGACACATTTTGCCCTCTTGTAGCACACAGTGAAGTCGAAATCTTTAAAGCACTAGCAGTATTATATAGACTTAGAATGCCAATTTTGTTGTTCAGATAACTTGGTAAGCTTTTTTTGGGGCGGCGTGACAGTTTGAGGCCTGCGTCAGAGGTCACTGAAGACAGACAATATCACCCATCGCCGTTCCAATGTGGTATGTCAGAAGTATCAAAACTGACTCATGATGCAGGATTTCTACCCAAAGACTGTGTTTTATTTTCAATTAACTCCCAGATAAAGAAGCTCTAATGGACAGCTTGAGGTTATTCATTTATTTATTTAAACTATTTAAAGAGGTGAGCTCTTCACTCACAACTTCTCACTGTATTTGCCTGTGAGACAAATCGTCTTGGTAAGACCTCTCAGCTTGCCCCTCTCCACAACCTAAACGGCAGATGCATATGCTGAGTAGAAGATAGATAGGGAAGAGCAGCTGTGGCTGTGGACTGCTGTTAACTAGACAAAACAATACGTACGTACAATACGTAGACACACTAAAATTTAATGTGCAAAAAAAAAAAGAATGTGATGTTACATGTGTACCAACATATGATGCATTATACAATATACTCTTATGGGTGTTAGTTACTGCAGTCTGCCGTATGAAAGTTAACAAAAAACGTATATTTTCAACATGCTTAAAAATGAAATGAGTCGTTATGGTCAACAAATGAAATTCAAATGCTGCTTTGTGTAGCCCTCGTACTCTCATATCGATATAAGTGGTGGTCCTTTCAGTTTATTTTCAAACATCAGACCTGTGAAGTGTGTGTTTATGATGGAAACACCATGTGTGTGAGGCCAGAACGCCATGTTGTTGTCGTGCGTTGATAATTTATCTAATCAGGTGGATGAAGAAGCGTGCAGGGTTAATTGGGAGCATACTAGAGTCTCTACAAGTGTGAAATTGTATTTACGGTGCATTAAACCACAAAGAGCCCGCTTGTCTTTGTGCATGCAAGTTGCTGTGCAAAGAGTTTGATGAACAGAGACCCTGATGTGATAAGTCAATAAATGTTAAACAGATATCCCTTTGTGTCACAATAACAGGTTTTACAAACACATCCAAAAATGATTACTAAACCAGATAAAATATTTAGTTTTTACGGTTAAATCTAGTCATTTTTGGGATTTTTTTTTTTTAAACAATTGCGTTTGTTGACATTTTAATAAAGTCAAATTAATAGTAATAGCAGTGTGGAAAGTTTCTTAAACCCTTGAGCATTATTCCTCTTCTGCTTACTTGGGACTTTTGAAGCAAAACTGGCCAGTGGCATGGTTTTATAATGGCCTCATCCTTAGAATTTCTTTACCTTGCTACCCCCGACATGACCTTGTATGTTTCATTTACACAAACTCAGTCTGATGAGCTTCAGAGTGGAATCTTAAGAAAAGATAGTGAATGACGGAGGGATATTGTAGCAGACTGACAGCACTACAGTAAGTGCTGAGACATGGAGCCACATGCTGAAGGCGTCCCGCTGGGCAGGAAATGTAGGGGAACTGGCTAAGCAGCGCAGTCCCATCAGCTCCCTGCTGTTCCCCGCCTTTACACCACTTCCTTATTACCGTGTTTACCGTTCAGCTTTCACGCCTCTCGGCCCTCCAGCCCGCTGCACTCTCCAGGCGCACGGACACGAGCCAGAGAGATGAAAGTGGGGAGAAAGAAAACAAACATAAGGCAGGTCACACCTCATAAGCGCAGAGAGCTGAGACCAGCAGATCTAAACTTCATACATTTACCTGCTGCTTAGAGAGTGAGAAAGCAATGGGGGAATGGTTGCATGCCCTTGAAACGATGTGAGATGCCATGAGATGGATCGTGTTAAGTGCTTGGCGAGGAGCATTATGAAGCCTTCTACCCACACACACATAGCCACCTGCCTGGCCTTCTAATTTGCCACTCGAGCACTCAGCTCCACCATATATCAAAGTTTGTGTTTTATAGGATTCATTTAATAAATGATCTCTGGTCAGGTAGGACTGTACCGTATTCCTGCAATCCCCTCTCTAGGAGGCGGGTCCCCTGATCTCCTTGTAGACAGTAGGTTGGGTACAGTACCTCAGCATCCAGGGCCTGCAGGGTGGCCTTTAAGCCTGGCTGAGCAAGACTCTCTGTCCTGTCACTTCTCTTACCAGTTCCCCCTCTCTGTTCTATGTTCAATCACTATTGACAAGTGCATGAGCAGCCCCCCTCTAGGAGAATACCTTCCCTCTGCCAGAAGTGCTAATATAACATTTATCAAAGCATGAGGCACGTATGTGTGCTGTCATTTTGTCTGCCATGCTAAGAGGTCTGTGCTGACATGGCTATTGTTCTGAGCTCTCTGATTGTTATTGTTGATCACTGCAATGCTCGGCTCTCTTCAAAATCAGCAGAGTAAAGAAATCTTAACGTAACCCCTGCACACGTGCTCATTTGGGACACTTGCCTTTCTCAATTTTTTTTTCAAACTCCAATGCAAGAGGTTAGCTGTTGATACACAATTAAGCATTTGCTCAAGTTTAATCTGAAGGTAAGTGCTGTTTCGGTGAATCTGGCAGACTGGGTCATGGCGGGCCGTCTGTTGAAAGAACAAAGAGGCAGTCGTCTGCTCTTGTCAATGATTTCTCTCTTTTTTTGAGTGAATTTCAGCATAAAATGTAAGTAACCTGTTATTATTTTGCACTTAGAAAGTGGTGTGTAAGTGGATGAAAATTGATCCAGTAAATTGAAAAGGGGGTTAAGTGTTTTTGCCCTATCGACTCCAACTGAAACGATGGTTATATAAAACACTCATTTCTCTCCCATTAGCAGATCAAGCCACAGCCAAGTATTATTAGAGGGCCACATTGTAGCACTGCTCCAAGACATTTTGTTACTGCTAATGGCCCTCAGACCAGAGGAGAAATAATAAAGAGATTTTGGCTCCAGAGATAAGATTGAGGCAGTTTTCCACTAAATGTATATGAAGAAACTGCCATAACATGCAGTGAATGATCTTTTCAGAGAGGTGAGAAGTCATCTTAGATAGGACCTGTCATGTTAGCAAATGTTGCTCACAATGAATGCATTTGTGTTTGTGGTGGCTCTAAGTATCAAGGATTCTTGAATTGTGAATTGTTCGTGCACTACTATTACAAAGGTCACCTCACAATCTCACGTTAATTGATAGCCTGTCAGCCTGTCAAGTAAAAAGGCCTGCCTTAGTGCAATGTGATCGAATTTTGAGCATTTTCTTTACAATAAGGTTTAATGTAGATGGAGTGGTAGAGAGGTCAGAGAGCACAGCATACATCTCAGCAGGAGGACCATACATTTGATTGTAGTGTGTGGCACAACACAGTATATAATTTTCCATCCACTTCATTTGAATACCATCTGTTTGCATTGCAGGACCTGTTGTGGGAGCCCGAGAGCAATCCTGCTCCATTATTAGTGGTTGTAGTGCCTGCCTTACCAAGGGGTGCAGCTGTTGAGCTTCATGTAACTGCAATTCAGGATGATTTCACCAAAAGGACTTCCTCTCACACAACTACAAAGTTGGCGTGGGGATCCTTAGAGTGCCACACTGTCATGTCAGCTGACCAATGTAGTGCTTCACTTTCCCTTTCCTTGGCTGTGCCTGGCTGTGCCATCGATAACCTGGAAGATACCGATGTGAAGGATGCCACAGAAGCAGTGGCTGTTACATTCAAGAAAGCCATGAAGAGGATGGATCATGAGCTGGTGCCACTGTGTGCCCGGGTGTTTTACAAGTGTGGCTACTCATTGGCACAGGAGGTTATTAAAGGTATGTCATAATATTAAGACACTCAAGACACTCCACCGAGGCTTTAAAATGATTGAATGTTTACACTCATTAAGAGGACCTATCCCAAATAAGCTGTTTTGTTATAGGTAACACTTCTGAGATATGCCGCTTTCACAAGTTGAGCTTCTCATCACAGTATTAATGAAAACAAAGTGACAACCTGTCTCGTTCTACGCTCTCTTTTCAAAGAAAGTTTGAGCTGACACTGGTTAAGTAAACTCCATAAAGTATTCTCGGAAGCAGTCTCTCCAGAGGATCTCCACTCCTTCCTGTGTTTAATTATTGTAAGTCATTTGTTGTGTCTGCACTGTGTACAGTAACCCAAGCAGCTGGCACAGTCTTTTGTCATCATTACACTTTTATTCGCCGCCATCCACTGCTCCCAGCATTCTAGGTTCTCGTCAAGGCAAATGTGGAGCGGTATTGTTTTATCCTGAGAGATGTTCTCTCTGAGGGAAAAGGGCGATGAGCACATCGATCACACAGGCTCAGTTGTCAAGTCATCGCTGAAGCAGTCAATTAACATTTTTGAATCCCTGCCAAACCAGCCATCTTACTGTCATTTTTAGCTTTGACATAACTCATCATCTGGAGGACATAAAATTATGGCTACTACCAGTGATGAATGAGAAAAAGGTTGATCAGTTGAGAATATGCGTTATGCATGACAGATAAACAGTGCTATTTGTTTTGTAAGCTATTTATATAAATGTTATTCTGCATTGTTTCATGATATATGATGCTTGTAATTCATCCATTGTGTCATTATCCACAATAGAAGAGTTAGATGACTTAGGATGATTTTTTTTTTTTTTAAACAGAAAACATTAATTGTTAATGGGTCACTGGTTAATTGGAGCAAAATCAACTGAGATCTTTACCCTTGACATGTATGTGTCTTTGATTATGCCTCCCTGAAACCATTTACTGACTCATTGAGCTGAAATCTGTTACCTTACACTGCATGCACAGCCATGGCCTGGAAGCTCGCCCATGGGCGTTTTCATGGGTCACAGCCTTTGCTCATTGGGTGATGAATCCAAAAAGTCTAAGGAAGAAAAGTAACACCTCTGGCGTTAGCAGTCACAACCTTGCAACTGCTGCTGTCAGTGAGCAGACAGACACCGGAGCAAAATGTGACCCTGCAACACCCCCCCCCCCCCCCCCCCTTCAACTTTCTTGCGTTAGGATTCATAGCTGAAAGACATGACATATGTTCAAAATGAAACCTTTAAACATCTTGTCTCAACTTGTTACTTACGACAGAAGGATTCGCTCACCCAAATCCTCACATAGTCTTATGTAGAATCAATTATTTACATAGCAAGTATGAATATGGAATACGTTTTGACCTCTTTCCTTATAAATGCCCATGACATGACACACAAGATTAGCCCCAATACTTAAATTTGAAATAGGCTGATTTTGGTCACTTGAAGGCAACAGAGACAGGCTTGGGAACTGTAATGTTTCATCATAATGAAATCAAATTAGACACTAAACTTTGTCGCAGCAACAGTTGCACCTTCATACATAGACATGATATGGTGCAACATTCGCATCAGTGAGCGAAATATCTGGCAACAGTGTAATGCTGTTTTTCAAAATATTTGCGCTGAAACCCGCTGGATGCGGCGCCTGAAATGTGTGCCTTGAGTGAAAGTAAACAAAAGCAATAAAGGTGTGAGCTGGAAAAACCAGAGCAGGATGCGAAAAGACAATATGAAGTTCTGTTGGGCTGAGGAAAGCTGCGGTCCTGAGGCAATTCTCCAAGTTCTTCATTACGACTGACTTTCACATGCAAGTAGTCATGTGGCTTAATATAATAATATGAATGTATTGATCATAGCTGCTTTACAGACGTTTTCTGTTTCTTTGTGGCTCCGCTGAACTGCACACAGCCCCTCAGCCTCTTTGTTCATTCTCTTTGGACTAAATGAACAATTTTCATGAGCAAGCACTTGCTAATTGCCACCTCGTTTACCGGTTAATTTGACCAGTTTGGAAGTCAGTGTAGCACAACTAAAAACCACTGGCTCTGGGCCTTGGCCACTGCTTAAAAGCCCTGTAAGCCCAGCAGGCATCAACCATGCCACACAGGAATCCTCTTTTTTTCTTTCCTTTTTACCACAAGCCTTACTGGGAACCCCTTCTTCTATTCACTTAGGTTTACAGCATTTATATATTAATAAGTTCAAAAAATAAATGGCTGTTGATGTTTAACATAAAAGGGTGTGCTGGGCGTTAGTAATGGTTTGGTTTTGAAAACACAGAGATTTAACCGCAGCATATTCAGCTCCCTGTGTGTTTGCTGTGAAGCAGAATAATGGCTGGTCCTCTTGGGTAGATGGTTTAGTTCCATCCCATTGCTAATGCGATGGCTTTTGAATCTCGCAGCCTCTGTCCACTGGGCCTCTCAGTGGGGCTCCCTGTGTAGCCCAAAGGGGGGTTCAGAGACAGAGAGCGGGGTGGGTATTGGGTGGGAAGTGTTCATGGTATTCTGTCGGATTTTCTAGAAGAATTTATTGGGGTTTTGAGAAAAGCAGTCTGCGTAATTACTTGCTTTTAACTCAAAAAGCCGAAACAAAAACACACACATAAAATTGCCTGGTCACTCAAGTCACCTTCACCCCCCCCTTGTGTCTCTCATCCATGCATAAGCAGGCATGTCTGTGTACACAGGCACTGAGAGAGACTCAAAGAGAGAGCACAATTATTTCCTATCTGTAAGTACAAAGATTAAAACATCCTGACATAAAAAGGCTCAGTGCACAAGGTGTGATGAAGGGTGTGCTTCTTCTCTTAATAAAAACCATCCTGTCTGTGATCTCCCTAGCTCATTCAGCTGTCAGCTAGCCATCTCCAGAGGATCCTGCTTCCCAGGGTGCACCACATGCTCTGATAACACATATTTAGGCTTTTAATGCCCTCTAAAAAAGGCCTATGTTCAGTGGGGGCATTTTAAGCTGAAGCACATATTAGCTAATTAGGGTGTGTGGGCTCTTTGTAAGGATGTTTGGCATGCTGCGTGTACTTAAAATGAAAGGGAGCGAGGCTTATTAAATTGTGCTGAACTGCTCTTGAAACCTCTATGTCCTGATTTCTCTCTCTCTACAAGTTCACATAGATGTCAAACAGTACTGCTGCAGAACTAGAGGATGCTATCATAAGAGGACTAGATTGCATTTGTCCACAGAGACACAAGATAACTTGGTTAGCAATTGCATTTTGTTGGTATACATTATATTAGGAAGACGTCATTGTGAAATTAGAGAAACTGAAGTAATTGTTTAAAAAAAAAAAAATGCTTTCCCAGATCTGTGTGTAGTGTGTGTAGTGACCATGCAAAATCACACGGACCACACCCAAATCCCATCCAACATGCTGTTAAATCCGAAGAAATAAGGGAGGACAGCAAACCATAAGGCAGGAACACTTGTGACCTATTAGTGCACAGAGAAGAAGAGGGAAGAGCCAACGTCCCAGCAGGCTACTGCTAAATAGACAGCCTGTCATCAAGACCAGGCTCTGAGACAGTCAATGAATTCTCACATGTCCACGACTCTCTGTAGTCCAGCCACACACACACACACTGAAGAACATCTCTCAGCACCAGTAAAGCTGAGCAGCAGTCCCAATGCTGCTTCTTGACATTACAGCACAGCAGGAGCCAGGGAAGGATCCATTCCACTAGATCCCTCCAACAAGCTGCTCAGTCGTCCAAAAGGGCATGTCAGGGTTAGCCCCCCCCTCGCTAGCTGTAGCTTTTTGTTCAGTCTTTGCTGACCATATGTTTACACTTCAGGGAGTTGAATGGGGGTTTGGAATCTGCCAAGGATTTAAGAATGCCAATAATTTGTAAATTGGCCCAAGTTCCCTGGTGAAAGAGTCAAGTGCAGCCTCTTTCCTCTGGCAGTCCTACTAGACAGCTATATGATAACCTAGTGTCCAACTCCAGGTAAAGTTCTGACCTAACTAACGACTTTTTTGCCCTCATCCCTTTCCCAATCTTTACCTGTCAGGACTTGAAGAAAGTTTACGAAGATCACCAGAAGAGCTCAGTCCCTCTGTGGCCCTTGTTCCAGTTCTGGACTTGCCCGACTCTCAGATCGTCCACCTGTCCTGCTGGCTCAGTCTATAGAAACCCAGATTCATCCACAGCACTGGAATTCAGGGGGGCATTCATGGAAGAGCAACTGACAGCCCAACACATAATGACTTACAACGAGGTGTCAGGGAATGTGGAGAAGAAACACTGCGTAACTGCTCAATAATGTTACATGTTTATCATGACTGATTGTTGAAATGCAAAGCTACATCTGTCTCTGTTTGTGGTTTTGAGGATTTCTTTATTCTACTTTGTATCCCCAGAACCTAGGCCACTAATCCATGGTGTCCTCCACTGTCATTGTAGACAGCAGCAGCTGTTACTCTGCCTTGGAGAGGAGTCTTATAGCACTTTGGTAACCTAAGGCTGCATACCAGGAGACTAGAGACCCGAGTCTACAAAAGGAGACAGTAGCAGTGTCTCATTCCATGAGGCAATAAATTATATTTCCTGGATCACACTGTTTCTGTTGGAATTTCTCTTAGCACGCTAGCTACGACCCCTCATAAAGGCCCAGCGCAACCACTGCCACCATCTGTTCAGTTGTAAACCTATAGATTTACTGTGTAACTGGATTGTGGCTGTGTGTAATGTGTGCGGATGAGGTGACTGAGTTTCTCCTGCTCATGGTCCATGGGTTTCAAGGTGTGTTATTATTGTGTCACAGGCAATCAGCACCAAGCACCTGAAAAGATTAAGCCTCTTTATGTTTTCTATTGATTCTTAGGCAGCCTGGTTAATAGAGGAGGGGGACACTACCACACACAGCTGCAGGGCAGGTGTGTGTTCTGTGAGTGTGTGTGTCGGTGGTGGTGCTGGTGGTGGGTGGGTGTCAGTGTGACGACGTGGGAAGAAAATAACACCATTAACCATTGCTCCTGGAACATTTCTTTTCTCAAAGATCATGAACCGTATTGATGATCTGAGTTGGAATGCATCTTCACTTCTCGCTATTCTCATCTTTGCACTTGTGATGGCGGGAGGGTGGACTGTGTTATTGATCTTCACCCACCTCAATAGTGTTTTGATTGTTGTATCAAAAATTTAACAATAGATATAGCCAGTGGAGCCTACGGATTTTCATTGTGGGTTGAAAACACAAACAAGCAATTATTTATGAGAGCAAGCAAGTCATTGCCCCATAAATATAGTGTGTTAATGTTTATCTGTTTTTTTTTTTTTTTTTTTAATAGCCACCATGAGGGGAGATTCAGATTTTTTTTTAATGATGTAGTTGTCAAATTAGCACCAAAAGATGGGCATTTTTCTACATAAAGAACTTTTATCATCTACCTACACTTCACGCATGTTTAGATTGCAGTAATTTCAATAAATGTAGCTCTTTAACTGTTGCAGATTTGACAAAGATGCAAATCTAAACAAGAAAATCCTCTGAAAATGTTTTATTTGTCAATTATCATGGTTAATTTAATATGAGAATCTGTGTAGGAGATCAAATCCAAAGTAATGTACACTTGACTGTGATGAGCGAATGTGCATGTTTGGCTGTCTTCCCAGATAAACAACTGAGATTGAGGAGTGGTTTTGAAGACACACATAAAATCCTGGGGAATTATGTTTTAATTTCATGCATGTGCCAAATTTATTTTCATCATGAAAAATTTCTTCATTGACTTTTGATGCCATGTGCATTTTTCTCTGTGCATTCAACTGCAACAATACATACAAATACAAGCAGAAAGAGACAACATTTCAGTAACGCACACACACAAGCTCTTCCGCTGAAATTTTGTGTCTAACAACCACTTGTCGATCACACTGTAAACATTTAGTGCTGTCTTCAAGCAGGCTTGTTTTTATCCAAACATGGGCACACCCTCATCATTACTCAGTGTGATGGCCCATGGCAGACACATTTCTTTGTGTCCTTTCCACTGTGTTTCCTCACAAAATGAAAAAAGACAGGGTGACATTTGGTTTTCTCATGTGTTTTGTCAAATGTACTTTTTTTTTTTTTTTTTTTTGTACAAAGCTGACCTGCAACCACTCTGCAAACAAACTAGCTGTTGTGGCTAACATTGTCCTTTGTGTGCAGTGTACCAGCCTGCGGCTCTTGTCATTGTGGCCTTGCACATGGACTTTAACTCTGTGTTTCCTCCTCTAGGCTAACCAGGCTGATGTGTGTGAGCTCTTTTCCCATAGCAGTGGGCTACAGTAGGGGAGCTTAGCTCAGGAGTAACCTTGCAGCACAAGACGCCTTGTGACGCTGTGGTTGGTTTGTCCCAATGACTGTGTTTATTTTTTTGGTTTTAAAACACTTTTGTTTCGTAATGTATTGTTTGATTCTGCTGACATATTGCGAAAAAAAAAATGTCTTCATGGTGCCAACACCGTCTTAACTTAGTAAAGCTGACAACTCAGAAGCAATCTCATGCTATTGAGTGGTGTCTGCCTCCATCTTGTGGTCAATATAAGCAGTGTGATGAAACCACCTGAGATTTCAATTCAGTTTGTACAGTATTTTTATTTGTACCCTGAGTCATTAATCTGTTAAGCCAAGCCTTCTTATAGCTAGAATTACTCCACATTTGGCTCTCCTTGAACTGATCAGATAAAAAAAAATTAATTTGACCAATGCTCTCCATTCAGTGAGAGTATATAGTTTGAAGTGCACAGCAGAGCAAAATGCTTTCTCTCCATTTCATTTTGCTGTGCACTGATAAAATATGGTCTGAATGACAGTAAAGAACTTACTATAAACTGAGTTATGTCAGGTACATTTTATTTATATAACACCAGCTCACAGGACAAGTTATCTGAAGGAAAATAAAGCTGGTTTAAATATGCTGAAGAGAGAGACCAGTGGATTTATAGATGGATGTAATCAAAATAAACTAATCTTCTGTTTTAACAACTATATAATAATAATAATTCTATGACTGCCATGTAAATTTAACATCTACCTGACCAGAAGTTGTTGTGCTTTGAAGTACATAGTATCTATTTACAGAATAAGAAATAATAAATTGGAAAACAGATGGCTTACATGAGTGGGCCATACATGTCAAAGTAGAAATCTTCTGGCCATCTTTTTTCCATTAATAAAATTGAATGGATTTGAACATAAATTCAAAGAACGAATGCAATTTGATTTGCTATGCGTGACTGTGACCTTGAAAGACCCAACTCTTTTAATGTTCAATGCTATTGACTATTTGGTTGAGTACAGTTCATTTTAAGTTGTTTGGAATATTTGGAAACTAAAATCATGCGTATACTGTGGTACTTATACCAACTTTAATATGTTCTACTAAAAGGCAAATCTTCAGAGGTGTCGCGACAAAGTCACCGTTTCCATAGAAAAAGGAGTTTATAGGACTATAAACCCATTCTAGAGCATGAGTTTTCTTGGTGATACTTTTGTCCAGTGTACCTTCTGACCGACAAATGAGAATAACCTCCACCAAAACGATCCCTATAGATAACTGTCTCACGTCTGCCCCGGATAGGAACCAAGTATCTTTGTCTCCCGCCGAACATTTTGAGGGACGTACATTCCTGTTGCTGGGATGACGTCAGAGATTGTCGCTCCGTTAGCGAGAAAGCTAAACACGGTCCACAGTCAGCTGTTAATAACTGTGGTAGTTATAAAGGGGCTCTAAACGCACAGAGTAAGTGTTTTGTTTTGTTTTGTTGTACACCAGCAGAGCAGGAGTTGTTAGCTAGTTTCGATGCTCAGTGTGATTGTTTTGCGATGTTGTTAACGCCTTTGTCAAGTATTATTAGCGTGTAATGTCATTTATATGAGACACTAAAAATTTCATAATGTGTGAAATGTGCTCCATCTGATTGCAGTAATGAGAAAGAAATTTTAGATGCATAAGACATCACAGCATTTAGATGTTCGTTAAACTAAATAGTCGTATTATTGCAATAATGTCCTGTGTTCATTTGTCAGTTGCATTAATAAGACTTGGTCCTTTTCTTTGACTCGTTATGACTTGTGTTTTTGCTTTAGGCCGAATAAGAAGACTACCGGATGATTGGAAAATGCACCAGTGCCCTGCTTGTCCAAAATCTTTCCCATCGCCCTATAAACTTCAGAGGCATCATGTCATCCATACCGGCCAGAAGCCCTTCATCTGTAAAATCTGTGGGAAAGCCTTCACGCAGTCTGGGCATTTAAAAACACACTTGCAGCAGGTCCACCGTTCAGAGCCTTCAGCTGGCGCCCAGCTGGATGACATTTTAACAAACATCCAACAATCAAAACCCGATACACCAGCTGCAGGAATGAGCACTTGTGCCAGTGGTAATTACACTCTGATGTCATCGTTGGCTGCCCAGCCAGAATGGAAAAGCAAATCAGTGCCTCATGATATTGTTCTTGCTTTCTCTGATGCTGGAAGTTCACCCAAAAATAAGTCATGTGTAAGTAATAGCTCAGTGACCCAAAGCAGTACCTCGGTTGGTATGGATCAAACACATCAAGCTCATTTGGCAAATGTGGACGCATCTGTATCCAAAGCCCACAGTGGACACACCTGCAGGATCTGCTTGAAGTCATTTACTACCCCGCTTCAACTTTGGAATCATCAACCGACGCATTACAAACCAAAACACATTCAGAGGGGCCAGCCTTTTTCAAAGGAGGCCAGTTCAAAGATGGATATTCACTCACAAGAACTCAGTTCCAATACAAGAAAACTGGCTCTGAAACACCAGTGTCCTAAATGTCTCAAAACCTTTTGTTCACCATCCAAACTGGAAAGACATTTTCTTATCCATACAGGCCAGAAACCCTACTTGTGTACAATCTGCCGCAAAACCTTTAGACAAAAGTCACACTTGAAATCCCACCTGAGCACAGCAAATAAGTGTTCAGTTTCTGCAAGCCATGGAATGAATAGACAGAGACTTTGTTCTGACGATCAAACTTCAATTCAACAACCTCAGTCACCACCTCAACAATCCACCAGCTGTCACAATCCTGTGGATTCATCCATGGAATTTAAGCTTCAGTGTAAAATAAGCGTAGATACTGTGCAGGCCTTGAATAAGGCTGAAATCAAGTTGGATGCAGTTGTAAAACCGGAACCATTCAATGCAGAAAGTCAGCGTCAGGGTATTTGTCATATGTCAGATGAAGAGTTCCGGTATGCAACACAAAAAGATGTTAAACCATTCCAGTGTATGATCTGTCACAGATCATTTCGGTTGGAAGTTAATTTAATACGCCATCATACAATTCATCTGAACCAAAAAGGATTGGGAGGTCCTGCTCCCATGCAAGACAATATGCGCGATTCTGAAACAATTAACCCAGCACACCCGGTGGAACTGAACAATGTTCAACCAAAAACATGGAGTGAAAATTTGAATGACTCTTCCTCTCAAGAGATTCTGTCCCAACAGAAGGAAACCTGCCATTCAACTGCTAAACAGCAGAGAATGAACTCTATGCATCAGTGCCAAACATGTTCAAAATATTTCCCATCTGGATCAAAACTTCAGAGGCACATGATGACTCATACTGGACAAAGGCCTTTTGGATGTGAAGTGTGTGGAAAGAGATTTCGGCAGAAAACACACTTGAGGGTTCATTGTCGCACTCACCTGTGGTCAAGATATCAAAAACAGCGATCTCTGTATATCAATCGGCCACCTTCACGCACAAGCTGGTTTAATATGAAGTCCTCAGCAGACGTCCAGATCCAGGAAATGTTATCACAAAAACAGGGTGTTGTGACACCCAATGGTAGAGATGTAGTGTCTGTGAAACACCCTTCTAAAGAAATCTTTCCGAATAATGACCAGAGACAATTGGAGAACAAATTGTTGACGTTTATCTCAAAGAAAAATGAGGTTTTCAAAGTGAATGTTAAAAAGACACAGACTTATAAACCAATGCAGAATCCAAGCTATGGAAAACACAAGTGCTTGCACTGTTTAAAGGCTTTTCCAAGTGCATCTAAGTTACAAAGGCATGAAATGGTACACACAGGCGTGAAACCATTTCACTGTCCTGTGTGTGGGAAAGCTTTTAGGCAGGCCTCACATCTGAAAACCCATGGAAGGACACACTGCAAGAGGAAACCGTCCAAACCAGTCAATCAACAAGTGGACATCAGAAAACTGAAAATCAATAGTCAACACCAGCTTTACCCAAGAATCACCATTTGCATCCCACAACAACAAATGTCTGTGAACAGAGACACTACACATTCAGTTTTGGTCGGTACTGGAAGTAGAGGACAAAGAGCATTAATCTGTACCAGCCATGAAAAACCTATAACAGAAATGAACAGTGTCTTTAAATCAAAGCCAAAAAGTAATACTTGTGAGAAAAAGAAACGTCATGTTTGCAGAATATGCTCTAAGAACTTTGTTTCTCCATATAAGCTGTCAAGGCACTTGGTCACTCACTCTGGGATAAGGCCGTATAAATGCACTTTGTGTGGCAAAACCTTCACACAGCGTGGTCATCTAAAAATCCACGAGCAGAGTTGCAGACAACACACTAGGACCTCAGATGATAGCCAGAGAGAAAGGCGGGATCCCAACCATCTCCGGGATGAATGCATTGAAATCCTAGCTGACTGCACAGATTTCAGTGTGGATGCAATGAGAGCACAGGCAGAGTCACATTATGACAATGTTGGTTATTACGCATTCACCAATGGAGGTTTATCTTATTGCAAAGAGGCAACAGATACTGAGTGGCTGACAGTACAAGAAGTAGGCCTAACAGAGGAAAATAACAAATCAGATAAAAAACAAAAAGAAAATTACAATCAAACTATAAACAGGGATGAAGACCATCATAGCTATTCGTTTCCCTCTGAGCTTGCTTTTGAAATAAATAGGCTTGTTGAAAGTCAAAACATGGCAGCTCTACCTTTGTCACATCATTATGAGGGTAATGCAGAAAATGGAGAAATGCCGTATCAGCATGGAGGAGTTATAGCAATTTTTGAAGGCAACAAGATGCTCAATGATGAACCTGCGAGTTCTTTGGATGGGGATCGAATCCGGGTTGACTTCACAGATGGCTACTGGTGTGAACCACGAACTGTGTTTCAGTGTGACAAGTGCTTTGCAAATTTTGAAAGCAGAGGTGATCTAAAGCAACATCTTTGCTCAATCAACGTCCAGCCTACGATGTCAGGGTCAGCCCAAAAGAATCAATGTGATGTTTGCTGTAAAACTTTTGTCTCTCCTTCTAAACTGAAGAGGCATTATCTGGTCCATACCGGTCAGAGGCCATTTACGTGTGACATCTGTGGAAAAGCTTTCACACAATCATCACATGTCAGAACACACAGACTGCTCACTCACCGATAATCAAATGTTACCATGAAATGTATTTATTATCAAGTTATACTATTGATTTTCTTTTTCTTTTTTCATTATGTCTGTGCATGTACAGTACCTGTCAAAAGTTTGGACACTTTCTTATTCATTTGAACGGGAGCTTGTGTCCAAAACTTTGAAGGGTTCTGTATGTACAAGTATGTAAAGTACAATAATACATTGTTATTAATCTTTTATTTGGTGCTTTGCTGTGACTTGTGCTCAGTTCATTCTGGCTGAAAAATAAAACAATCCTCAAAAAAGAAAAACTTTCAGCGACGATCAGTTCTTGGTTTGGTCCCCGCTATTCACAAATCTAATTCATTTGATCTTGTTTTATGTAATTACAACATTCGTCGTATTCGTTCCAGTATGGCACGGGCCCGGAACTGAAGACATGTAACATGTACCAAGGGAAGACTTAAAGAGACGCACTTTGTCAGGAAGTAAGCCGCACATAGCGCGTTTTGATTGTGTACATGCGTAACGAGCTTTCTTAAGGCGCCTCACTCATGCTATGAAATAAATTAAGGTCAGTGGATTTATTTTGTAATATATTTGTATGCGTTATGGGACCGTGTGTAATCATATCATCAATGTATATTTCGGTCAACTCTTTGTATCACTAGCTAGTTAGCTTAGCTCCTCGTCTGATGTGGTGATACAGCGAACGTCACTAACACGTTACATACTTAATCTGTACATTTAACTGTTTATGTTTTATGGGTACGATTATTTACAGTATTTACAATCATACTCTCTATATTACTCTGTATTATAAAGCTCAGTGAATTAAATGTTTTACTTTTCAACCTACGTGCCTGCTTTCTGTGTTCAACACTTAGTTGTAGCTTCTTTACCCGACTTTTTTTCCCCCTTAAATCCGGAAATTCTGTACAAATAGCCATACACGTAGTTTATTTTGTTTCAGTGAACGGATTTAGTGTTTTCCAAATATTGAGTTACTCTCCCTTTCCTTTTCTCAGTCGAAAAGGCCAAGATGGAGAAAGAAACCCCCGCTAAAAAGGCAGCAGCTCCTTCTGTGTCGCAAATCAATGCGGAATATGTCACACAGGTAGTTCAAGTTTTTCAGTTTTTTGTTTGTTTGTTTTAAACTAGAATTGTTTGTGTGCTGTGGATCACACGATCTTCAGTCTCTGTGTATGTGCTGCCATGCCCACTTCTATTTACTTACTTCTGTCTTGTTTCAGTTGGCTAATAAATATTGGGCTCCTCATGCAAAGAATAAACTGCCATTTGACCCAAAGGTGAGATATATGCGTTTCTGTGTCTTAGAGTTATTTCTGTGTTTGAACTACTTTAATGAGAACGTTTCTGTTATGTGCACTGTGTTTATTACAGTGTTAGTTTACTTGTTAACTGTAAACTTTTTATCATTTAGTCTTAAAACTAAATTGTAAAGTGCTGTTTTTACCATTCGGTGACTTAAACTTGGACAACCACACATTATGCTCTTAGCATTGTGATAGGGATCATCTGTGTTTGTCTAAATCCTTCAAATTGTAAAGTTCTCTGCTGTTTGTTTAGGTGATGGAAGATGTTTATGAAAAAGAGATTCTTCAGTCCAAGTAAGTGAATATGTAGCATTTTCAACTTGAAGTGCTCCCCACCTAATTTCTCTATCTATTTTACACATATTTTTTAATGTGTATGTTTTCAGATTTGCCATCAGAAAAATTATGCTGCTTGAGTTCAGGTAAAACGTTTACACTTCCTCTCATTCCTAGTATTTGTAATGACTTGAAAGAATGTATACTCATTTATTTTCCTATCCTCCAGTCAGTACCTTGAGAACTACCTATGGGTGAACTACACTCCTGAGGTGTCTAGCAATGCCTTCCTCATGTCCATTTGTTGCATTGTCAACGAGAAGTTCAGAGAGAATGTTCCAGCTTGGGAGGTAAAAAAAAACAAAACAAAAAACAATGCAGTATTTATCAAATGACGCTTGTGATTACGTGGTGACCAAACTTGCGAGACCCGATTTCTACCATCACCTTCAAACTGAGTGTTTTCTACAACAATGTTGCATTTGTGTTGTGTGGTGTATATCAGGTGTTCAAGAAAGAGCCCACCCACTTCCCTTTCTTCTTCAAATGTGCGATGGAAGCTGTGTTGGCAGGCGAGGAGGCTGGCCTCACTCTGAGGGAGCAAACTGTGCTGCTGGTCTTCCTGGATCACTGCTTCAACAGTCTGGTTGGTACAACCAATTAACTTATTGTAATTCTGACGTCTACTGAATGTCTACTTTAGCTGTACTTACCGAGTAAAGAAATTATTCCCTAATTTCTGGGAGGGTTGGTCTTCTGCATTTGAAATAAATTAGCATATTGGCATTCATGCTAGTACTTAAATGGAAGGTTTCATCTTGTATTCTGATAATAACATTTAAACATTGAAACTAGCTTTTATCTGTTGTTGTGACTGAATAGAAATTGAAGGATACCATAACATTAGTGGAGAAAAAGCTAGTGTTTCTAAAATCCACTAGGTGGCGGTAGTGTACCAGGAAATATAACTTGGGTGAAAACCCACCCATCTGCAGCCGCATTAAACCGCTGGGAAGCACTGCAGATGTCTCACTTTAAAATCTGCTGTGATCACCTGGTGCATTTTGAGGATATCGTATAAAGCCCTCTAAATATTTTAGTTGCAGACTTTTATCATGGGCTGAAGTGTAATAAAAATCTGTCATGTGCAATATATTTTGACATCTCCCTCCCTCTCACTCTCTCTGTCCCCTCGTTCTGTGCACATTCCTGCCAGGAGGTAGATTTGATCAGAGAACAGGTGCAGCAGCTCATATCTCTGCCTATGTGGATGTGCATCTTACCAGTAAGACTTCAACCAAATACCCTAATACATTTTTTGTGTGGTTATAAGTGCACACAAAGTAATTACTTTGTGTGATACTTTCATTGAAAAGAATTTCTTCCTCACTGTGACACAAATTCTGTGATAAAATCCATTAATTTGTTTCTGTCATGTTTGCAGTCTAGACTTCAACATGAACTGAAGAAAGTTCCAAAGCTGCAGAAGTTTTGGAATCTAATAAAGAAGAAATACGATAAGATGGATGCTGACGCAGCTGAGCAGTAATTTTATTTTCTTTGCTAGCCTGTTAAGTTTTATACAGACTAGATAATCATGTGCTGTAATCTATGGGTTTCTAAGCTCTTCCTGATTTTTCTTTTTTGTGTGTGTCCTCCTCAGGGCAAAAAAAGAGAGGACCTTCCTCTCGGCTCTGATTAAAAAATTTCTTGCAGTTCTCGTGTCAATCCCACCCTCAGGTAAACAACAAAAATGCTTTTATTTCCTTTGGGGATCTCATGGTGTTCTTGTTTGCAACTGATTAACATGGAATTTCTTCAACCAAAACAATGGCCATTGGATTTTGCTAAATTACTTTTAATAAATAATGCTAAGAGTCAGAGAGCACATCTCTTATGTAGAGATATCGACTGAGTGAAACACAATATTGCCCATTTTGATCAGTATTTCAGTCCTTTTCTTTCTTTCTGACTTGTGCAGCTGCCGAAGAAGCATCTGCTCCAGCTGTCATGGAGCCACTGGCGCTGTCTATTATGTTGTAATGCAGGCAGACACAGAGCCCCCCCCCTCCACCTGAATGCTAAAAACAGACCATGTTTGTTTTTGTGTTTAGATAGAATTCAAACCTGACAGGACAGATTATAGTATAAAGACCAGCAGGAGTCAAATCACTCTAATACTTGCTACATTCCTCAACTTTAAGTGCATACACATTTACACACAAACAAGCACACCAACATGCTTAATGAGGACTGAGGTCCCAGCATGCTGCTGTGCTGGCAAAGCAGTATCTCTCAGTGAGACTCACACACTCAGCATGGCACCTTAGTGTTGTCCACATGCGTTTGCTGTCCTCATTTCCTTGTTGATAACTACACAACCTCCTTTCTACTGCTACATCTCACCCCTGTCTATTTTGTTTTGGCCTTGTATGTTCATATTTTCAGATCTGCTGGTCTGTCATATTACATTTGTCACTGACAGCACATGCTCCTCCATCTTTTTTCCACAGAGACTGTATCCATGGACAAAGTACATTATTGTGAGCGATTCCTTGAACTCATGATTGATTTGGAGGTAAGACATAGCTTTCTATTCCACCACCTTATTTGGTGAAAATAAAATTGAAGTATTTGAATGCAGGGTGTTGGCCTTCACTATATTTGCTTAATCACAGTGTACTGATGGTGTAAACACCCATTTCTGCAGCACTCATTTGCCTTTTGTCCTTCATATTTATGTCCAGTCTCAGCTTCTTCCAATGCGTCTCTGTCTTAGCTGTCTGCAAAGCTATGCAGGATTTGATTAGTTTTTGAGTAGGAGGAAAGGTTATTTTCCGCATGATGGGTTCTGACATGTGGTATAATGTGTAAGGCAATGTGTAGTGTATGTCGTTTTGATCAAAGTATAATCACTGTGTTCAAGGGAACAACAGTTCAGCTTTTTTCTGCACACTTTTTCATTAACATGTAGGTCTAAATTCAATAACCGATGTTTCATCATCGATTCTTCATTTACGTTCTGACAACTTTGAAGAATGCCTTGTAGAATGAACTCCAAGTAATGCAGTTTTTCAATTGCTTTAAAGTAGAACTGCATCTACACAATGACATTTAGTTTTTTGTGTTGTGATTTGTGTTTTTTTAAATCTAAAAAAAAAAAAAACATGAATTGAGAATAAAGATTCTACTATTTTACTGTATCACTTTGCTGTTTTTCCTTTTAGTGCTTGTACCGCAGCATACTGAGCAGCTCTACCCAAAAGTGCAAACATTTTCTTTTTGCCCATATATAGATCGGTCACAAACAGGCTTGACCTGTGCCGCTGGGCTGAAAGTGGTTTGGATTTCAAGACTAATGCTCTTTTTACCACATGGTCTGGGACTAAGTGCATGCCGTTTGTTAAGGATTTTGTGGGTTTGCATGCAAGTTGCATTGTTACTGCATCAAACTTTGGCTGATCAAATAGTTCATAAAAATAATCTACTTGCTAAATTAAAAGAAATATTTGAAAATATATTTTGATATATTCATTCAAGAAAACCTTGCCAATGTGGCTGGCTATGTGAAGTAAGGACACAATGTCACATAAGATTGTTGCTCCTGTTGCCTTTGCAGATCTCCTGTTACTTGCAAGGGAGCTCAGTAGATTTCATAATGGAATTTTCTGCTTACAGACCAGCCTTGCTGTTTCTGGCAGTGGCTAGTGGCCAGCCAGCTGACTGTCTCCTGAGACATCTCCTGTCCTTTAGCACTATCCTTTTACAAAGCCTTAGTTGCCTGAAATCCATACTTACCCGTCTCTGATGACGACCTGAAAATGAATGCAGGAAAAAGGATCCCTGTTTTAATGCCTGTTTTATGCTAGCTGTCAGGACTGTGTTGAGATCAAAGATGGCTGTTGGATATAAAGGTATCTGCTCTGCCATGTGCTGCACCTGCTGCCTTTTGAAGATCAGTTTTAAATGAATAGGAAAATGGATACTTCGTTTGGATGGTTTGCATGTCGTTTGCATTTCAATGTTCCAGATTGCGTTTTATTTTATGATCCTGATTTCTTTCTCTGGGCTGTTCTTCTCTTAAAGCCTTTACACTTTAATAGACACAAGTCATCCTCTATAGGTTCAGTGTTTCTTTGACATATTCCTACGAAAGCACCTGTTATGTAATTGACAGTGTTTCTCTGTTTTTGGCTAAAAGAAGATAATAAAGAATGGTTATAGTGGTAACTGAGCCAGTTTTTCCCTTTTGTCTTCACATCTCACTGCCGGTTTTTCTTAGGGCTTCTCTCTATCATATGCTTCAAAACAACCTCGAGACAAGAAAAGACCATGGATCGATAAGATATAGGGATAATTGTGGTCCATATTCTCGGAACTGTGGTTGTTGTTGTTGGATGAATTGATTCTTTTGACCCCTGAGAGGTGTCGGTATATTCCATTCTCTTCTCTGTGGTGGAAAGTTATCAGATGACTTTTGCTTCAAATCTAACAAATCCTGTCCGTCTTAATTATTAATTATTTTGCTGCTGTGCACAAAAGCAGCATTTCCTTCTCCCCTGCTTTTTACAATATGCTTCCTAGTTACATCAGCTGAGTTCACTTTCAGGTCAGTTAACCACAACTGTAAGCATTTAACCCAGTGCTTAATCATCATGTTCTGTCTGTCGAGGCCCTGCTGCCCACAAGACGTTGGTTTAACACAGTGCTGGATGACTCTCATTTGGTGGTCAGCTGCCACCTCTCCAGCCTCACTAGCAGAGAAAAGGAGGGACACCTTTTCTGCCAGGTATGCGACACATAAACACAAGAAAATGTATGCGTATGCATGGTGTGATTGCCCCTGCTTTCATTTTCATGTGGAAGGGTTAGGTTAGGAAGTAAGTTGCTGTTGCGCTGTCACCTCTGCAGCTGCTGGACATGCTGAAGTTTTATGCAGGCTTTGAGATCAATGACCAGACAGGAAACGCCCTGACGCAGAAAGAGATGACGACTCTGCACTACGACAGAATCACCTCACTGCAGGTAAATATGTGTAAAAGAGTACAGAGGGACGGCCAGTAGGGCTGGGTGATGCATCATTTTTTTATCGATTAATTTGAATTTGAAGGAAATGAATCTAAAAAATTAAAAATCAAGTTTGGTCTAAAAATGCTTTTAGATTTTATTTTTAAGCCATGCTACCCAGCCCTAATATGTAGTGGTGTATTTTAGCTGGTTCGGGCAGGTATGGACTTATATATTACCTACTATACTGTTTCAGGGCTCTGCTCTCGCAGTGATATTTAATATTGATGCGCTAAGATATGTCGAAAAAGCTTAGCAGTTGCCCAATGGTAATATTTTGCAGTGTGTTCATACATCATGATTTTACTCTCTGATTTCTGTTTTGCAGAGGGCAGCCTTTTCCCATTTCCCGGAGTTGCTCGACTTTGCTCTGGCAAATGTAGCCGCGGTGGACACACGAGAATCCTTGACCAAACACTTTGGGCATCTCAGGTAAATGAAAACATCCCAAATGAATCATGAAATGAACTTGCAGTTAATCAGTGCACAAATGGAAGGAGGTGTTGGGAGGTTATGCATGATTGGAGTCGGTAAAACTACAGTGACCCGTTAAGAATGAAACTGCTTTAGCAAGAGTGCTGTCAGCTTATACTGCATATTTGACTTAACTTCACATTTAATGACACAAATGTCAGCAATCTGTTTTCTACTCTACTCTTCTACAGGAGGTTAGTGTTCTGCATGGTGTAAAGACAAAAATTATTTCAGTTTTTTTTCCCAAAGCATAGATTTTAAGAGTTTCATGAAAACAAATGGGCCATGTTTGGATGTTCTTCTGCCCAAGCCTCAGTAAAGGCACAGGTATACACACAAACATTAGTTCATTGTTTCCGTATAGCGTTGCTGCCTGACTTCACTGCTAAATGGCAGCTAGTAAGATCTTGAACAGGCAGCTGGTACCAGCCAGAGAGAGAGGCACGGCTCATTAATTTAATCGATTTGCAGTGGCTTGAGAATAAACCCTTTGAACAGCTGTGTTTGTCAGATCATATTAGCTTGCCAAAGAGCCATAAAGCACCCTCACTTTGATGTATTGGCCACCGTGTTTGGTTTAGTTTTTTTTTTGTTTTGTTTTTTGTTTTTTGTTTTTTTACTTGTGCCCATGCTTAAAGAAGAATAAAAAGACATGGATTTATTAGAAATTTTACTATTTCTTATAACTTTATTACGCCAGGGTTTCTAACCTTTCTAGGCATTTCTTATCATGGTCAATTTAGGCAAGCTTTTAGAGAGTCTGCAAGTCATCATAAGTATACTAGGTGACTGATTACTTGTTTGTTTGGACGGTATCTAATGTCTTCATATGCCATGATTGCCCTGAGGTACTATGTTGAAGCAGCATGAATTTCCTCTTTGCAGTCAGTGGTTCCATATCTATCAGCCCTTTTAAACTTCTGTAATGGATTATAGATGTTTAAACCCAATACTAAGTTTCTTTGAGTCAGGCAGAGCATTATGAGCCGAGCTGAGCTGAGTTGAGTCAGGTAAAGACAGAGCTGAACCATTTCATGTATATCTAGAAGCACTGCTCCTTTTTCCCAGAATTAGGGTTTTGAATATTGCAGGAGCTGCATTGTTCCCTGTTCCACAACTGTCACCAAAGAAGCTCCTGGGTAACTCCAAATATGCCAATCAGATTTAACAAGGCACTTTTCATCCAAACAACTCATGCTAATGCCAGTTTATTCCAGCTGCGATACCCATGGGCTTAGCTGCGTGTCACCCGCCGCTCTGAATTTATCCGCTAAGTCCCCTAAACACACAAACGCAGCATTATTGCATAGCCTGCCCACACATATACAAACCCTGTCTGTCCTATATACGCAGTTACTTCTTCCAGTTACATAAAACACACTGAGTGTCATTTAAGGCCAAAAACAAACACCTGACTGAATGATAACTCTTTGTGAAAGGAAACAATTGAAGAGAGTAATCGCTACAGGAAATGATCATGTAACTGGTGTAATTAAGTTCTTCAGAATGAGCCTCTGTTTGGAAAAAGTGTTTTAACAAATATATTTTTTAATGCAGCTTGGTCCCTAATTCTGAGGATTTTTACCCAGATATGAAAATAAAAAATAAGGTGAAAGCTGAAACCTTGTACTTTCCAAGTGATTTGTTATAGTTGTATGCTTTTCTTGTGTTTACTTTGAAAAAGAGACCTGTGAGGCCTGTGATATTGTCACACATTGTGGTTATATTTACACAAGTGTTTACCTTGTTGAATATTGGTGCCCTCATCTTAGTAGGTAATATCTTTGGTATTTGACATTATTAAATCGCATGCCAAAATTGACTTTATGGGTTTATTGGCTAAAAACTAAACAAGGCTTGGGAGGGCTGTAAGGCTATGGAATAAACTTAGTTTGGACCAGTCTTATTAGGTCTACATCATTATCTTACCCTCTCAGTGGCCCAGCCGTCAGTCATGGCCTGGTCCAGTCATCTCCATTACTCAGAGTTAGTTGTTTTGCTGCTGTTATTTTGTTGCTAAGGGAAGGAATGTCCACATGACCTATGCCAGGTCATCCACTCGGCCACCAAACTGCAACACTGGCAGAATTGCCGCTCGGCTGGCCAAGCGTGGCATCACAACAAGCAGAATGCATGCAGATGCACGGATATAGTCAGTGTCACGTGTGACTATCAGGTCCTGCCACAATTTGTCCAAGCCCTTTTCTTCACTGTCTACCAGACCCTGCCCGTGTCACAGTTTGTCCACCTGATTAAAACAGGTCTATATGCTGAGAGCCACACCTCAGCTTTGATTTTCATAATCCTGTCGTATCAGTGAGCCCCGATCTCTTAACACACATGCTGACAGAGCAGGAGTGTAGAGTCAAAGCAAACAGAGGAATTACTTTCTGTTGCAGTGCTTCGAGGCACAAATAATTTGATAGGTTTGTCAGTCTTCACACACACAGGGTTAGTGCCACCCTCATTTGGTAATTCACTTTCTTAGAGGGTGATGCAGGTGTGTGTGTGAGATATATATATATACACACACACACACACACACACACACACACACACACACGATCTGAGATATTTTCATTCCTGTTGTGGAGAGTTATGGCAGCTGAATGTGTAACTGCTACTTTTCTAGCTGACTCACAATTTGTTCATCTCACCTTTCTCAACAGTCCCAATATGCTCCACCAGGTGGCCTCATACCTATGTCTGTTGCCAGAGCTGCCTGAAGGGCAAGACACCACCTATGAGAGGGAGGTTCTTCTTGAGCTGTTGGTAAGTGCAGTGTTAGGCCTTTTGTTGTATTGTCTATACAGGCACTTGAATTTAAAATTGAAATGGCAATCCTGTTGGTCAAAAAAATTGACAGTGGTCTAGTTCAGGCAGTGCAACTGTGAACTTTAATAACAAACAACAAAAAGTTGTTCTGAATATAGCTGTTGTTCTCTTAAGCAAAATTAAAATATGTATTTTGGCAATCTTTAATGCTCTTGATCTTCTAAACTGACTTTAAAGAGAGTGCTCCATTGCATAAAGGAATTAACTGCTGTCAACTGGCAGTGGGAAATATGTATATTTGGTAATAGCATACTTTAATGTTGGCAAGCAGTTATTTTTCAAAGCAATAGCTGATCAGTCAATGCTACAGCATAATAGGTTTCATGTTTTTCATTTTTAAATCATTAATTTAAGCTCTTGACCTTGGAATGCATATAGTATTCCCTCTTCACTGCTGTCCCTCTTGAATCTGCCTTATAATCGAATTACTGCACTCTGTGAAAATTTGTGTCACATAGAATGTATTGAAGGCAGTGCTGATGAGATAGAGGGCCTTTTTTCTTTCTTCTCTCTCTTTTTTAAATATCATGAAAGGCTGGAGCAGGTGTGATTGTGCTCTCTGCTCCCCATCCCTTGTACTCCCCATTTTCAATTTTAAAACCCCTCCAGGAATCTGTAGGTCCCTTGTCCAGTTAGTCTCACCAACACACACTCACATATGCTGAAGACCTCTTCATCAGAGTGGGTCTTTGAAGGTTTTTCCTGTGGTTATTCATAATTACCCACTCAGACCCTCCGCAGGTCCTCTCTGAATAGGGATGTAGAAGAGCTGTTTCATAATTATTTGATTAGATTGTTGTAGGAGACAATGTCAGAGGACTCATTTAAGTGTGCCTGAGGTTGCCCCAAACAACCAACAACCACCTTTGACTAGGTAGGTTAATCAGGAAGGGGTCACAGGACTACAACTCTGCCACACAGTAACAAAACAATCATGCATGCTGCAGAGAACACAGTCATAAATACTTGAGGTGGAACACCTGCTCTTTCTGAGAGGTAGCGCTGCCAGTGTTAGGCTAGTTTCAGGTTTTTTTCTCCTCTGGATCAGATGAGCTGGTTTGTATTCAGCAGCAGATATCACCCTCCTTGACAAAGTAAGTAATTCACGGAATGTATGTCTTTTTCCAGAACAGGAAAGATAAAAATGGAAAATATACAAAATGTCAGTTATGCAGGTGCTAGGGTCCACGTTCATTAAACCAATTGTCTCTCTTGTGTCTTTTACGCCAACCCCCAGGTATCACGTCATGAGCGCCGAATATCTCAGATTGAGCAACTTAACCAGATGCCCCTTTATCCTACAGAGAAGATAATCTGGGATGAGAACATTGTCCCTACAGAGTACTACTCAGGCGAAGGTGGGTGTTGCATGTGTGGATTGTGGTTGAATGTCTGGTTGCTCCCTCAGAGTCCCAAGTAAGTACCCACACATTGTGTTATCCCTTATCCTAAGGGCACTCAATTGACTGAACTGGCAGCTCTCTAAGGGAATCCTCTTTATTAGGCAAGGACACCTTCAGTGACTCACGTACTACTCACAATTCATGCAATATTCTTATTTTTCCCAAATTGAAGAAATACTTAGTTTACCAGCAAAGACTTGCACAACCAGTGTAAGATAGCTATGCATAACTGGCTAGTCATTTTACTTAATACAAAGAAAATATATCTGTGTGTGCACAATAACTTATTTTTGTATTATTCCCTCTGTGTGTTTGTGTCTCTCTTCTCAGGCTGCCTGGCACTGCCAAAGCTAAACCTCCAGTTCTTGACTCTTCATGATTACCTGTTGAGGAATTTTAACCTCTTTCGTCTAGAGTCTACCTATGAGATCAGACAGGATATAGAGGATGTGGTGTGGCGTATGAAACCATGGTAAGTCTGCATAAATTACTGTAAACTTTATCCAGACTTTGACTACAGAATCGAAATTTATTTGCCCGATACATATGTTTTCTTGTGGGGTGACATGCTTAGTAGGATGTGCTAAAAGGCTTACGGCAATAATAATAGTTTTGTGCTCACTTACTCATATTATCATATAGAAGGAACACATTCTTGTGTGTGTGTTTGAAATGAGATTGTTACAAGCACACTGATAATGATAAGCATCTGTACTTTCTTAGTTGAACAAATTTCCACTAATGGCTCAGATATAGCAGTTACTCTTTATTTCAGTGAGCGAAGATTCTTATCCTCCATCTATCTCTCAGACTGTGGCATGACACATTAATAATATCGTATTAAAATACTTTGACATTTAGTACACCACATTTGAAAAGCCATTGCTTTGCATAATAAGTGTTCCCATTATGTCAAGTGATGTAGTCATTTGCCTGTTGTTCCTGAAAAACTAAATAAGTAAACAGTAGTGCCATGTGCTGCCCTAAATTCAAGTGATTTTCAATGTTGAGACCAACTCATAATGCTTGTCTAACTTTGTATTGCGTCTTCTGTCCCTCTGCACAGGCAATCAGAGTATGGTGGAGTGGTGTTTGGGGGCTGGGCCAGGATGGCTCAGCCGATCACCTCCTTTTCCATAGTTGAGGTTGCCAAGCCCAACATTGGGGAAAGCTGGCCTGCTCGTGTCCGAGCTGATGTCACCGTTAACCTCAACATACAAGGTCACATCAAGCAAGAGTGGGAAGGTAATAATATAAAATTTGTCCATCTGTTGTTTACCCTGTCAGTGCTTTGTAACTGGTTTCAGGACGTTTCATATTTGTCTCTCATTTTTTACATGTCACACCAACAGACCCCCCCCCCCCAAAAAAAAAAAAAAAAACCAACTCATCAACCTCACATTTTAAGACTTGCATTATTGCATCCACCTCTCCCTAAGCCTAACCCCAGCCATCCTAGTAAGCAGTTAATAGCCAACATAAAGTTTACTCTCACCACTCTGTTCCGTCCCATGAGGCCTTGACTCATGACCTCTGCCCACCTTATGTCTGTACAAAGACATGCTATTTCTGTGAAGCCTCTTCCACTGAGCCTCTTTGTTTTACTTCCTAATCATTTCCCTCTTTGTCTCTCCTTGTGTCTGATGGGCATGATGTAGATAATGTCAGAAGGAGCTTGTCAACTTTGAAAGATATTGATTCACTGGGAACAGAGAATGAATGCCTTCAGCAGGCTGTCTGGAGCTCTCCAGAGAAAGATATAGAATATGTTCAAGTGCCAAGTGGTGGCAAATGCTGTAGAAATAATGAAGTGATCACTGGCTTTAAAAAGTCAGTCTGTTTATGCCAGATTGATGTCTTTCTCCTTTTTTATACCCACTTTTATGCTTTTACTTTTTGTTGTAATTCAGTGGAAGTATGAAGTATTACTTTCTTCTATCACATAGCACTATCCCTATCGTATAATTAGAGCCTCATGTTTTAAAGATCAGGCGAATGCTGACGGGGCAGTTTTTCTTGCATCTCCAAACACCACCACACTACTACTCTGTCTTATTAACACTTCTCCATCACCTCTTTCTCTCTCTTTCAAACTATCTGTCTCTTTTTTCCCTTCACTCTCTCTAAAGCTTTTTTTGTTATTTCATTCTATCTAAACACTCTTTCATCCTCTTTCCCTGTAGGACTGCGGAAACACGACGTTTGCTTTCTGATCACGGTGCGGCCCATGCTGCTCTATGGCACACGCTTCGACCGGCGCCAGTCCTTTGTGGAACAGACTGGTCTGGTTTATGTGAGAGGCTGCGAGGTGCAAGGCATGCTGGATGACAAGGGACGTGTCATTGAGGAAGGTGTGTTTTACTTACTCCTTCCTACACACACAGACACACAGACACACACACACACACACACACACATTAATGACACGTCACATCGATCCGCCCATCAGATCTCCTATACACAATCATTCACCAACTGGACCTCAAGAAAGGGTCATGCTGGTGTTGTCATGGTGACAGCCACGGTGAGACCTTCACATTATAATTCTATTAACCTGAGGTTGACAACAACACTTGAGATCTTCAGGCCTTGCCCCCTGCTTCATTTATTGGATTTTAGGGGAACTGAGGAGCTGCATGTGCTTGTGTAACCAGAAACTCAAACTAATGTGCAGTTGAAAAACTGCACAATAGTGTTTGTGTCATAGAGGAGACATTTACCCTTATCTCTAAAACCTGGTATTGCCAGCAGCAGCGCGAGCTACCATTTGAAAACAGTTTTAAGCACACCATGAACACTGTCTTTGGGCTATTGTATATAGAGCCTTAAAATATGCTGTCATCAAATTTAAGACTCAGGGTATCTGTTTTGCGCTTGTCCAGATGAAAGGAATTCATACAAACTAAATATTTCTGCAAAGTAAAATATGTTTAGCAGTAGCATGATGTCTGTGTAAAGTGATGTTTTCTTCCCTAAAGCCTAAAGTAGTCCCTCTGAGTGGTTGGTTTACCCAAGTTCGCCTGCAGCCCTGCTATTCTAAGTGTTTTCCTGTCCCCCCTGCCAGAACATGTGTCCATGCACTGAAGCACCCTTTCCCCTATCCTCTATCATCTGTCTGGATTAAATATGCAGAGACCAGGGCTTTCTAAATGGACATCCTTCCAGGGAACATGCACTAGTGGTGTTGGCTTGGTTAAACTTTTAAATCCTCAACTGGGATAAGTGGTACTTTGGCTAACTGGGTGCTGGGTCGATGTAACACAAATTTCTGGGCACTTGGTGAAGGTGTGGAGAGGCAAAAACTGAGAGGTGCACTATTAAGAAACTAATAGCAGAGTCAGATAGAGTCTTATATAATCTGTATTTCTCAAAGACAGAACATTTCTGTAAAATAGGTTATCAATGTCTACATGATGTAAAGGAACCATGCAACGCATCTCCCTTTAAATCATGAATAGATGCAATCCCACCTTTAATACCTCACAGTAGAATAGGAAAAGCACATGCTTGTTTTAACCACCCACACACTTAATACCAGCTGTCCACATTGTGGAGGGTGTAGCTTTCACCCTTAAGCTGTCACCACACTTATCTTAGCAAGGAGGCAGCGTGAAGATGTCTACATAGCTACATGCACGACATATGAACTCAGACATATGTACACATGCATGGGCACAGACATCACAGGCCAGATAGATTGTGTTTCACTCTCCGGCTCTGTGCCTTGCAACTCCATACAAGAATCTTTTAGACATCTGTGAGAGCTGTACTTGCTACACCACACAGGCTCCCAATGGGAGCAAGCCTTAAGCCATAGCCTGTCAGTCAAACATGACTCCTATTCTTGAGTAATCATAGCACCATAGCAAGCAACACAAAGGTGACCTCTATTTAAACGATTTTGCTTTGCAATGTAAGGATAGAATGAAAATTGAATAGAAATTGCGAATTAGCTAATTTATATACAGTTTTACTTTCAAAGCATTTTATGTTTAACAGTCCTCGCGTACAGTTATGTTTGTTTTGTTTTTTTTATTTTAAACTTTCTGACAGTGTTTTGAAAATTTCCATTAGGTATGGCAAAGGAAAGCAACTTTATTTGTATATCACTACTCATACATTCAGCAATTCAGAGTGCTTTACAGAGTTAAAACAAAAGACATGTAATATTAAAAACCTTGAAAGCATTAAAAACATGACATTAATAATAATAATAATAATAGCAATAAAAATAAAATAAAGACAATAAAATCAGTTTAAAAAATTTTATTACAGAGCAGTGATTAAAAGGGAGCATTGGTTTCATATTAGATTTATTGCTTTTATATTTATAGCTAAAGTTTGGAATTAGCTGATTGCTATAATAAGTATCCCCCTCCTCTCGGTTGCAGGACCTGAACCAAAGCCCAAGTTGCGAGGAGATGCCCGAACATTCCGAGTTTGGCTTGACCCGAACCAGTATCAACAGGACATGACCAGCAGTATTCAGAGTGGCACTGAAGACCCATATGAGACTTTCAACGTCATCATGAGACGCAAACCGAAGGAGAATAATTTCAAGGTTTGGACTGCATGCCAAAGCACACAGATCACCCCTCACTGCACAATATATTTGAGTGCCTTATCTTCAGACCTTGAGCTCCGGTCCCGCCAACACCTCCTTTGAGTGATGTATTGCACGTATTATACTCTTGGGAATTGTAGCTGTAAGGTTGGGGCCAGGGCAACTCTGAGATTACCACCCACTCAAGGCTCTCCCAGTGATACCAATTAGAGACACTTCTCAGTGGATATTCATTTCAAATGCACTGCTACCTGTTTCAGCATTTAAGAATTCCCTAGCTTATTCTGAAGCCAATACTGTGCAGTATACTGGTGAACTTGCTTTCTTGTAGTTTATATGGTAAGCTCGTTATTCTATTCATATTCTATTGCATAAAATTTTCCAGATTTCCCTGAATCTGTCTCTCTTGTGTTTTCAGTTTTCTCCATTTTGGTCAGTATTTTCTTCAGTCAAACAAAAGTCTTTTTACTCATCCTTTTTTTATTTTATATATATATATATATATATATATATATATATATATATATATATATATATATAGATACAGATAGATAGATACAGAGGTATCTGTCAGTGAAAGAACGATGTTTTTGAAGTTTTCTTTTGTGTTAAATCTGAAAAGTGCAAGAGCTAATATTCAAGATATTCATGAAACATTCTCTGCTGACTTTGATGTGTGACACAGATAAAAGTAAACATGTTTCCAAACATAACGTTTGATGCACAGGGTATTAGACAGTTTGAGTCTCATTAAAATGTAATTGACAGACATACAAATTACCTGCTGTCCTGTCAGCCAACCACAAATCTATTCTTCTCCCACTGAACCACCTCTTGTGGGATGGTTGTCTGTTGTCTTACATGCCTCATCCAGCGAGATATTTCACCTGAAAACTCAGTTTTTGTTTTGTTTTTTTTTTAAAGGGGTTTTGTGGGTATTTTAAGGAATCTTTTGGTTTGATATCTCACATATGTTTTTCAGGCAGTGCTCGAGACCATCAGAAACCTGATGAACACAGAGTGTGTTGTCCCAGACTGGCTTCATGACATTATTCTAGGCTACGGAGACCCAGGAAGTGCTCACTATTCAAAAATGCCCAATCAGATCTCTGCATTGGACTTCAATGACACCTTCCTGTCCTTGGACCATTTACGCTCGTGTTTCCCTGACCACACCATAAAAATCACAGAGGAGAATCCTGAACTGCAAGTCCCGCCTTTCAGGTGAAAGCCCAAAATCCTCTAATCAAGTGAAAATTGAGTGTTCATAGCTATTTTTCTTGCCACTTGAATATATTGCGTTATTTCCTAATAACCACTCTTTTTGCTTTCACAGAATCAAGTTTCCAATATCAAGCAAAACAGACAAAGGGAAGAAGAGAAAGGCAGATGAAGATGTGAAAGAACAAGGACAAGATATGACTCTGGTCATTGAGCCATATGTCACCCTCAACCGTGGACCATATCCGTACAACCAGCCCAAAAGGTGAGAGGTCAAGGCCATTTCTCTGGTCCTTTCATTACAAGCCTCATTTGATTTTGGATCTAAAAGTTTTCAGTGTTTGTTTATACTTAACTATGAAATCATCATACCTTACACCTTATGACTGTACTATAACTCTGTCCAGATCATTAGGTATAAATGTCCAGGCTTTAGGCCCAGGCCCACATGAAGCACACCATAAGTAAATGTCCTCTATCCAAAGCATCTTTCCAGTGTCAAACGGGACATATAAAATAGAGATTAAAGTTAAATGCTTATCATAGGTACCCTATTTTGAACCAGGTTATTTTGATTTGTTTGTCTATGCTCGTCTCCATGGTACCTCCTCTGGCTTGCTCACCGTGTTATGCTCTGGTGCTGTTTTGGTTGTTGAGCCTGCATCAGTAGATTAAATTTTTTATGCAATTAAAGGTGGATAGAAAAGGATATAATCTTAATTTTTGCATTATAACACCACAAAGTATTGCCCTTCATCAAACTTTATCTGTTGGTGTTTACATTTTGCAATTTGATATTTAAAGACATACCCATAGGGACACTCTGATACAAAACTTAAAAAATGTCACAACAAAACTTGCAGCATGAAGGCTCTTTAAAAAAAAAAAAAAAAAAAAAAAAAGTATTAAAGCATCTGTTTTTGCTGTCAAGGCCATTTGATGTTTTGACTAATCAGCATTGTAAATTGCTTACAGGAATACAATTCAGTTCACACCGACTCAGATTGAAGCCATTCGAGCTGGAATGCAGCCAGGACTCACCATGGTAAGGACTTGGAATTTGGAATTAGTGACTCACATGGGGTTTATGGTTGAACTGAAACTTTCAGAAGAACATCTGCAAGATTTGGATCATACATCCGACAAAAATCACAACAATTCAACAACCTCTAACAACTAGTTATTGTGGATGTGTGACTTCAAAATGATAAGTGATGCCCAAAACATCATGGCGTTGGTAAAAAGAACAAGCTGTATTTTAAGTCAAGACAGAATCTTAACGCTGAGTGCTGATATTGCTGGTGCATACTGTTCCAGCTTCCTGTTATAAAGCCAAAGATTTGAAGTCATTAATCTTAGTGATGTATACCAAGGGGCATTCCTTCAGCAGAATATTTGCTGATATTTAAAGTCCATACCTGAAATATTGTCAGTTGCAGTATGATGTTCAACCTCACATAAAATGACATAGGATTACAGCTATTGATACATCCAAATCCAATGCACATCCATAGCTATGTCATTCAGCCATCTAATGCATCTCTAGAGTGGTGTAACACACTCTGTTTTGACAAAAGTGATGTTCCACTGTGTTGATTGTTAGCTGGCAACAGGGCCACGAGTTATTTATTATGTAGCCAGCTGAAGTGAAAGGGTACACAGACTATCAGCAGAGTCATAAGGCAACTCCACATGGATACCTTCTTTAGCACCTCTCCTCACTCCCTCTAACCTTCCTTCTTAGCATATGTCATAGTCATTAGCAGCCTTAGCACAGATACTACCTTCCAGTCAGCCTAGCTTGGCTTTAATGTAGGGAAAGCAAGGAGCTGATTATGTACTCATTTATGCAGGAATATCTAATTGTGCTTACTATTTTTAGCAGAAATTACTCACCTGAGAGTTGTTTCATGAATATGAATTTTTATTTAATAAATTAGATGTGCTGTTCCCTACAGTTAAGTAAATATAAAGCTTATTAACATAGTAACTTGTATACAGTGCTCAACTACTAATAGCATTTAAATAATAAGAATAAAGATAAGCTTGATTTGTCTGTGTTTCCTGTAGCTCTTTTCCTTTTTTAGTAGCCCTCTGTTTTCCTTGCCCATCTGTGCAGTCATCAGGGTCGTTTTAGCATGCCAGGCAACACCACATTGCGTTGGGTCCGTCTGAGCATGGCTAATGAAGGGGCACTAGCCTAGCCTGTTCTGACATGCCCATGGCCATGCTGTCACAACCACTAGATTGTCTGGAGGGGGAGCACCTTTTGCGCTTTAACCTCACTTCTGGTTGTGCTACTTCTCTCTTTCCTTTTTGTGTTTTTAATTTCATTATTGGCATTCATTCTTCACTTCGTTCTGTGACTTCAGGTTGTAGGACCACCGGGTACCGGAAAGACAGATGTTGCTGTTCAGATCATCTCAAATCTCTATCACAACTTTCCTGAGCAAAGGACCCTCATAGTCACACATTCAAATCAGGTTAACACACACACACACACACACACACACACACACACACACACACATATATATACAAACTAGCTCTGAGCTCTGAAAAGTTTTCTTCGCACTTTGTCCAAAAACTATGTCGCTGTCTAGAGATTTACAGCTTGTGCTCAGATCTGCCCATTAATCAAGAGGAAGTCATATTCAAACATTGGAGGAAAAATTTAAATCTGAGCTCCCTTGTGTCCCGGTCTTTCCCCTTCTGCATTCTAATCATAAAGTAATCGGCTGTTGTTTTACACCAGTGGAAGCATGCCAGAAGGAACCTCATCCACATGAGGTATAAATGGATATAGTATCACAATATTTTTTTTATGCAATAGGTCCCCTTTTCAATTATATGTATTATGTTATTATGTATTGATAACATTTTAATTAAACTAAAATCACTTATTTGAAAAGAGAGTCACAACAAATTTATCTTCAGTTACTGTTGATAGATGGCAATACACACACATCAAAGAAAGGGTTAACTTGTTTGATCATGTTTACCATGGTTAATTCTCCTCCAGGCTCTGAACCAGCTGTTTGAAAAGATCATGGCTCTAGACATTGATGAGCGCCACCTCCTGCGTCTGGGCCATGGAGAGGAGGAGTTGGAGACTGAGAAAGACTTCAGCAGGTGAGGACAGCAAGGGGCAGGTGGAGAGAAAACCCTCACACACAGATAGATGCATCTAAACAAATGGAAGCACTCGTGAACATTGAGACAATTTGGATTCACAAATCCACGTGAGAAAGTGCATTCAACTCATTGCTACAGCTTTACGGTATATATGCACCACAAAGGACACCCAGCATGGTTTCATACTAGCCAACAACAACTGCATGCACATTAAAATAGCCCAGCTGTCCAGATACACAATTAGTCCGAGCCAACTCAGTGACAGGGCTACACGATACTCCCATATGCCAGGCCAGGAACCTACTTTATCATTTCATTAGGTATTGTTGGCCCCTTAGGTCCTTCCCCCAGTGTAAAGGATCCCTGCCTGCAGCCTTGCACTCAGAGAAGATGCATGTCTGATTGTCATGTTTGAACCTTCTTATTGCTGTTCTGGACTACAAGTACTGCCTTGAACTGAAAAAACATTTATAACATCAACAAATCAACATAAAAAGTGTAAAGCAGGAATAATTAAATGTTGACCAAAACATTTTTCAATGTTAAACTTTGCTGGAACTTGAAGACTGAAGTATCTGTAGTAATTAGGATACATGAAACCATCTAGTTAATAAGTCATTTACCACAATTTGTTGAGTTAATTAGTTTAACAAATACATGAATGAAAAAGAGAATTAAATTAATAAATGCATTTCATTTCAGGTTTTCAAGACCAATAGACATGAGTTCAGAGAAGAGTCCCTCTTAAATCTGCTGACAATAACTGAGTGTACTTTAATGAAGTCAACGTGTAGTTTAGCACTAGTTGTTGAAGTTTCTTTGTCTAGACCCTAATGGGCACAAAAAATACATTGTGCTGCTCTTTATACTTCACTGGCAGTAGGGTGCAGAACAAATAGCCTCAGACAAGAACCACTAGAGTCCTGTTAAGGAAGCTCCAGTAGTTCCCAACTCTCTCACCCACGTTTTTTTGTAAGCTCTGTCTTTGTGTATGTGTGTAATGCCTTGAAGGATAATGACTCAGTCCTCACTACAGAGACATAGTAAGATGGGAAAAGGTTGGAGGGGGGCAGTGCACTTGAAGCACTCTTGACAGACTTGAGAAAAAGAGATTATCTCACGATACCCAAAACATTTACAGTTCTAGATGACTGCTGCTATATTTAACATCATTATTACATGAATCAACAAGAACCTTTTCTCTTTTTTACTGGAAATTCTTTCAGATTTAAATAGCTCAGTGTTATTAAATATTATTTTGTTTTTTTACTGATACTATTTCAGGTTCGCTTTTTGCCTGCTACATGAATTACCACCTAATCTGTGGTACTGGGCAAACTGCATCCTATATCTCTTAGCAATTCTTCCAGAGGAGAGAGGTCACTCTTTCACTACACCCTGTGTGAGGCCATTGCTCAGAGAGAAAATGACTTTAGTAGTGTTGTATCAGAACAGCAGTCTGCACATGGAAGCAGACAGTTACCTTCTTAAATTATGCAACAACATATATATAAAAGAAAAGGCTTTGGCTACCAGCATTTAATATTTTCCTGCCTGCTGGCTGCAACATGCAGATTCCAGACTCCTTCCACTCCACTGACACTAGCAATAGGAGAGAGCTAGAGTGTTTTAATTAACACTGTATATGAGATGAAAAACGGAAGCCAGTTCTCCTCTTAATGCCTAAACAGAAGGAAAGCTGAAGCAAGACCAATTAACAATGCCATGAATTTTGTGCTATTTTAATGAGATTTTGAGAGTGGAACCTAGGGGGTCACATTTCGTTCATGACAGTCTATGCATGCCTTAGATTCATTAAAGTCAGTCTTCCTCCAGGTTCAAACATAATTGCTGCTAGTGTGTGTAAGTTCCACTTTCAGTTTTTGTAAACAAACAAAAAAAAACAATATAATAAACATATTAAAGCACTACCATGTCAAAAAAAGCAAACTGTTTTTAACACCTTGGTGTCTATTTTGGGTTTCAATCTCAAAGAGTATATGGATGCCTTGCAGGTTTGTCATTGTAGTAGGCAAGGTCACCCTCATTTTCATTTAATTTTACTCAGGCTAAACAGGCAGATCCCTGTGATCATTTTTGAGTCATCTGCTGACTGAGGATCACAGTGTCTAAAAATAGATTTCACCTCCAGTATTATCCTGCGACCCCTCCCACTTCCTGTCCCATTACTGGGTTTTCTGCTTTCCTTTTGCCACCTGCTAATTACTTTTAAGCAGAATCCTTTAGCTGCACAATGAAAGCAAGCAAGATAGAACCTAAACAAACCCTGTGTATATACAGCGACAGTTATTCCCTTCTTTAATCAGGAGCAACATTTACTGTATATTTTACTTCATAAAATGTTGTATTTGTTCAAGTGATCAAATTCTGGTCATTTGAGCTCAAGACAAAACCAAAATAAAATAAATTATTGAGATGATTCCATAGAATCAACTCAACAGTCACAATGTTTAATGAATTGATGTACAGTAAACAATCTGATACCATCATGAGAAGAGCTCCTGAGATCAGAGGCTGCACCTATAGTGAAGCATTATCTATCTGTAACATGCAACATTTTGCCTGAAGTCTCTATCTGGGTTTGCAACAACAGTATGACAATGCCCATGTAATATCTATATTATTACATGGGCATTGTCACTTATGTTTATCCCTAATACAAAAAATGTCAAACATTAAAACAATAGTTGACCTCTGCTTTGCTGTGCCTCCAGATATGGCAGGGTAAATTATGTCCTAGCCAGAAGGCTGGAGCTCCTCAAAGAGGTGGCACGGTTACAGGAGAGCTTGGATGTACCAGGAGATGTTTCTTATACCTGTGAGACTGCTGGACACTTCTACCTCTACCAGGTAAGACTGTACCAGGTTTGTATGAACACTTTTTGTAATGAAGAAATAAATTAATAAAATGCAAGATGAGATTATCAGTCATTATTATCAGTCATCCACTCCACTCCATCCTACTGCAAATCCACTGAACAGAAATGTATCTTTGGATAGTGAGGGGGAGGGGGGTTGAGGGGATCCAAGAGATATTTTTGCTGAATTAATTAGGATAGATTTTTGTATAGTCTGTCCTGTACCTCAGACATATTCATGCCAATCAAGTTCAGACAATATTGAAGTTTCAATTTCCCAGGCTCGTTGTTGTTTTTGCATATACTGCAAATACTTAGGAACAGTCTCAATCCTCATTGGATATTCCTGTCACCTAATTATCACTGTCCTCTCAGGCTGCAGGAAAATGCCAATGCAGACAATTAGTTGAATTCTCATGCATCACTGGAACAGTTCTAAAATAGACAATATAGACCTTTGGAACAAGAACTGTCCTAGTCATTGTCACAAGGAGCTCAATTTCTTCTCTAACCATTTACTCATCCAAAAGGGACAAATATCTTTCAAGTATCACATAACATCACAACAGTAATGTGAGACATTTATAAACAGATCAAAGATGCCAGTGACATAGTTTTAGAGGTGGTCACTTCTTAAACTACATCGTACGGTAAATGGTTGGTGGGTCAAAGCCATAACAAATACCATGGCTGTTACATGAGCTGCAGTGTCAAAGTTTATCACAGTGGTCTTGGTGCCATTTTTGCACTCAGGGGTCTCTAGGTGCTGTCTGTCACTTTCTCACACACACACACACACACACACACACACACACACACACACACTGCAGAAGTTCTTTATTCATTTGTTTCTGCACTGAGATTAGATTCTCAACGTATACATTATTTGAGAGGAGTTTAATAATTTCAATTACTTGAACCTGGCCACCACTTCAGAATTGTGAAAAGACTTGAATGCAAAGTAGTGGTTCGTATGGTAAATTTATGATGTTGAGAGACTTCAGTGATCAGCAATAACAGTGTATGAAGACATAATGGGTCTTAATAACCCATACAGATAGATACTTAACACACAATTAAGTTGAGTCCTCTAGTAGACTCATTAATTTCATTCTTAATGTTGTTCTTTCTTTTTTTTCCCCACAAGCATGAAAAAACAGCCAGGGTACCCTGCAGCTTGGTTGAAGCTGGTTTATTAGGTGCTCAGCGGGGGGCACCTCTGTAAGAGTGAGGCTCTCTGTTCTCATTTGTGACTATGGTCAAATAATTCTAAATATAATACATCAAGCGCCGTTAGGGCATGGAGATCCATGCAAAATCCCAATTTTGATCATAAGGCACTTTGTTAAACAACAAACCTCTATCAACCAAGTGCATTTTTGTTGACTGTTTAGTTCAAGCACACCTGTTAACACAACATATGTGTCCTCACATTTCCATGAATATTATTTGAATAGCCTCAATAAATGAGCGCTACATGGATGTGTGATAGTCAACAGTTGAAACTAAACACAAAATGACAATTGAGATGACCTCCAGAGGTTGTAATAATAATAATAGTAATGTAATAATCTGCTCTCTCGTTCCATTACAGGTGATATCTCGCTGGGAAGAGTACATGAGCAAAGTCAGACCGAAGCATGGCAAGAAGGTGGAGGTGGAGGCTGTGGCTGCCTGCTTTCCCTTCCATAAGTACTTCTCCAATGCCCCCCAGCCCGTTTTCAAGGGCCGGTCGTATGAAGAGGACATGGACATCGCAGAGGGCTGCTACCGTCATATCAAGAAAATATTTACTCAGTTGGAAGTAAGAAGGTCGCACACAGACACACAGTGTAAACATTCCCACAATGCGGAGCAACACCGGAGGATGTAAAGGGGTTACCTAAGTGCATGAAGGGAAGGTAAATTTATTTATAGAACACGTCAGTACAGGTAAATTCAATGCACTTATGACAATGCACAGGTAAAACTTAGATGTACAGAAGTATACACAAACACACAGACAGCTGTACTTGATGGTGCTCACAGACTGCCCAGCAGCTGTATGTCCAGGTGTTGAATATTCCCTCCTGCACAGTTATCTGTGCCTTCCTGGCCATAGATTGGTGAAATTAGCAGTAATTGGACAGACACTGGCTTTCTCTTTGTGGGTGTATCTGCTTCTGAGTAGGTCTGCCACTTTTCCATATACTTTTTTAGTCATCACCTGTCTTGCTTCAGTTGAAACAAAGAATCATTATGCAGTCTACTTATTAGCACTTGCATACCTGCAGACATGTTTGTTTACCCTGTAGGATAGATAAGCAACACAACAAAATGATGAATGCTACTGCTTATCTTTTTTACTCTTTTTCACACTCACAAACATGCAGCTGAAGATGTGTTATTCCTCCTCAGCCCATCAAGTATTTCTATAGAGATAACAATAACTTTTAAGATTTATGGGAACACCAAGAAGGTCTCTGAAAAGCAATAAAGAAGTTATTGGCTGGAGGTAATATCCCAACATGCGTGGTGACCTTGATTTATCTGGCAGGCCTCTGTATCACTGCATCACAGTACCACTCCCTCCTCCCTCAGCCTCACCCATGCTGCAGTGAAATCTGTACACCCATTAAGAGGTATTGCTGTCTGTGGTGCACGGAAGGGAAAGCAACATCCTGCTGAATTTGCTTATCTGTGTGCCTTTTCAAATGTAAGAGCAGTTAGGCTTAAGCTGTCATAGGAATATCCTAAGAATTTATTGCTCGATAGACAGATAGACAGGGACACAGTGTGCCTGCTGAAATTCATCTCTGTACACATATCCAGTATCCAGTATTGTTCCTCTGCAGTCCCACTATCTTTACCACTAATTACTCCTTTTCCTTTCTTTCCATCTTCCCTCAGTGTCCCTGAATCCTTACCATCTTGATTTCACCCTTCAACCACTCTGGAACCATGGGGGTTAAAAATAGACCCCATCAATATTGCATGTTTTGATTGGTTTAATATTAATGCTAAAATAGTAACACATGAAAAATTAATATCCCAGTGCTGTCCAAGTCTATTTCTCCCATCCTCCCTGCTTCTCTCATTTTGCTGCCCCTACTCAGCTAGTGTAGCAAAGCTGAAAATAGTTTGCCTGTTTACCCACATCCCCACTACAGCATGGCTTTCACGCTGCCATGATATCAGTTTTCTGAAGTAAATTAATTCGTAGTATGGTAAAAGGTGGGCTGTAAATGTTCCATTTCAGGATACACCATGTAAGAAAATATGTGCAAAAGTGCACCTCAAGCTGCAATTATTGAACAGCAAATTACCCCAAGTATATGTAGTGCAATCACATGTCCGATTTGTCTTCTCTGAGAAGAGAAAACACTCACCTTTTGTCTTGTCTACCCTGAAAGGAGTTTAGGGCCTTTGAGCTGCTGAGGAGTGGACTGGACCGCTCCAAGTACCTGCTAGTGAAGGAAGCCAAAATCATTGCGATGACCTGCACACATGCAGCACTCAAACGTCATGACCTGGTCGAGCTTGGATTTAAGGTAGCTTCATCTCAGTTGACACAATCATTTGACAACCTGGTTAAGTTTGTATTTACAATTTTTTTTTTTTTAGTTAAGTTAATTTAAATTGCTGATTCTTTTAATTAGTACGACAATATTCTGATGGAAGAAGCCGCTCAGATTCTGGAGATCGAGACCTTCATCCCTCTATTGCTACAGGTAAACATCTCCTTACCAACTAAAAGTTTAACGTGTGCATGCTTAATGAAGAAGACTGAAATCAACTCCTAGCTTCTTCTTGAAATCATTTACTATGATTACTACCTGACTCTCTCTATTAAGGCCTGGCTGATCATTACCAAACATAGTAATGGTGCTTGCCTTTGGTAGTTGTGCCTAATGGTCCATCAGCGTGCTGATGTCTGTTTACAGATGAGATCATTAAGCACATCAGTCTATCCAACAGCTTTGCCAAAGCCACTTGCTTTATCTCCCTTTACTAGTTAGCCTTAGGCAGAGCCCTCTGCCAGATATAAGTCATAGTTAAAATATTTATTCCTCCTCCTCCCCTTTTCATTTAATTACCCCACATTCACCTCATATTAACTTATGAAACTTTGTATACCACATTTTTCTGAGGTCAAAGCCTTAATAAAGCACATTAAATAAGCGAAATCCGGTTCCACAACGTAGTCATGAGTAAGGTACAGGCTGGCTTCATGTGCTTAATTACCTTTGATTTATGCACCTCAGTTTTCAAAAAAGGACTAAAGTCATCACATTTTCATTGCTGTGATCATCTGCAAATATGGAAAGTTTTCCCGTTAGCTGAGAATGAGCTGATCATTTGTACATTGAGAGCAAGTCTTCTTTCACGCAGCATGCAAGGTTTGTTTTTTTAAGTTGTTCCTGCCACTTTTTATCATTCACTTACTTCTTTATAGAACCCAGAGGATGGCTATAGCAGGTTGAAGCGTTGGATCATGATTGGAGACCATCACCAGTTGCCCCCTGTTATCAAAAACATGGCATTCCAGAAGTATTCCAACATGGAGCAGTCTCTCTTCACCCGATTTGTGCGACTGGGAGTGCCCACCATAGATCTGGATGCACAGGGTCGTGCACGTGCAAGGTGGGTCGTCGAAACAGAATGAAACGCTTAAGTCAGTTTTGACTGATAATTTCATAGATTGACTCATTTAATGGGTGGTAACAACAGTGTGTCCTTGTCCCTCAGCCTGTGTAATCTATACAACTGGCGCTACAAACACCTTGGTAATCTACCTCATGTCCAGGAACTGCCTGAATTCCAGGTACCCAACCCTGGCCTGACTTTTGACTTCCAACTAATTAACGTGGAGGACTTCAATGGGGTTGGAGAATCGGAGCCCAACCCTTACTTCTACCAGGTCAGTTGTACTCACCGCAGAATATAAAACCAGTATTTAAACACAGAGAACATAATTACAAGAAAAATGAAACCATTAGAATATTGTGAAAACCCCAAAAAGAACTAGAATTGAACTCTTGGTGAAAATGTTTTCTGTGTGGGTTCAGGTCTGCATTGTCTCAGTTTGGATAACTGTACACTGAAACAGAAGTAGTTAATGGTACAAAATGTATGGCAGTTTCCACTTTACACACATGCATACTCATGCACACTTAGTTCTGTCAGAGTAGAGAACCATATAGTTCCCTCTTCTCCATTTCCTCTGTATTGGTTTCTACACAGCAGTTCATTTAAATTTAATGGTTTAGCTACCAGTCCGTAAGATAAATTCATAACCCCGGCTGGTCTGCAGCTAACACTGGCTACCCAGCACAGACTGGTGGGTTTGTCCTTCACACCAGGAACCAGATTGTGTTTCACAATGACATTGCTGAGACGCTCAAGACATGCGTGAGCTGGGGGTGGGTAATTTAGGGGTGTGTTGGGGGGAAAAAAAAAGCTTACTTTGGCAAACAATCCCAAAATATTTGAATTAGAAAACTAGTCACTGTAAATTGATTATTCCGTAATCTGAAAAACTGAATCCAGAATCCAAAACCAATTGGTTTCCAAGAAAAGTTTTTTTTTTTTTTTTTTTTTTTTTTTTTATTAAAATATGTGACAGAAAACGTTTATAAAACCACCGCCACTTTGTTTGTAAAATGCATGATCAATGAATAAATGACAGTAATTCATTTAAAATTGTGCATGGTCATGTCCATAAATTATTGTTCTTAGATCCAGACCATGCGCAATTCTCGAGGAAGCAGGTCACATGAGCCTCAACTCTATTTGACATTTTCTGGCTCCTTGAGGGAATTTCCACAAACACACACACACACATTCTTGCCTTATATTAGCTTGGAGGACACTTGACATAATGATTTCCCCAGCCTCTTATCCTAAATTAACCCTAATTCTCACCTCATCCCTAAAACCAAGTCTTAAACCTAAAAAAGAATAAATAAAGTTGTTGGGCTTCAAACCAAAATTTATCCCCACAAACATAGAAAGACGTACACACACTCACTTTCCTCATAAAGGAGGGATAAATTGGACACAGGAGAGTAGTTGTATCCAGTGCAGGCTGAATGCCTGTCACAGCTGAACAAACACTCCCCCAGCTGCTTTTTACATTTACTCAGCAACTATACACCCGTCCTACACACGAACATGTATGTGCACAGGGACTTTCTATACTCCAAAGTTCTGTTCTGCTTTTCTTGCTCATTTGGTAAAGAACTTTCCATTTTGACTCTCAGCTTGATGGCATTACTTTCCAAGTTGTCAAATGGCTCATAGTAGTAGAAGATGATGCTTTTTGAAAAGGCTTTACTCAGGTATTCGTGCTTCACAAGCTACATTTTAAATTAAATAAGAGCAAATGGCATGGTGGACTACTTAGAGGTTATCTAGATTTATACCTTTCATTATCCCTTATGTGTTTGTATCTGCAGCCCTCTTCTTTCTTATCTGCACAGCCACTGTCTTCATGCAGCCTCGATCCAGAGGTTGGGTCTTGCCTTGTTGTTATGGTTACCAAGTTCTCTGAGGTGTCAGGGTATTGATCATGTTTATGTTAAACATGCACATGAGGTAGAGAAAGCTGGATATGGCAGACAGATGTCTACTTAGATATTACTGTTTATGTATGTGACTCATGCATATTTTAATAGTTCTTGTGATATTTGTTTCTACAAAATGTAAACCAGACTCTTCTATTATTTTTAATGCCTACATGCTCAACTGAAAACTGCTGAATTGTGATGTACAGCCGATTTATAATCTTATAACTGGAGATGAAACATGTCAGAGACAAGTGAAATCACTAAAGTTGAATAAAATATTGGTAGAAGCATAGTTTCGTCATTGAAAATATGAATTTCCACCTTTTGAAGACAGGTAGAAGAGGTTGCAGAACAAAGGCTGTTGCTGTTTTTGATCTGTTGACTCTAGTGCAGCTGGACCAGAAACTGTTGATGAAACTGAATAAATTATCAAAGATGCAAGGCTGCAGTCCAGGCTTAATTGAAACTGTATGAATAATGCATAGTGTTACTTTTTTTTTGGTCACATTTGAAGGGCAGAGTATAGCCTGAGAGGCAGAATGTACATGCACATGCTGAGGAATTTGTAAATTGTAAAGTAGCTGAAAGTATGTATGCAGTATTGACCTTTACGTTTAGTCACATTTGGAGGGCAAACTCTTATTTTTATTATTTTTTGGGGTTGCCACAGCAAGTCAGCTGTGTGACTTACATGATTGATTTGGCCGCAGTTTTTATTGCCGGATGCTCATCCTGTCACAACCCTCCCCATTTATTATTTATTATTTTAGGATCTAATTGCAGTGATACTGGTAGTACTATATAGTTTTGCTACCAGATTGAATAATGAAACTTGGAAGAAGAGGCTTTTTGACAACACAAGTGGCACAGTTCCCAATTTTATGAATATCAAAGTCGCTGTAAAAATGTACCATTACCTTCTTGCTTCTATGCAGGAGATCCCAGAATGGAACATTGTCCCTGACTCACTGGTGGTGGTGTTGATCTCTGTGTGAGACAGTTGATTCTAGCCCAAATTAGATGGCTACTCGTGCAAGAGTGAGTGGGCTTTTATCTGGCTGGAAAGTTAAACACTTGACAGGGGAGAAAGGGCCTGAGCAAGATGTTAGAGGACAATGAGAAGTGCAAGCTGTCAGACAGCCCTGAGTGTGCTGATGGAAAGAGAGACTCAAGTCTTGGCGATTAGTAGTTTTTCCATCAGTTTGGTGAATTGCTTTTATTAAATGCTTTGTTGCCTTTTTTTTTATATATTTATTGTCCTTGTCTCATTACTTAAGAACAGTATAGTATCGTTAGAATAATATTCATCTCGGCCTCTTGTTTTTCTCTCTCCTATGAAGAACCTGGCAGAAGCAGAGTACTCTGTGGCACTCTTCATGTACATGCGTTTGCTGGGCTACCCTGCTGATCGCATCAGCATCCTCACCACCTACAATGGGCAAAAACACCTGATCAGAGATGTCATCAACCAACGCTGCGCTGGCAATCCCTTCTTTGGACAGCCTAACAAAGTAAGGTCACACATGTAGCACTTAAAAATTCCAAAAAGGTGCATTCAAAGAGCAAAGTATCTTCTTATGAAATACTATAGAAGCTTATTTTCAAAGGAGCCATATCTATGTTCCTTTTAAGCTGATATACAGTAATTTATTGATTAACTGCTAACCACCTAAGTCAAATAGTTTTTTTTGGTTTTGAGGGGCATAACTTTACATTACAAGTACTGCTTTGTGTATTGTCTGAAAAAAAAAAAAAAAAAAAAAAGAAGGCCTTAAATACACCCAAAAGCATCAAAAGGACATGCACACATTTCGGTATTTGTCTAGAACCAAATCACACAATGGATTCCACATGCATGAACACTACATGCTCATATCACTTGAGGGTGACATAGTTCTTCTCTACTGTCAGGAAGCAATCCACGTTCCCAGCAGACATGTTTTCACTTCATATACATGTGTCGGCTTGGTTTTGTCGGGACAAACCTAATACACATGACATGTACATAAGCACAGTTTTTTCACAGCTCCATGTGTCAGCTGCTATCAATCGGCAACCTTTTATCCTCTTACAGTGAGAGAAACATTCACAGCTCTCAATTCTCGCAAGGCTTTTGCCGTTCCTGCCTGCAGTTAACACAAATGCACTTCCACCTTTTTCTCTGTATTTATGTAGAATTGGATGTCTGACCAAACATTTTCCAACCCAGCTGTTCTTTATACCTGCGATATAATATTTCGTATTTATTGAATCGACCTGATTCTTTGTGGGCTGAGGATTAATAAGGGGTTTTGAATTGTTGCTTTGCTTTTTACAGTTTTAGACGAAGCAGGAAAAAAAGGGCGGGGGTGCATTCATACCAGCTACATCAAATTATGAGACCAATAGGCTGCTGCATGGTCATAAGACTCAAATAGAGCAGAACACTGCTGTGTGCTCTGTCCACAATAGTGTACATACTGGGCGTGCGTGTGTGTGTGTGTGTGTGTGGAAAAACAATATAAAATGACTGGGTGCTAAAAGAGTGGGTGTAAACTCTCAATGTTCATCCTTTAGGGATCCATCTTGGGATGTCTTCATCCAGCCCACATTATTTTCCTGGACTCTTATCTCTGTTCGTGCTTTCCTTCATTTACACTGCGTTAAGTCAGCAACCCGTTGGCAAAGTTTCTCATCCTTGTTCAGTTTATACTGCTAAATGCTTTTACCAGCTAGCCTCCGGTTATGCTCTCCTCACTCTTTTTTCTTTTCCCCTTCACATTCTCACCTTTCCTTGGCCCATGTTCTTCCGGCCTTTCACACATCTAACAATGTCATAGATTATTTAGGCATTTTGGAAGGTTGCACAACTTGACACTTGTTGTAGTGTTAGTCATAAAGCAAAGTGGTTCTCCACACTAGCCAATAAATAGTAGTAATAAATTGTAGTATTACCTGCCAATAACACAATGTTACATTTACATACAGTTTTATTAATTTTATTGGAAATTCTTCTACATTTTCTTTGCTGTGAAAAATATCCAAAACCAAAACTGCATCTTCATGTCAACAAATTGGTAGGAATCTTCTAAAATAGTTGATTTAACATTTTTAGACAACTAACCTCAGCCATTGATAAATGCGAATTTGGTGACATACTGAGTATTTTATAGCAGCGGGATAGTGTATGTCTGATTTCCTCAAATTAAACTGCTGCTCATCAGTTTTAGTAGTTTTTCTTTTTTGTTTGTTTGTTTAGTTTTTTTCTTGTTTTTGACAAGTTGTTTGCAGATTAATGTTACATTCTACCAGCTGCGGGGTTGGAATGTTTAATAATGTTCTGTTGTTGTCTGAATTTTTGCACTGCAATCCAACCTTGTTGCTCTGTCATCAAGTATGTCTCCTGTTTTGACAACTATCCAGAAACTGTGCTTGGTCATGTTAAATGTCCTGCAATGTTAAGATACAAAGCATTGTTTTGTGTGCTCATGGTCTTACTCAGTATGCATGTCTAGTAAAGTGACAGAGGTGACAGGCTTAAGATTTGCTGAGAAGAAAGAAAGCCAGAGGTGGGGTGGGGGGTGAAAAAGAGAAAGGGGCTCTTGTGGGGAAAATGCTGAGCAGTAGAAAGGTCACAGTGCTGAGTGCTGGGTCCACAGTGTGTCTGACAATGTGTCACCATGTCCAAAACCAAGCAAATGTCAACAGCCAGCACTCTTTACTGCCATGATTTTAATTAGACAGAAAAGGAAAGGGGGGCACTTAGCACCAGTCAGACTTAAAACACTAGCCATGACTTTCTATGAATCCCAAACACAGCTGTGTGTGTGTGTATGTGTGTGCGCTTGTTGGTTCTCTAGTAAATTCTCTATAAATTTTATGGACAAAATCCATACCCTATGATAGTATTTATTGAACCAGGCCAGTAACCAAAACCTGAAATCAAGACTTTTAAGAGTCATTACATGTGTCATTAGAAGTCTCACCCAGTCCTTAAAACATAGGAGGCAGTGAAACCCAAGAGAGATGGAGTTTACATAGTTATTAAACCATAATGCACAGTTTTCAGACGCCACAAATACAATAAAACAAAACCACACTTGAACACACACTAACAACCTTTCTTTTTTTTTTTTTTTTTTTCCTGGAAGCCTTCCTTCTTCATTTGAGTCCAACAACCTTCATAACAGAAGAAAAGCAAATGCTACTGAATGGCCAGAACTAGCATGTGTTCAACTCCGTTTTCGGATGGATACATTGAAATATGGCCTTTAGAGTGATATAAAACTTAATAATATGACTTTAGGACTTGCATTCATTCCAGCATGTAATTGACATGAAAAAGACAAAGGAAAGTGGGCCGAAGGAGTAGCAAAGTAAGTCAGTGAGGAGAAATCTACAGTAGACCATTAGCTGAGAGACACGGTGTCATTGTCGTCTTGGAAATAGTTGTTAGACAGACACTTCCTATTAGCAGCAGCCTGCGTGTGTTTGGTTGTGTAAGCACAAATATGCACTTCACAGCACAAAATGTGTGTGCTTCTTTGTGTCCATAGACATGCCTGTGCCACAATGACATGACCTCTGTAATACACTCCCTGGAAGATTTCTAATAAATAACTAAACACCATGCAAATGGCGATGCCTTGGGGAGAATCTCTATCCAGAATTCATTGTCACTGTCTGTGGACTAAGAATAACTCCCTCTCCTCAGCAAAACAAGTTGCCCCTTAAGTCCATAGCTGCAGCCTGCTTCAGCAAAGGTTTTTCTGGAGTTTGACTGCGCACTCCAGAATTGTGTGGATATGTTCATGCTCATGTTCCTATTACGACCATGTGACTTGAACATTAAACATTTGACGTGAACATACAGTCCTCGACGCCTCATGCTAATGTAAACCTGACATATTGTTGCCCCTGGTGCTGCACCTGGTCTACATAGCAACAGAGAGGTCTAAATAAATATCAGTACTACTTCAGTGGCCCCATTGCACTTGCTTTCAAAAATTCTCTCTCTCACACACACACACACACACACACACACACACACAGCTCTGCAATTACCCAAAAGGGATTTTTCAAAAGTTTGTGCAAAGGGAGTTTCAGGATGTCTTAAAGCTATGCTAGCCTAAAGGGTATGACCGCGGGATGATTAATTTAACATGAGTGGTTCATGGGCGGCTGTTGTCAACGTGGGCCTGTGAGGTTTCTCGACTGTAGCTGATCTCCTATTGATCCACTCCTCAGGAGTGCAGAGCTATAGAGGAAAAGCCACCCCCTTTCTGCTGGTCTTTGTTTTTCTCTGGATGTAGCCTATATTACAACACAAGAGCAAAAGATTTCAGACTAGTTTTGTTTTTTCTACTCATATTGCCCCACCTTAAGTGTGCTAAAGCTCTCAGGATTGTCACTGCCATTAGCATTTAGATGGAGATGTTGGGTCTGTATTTACAATTTTTCTTGAAAAGATATGCCCAATGCCCAATTTGAAACTTGTCACAATATAATGACATGACCATTGTTTTTTTATTAATTTGAGCTTTATTTCTGAGAAATTTTGAAAAGATGTTTAGACAGCTCTAAAATATCCATTACACCTTGGCTGCTGTTGCTATGGAGAAGTGATTGGATGTTTCCCACTGAAATGAACCTTGGGAGTTGTAGTGAGCTCAATTAAAATGAAACACACTCATATATCTTCTGTGTTGATGATCTGCCTGGGTGAATTTCGAGCCAAACCAACCAATAAAGGTTCCAACTCTGAGTGGGAATAATGATACTAGTATTCGGTGGAATATGGTAATACTGAGCATCGTGACTAGTTTTTAGTAGTGTCAGTTTTTACAGTTTTCTGTATTAAATCAAGTATGTGCCGTATGTTGACCATGTTATGTGAGGTGTGAGAGCACTTACAAAGTCAAAACACAGTTCTGTTTGTCATAACATAACAAGAATAAGTATGTTTCTCAACAAGACAAGATTACTAAGACATGAAAGCAAATTTGCTGGCACACATTTCCTTTGGAAAAAAAAAATCCCTCAAAGAACTGCTTCTCCTCTATTCTGTCTTCCTGAAATAATCTCTGATCCAGTCAAATAGTGTGGATCCCCGGTATTCTGGCCCCAAGTCTTATGCGCCCAGGTAAGAGGCTAGTTGTGGCAAATGCCCTCTAAGCCGTATTAGCGAATTGGCAGCCCATGTGGCCAACAGCGATAACAGCAATAACAAGAAAATACGGTCACTGTCGCTCATCTTTCCCCCTCGATTAAAAGAAAAGGAATTCAAGCTGGAAAGCGGTCTCGCTCATGTTTCTAAATATTTCAGCTAAGTCCCGGCGCCTACCTAAAATGTAAACGCTTCTTTACTTTGCAAAATAAATGTCACTGCTTAGGTAGCATATCTTTGATATTTACGTGAATTTCTGCCTTTTTTGTTCACTGATGAATATGTTTGTGTGTCCACGCAGGTGACAACAGTGGACAGGTTTCAGGGTCAGCAGAATGACTACATCATCCTCTCACTGGTCCGCACTAAAGCCGTGGGGCACCTGAGGTAATAACTTCAATCCATACCAAGCAGAAAAATTCACCTGACCCAAAGTAGACACCTTCAGCAGCTATTATAGGACCAATACACTTATACACAAATACACCTAAGATACACATCCTCTAGGGAAGCAACACAGCAGAAATGTACATGTAACTCTCCAGAGACAACTGCTCTCGGGAGGCGTTCTCTCTATGTGATGTTTAACTATTGACTGCAGTTTGCCAAAGGACAAAAAGCAAAACCACTGCCTGACTTAGTATGTATGTATGTATGTATGAACTTAATTTGAGATCCAGGGAGCTTCAGGAGAGGAGCTCACTGTACTTTTTGTCCTGGTTAAAAGAAGCTATTGTGCTCAGATGATTGGGTTGAGAATATCAAACAAAGCTTTACGCCGATCAAAGACAAACCATACAGCAGTAATTAAGAGGCATGATGGTTAACCAAACTGCAGTGGTTGGTTTTATGGCTTTTCATTCCATGTCTCATTGCTATCTGCTTAACTATAGTCTCATGTTGGCCTCTCTTTTTAGTCTTCAACTCATTTTCCTTATCTCTCTTCTGCTTATTCTCCTCACTGCCACCTCTTACCTCATTTCCTTGAATTGATTCGTAGTGAAATGGCCCTTGGCTGCTCAGCTGGCATGAGATCCTGATGAGCTCTTCACACTTAATATGCTGCGTGTTTTAATACCAGACAGTTGAGACTGAACTCTTCCATAGTTCTTAAAGCTGCCATACTGGTCTCTGGTTGTGATGTACAGTGGCTACTGTTGGAATTGTGCTGCCCACAGCTTTATCACTGCCGCACTGCCAGTGCCAGTGCATTCATCCATGCTTACATTGGACAGTCTGCAAATTGGAACTACTCCCATGCAAATAACAACTTGTAGCCAAATACATGTCCCTGCCCTTGACACCCCATCCCTGAAACACTGAAACACTTTTGATTTTCCTTTCTTCATCTCGTAGATAAAGCCATGGCTTGATGTTGCTGAGTGCAGCAGGCCACAGAGTGGTAGCTTATCGTGGAAGCAGCGCCCACGCTCCTCCGCGTCACTGATCTGATCTTGTCTTGAGTGGATATTACACCCTGGCTTGCACACATCCTCGGCTCCAGACCATGTGGGCAGGCTGTCAAATGCTTCCCTGTAACAATATGTGTTATAGTTGTTGCTCTTCAATGACGAGGGACCAATTGGTTTAGGAATTTCATTTTTTTCTGTCAAAGCTAGAACAATAACCACTGTTATTTCCCAAGGACTAGTTGAAATATTTTTAGGGTGGGCAGGGGATTACAGATGTGGCCAGAATGTGTACCCTTGCTCCTCACTGAGCAAGTATATTTAGGCATTCCTTTTTGTACATTTTATACATTCATCCTTCATGGTTAAAATATGAGAAAATCTGTAGGTAATCAACCTTTTAACAGTTATGCTGTTACTAAATATTCATTCATATCTTGGTCTATCTGACTCTTTTGAATGGGCAGTTGAACGGTTGGAAAAGCAACCATTCATGGGAAATTCTTGTGTAAGGGTTGGGAATCACTGTGGCATACCACTGACTTTTACCTCACAATCCTACTCTTACATCTCTCCTCATGGCAATCTGCTGCCGTGACGACCACAGGGGACCCAGCTGACCATATGATGAGCTGACCCTTCCTCTCACAGGAGAGGCATCCCTGCTGATACACACAGGCACGCTCACATGTAGGACCACACTCTTTGACAGAGAAGCAAAGATCCAGACACGCTCTGACACGTACACACACACACACACACACACACACACACGGTACTCTTCCACATTGCCCTGCCATGTCACAGCTCAGCCCAGGTGGGCGTCTCTCAGTTGTGCCAGGTCCACAGGCTATCATGCGTCGTGATTGGTTAATCTCTATTTGAACCCTGTCCTCATTGGTGGGAAACTGTTGTAGTCTCTGTGGAGATGTGCTTTCAAGTTTAATTTTGTACCATGCAGCCTGTCTCACTTCAAGTTTGCAGTCATTTTCACATAGGTCAAACTCATAACATCTAACAATGGCTTCCATAAGCCTTTTTTCTTCCACAACTCATGGAACTCATGTATATTGCAAGGATTAATGCTTTTAATCTCATGAAGTGCTAGTGTGGACTCCATATTACATGCATGTCGGAGTGAGTACTGTATGTGCTAGTGTGTTTTTGTGTAGTGGTACAAGCATGGCTGTGTACCAAATTCATGTACATCAAACCTAAGACTGTTTTCAATATCATCACAGCTGACTGAACAAGCATGACACTTGCTCATTCATTCATGCATCTCATAGTGCCTCATAGTGTTGATTTATAGGCAATTTGGTGATATTTTGCGGAACTCCATTAGGTTGCCCATACAAATACCTAAAACATTTTATATATATTTGGGTAGACCAGGCAGCATTCCTCTATTCTTGAGGAAATTCCTTGTGTGTCTAATCTCTTAATGCCGCTGTACTGCAAGAGAACAGTATCAGCCCTCTCCTGCACTCTCCCTCTTTGTGTTTGCCCTTTGCCTCCCATGCCTTTATTTCTCCCTTTACTTCCAAAAGAGTCTCCCTCACATACTGCAGCTTATCGTACACTAAACCTCTCTCCTCCCACTAAATGCTGCCGTTTCCCTTCCATGCAAACTTAACCTGATCCAGCCACTCTGATCCCTTTTTATTCAGTTTTTGTCTTTCCCCTACACACAATTTCTTCTCCTCTTAAAATTTCACACATTCCTCTCCCACCTCTGCCACTTCTTTAATTTTTATTTATTTATTTTGTCTTTTTTTTTTTCCCTACAGGGATGTGAGACGTCTGGTAGTGGCCATGTCTCGAGCCAGACTGGGTCTGTACATCTTTGCCAGGGTGTCGTTATTCCAAAACTGCTTCGAACTGACTCCTGCCTTCAACCAGCTCACAGCCAGACCTTTGCAGCTGCATATCAGACCACATGAGTACTACAACCAGGAACAGCCAGTATGTAAACAAGCATGTATCCTCACACTTGCGTCTTGAAGACTAATAAACTTTTATTCCATTGGATGGGGGTGATCATAAGGTTCCCAAGCTCCAGATTTGTAGTCATAAACCATGCTTACATTCACACATTCAATTTCCATAAGGCTGTTGCCATCTCACAGTCCCCTGACCCCGTTTAATCCTGCCACTATATTCTGAATGACATCCTTATCCTCACTGGTCCCAAGTCTTAAAAGCACCTTTGCCTTTTGGCCCCAATCCATTAGCAGCATTCTGTGGGGGCCAGCTGCAGGAATGGGAAACACCAGCTTGGCTATAATTAAACCCCGAAGGTCAGAAAGCAAAACTACTCTCCCAAATTCCGCCAGGCCAACTATTGTCTGGTTACTGTGTCTCAATGACTGGCGTGTGTGGCAACAGGGGTGTCTAAAATACCCCATAGTCTGTGACACTTCCTCTGACTCTAGAGTGTTGATCCCCACAAGGGACAGCTCTTTTGGGCACACACATGTGGCCCCTGCTTAGCCCTAACTCTATCTGGAGTCAGTAAATCCCTGCTGTTAACACACAGACACAGAGTAAAAGTCTTTTTTTCTTTTTGGCAAACATTCAACCACAACTGTCACAGGATAGTTAACAGTGCTGACACTGATATATTAAAAAAGTACACCATTGCTTCATGCTCCATGCGGCTATAGAGATGTTTGAGACAGTGCAGGGCAGAGTGTAACATTTGAAGTCTATTCAATCAATTACTGCACACATTAACACAGTGATGTATACACTGACAATTTTGCCGCAGTAAAATCGCACCGTTAAACTTTAGAGGACTGAATTTTAGTGCTTTCATTTCGGCATGATGCCCAAAGGGCCTCTGTTAGCATCACCTCTGTATTTAGGAGGTAACAGCCCAGCAGATTGAATATTCTGCTCACCCAACTGCTCAGTTTAGGCAGGAAGACTCTGTCTGCATGCTAATTTGATCAAATTACAATCTCTGCATCCTCTATTCCGACTGATAGTATGTGTGTAGAGATCGCTGGAGGCAGAAAATGAGAAATTTGATTTCAGATAGCAAGCGGATTGCCGTGGGCAGATGAATTGTAATTTCCCTGAACATTTTGTCTCAGATCAATAGTTTACCAGGTGGTGCCTGAAAGAAGGAGTGCTAACAAGACAGATAACATTTCCCCATTAGTATTCCTTCCACATAACAAAATAGATACAAAACAATGTTTCTCTTACTAATACAGTTGTGAATGGTTTCTTCTCTTCAGAGGGATGCTTTAGGACAGCCAGACCAAATCATCAAGAACATGCCAGAGATGGCGAACCTGGTGTATAATATGTACATGCACATGATCCAGACCTCCCAGGCGTACAGACAGGTAAAGATGATAATATATACTACTCTAACCTGGTAAAATCAACTTGTCTTCAGATCCTGGATAATTTAAAATGGGTACCGCTCTACTGACACACTAACAAATGTCTGTGTAACTTCCTTGCTGTGTTACATTAAGCTGTCATGTCCTCTCCCTCCTTGCTCATCTCAGTGTCTTTAATGCTTTCATGAGACAATAAATGGGTCAAACGCAGAACTGTAGCATTTAGAGAAGAGAATTAACATGCCATAAGCGGAGTACATCAAGTATGGAGCTTGAGTGACTTCTCAATTGTGTATTCAGTGTCATATATTGTCTTTTGTGTTCATTTAAAGAGGATTATGGCATGATAGTGAGGCAAAAAACTATTAGGAAGAGAGGCCCATTTGCTTTGCTAGTACCTAAAGTACATTGCCCTCAATCTGGAATATATCCCAGCAGAACACACCTACACTTAATATTTTGCTCCACAAAATTGAAAATTAATCAGGACATGCACAAACTCAGCATTTCGAATAATTTCTTTTTCCGCCTCCTTAGCAGCAGCAGCAGCAGAAACTGGCTCAGCCTCCACAACAAACCAAGACAGATGCTGTGGTTGAGAGCGAGCCAGTTGTATCTGAAGACCCACAGGAAGAAACCTCCATGGAGCAAGAAAACACAGAAGGAGAGGAAAGCTCAGAGCCAAGCTCTAAGGACACCAGTGCAAAAGAAGAAAATCAAGACAAAGTGGGCCATGCTAAGATGCCAGAGCACCCAGGAAGAGACAGCGACAGCGATGGAGAGGACAGTGGAGATGATCAAGAGCAGTAGAGCCTCTTCGGACAGGATGAGGGTCTTATTGAGGGGACTGAGGACTGTCCGTTGAGAAAAATATGTCAAGTCGGTGATTGTGAATTTGTTTTCTACTGAAAGGAGATCCCAATTATAAGACATCATTTTCTACAACATTTGATTTTGTAACCATCAGTACTTTTATATTAAAAAATGGGAACATTCATTGTCTGTGACACGTTTTATGGTATCTGTATTCACAGGAGCTTAAGGACTTAAACGCTGTAGGTATCTTACACGCAACTGCTGACAGACAAACACAGTGAATAGTCAACATGTTTAAGCTTTGTCAAAATCTCTCTCATGATACTTCATCCATTCATCTGTTACCCTTCTCTGCTTTAAGCACAACTCAAATCTGATTGGCTCAGGCTATACCAGCTCCACAAGCTGCGACTAAGCTGCATTTGTAGGTCAGTCACTTTACCCAGGGGCCAGTGTGCATGCTAGGGGATTTCAACTTGCCCTCTGCATGTACACAGTTACTCAAATGGCAAGCTTTAAATCCTTTTTCATTCACAACTTTGCATGGAGTAGTCAACACAGAGCACCATAAAAGAGTTAACATCAGCAGGGTCAGTCAGGGTTGAGGTTTGGCGACCGTATTTAAGAGTATTAAAAGCCATTTAAAAGCTCCTCGTTCCAACTAGAAGTAGACTAGTTAATTTTCATATAAATCCACTCAAACTGGAGAGGTTAACGCAGTCCAGAGCCCTGAAGACAAAAACACAGACTGGAAATGCATTCATTATCATGCACCAGAGGTTGGTTGTTACATCATACCTCAGGCAAACTGAGCGAACAGGTCAGCTGCACATCTGCTCTCGCCTGGGCCGGTCTAAAGACCTGATGGAGAACCATGTGTTGATGGATGTGGAGAGACACATTTTCTCCACTCAGTCAAGTGTGGAGCCACGTAATGCCTATTTTTCTATCTTGTGAGAGCAGGGCATTCTGGGTCGAGCTTAACCGGAGTATTTTGGAGTAGTAGGCTATGTCTTTCTTTCTGCTGAGGAAAGGATTAGAATGAGGGGTCAGATGAGGGAGATTACGTCTGTCAGCTGAGGCTGCACCTATGGTTTACTAGCAAAAGTTGGCTAAGGGCCCATAAATCTGTGACCAACGCACTGTATCACATGATGGTTTGTATTGTTTAAAAGACTGTTCCTAGAACAGACCTAGATGTGGACTTTTTGCAAACATGCATGGTTTTCTACCGTGCAATACATTATCTAAGCATTCTAAGAACCCATGACACCAAGCAGATGTTTTCTTGACTCGTGAATGTCTGCATTGTGCAATACCCTCATTCTGTGAAGCCTTCCTGTTAACGTTCTGTCTTCCTCGTGCTGGACTCATGATTCAATCACCACTGGTGCATTGTTGTAGTAAATTGGAGCTAACTGGTGGGAAGAAGCTGCTTCTCAGACACATCTCTTCAATTGGACACCAGAAGGAAACGCTACAGACAAGAAGGAGCTCAGGAGATACCTCACATCAGAACCTATCCTCTGCTGAAGGTGAAAATGTCTTTTATACTCACAAAACAGGTATTCTTTAAGTCAATAGCAGCTTTACAAAGCTCTCACTTCTAACCTTTGCTGAGGGCTGATGCAACTCAGGGACTAACGGCATCAATGCGTGTAGAATATCTGTACAACTGCAACGTATATTAGCACAGACAGGATGTTAGTGTTTTCTTTGTGCTGACTAATCACATAAAGATGAGCTATATTAAAGCTATCTAATCAAAGGATACTCATTAATAATTTAAATAGGCTTGCAGCGAATTCAATGACAAAAAAAAGCAAGAAATACAATTTGCAAGAGGAAGAATGTAAGGGAAGGATGTGGTGCATGTGAGGTCTGGGGCAACGGCAGAAATCAAGTCCTGGTTGTGAAATGTTATTGTGCCTTTAAAATAATTAGGTGTAAGCCAGTGAATGATGTTTTTTTTTTTTTTTTTTTAAATTAAGGGTGTTTCCCAAAAGCACAAGATCCGCCATGCTACACGTTTAACTAACGACTAATTTATCCCCAAACTTAGATGACAGTAATGTCACAACAGGAGATAGAAACATGAGAGTAAAGACAGTAGTGCCTGCAGGGTACAAGGATCTGACTGTTGCGTCTTGAAGCTAGCACAGGCTCAGGGAATCAGTCTGACAGCATTCAGCACTTTCACTCTCCTAAAACCATCAGCTGTACAAAGAGGGTAACCTTTTTTTTTTTTTTTTTTTTGGGGGGGGGGTTGTGGATTTTAACTTTTTGTGCATCTCAATATTGGACTATCTTGGAAAAATTCAAGGTCAAGGAACCAAAAGTCTCCACATATATCAAACGGGGAACAAGAAAAAGATTCACACATGGCATGTTATTCCAATCTGCAAATTTTCATCACGAATAATGCAGGAGGCCCTTTTTTTTTTTTTTTTTTTTTTTTTTTTTTTTAAACAGCTGAAAATAGTAGCACATTATAGCGCTGGATTCTGTATCAGTGATGACAGATAAAGTAATGCTCATTACCAAAGTTATGCTTTATCTGTGCTGATCTGCTATTAGTGGCTGACTAAGGTGCCAGTGCCGGTATTCAACACCTTCTAAGTGGACGGCCGGGTAGTTATTGCTTGAGGTTGGCAGCTTATCATGCTTCATCAAGGCCACTGCTTAATCCCGATGAGTACATCCAGATCATCAACAGGCCATGCTTCAATCTGATAATCCCATCACTGAAGAAGGGCAGTCGCACACTGATGCTATTGTAGTTACTGACACGCTGGTATTCACGATTAGAAGGGCTCTTTCCCCAGATTTCCTCAGTGCCTTATCGTTTTCAGTATCAGCTGCATGTCTGCTTAACTCAAGCCGAGGCATTTGGCTTTGCAAGTCATTCTGATATTCCCTCTGAATGTTGAATGTTGAAATCTTCTTTCTCTGATCTTGTTCTAGACTAGAATGGCCAGTTGCGGTTCATGCTGCTGGTGCATTTTTTGGTTGGTGGTTCTGCTGTCCATTGGCTGGCCCCTCGGCATCACCCTAGGGGGCCTCTATGGCCTCATCAGCCCCCTCACTACCTGCCTGGGCCTGGACAGGCTCTCTGATCTACTCCTGGAGGGGGCCAACCTGGGCCGTACCTGTGCCAATAACATGAGGAACAGCAAGCCTTTGTGTTGAGTGATCAGGACCAGACGACTCAGAGGTCAGAGGCAGGAGTGAGACAGGTTCAGTTCAGCTCGGTTTTATTTCAGACATCCTGAAATGACCAGTGCTCAGTGCAGTGGGAAACTTTATAGCAGCTTATTCAATATAAAGGTCCAGAATGTCTCATTCTGTTAACATGTAATCAACCATGGACTTCATCAGAAAAGCAATAGGCTTTGTGCTCATGGGCTATGTTTCCTGTTGAAGTCATCATGACACTGCATGGAGAAGATAAGAATGAAAAAGGCAATTTAACAATGGAAATGCTCAGACTTGTAAATGACTGTATGGAAAGTTATAATGCGATTAAAACTGCTTTGAAATTGCCCTCTGTTTGCTGACAGATTTATTATGTGCAGCATTTGATGGAAAATCCATGGTGTGAAACTTAACAGTGGAGGTAAAAGGATAAATGTATCGAGCTGCAGCTATGAACAGATGCATTTCAATTTTATTCAACGTTTTCTTTCTCCTCCCAAGGGGCCACAAGGTGTTTGGAGCTTATCCCAACATGAGGTAGATGGAATAAAAGGAGACAACCTTAAACCGAAAAACAAAAACACAATCACAGCCTCACAGCCGCACAACTCCAATACTCAGACTAGCTTCAGGTTACATCCGTATAAATTATTAAGCATTTGTTTAAAACTTTGTTGCAATACAGATTTGGATTGAATTGGGTTGAATTAAAATGTCCCAGCAACTTGTGATGACAAAACTTCAATCAGTTTATCATTAAGTCCAAGAAAATGTTTGTGCCAAACTACAAACGAAGCCTTTGTGGAGGGCTGTGGATGTGTCCTTGTCCTCTGACTTCCAAAAATCTTCTCAGTGCACCATATGGATGTTTTGAAAGTTCAAACAAAACAAACACCCTGAAGGAGTTCAAGTTTACAAGACAGGAATGGAGCAACGGTCGAATTTGTGGCCATCTTCTAATTGTTAAATTGATTTATAACCTTATTTTAGTTGATTTGAAGAAGCATTTTGATCAGTTTATTTGTCACCTATTTCTGCTGGAGATATACGTGCTAGAAAATAGCACATATATCACCAGTTTATCGGACAGCCTGAATCGAGCCATGAAAAATGTGCGCGCTAGGTGATTTGAAAACAGCCAACTGAGGAACTCTTGTAAAATCACCCTGTTTATGCATCGCTACATTTAAGGGAGCGGTCAGAGGCCAGTGATGCTGTCCTTTGACAGAAACTGTGAAACACCAGACTAAGAACAAAACTGAGCAAACTAAAATAATTGAACAAAGTTGCTGAGTGTTTCTGTCAGCAGTTTACTGAATATCTAAAAGCAGTCAGAAAATGGGTGTGAAACTCTGGCAGACAAAAAGCACTTGGTTTGTCAAAAACTATAAAACTTTGAGGTGGTGTCTCCCGTCCTGTGGCCCAGTGGCTCAAAACCCTTCAAACGCACTTGTTTTATCTTATTTTTTTCCTAATGATGTGTTTCTTATGAAGCCGTTTGAGACTACAACTGGCTTTGAGCTAAACAAGTAAACTACAAGTTAAGTTATTAAAGTTTTGTTTGAGGTCCAAGACTGGAACTTTGAAAGCAAACATCTAACACAGAGACTGAAAAGTTTGGACCAAAAAATGCTCTGAAGAAGCCTGATCCTGTGGTTCAAAGTGCTGGAATGCTGCACTGAAGTTTTGACATTGTGGACTCATGCCTGAGTAACTTATTGAATTTTGAAAGGCAGCACCCAGAGGAAAGGGTGAAAAGTTCTCGGCCAAGAGCTTTGAATATAAAGGGGAACTGGGTCTGTGTACTATGTATAATTCATACTATTGGATTGTGTGCCTTTTGCACTTTTTTGGGGTGCTTTTCTTTGTACTAATGTCAAATTCACTCTATTGCTAATGCATAATGACAAGAGCGGGTTCATTGCCATAAGGATGCAAAAGGAAAATTATCCAGTAAACATTACAGAACAACACAAATACACTGTTTGGGTCATAAAATGTTTCAAAAAATGCCCTCAGCTAATGCCTCACTAACATGTTCAATATTCGTATGTACCTCTTAAAAAACAACACACATTTTCAAAACTGGTGAAGGTGGAATATCCCTTAATGGCTCAAATAAATCCGCCTACTGGCTGGAAGCTTTGTGTAGTTTGTTTCTGTTCATGCAAGGTTGCACAAGACGACGAGCAGTTTAGTGGTTACAACCTAAATGAACCTCAGTGTTTTCTGTGCTGATACAGATCTTCTTTTTATTGCCCGTTGGGGACATCATGCTGTGTTTCATTCCATTTCTTTAAGGCTAGTTGTTGACTCAACCCAGTACAACCCAGCTCCGAGCTACCGTGACAAACCGGGGAAGGATCACCGTGCTCGGCCAAACATTTTGGAAGAATATCATGGTAAATTACCATTTTCATCTGGCATACACTAATTTATTGACCTTAAGTCACCTTTTGCTTCGTTGCTGCTGTTGGGCTCATTTTGGTTTATCTCACTACAGATTAGTTTGTTTTTAAGGGCAGCAGTCAGGTTACTCGTGGGAGTTGAGCTTGAAAAAAAAAATTTGCCATCGAAGCCTTTTTTTTCCTGTTAATTGTGAAATGATGTTGCACAACTGACTCCCCACATTGAACTCAGTTCTGCTTCAGGTGCTTACATGTTAAGGAGCTCATGGGGGAACGCTGGCTATTGTAGAGTCTGGACCTGCTCTATATTAAAAGTGTCCTGAGATAACTTCTGTTGTTCTGATTTGGTGCTATATAACTAAAAGTGATAGGACTTGACAGTAACTGGTGCAGTGGCAGGGAAAATAATCTTTAAGTCAAGTGGCAACAGCACCAAAGGTTAAGTGGGAAGGCTCCCTTTAGTCTCAGTGAAAGCTGTCTCAGCCCTGAAGTAAAACATTCTATTTAGAAGCAGGCTGTAATGCACATAAATGCAGTTTTATGGTAACTGTGTTTTAATCTGTAATTTAGGTATCTCATATCAGAATATCTCCACAAATTCAGAAAATTTCTAATTCTTACTTCAAGATGAAAGCAAATCTAAATTCAGAACAGGTTGAAATATGCAGAGCTATCAGCAGAAATGTGTGCATAAATGTGGAGGTTTTTGCAGATGAAACTGTCCATTGCGTCAGAAAGCATTTAACGTCATCTCGATGAAGTACAACAGGAATGCTGCGCACATTAATGCGTCGGAGATAATAATCGTACCTGGCTTTTCACACTTCAGCCTTCATACTTGGTAAGATTTCAAATGCAGCGCTTTTTGGTGCATACTTTTACTTACTAGTAGATGACCTGCTTCTCCCTGCGCCTGTAATGTTTATCCTCAGGTAAAACTCATTAAAGGTGAAAAAAGTTTGTGGCCTTAGATGACTTTTAAATATTTCAAAAATACTGAAGGCTGGCTTCGGCCTAAGTTGAGAGTGAACTTCACAGTAAGTTCTTGGCAAAGGTCTCTCTTGGCTGCAAAGTCCAAGTGAAGCACCTTTTTTGACTTTTATCTTTTGGCACACTTTTAAAACTGGTGGTGAGATGAACACTAAAACATGAAACACAGTTTTGGTTCAAAATAAGCGCAGGCTGGGTCATGAGGAGATGCAGCAGAGAAGCAACTGACTACATCTTTGGTATACAAGTGCACTATTTAATCAGTGCAAAACTATACTTTATAGATCCCTTAGGGAAATTTCTCTTTTGACGCCAGAGAAGATGTAACTTCATAACAGGGCGAGTGCACATTGCAATAAGAAGCACCATATTACTAATGTGTTATGGCTGTAGCAGTTCAATTAAACAGTTTGAAGAAATGCAACACTAACAGAAAGCAAAAGCCAATTTAGCTGAACTTCTTCTCGGCAAAGCGTTTGGGTGCTTTCCTATCAGCTCTGAGTGGCGCCGTGCGTTCTCAGCTCCCACCAAAATAGCTCAGGATTCAATACTGAGGGACCCCTTTAAAGACTTACCAAAATACTCTTGCTGAGCAGCCTACCTACAAATCTGGGTAGCTGTCTATTTTGTAGCTTATTCAAATTTGATTCATGAATATTTCATTTTCAATCTAAAGAACTTTTTAACCCCGTTTCCCGCCCCTCATGGTTGACTGACGTAGACTGTGACAAAGACTTCACTCATTCTTTTAAACATGGCGTTTAATCTGAGACAAAATGTCTTTGGAAAAAAATTATAATAATAATAATAAGTGGCCAGGGCCCAAATGTGAACTGCAATATTTATGTGTGTCATATGGGACCTAGTTAGATTGCTTTTTTTGTCTGCCCAGTTCTTCTCCCAAAGATCCTGAAGATAATATGTTCTTGCCAAAATGTTTTGAAATTGCCCAATTTTATTTCAGCTTTCTGTTTTTCCTCCTAAAAGTCTTGTCGGAGGATACAACAGACGATGCGCCTTGAAGCCAAGCTGACAATATTTTCCCGAGGGGCCACAAAAAAGTGACAGAGAGAGGAGCAAGCTGGTGAATTTTGCTGTGGGGTCTGAGACTGGCTATGGAAAAAGCCTGCTCTTATTGGCTGCAAGCAGACCTGGGAGGAAGGAGGGGGTGGTGGTGGTGTGTGGGGGTAAGTATCGCCCTCCCATTTCAATTAACCACATACTGCTCTGTAATTTCACCCTTGCACAAACATGCACACACATAGTGAAGTGAGAATGCTGGTAAGTGTCTGTGTGAGGAAATGCTGGTTTGCCAGGCCTGACAGTGTGCCACTTCTCGGGAGGAAGAGCTGTTCCTGGTTTTTAGTTTCTGGCGACATTCAGTAAGCGTTGGAGGCCGGAGAGTTCAGTGCTTTTAGTTACAGGTTAATAAGGTTAAGTGTTGGACAGGGCTGTAGCTGAAGATATGTATTTTACCATCTGATTTCAGCGTGTTTAGACTCTATACTGATGAAACAGAGGAGCTAGACTGAGTATGGAGATCTGCATCCATGCAGCACTATTTTCAGATACTGACTCCAGCCTGCCTGTAAACTTGCACGGACGAGCGGTACAGATAATGGATGGATGGCTGAAAGCTAAGAAGTGGCAAAAAACAAACTAAAACAAAGAGCTTTTGCTACTTGACCACACGTAAAACAGTAATTTTTAGGAAAGTGTGAGCATATGTTTGTTGTATAACTGCAGCCGAGCTCTGTGCTCCTTTGAGGTACTCAGCAGAAAACTTTAACATTAGCCAACAGCTTGTTGCTCAGTATTCTGCGCATGGGCCAGAAAAAAGGACACCCAATTTTCACTGAGCAATATGCTTCTTTCTGCTCTGACCTTTAAATGGCCCTTGACGCTTAGCGCAGATAAAAGCGCCATGTTGGAAAGAACAAAGTGCTTTTAGACCATTTGTATTGAGCGAGCTTTTGATGAACAGCTCAAATACTATGATCCAGCATACGGGACATTCCTATATATGTGCATGTTATTGATTTAGGTACAAAACCTTGCCTGCATCAGGCAAATGACTTCCCCCTCAGGGTTCTTTAAAAGGGCTTGTACTCGGTTTATGATGTGAAATTCCCATAGAAAATCAATATGTTTTTGTTCTGGACAGTTTTGGCCTTACTATCTCGTCTCCACAGCTGAGTAATGAGGCTGATCTCCTGGGGGGTCGTGAGTAGGAGGGGAGTGATCGTGCCACAATGATTTCATCTCAGTAGCCACTGCTAAAGTGAAAGTCAGACTACAGGACTATTTGAGCAGCCTCATAGTGTCTCCATGTCTAATCTAGGAAGTGGCATAAACATTACACCCGCGGGTGCTCTGAGAATGAGCACAACAAATATTTTACAGTTTTACAATGCCGTCGGATACATCCCGAGCTCTTCTCATAGCAGTCATAATACCTGAGCAAGCTTTGGAAAAAAAAAGAAAGCCAAGGATACGTCATTTTATAAGAATGTAATAATTTGGCACAAGGGCAAACTCCTGTCCCCTTTCTGTTCTCCATAGAGGGACCAAACTAAAAACTTGGGTCATAAAATGTTAGCATTATTTGAATACCGGGGCAAAAAGATGTTTAAAGCAGACCACAGCCTACCACTCATTACATAAGACCAAAACAACGAGTCACACAGTGAAGGGTTATGGCTCGGGGTCGGGTGACAGCAGCATATGATTCATGGCTTGCTCTGCCCTTTTGTCTTGTCCTCCTTGTGGTGGGACCATCCACTGCTCTTAGCCAATGTTATTTTACAGCCTTCAGAGTTTGCTCGCTGTCTGCTCCAAGCAAACCGGCAATGTCATTTTCTATGTCTAGTTCTTTCCTCAGTGCAGGAATAAAGAAAGAATATGGCACATGTCACAACAAGAAATGTTCCTTTTTCCTCATTGTTTTGATGCTGGGAACAACAAATTATATCAAACTTGCTTTTGATGTGTCTGTAAAGCTTTCTTACACGACGGAATGCATTACTTTGACTTTTATTACATAAAGAGATAATCATTAATCCAGTGGTTGGTGTTTGAGGAAGTAATATGTGTTCAGACAGTGGGCAAGAAATATGCCAAGGGGAATAAAATCTCTGCCCTGGATAACCTTTGATATTATACCTAAGCCAAAGTATTTCTCTCCCTGTTTGCTCAAGTCTAACTTCCATCTACTGAAGGCTTTTTAGTTTCCTGTATATTTTGTATTAAGATCAATAAAAGTAAAATATGCAAATGCAGAAGCAAGAGAGCATGCATTTTAAACATTTCAACATTTTTCATATGTGGATGCAGCATAAGCATGTTGCATGGTCACCACATCAATAACATCAAAGAGGCTCATTATAAAAATGAGGACTCATTGATTTTATGGAAATTAAATATATGAGTGCATCTGCAAAAATATCCTCTACTTTGCCATATGGTGAGTCCAGCAGGGCGCTCCGTGTAAATGCTTCGCATGATATTTACTTCAGTAGTCTTGACGGGAGGACACACTTAACAACAAGCTAAAATGGGAATGTTTGGTCTGCAGCAGTGGCTTCCCCCTTCTTTGTTGAAACCAATCTGAAATGTGGGCTTTAGAGTCAAACAGCTGCTGATACCAGCTGTGCCACACAAGTGGTCCCTCCATTTGTTGCTGTCAGGCTACTTGTGCTCCGCCAGTCCGGTCTGATCTGAGAGATTTACAGAAAAACGCACACAAGACAAATGTAATAAACTGAATTATTTATAATAAATGTTAAATAAAAATCTGTGCAAATATATTGCCTGATCAATCAGCAGATGTAGCTTGGGTCAGTTGGCTGCAGTTAATACTACACCAATAAAGGAATAGGTCCATTTTAGAATAGATGGAAATCTGGCATAATCCTTCCTCAGTAATATTGCAGAGCTTTATGAGGAGGGGAAAGATCAAAAGGACCCCTGTCATTGTCCATCTGCCCTCTCCAGTGCCCCCCATACATGGACTGCAGGCACAGATGTCTGCCTGGGAGTCCATTCTCCTTGTCATGCCATTCATGGAGTGGCTGTTGTCAATTGGGCAATGGGCTACCATACATGGAGAAGGGGTCGCACTGCTCAGCCCCATCTCAGTAACACTTCTCCCGGTATAAATTGTCTCGGCTTGACACTCGGGCACCCCTGGTTTACACACTCAAGATCCAGCGCCTGGTGCTGATCTGGTGAGTATCTACAGGGGCTGACTGGAGTAACTAAATAAAGCCGACCAGTGGATTTATCACGAGGCAATGGATACAGGCTTTTAACGGGAATGATAGTCAGTTCCATCTTGACTAACACAATGTCATCATCAACATCAGTTTTTTGAGGCTTACGGATAGTTGCTTTTTGTGAAATACTTAAAAGATGCGGATTTTGCACAGTAAATCCAGAAACTCGTAAAAAAAATGTCTGAAATACTAAACCAGCCCCATAACAAAGCATAACAGCACCAGGATGTAGGAGGGCATCAATCACTGGAAGCTTCAGCTTCAGCTTTAAACCAGAACTTGGACTAACCCGTTTCCTGACTTGTTTGTCCACAAACGTGGACAGACAGTTGTGTCTGTCTAAGAAAAGACCATCCCTTCCATCACCCAGCTCAAGGCAGACAGGGGGATTTCATTACTGGATCTAATTTAGCCGTGCGTGTTATAGAGCTGACGTCATGTGCGACGACGACGAGACTACAGCCCTGGTGTGCGATAACGGCTCCGGCCTGGTGAAGGCTGGCTTCGCCGGCGACGATGCACCTCGCGCCGTGTTCCCCTCCATCGTTGGTCGCCCCCGTCACCAGGTAAGGTCAAGTACACACAGATTGATTAAGAGGATGAGATTCACTCCAAACAAACAAACAAACAAACAAACAAACAAACATCCTACTGCTTGAGATGAAGGGGGAATCACCCGTGCGTAATTACGCACCAAAATTACGCATCTAAATGTCGGAGCAAAAACACTTTAGTTCTGCATGTCACTGTCGCGATGCTGATAAGTGATTATTAGTTGTTGCTCTTCCAACACATCACTAATGACTACATCCTCCTGTTATCAGGGCGTCATGGTTGGCATGGGCCAGAAGGACTCCTACGTCGGCGACGAGGCTCAGAGCAAAAGAGGTATCCTGACCCTGAAGTACCCCATCGAGCACGGCATCATCACCAACTGGGACGACATGGAGAAGATCTGGCACCACACCTTCTACAACGAGCTGAGAGTGGCCCCGGAGGAGCACCCCACCCTGCTGACAGAGGCCCCCCTGAACCCAAAGGCCAACAGGGAGAAGATGACACAGATCATGTTCGAGACCTTCAACGTCCCCGCAATGTACGTGGCCATCCAGGCCGTGCTGTCGCTGTACGCCTCCGGCCGTACCACCGGTAAGAGGGAGTCACCAGACTAGGAAACCATTTTGTTCGTGTTGTGAATTGATTCCTCACAGACTGATCTGCAGGTATCGTCCTGGACTCCGGTGACGGTGTGACCCACAACGTGCCCATCTATGAGGGCTACGCTCTTCCTCACGCCATCATGCGTCTGGATTTGGCCGGCCGTGACCTCACAGATTACCTGATGAAGATCCTGACTGAACGTGGATACTCCTTTGTCACAACCGGTGAGCACCTCCCCAGAAAGTTAAACCACCTCCGCACAATACTTAACAGTGGGCCTGTACACGTTACGCTTAACTCGCTTCGCCGCATTTGAATCCCTCCAGCCGAGCGTGAGATCGTGCGCGACATCAAGGAGAAGCTGTGCTACGTTGCTCTGGACTTTGAGAACGAGATGGGCACCGCGGCCTCCTCCTCCTCCCTGGAGAAGAGCTACGAGCTGCCCGACGGTCAGGTCATCACCATCGGCAATGAGCGCTTCCGGTGCCCCGAGACTCTCTTCCAGCCCTCATTCATCGGTGAGTGAGTACGAGCACACACATCCAGGGACTAATGTCACACAGCGACTACACGTCTGTAAGATGTCCTAAACATTTAGTTATTAAAAATGGCTTCAGGTTTCTGTTATTATTCTGTTAGTGTTTGTATCTGTACACCAAACAATCACGCAATGTAATCAAATCCCATTAAATGTACACAGTTTAGTTTTTTGGTGACACGGTGGAAAATATCTGTACTCACTCAGGAGTCATGTGCAAATTTAAAGACGTTCTCAGCTACTCACACTGATACTGTTTTAGTTCCATTTCAGTGCACCTCGCAGTGAAATGTCACACATTCAAAGTAACTTAAGTCACCGAAGGCTCAAATCCAAAGCATGTTGCAAACATGATGTGCCACTTAATGCATACACAGCACCAGTTAGATGCTTTGAAATTAGATAATCCCAATTCCTCATTTCTGAAAAGCTTTTGATACCTTTCATTTGAAGGCGCCATTCTTTGTTTGTGTTGGCGTTGTTGCTTTTAAGTGTTCTGGAAACTCCCTCTGCTTGTATGTGTTGGAATTGTTGGTCAACGCGTAAGGGCAAAAGAATAAACAGTGAGTGGATTGTTTTCTGGAAAAAGGAGCATCTATTGCTCATATTACACGGCCGGCTGTGAGATTGGGATCATAAACTAGAGGTCAGAGTTCATCCAACTTCCATTCCGGGGAGCTGTCCGCTTCAGCACCTGTTGGCCAGCCGACACTAACTTCAGCTCTCCTCTGAACAGGCATGGAATCAGCAGGCATTCACGAAACAACATACAACAGCATCATGAAGTGCGACATCGACATCCGCAAGGACCTGTACGCCAACAACGTCATGTCCGGCGGCACCACCATGTACCCCGGCATCGCTGACCGCATGCAGAAGGAGATCACCGCTCTGGCCCCCAGCACCATGAAGATCAAGGTAACTTTGGCTCACTGCTGAGCCAGTCCAGCAGCAGAGCGCCACATTACAACATTTGTGCTTGTGTTTAGATCATCGCCCCCCCTGAGAGGAAGTACTCTGTGTGGATCGGCGGCTCCATCCTGGCCTCTCTGTCCACCTTCCAGCAGATGTGGATCAGCAAGCAGGAGTATGATGAGGCCGGCCCCTCCATCGTCCACAGGAAGTGCTTCTAAGTACCAGACTGACACCCCCAACACCCCACCCTCACTCTCTTCTTCACCCTTATTTACTCCTTCTCTGACAAAAACCACATTTGTAGCTCCAAAGCAAGAATTCGTATGTTGTCAAATTCTTTGTTTACACTCAAGTGCAATTTATATGTGGATATATATATATATAGATTTATAAATAAATGAGAATCGGAACTTTCAACTGAATACTTTTGCTTTCCTTTTTGGGGGAGACATAACAAGGAGCTGGTTTAGGAATTACCATGCCCCCTCACAGACACACAAACTCCCCTCCCACCCTACTTTTCCCTCCCTGTCTTTCAAAGCGGCGGGGCTCTGTCCTCTTGTCACGTGATGGAGAAGTAAAGGTTATTAAAGATTTGAATTAGAAAAGATTACAGTGAGCGGGAGGATAAGCCACCTCATGAGAAATTAACCTCGCCAAGTTTCACTGCCTGAAAACACCACTGTCACGTGATCGGTAATCCCCCGTTTCCCAGGTTGGACACAAATATAGACACTGCCTACCTGGAAACCTATTGGATAAATTTAGCTGATACTGATAAAAATAGCACACACCTTATGCTGAAGAGTACACAATGCCAAGTGATTATAAGTTGATAATCAAGTAACAGTTCACAATAATAGTGCTTCACTGTGATTGGCTGGACTGAAGTATTTGGAGGAGCATGAGCATATTTGTTCATATGCGCTGTGGATTCATGATAATGTGGTAGATTTTAGTTCAAAAGGACAATCACATAAATAACTACTACTTCAAAGGGTGTAAAGCCACACAGTCTAAAATTAGTGTTACACACAATGCAACGCAACAAGTTCACCAAATCTCAGCAATACGTAGGGCGGGGTCACACATTTCTATTTTTAAACCTCCACACAGACAAAGAGAGAGAGAGAGAGAGAGACAGGAAGACAGACAGACAGAGAGATAGAGAGAGAGAGAGAGACAGGAAGGCAGGCAGACAGACACAGACAGACAGACAGACAGACAGACAGACAGACGGAAAGACAGGAAGGCACACAGGTAGGCAGACAGACAGAGAGAGGGACAGGAAGGCAGACAGACAGACAGGCAGACAAGCAGGCTGCCTTGTAAAGCGATTAACAACTGGGATGGCACTTTCACTCTGTCGCTGCGTCCAGAGCACCATCTTTGCTCCAAGTGGACACAGCAGCTCCACCAGCCGGGCCAGCAGTCCCGGCGTGGTGAGGGACACCTCTGGGCATCCAAGAAAAAGGGGAGGTCAGCTCCTTTTATAAAGCCGCATTAGGCCACAGGACAATGAGTTTGGTTCAACAATAATGCTGCAGAAGACACACCTCTGTGTACATCTCCACATTTCACCCTGACCCAGGTGGCCAGGTGCACATGTGCTCGTCAAGCTCAGTGAGTTGAGCAGCAGTTCAACATAGTCAAAGGTCTGGGGGTCTCTCACGTGGAGCCAACCATGTCAACATGTATAAAGTGAAAGTGGACACGACTGTCCACAGGAGTGTCCACACGAATGGCGCATGCTTACATACAAAACTGACATTTTGGAACCCAGAAGCTCTGGTGCTCCTGGCCCCGCTCCACCGACCTGTCTGCGCTTACGTGACGCATGGGAGGGGGCAGACTACTTAAAGGCGGATTAACGCTGGCAAGACATTAAATCCAACCTCCCTCCATCCAGACGCAGCGCGCAGCCCATCAACCTGATCTGAAGATCGAAAATAGGAGGGCTTACAGCAATCAGCCCTGCAGACTCCCATGACAAGGAAAAGTGTGGAAACGTCGTGGGAGCGCTCGGCACACACAGCAGGACGTTCACTGGCGTTGCGCGCTCAGCACATAACCCGGCAGATAGCGCGCAGAGAGACAGAGAGAAGCGGGGACGGCAGCAGCATCCCCCCCGATGGATGCAATTTTTCTTTTTTAGCTAAAATCGGAAGCTGTGGAGACTGAAACCAACAAGAAACCGAGAGAAGCTTGAAGGGGAATAACGCGGTTTTTTCTTTTTTTTGGAGGGATTTGAGAGTGCTGTTGTGCCCTCGTCTTCTCCGGATGCTCAGAAATGGGGGAATGGACTATACTAGAGAGGCTCCTGGAGGCTGCTGTCCAGCAGCACTCTACTATGATAGGAAGGTAAGATGATCAACAAAAACCAAGAACAACCGAAGAATCGCAGCAGCCTCCAGGATCGTCTTTAGCATGGTCCCCAGTCCCCCGTTTCTGTCTTGTGCCTCGAGGATCTTCTCTAGCATTGTGCCCAGTCCTTCGTCCTTCGTGTCTGTGTTGTGGATTTTTTCTGTCTTGTGCCAACATAGATCCTTCTTTTTTGTCTTCCTCTTCCTAAACGAGACGTCTGAGTAAAAAAGAAAAAGAAAAAAAAAAATCAATTGGCAGCTGTCTTTTTCAGAAGCCGGGATGGTTCTGCAAAGTCCAAACACCCTAAACTAAACACAGAAACATCGTTTGTCATTTCATGTATTCATTCATCCACTTAATCCATTTTAACGTGCGTTGGTGAGTTTGAGTGGTGGTGGTTGTGCATATTTGGGCGGTGAGAGTCGGCGCTTATCACCTCTTTCCATTAACAATGCTCACACAGGTACACAGCCAAAGCAACATGCCATTTTCAACCATCCAACCTCTAAACACACACTCACATGTAAGCAGCAGCAGCAGCACATAGCATCCACAGGAGCGTCTCGGTTCAGGACTGGACAGCTCCCTAAAACCCGACACACCACAATCGGCTCCTGAGCGCCGGAGCCACAACCCAACCACATCTGGTGTCACTTAACACACACATATTTACACTTATTTTCACATTGTTTGTTTTGTGTGCTTTGCTTTTTTTAGGATCCTACTAACAGTGGTGGTCATCTTCCGGATTCTAATCGTAGCAATAGTTGGAGAGACTGTCTATGATGACGAGCAGACCATGTTTGTTTGTAACACCTTACAACCGGGCTGCAACCAGGCATGCTACGACAAGGCATTTCCCATTTCACACATTAGATATTGGGTTTTTCAGATCATCATGGTGTGCACCCCGAGTCTCTGTTTTATCACATACTCGGTGCATCAGTCGGCCAAGCAGAAGGAGCGGCGCTACTCGACCGTCTATCTGACACTAGACAAGGATCAAGATTCTCTGAAGCGAGACGAGAGCAAAAAGATAAAGAACACCATTGTGAACGGAGTACTGCAAAACACGGAGAACTCCACCAAAGAAGCCGAGCCAGACTGTTTGGAAGTCAAAGAGATCCCTAATTCGGCCATGAGAACTACAAAGTCCAAAATGCGGCGGCAGGAGGGCATCTCCAGGTTTTACATCATCCAGGTGGTTTTCAGAAACGCGCTGGAGATTGGCTTTTTGGTGGGCCAGTATTTCTTGTACGGATTCAACGTCCCGTCGGTGTACGAGTGCGACCGCTACCCCTGCATCAAAGATGTCGAGTGCTACGTCTCCAGGCCGACGGAGAAGACCGTGTTCCTGGTCTTCATGTTCGCGGTGAGCGGCTTTTGCGTCGTACTGAACCTGGCCGAACTCAATCACTTGGGCTGGAGGAAAATCAAAACGGCCGTGCGAGGCGTGCAGGCTCGGCGGAAGTCCATTTATGAGATCCGAAATAAGGACTTACCCAGGATGAGTGTGCCCAATTTCGGCCGCACTCAGTCAAGTGACTCTGCTTATGTGTAGCACGCGATGGTTGATGGTGATGGTGGAGGAGGAAGGTGGGGAAACGTGTAAAAAACAGCAACTACAACAACAACAACAACAACAAAAACCAACAACAAAAAACAAAACAAAACATCAAAAACTACGATGGACATGATGGAGAACTCCGCACGCCTGAATCCGCGTCATGACTTCAAAGAGTGGGCAGATTTTTTTTTTTTTTGTTTGTTTGTTTGTTTGTTTGTTTGTCTTTTAAGGACTTCATGGCAAGCGTGGACTCCACGTTTGTTTACTTATTTATTATTGCACTGATGCAACTTTTTAGTAACGTTTATACTCTGTAAGATGCTATATGGAGACCATGTTAACGTGTTCACATATTTACTCTTTGTGTGGGCTGTTCTGCTGTACTTGAAGAGAGTAAATGCAAAACAAAACAAACAACAACGACAACAACAACAACAAAAAAAAAATTGCACTAAGAGGTGAACACTGGAGAGCCTGACCTTATATCCGAAATGTCCTACTGGCCTGACGGTGTTTGGAAGACATTTATGTTCCACCTGTTGTGTTTTTATTTTATTTATTTTTTCTTATTTTGGCACCATACACAGCGATTAAACGGACAGAAGCTACCATCCAGATTTATATATGCATAGATATATAAATCCCTGCCGACTATGGTTCAGCCTAGTTGGAAAAACATCAGCGTAATTCATGTTTTTCTTCCGTCTATTCATTTCTTTTATGTATTTTTGTTGCCTGTGTTGCACCACTGACCTTAACATATGTAACCATTCCATTGCTTTATAGCTGACTTGCAAAACAGTATCTGGTGAATTTGCTGCAAACGCTAACGTCTGTGACTTCCTTAATTTCTAACACACCAAAGCGCCCACTGCTTTTATTTGTGAAGTGTTTTCTTGCTTTTGTGTAATCAAGTGCCATACTTGTATATAAACATAATATATATGTATACATATAAATATATAGATATATAATAATCATCATGGAAGCTGACTCCCTGCTTGGATTATGCTAAATGCCACCCAATTTTTTTATTTGCTTTAAATGTATTTGTTGTGATTTAAATGACAAAAAAACAATAATAATAATAATAAGATATACAGTTTTCTGTTTTATTTTGCAAATGACTGAAAAAAGAAATGAAGTGCTAGTCTTTTTTTTTTATAAGCAAAGAAGGAAATGTCCCCAATCAAAGCTGATCAAAACTGAGAAATAGCACAAATTGACATTTTTATCAGTGAATGGGCGATAGAAAATCTGCTCTGGTGCTACAGTTTTTCATAGAATGGTTTTAAATGTAACCGAAACAGATCAGAAAAAAAAATAAACATCCTTTTTTTTTTCTGTGGAAAATAAAAGTGGGATTCGTGTACACCAGAAATGTGTGAGGTGCAGTACTTTGCGTCTGCGACTACAGCTTGTGTTGACCAAGCCATCGCACAGATATGCATAGATTGAGTGGAAGTTTTGCCTTGGTGCAGTGAAGACATTAGCCACACCCACTCTGGCTTCTAAAAAAACCTACTGCAGAACACACCTTGAGATCTCATCACTCTGCAATCTGCAATACTGATCCTGCTTCCTTAAGACACATCAGTACTTGTGCTCTAAAACAGAGCAGTCTAAAGGAACTTTCAGCTTATATGGCTTGCATTAAATCAGACATGTTATTCATCTGAAGGGTCACACTTCAGACTTTCCTCAGACTTTCTGCAGGGAAAAAAAGCAGATCACGGTTCTGAATACTAAGGCAGCTGCCCTTTCTCGTGCCCTGCACATCCTTCTTCGCGCATTTGAGAAATGATGACAGAATGCAGTTCCAATTGAGGGCAAGGCTGTGTACTTCTCTTGAAGGTCAAAATGAAAACAAAAGATGGGGAGAGGAAAAAAAGAGAAGGTGAGAGGAGATGAAGGAGAGAGTGAGAGCAGAGAGAGACAGGCGTGAGCCAGTGAGGAAGGAATAAAGACAGAGAGAGTTAAAGATGAGATATTTTCAGCTGACTGTACCAGGTGATCAGGAGAAATGGCTGGTGTCTTTGCGATTCCCCTGCCAGGATGACTCTGCAAAGCCGGGAGGAATCGAACTCGCAGAGGCACTGGCACGTCCATCTCCAACTCAGCGGGGACCAAAGATTTCTCCCCAAGTCTAAAGAAGGACCGTTTTATAACCCGGCTCTGATGCAGTGCAGTGGATGCCTTCATGCACCTTTGTCTCCCTCCTTTTTTTGGGGATTCAGTGGCTCCAAATCCAAAATATAATTGTGGTTCAATATTCTCTTCAAAGCCTCACAGGAATTAGGGAAATGTAGAAATCGACTTTTCCAAATAAGAAAAAGAAAAGGAGTGAAACCTTTGACGTATCTACTGTACATTTACAGTACAGCGTTGGTAGTTTTATTTTAACCTGGTTTCAAACGGCAGCAAAATGGCAAAATTATTGGGGTGTGTTCCAATGCAATTATGCATGCTGTCATGCATCAACATCGTGTGAGCGTTGCTCAGCAGACAGCACTCTGCACCTATGTGTCTGCATTTTTTGTAGTCGTGACGGCCAGGTTACAGGCTGTATAGGGAGCATTTGGCTGGCAGAATGATAAATACTAGTGGCGATTCAACTTGGTTTCAGAATTGCAAATTTACTTTTATAGTGATTAAGTAATCTCAAGGACGTGTGCATTCATCAACTGGCCTCCTGACAACTGCAGCACAACACACCAAGGCTGCAAGCAAGCTATTTTAAGACTGCAAGGCAAACACTGCAGGAACACTTCCAATTTCAAGTGATTCAAGGTGCTCAGGGTGAAGGCAAGGAATTTTAGGGCCATAATTCCACCCCTTTAATGCAACTAATCAACAAAGAGACGCCCTGACACTGAAGGAGAGGTCTTCTCCCTGGGCGTGTACTCTGTGGGCCTCTTCAACATAACACTATCCGCCGTCATTCACAGTGGAGAAGTCTTACGCCGCACACAGTCACTGGTAGTGTTTGAAATGTTTTTACGAAACTCCCCACTTCCTTAAACCCAGAAAAAAAAAAGTGGAAAAATGATTGTAAACCAATATTACACAATAAACCCAGAGAGAGAACATGAATCTGATTTTCATGTAGGTAAAGACAAATGCCTTCAATTTGATTTTAATTCCATTCTAATATAATGATCTTGGTTTGGTTGCTCCAGTTGATGGATTATTAAAGTCACCAGTATCAGCTAAGGACATTTATAATGGGTCTAAATGTAATTTGTGCAGACTCGACATTGCTGAGTTAAAATGGTGTTTTGCATAAAATCATTTTCTTAGGCCACAGTTTGGAAAGAGTTTGTCTGAAAATACTAGATCTGGGAAACATTTCACCCTTTGCGAAGTTAGGTTGTAGCAGGGAATGAGGAACGCTACCACAGAAAGGTCCATGTAATCCATTTTATGTGCAAAACTGTAGATTAAACTATTTTTCTTTTTAAAAAAAAAAAAAAAACGTTGATATGAGAGCAGGCAAATTGATGACGCCATTTGCTTTTTGTGGTTTTTAGTAAAGACTTATTTTTATTTAGATTTTATACTGTAATGTCTTTAAATCAGGAAGTATGGTATCACATATTTCCCTCCACAATCATTAAGCTGGAGGCCTGAGTTCAGAAAGGTTCAGAAAAAGATCCATTAATTCACGGGGACCGCTCGTGAGACGGACAAAAAAGAAGGCCGCGTTTAGTGGTTTGGATTTGCAGATATGATATACCCTGAGTTTGTTTTTATTTGAGGGACAAGGCCAGACTGGCACATGGTGAGTGATGGTGCTGTAGCACTGACATTTTTATTAAAAGTCATGGCAGCCACGCTACATCATAGTGACAACTCCCTTGAATGAAACGTTGGATGAGGACAGTTGACGCCAAAAACGAAATCCAAAACACAACCCAATCAATCACTTTGAAAGAAAAATGTTGAAACTTTTAATCTGATATAGCAGCGCTTCATGGATTTGTCGATCACGTCCACACATCATATGTGTGTAGATATTGTTCAAATAGAAGGGGAAATTCCCACAATGCACCACTCTATCTTCTTGCAGTGTGTCTGCTGTGTGGTCTCTCAGGGAATATTAAACACTTCACCCCAACTTTCACCTGAGAATAAACCCCTCAAAAAAAGCACATCCTCAGAATTTCTCCTCTTTTACAGATCTAAGAAGAAAAGTCTGGCTCCAGGGGCACGCTGCTTTAAATCTGCCTTTTGCACCGATTACTGCATGAAAAAGGGAGAGCAAGCAGTCGAAAAACAGCGAATGCGGGTCTTTTTGATGCACTCAGCCAGAAGCAATGAAATTAGCCTGGTTACCGCAGCAGACATGCACGGCCTAACATGGCATGGGCAGATATGGCAGACATTGAAACAAAACCCACTTGATGTTTGCACCCAGTGAGGGTGGAAGCAGCAAACACAATTTCACAGTGTAACCAAGTTTCTAACTTTCTGTGCGTCTCTAACTACGATAGCTTCACCCGACTACTCTCCTGCTCAGAGAAGCTCTGTGACCTGTGCTTCGGGTGCTCCGTCTTTCAACTTCCCCACGTTGATGAAATCTTCACAATACAAGGACAAAAGGACAGAAAGAATTTGACACAGTCTGCCCTGAGGGATTTGGCTGGCTGGTTTGGTTGGTGGCGAGACAATATTGGTCCATACAAAAGGATTTGGTTGCAAATAAGCACCGCTGGCACTGACAGAATATACCTGACAGACCTGACAGCAGATTAAATTCTCATCCATTTTTTAATGTGACCCCAGGATTAAGAACATTAGCGGATTATACATAGATTTGTCAGCCAGAGGTTCATTGTGGGACAGCCAGCACCTGTGTGAGGACACAATGCACCCAAACCCAAAAAATGGATGTAGTTCTCCCCTCTTGATTCAGGTAGCTGAGCTTAAGATGGCGCGCTAGTCGAGATGACGTTATTAAAATGCAATAAAAATAGATCAGATAACACAGTTATTTATCGTTAAAGTCAGCATTTTCCACCCACTTTGTTTTCATTTCTTTCATTTTTGTTTACAAGATGCACGTCTGCTGTGAAGTATGAGATGCCCCAGCTTTTCGCCATATTGCATCAACAGTTAAGCAGTTTGTGAGAAATGCAAAGCAGACACTGCAGCGAAAACAAACTATTTCCTGCATTTGACATCTGTAATTTCCCTCCAGGTGACGGCTCATTCTGACTGCATTTGCTTGTTCTAACTTTCCACACCCACTCGCCTCCTCCACACTCCCTAATAGCTTGTACCACACACAGCCCATCGACCCTGATAAATGTTTAGGTTCTGCACCATTACACAGTCAATAAAAATCAGAGGCTGGCAAGTCTTAATCGGACACAGAAGCGTTCACCAGCCAACTGGGTTTGTACTGATATCGGAGGCACAGAATAGAAGAACAGAGTGCTTGGGAAGATGGGAAAGAAAGAGGCAGTGGTATAGAAATCTTCATTTACAACAACCCACACTGCAATGCAATCACACAGAGATGAATATGAATCAGTACAGCTGGCACACGGGAATAGGAGACAACGCATATTTCGTGAGATTACCCTTTAAGTTGATGAGGAAGCTGCTGCTATGAGAAAAAAAGAATGAAAGAAATGCATTTCTATCACTATTTTGAAGATGAATTGAAATATTTCTTAATCCCACTGGAAGTGTGAGATTACACAATGTGGTTTTGGCCTCACTGATTCTGCCGCTGCTTGGTTTGCCCGACCTCACTGTGGTGTACCTTTGCACTCTGTGTGAACCGCACATTACTGTCACATTTTCTCTGTGTACGTCTGTAGCCCCTTCTTTCCTTCCCTCCCTTCTTTCCTTGGCCTCTCGCCACTGAATCTACCTCCCTTTTTCCTGCCCCCTTCTTCAGTCCTGTCAGTTTCATTACCGCTCTCTCTCCACCTCTGTTTTCTCCGTTCCTTAGCTCTCCCACTCCTTCACCCATCCCCCCACTCTAATGTAATGCCAGTTTGCCATGAATAACATGGATGTCATATTGCTGAGCTCCAAAGAAAGGTATGAGATCACAGCTTTAAAGTCATTCACTAAAGGAACGCTTGGGTGTTGATGCGAAGCTGAGAAATGATATAACTTGTGTGTGAACCATGACAAAACAGATCCACCTGAGAAAACTCAATATGTTATTCATTCTCCTCATCTGGTCAACGACACACTACAGGCAGTATTTGGAGAATGGCAGAAGGACAGACACAACGCAGTCAGTCCCCACTGCATTCCTGTTTCATCATGCTCTCTTCAACAAATCAAATGCTAATCATTCTAATCTACATATTTATTTTGGAGTCAAACTTAGTTAAGACATTTAGTGACTGTTTTGATAGAAAGTACAGTTTTGACATTTTGGTTTTACATCAAAAAGCGGAACACAAAAACTACCACAAAGTTGAACTAAAGACAGTCAGGTGATTGGATCACAGCAGGCGCAACACTGATCAACATGTCGATGCTCGGCTCCATGACTAATTATTACTGCATCATGACATCACCACTGGTCAAAATGCAGTCGCCCAACTATACACCCATTAACATGTTTTTAGCTGTTTTACTGTGTTCGTCACGCTTCTTGAATCCCATTTCAAAAGTCTTGTAGAAGAAGAGTTTGAGAGCCGGTTTCTGTAAAATTCCTAAATAAAAATGTTTCTTCTTGTTCAGTTCCTAAATGTATGTCATTTAAGGAGTGCTGTCATTAATGACACTTCTCTTAGTTGGAACAGAATATCTCACCGATCTCAGGACCAAAACATGGCAATATGACTCCGAAGCATCCAAACAGATATGCAATTTATTTGTTTAAATCATTCAAGACAAGCCTTTCATCTTATACTCGGCGTGTGTGCCAGCTCTTGAGACAGCTGAGGGATGACTCAAAAGTTTAAACCCATCATATACTCATCATAAAAACTCACAGAGATCAGCATCCTACATCTGCCTGCTACCCTTAAAACTTTAAATTGAAGCCTCTGATCTCTGTGTGTCTTGATGATATAATGCAAATGGTAGTGCAGTTGCCTGTCAGCTAAGAACCACAAATACTCCCAATAGTGTGTCACATTTCGGCATTTGCCCAAGATAACCTATGATAAGATGCACGCACATCAACACAAACTCATACGCTACACCCACATTTCCCATAAGCCTTCATGTGCACATGCTAAGCTGCTGCTGAGTGTTTCAAACGAAAACAAGGCTGCTGGGAGATTTGTGTAGAAACGTATGCTGCTTTTGGTGTTGCTAAGGCGTTAATTAGACTGAGAAATCTCGTGTTAGACCCTCCTTCCAAGCCGTCCAGTTACACACACAGACACACAAAGAAAACCTCCCCCCACGCACCAAAAATTGTAAATGCGTGTGCCAGAAGATGTCTTAGCTGTAAGCCACTTGAAATGTGTGCATGAAATTCCGGTCGATCAGAAGAGATCAATCGTAATCTGACTGTCATAATTTTCTCTGATGATGATGGTGTAAATTTGCCAGTTGTTGCACAGCTGCCAGGCTTTGGCGTGCAGCAAGTGTTGATTGTGCTAATGATTCTCTGCTTTCTCATGCCAACTTGCCTTTAGAGCCAAAGGTAGCACCGCCACGAATTCCTATCATAGTTCACAAGCTGGATTTGCATGTTGCAAGATAAAAAAAAAATTAATTGGGAGTCAAATCAAAAAGACAAGATGTGAATATTACATAATAATAACTCTTGTCAACACTTTTAAGCAACTGGTTCCAAGAAACATTGAATTGACATGACAATAAACCACACCAATTTGACCACCATTAGAGGAGTTGCAAAGATACAGTCAGGTCAAGAATCATTACAGGGATCATAGGACCAATGGGGACCTCCACGGGGCCAAGGAGGGCAAGGAAGGTACTGCAGATTCAGGGTGCTGATGCAGTAAAATCCTTAAAGAAATGGCTTAATGGTATTCTGGGATCAATACACCAGCAGCAAACGGATGGACTCAGCTGATTTCTTTTCACTCGGTCTGCCTGTCTTTACTGGTAATTCTGTCTTAAACCTCTGTCAGTGGGCCGAAACAAGGAAATTTCTGTCCACAACAACTTCAATCAGAAAATACCAAAGGCAGAATTACACAGGTCACTCTTAATGTTTAGGTGTCACCAGGTCACCTTGGTACTCAGAGTTGAATCTGGGCAGCTGTATGATAGTTGATGTGAGAACGATAGAAAACACAGTTCAGCCCTCTCTAGAAATTCTACATTGAAAATCTGAAAAACAAAGAAGAAAAATCTGCTATATATACACTTCATGACACAAATGGCTTACCCTGAAAAGGAGCTGATTGATTTTTATTTCTCTGAGATTTGCCCATGTTAAGGAGCAATCATCAACACATGGATATGTTCTTTTATTGTTATCATGCATCCACTTAAGTATGCATGATGTCAGTATCCACTCTGTGTGTGTGTGTGTGGGCAACATTTTCATATAGCAGTTTCTGCCCACACAACTGCCTCTTATGGACATCTTGCAGCCTTGACATTCTATTTCCCCAAAATGCCCGTTCATGCATTCTGTAGTTGTGTCGTCTTCGTACACTCAATTAGGGCTGCTTTGTAAATATGGATGTGAAAGCGCAAAGACCAGTATCAAAGAGTTCGGTGCATGTAGGAATATGAAATCTTTAGACATTCATTCATGCTGACACACTAGCATAAAAAAATTTAATAAAATAAAGATACTTGTGGCAACTGGTATATATTTAAATCAATCCGTACTGAATTGCACAGCTAATTCACACTGACTGTATGACACCATCATCCAATAAACATTAGGCAATCACATGACCTAACGCCAGCTTCATTTAGTAGTACTGCTGTTATTTCTGCATCATGTCTCCGTACGTTCAGTGGCGAGTTAATTCGTCAAAACTAACGCAGCCCAATGCAACACTGCAGCAACGAAGCCGAACAAGAGGGAGGTTATCATGCTCAGGTTTGATTGAAACTGTCATACAGAGGCGTTGATCCAAGCGAGGCTGCAGTTTGAAGTGCTGATGAACAGCATGTGATGTAGTGACAGGTGTATCTGGAATCTATTTATATTAATGGATACATTCGGCTCAGTAATAGAAACGTTCCTTTGTGCTACACAACCTGTAAAATGACCATTTATTGAAACGCCTACAGCTTCTCTCACCAAAAAAACAAACATTATAACCTTCATGAGGGTAAGATGCTTTAGACTGTGTTTCTGGGAGCTCAGTGTACCCGGTTAATTCTCATTTCATCATGACAAATAATGCATTATTCGTACATTTGTATCGATACATGTAGATGTATGTGTGATTGCACTTTATTTTAATGCATGAAAGCCCGACCATATTGCGTGTTTTTATTTAATATGACAACCAAACATGCAAGCCTCGTAAAAGTCTAAGTTGTGTTGGGATGTTTCTTTCTCTCTATTATTTCCTTGTCTTCTGTCCACTGGCACGTAAGAACTGCGTGGTGCGGTGCGTCTCCAGTGAGAGCAGCGCTGGCTCAGACTGGTCTGGGAGCTCTCCCATGGCCTTAGGAGGCACAACTGGAGACAAGCTGGTCTCCCTCCAAACAGAGCGAGCAGCTGTCCCCCATAGTCTTCCCCTGCAGCGCATCACGCTGGAGAATGGGAATGTCCTCTGTGCAGAAGCTCTGCTCTTGTGCAAGCCGTGATGCAAACAAAGCAGTGTCCAGAGTTGCTCTCTCAAACTTACATTAACGCAAAAACCCACACGCACACTCACAGGCATAGTGACCGGGCACCAGGCCATCATGGACAGAACATTGTGTACTCGTGTTGGTATATAGAACCATAGAATCTCCTCATGAATATCAAGCGCTGGTTTGCAGTTTGCCAAGGCATTACTGGGACCGCAGTAGAAGCTTTTTAAACAGCCAGCAGGCATACAAACCTAAAACATCTTGATTAAATCATATTTTATATAGTAATCTGTTCTGCCTGGGTGAAAAATTTTCAGTGCAAACACGTACCAGAAACTTTAGTGAATTAAGTTAGATTTCCTTTACTGATTAGAATTGAAATCTCAATGCAGATGTCTACATTAAATTAAGCACCAATTGTGTCTTCAATCATCGATCATGAGTTTAAGTTTAACACTCAGCTACATCAGCAGCGTTTAGGTGCGCTTGTTTCAAATCAGATTGGCAGGGTGGTCTCCCTGGTTCAGGAGGTAAGAAGAGTAAGAATGGTAAGATGCTGATTATTTATAACAACAACAACAACAACAACAACAACAAAAATCTGGTGCAGTGAAACAACAAGAGTCCTGACGGGTCTGTTTTGATCCTGCAGCACCTTGCATTCATTTCTATTTCTCTCCTGCAGCTCCCATTCTCCCTTTTCACCAGGAACTTAACCACACAGCATATTAGTGCTGGCCATTACTCCATGATTGTCCGCAGACACTCAACAAGTACACCACATACTGGGTGCAGCAGGCCGTTGATTGTCAACGCCAAACAAACCGCTAGTCCGTGAGAATCACAGGAGACACCCACCGAATTCCCTCTAAATCCCACCAAACAGCAGATTCATGCGACAGTCAAACCTTCCGCTGCCATTTCACTCCGCAGCAATGCCACACTGGAAAAATGATACTGTCTGCATTTCAGAGACAGGAGCCATCAATTGTGCTGTGTGTTATGTACAGTATATCATCTCAGCTAAAGGCATGGTGTGCGTGTGTGTGTGTGTGAGTGCAAGGAAGGGGGGTTTGGAATTGGTTATCACTCAAAGCTGCCTATCTGCCCCCCCCCTCCCTCTGTCTCTCTCCTCCTCCTCTCACTGTTTGATTGCCTGGGCATGAGGGAAGGTTTTAATTATGTTTTCTTTTATTCAAACGATTAATCCTGGAGCACAGTGCACCAGGGTTCCCCCCTCGGGAGACATCACACATCTGGCAAAAACTGTCCTATTATCATGGCTCGCTCTCTCTGGGTTACTGGAACTCACACAATACACACAACCGCACATAAAGAGTGAAATTTTTGTGGAGTGTATTTGTTTAATGATTATGCTAACTGGCTAACCTGCTCCCACCATGCTCAATGACAACAGCTTTCTTGATTTAGCGTTTGTTATAGAATCTGGCCGTCCACATCGCCGAAATAGAGTGTGAAATTTCTGCTCAAACATTCATGAGGGCAGACCTGTATTACATCATCCCGGCACCTCTTCATGCGTGCTGTGGGTCAGAACAAAGCCAAGGAAATGTGAGGGAAGTGAAATGGGAGACAAAACCTGGCCCTCAGTGAGACAAAAGAAAAAGAAAGAATTAGACATACGGATAGAAGGCAAGAAGGAGAAAGAAGCAGAGTAAAGGGAAAGTCGGATGAAGTCACATGCGTGTTTATCTTAGACTGCTGTCTCCTCCAGCCAGCCAGACATGACTTCACCACAGCTTCCTTGTTTGCAGATATGACCTCACTCATGCAGACAGAGCCTATGCCATCCAGCATTAGCTAGAAGCAGCCATACACTCGAATGCAAGTTGCTCTGCTCCTCTGCGGTAACCTGCAGCAGTCCTACAAGCTGTTGCCACACTTAAATCATGCAGTCCAACACTACAACACCGGGTACAAAGGAGAAATTCAAATCTCCCGAAAATGGTTGGGCTGATACTGAACTGCATAATTTATCTGACCTGAGATGCAACCGAATTCCAGGATGAAAAGCGTCTGACTGCAGAGCTCTGTCTTTGCACTTTCAGAGATGAGCCTCGTATTCATTCACAGCGTTGTTTTACAGGGTTTTGTTGGTACTCTGCCCAAAAAAAAAAAAAGAAAAGGAATATTTCATATCCCTGTCCACAAAATGGGGTCCAAAACTCTGTCCACACAGAATGACCCATTTCAAATGATAACCAGGACACTGGCCTGCAGGCTGTGATGGATGTTTGCAGTAAGGTTTTCTAGCTCCATCATGATCCAGAGATGTCAAAATGCACTCTCTCTCAAGAAGTAGATACATTTACAACCACAGTAGTGTCAAAGTATGCATTTCAAAAGTTAATGCCACATTTTGACAGGCTGGGCCGTAATGACAGCTGCCGACTGACATTACTAATCTCACATTAGTGTAAATAAGCCAACATATTGCTTTTGTGAATATTTTATATGGAGATAGCAGAAGCCAACAGATGCCAAATGTGTCTGTCTTCCTCCTTTTGCATTTGATTTCAGACTAGAACGCTTGAAAAGATATTATAGAAAACAAGTACCACCAAAATGTTGGCACCAACTCGCTACAAAAATATCAGTTCTTGCAACTTCCTTACTTTTTGTTGAATGTGCTCTACGACTAAATTAAGATGTCAAGTGTTCTAAACAGGAACCATGTAAAGAACTCATGGCTCATAATGCTCAGTAAAACATTTAGGTGTCTCTAAACACAAATGTTTGCATCAGTCTAGTCCATATGTGCCTTATCATTCTAAAAGCATTGTGTGTAACCTGAAAAGCCCCTCTGCCCCTTTATGGTTCTGATGGTGACACAGTTTCGATGACCTTGTTTGTTGTCCTCATTCTGGCACGTCTTTTGCCATCCAGGCCCTCCCCACTCACCTACCTCTGGGTGCCCGAATCTGCCAGCCAAGCAAACACTCACTGTCAGTCATTTTTTCTGTCAAAAGGCTGAGAGCGTTCCCGTAGGACTGACATCTCCAATCAGCCAACCAGTTTCCTCTCTCTCCTGCCCGATATCCCAGTACACATGTCCCACTTTGGACTCTTAAGTGACAGGAAACAACAGAGGGGGCGTGTGAGTTTGTGACAAAAACTGAAGTTGTTGGGTGATGCTGACCGACAGCTGGTGACGCAGGATGTCCTGACGTCCGTGTCCAGAGAGATGGACTCGGCAAGGACTGGATGATGGTAATTATATAATATAAAAAACAAACAAAAACTTCAACATGGCCGTGCAAGTGATGATTCATGGATGTCTTCAATCAGGGGCTCATGGGAGTCACATCTGAGTCACTCCACTCCTCACCTAAAAGTCTGCACCTCCACCCAGCTAGTGACATGCTCTTCTATTCATTTCCCCTCTCTTTTATTTTGGAGCCTCCCATGAGATAGTGAGAAAGATTTTCCAGGGAACAGGGGCAGCAACTTTTGAAAATTTGAAGATTTTCATCTAGAGGGGTCAGGCTTGACTGAAGTATTGCTGGATAAAGAGAATTTAAAGTGTCTGGCTGAAAGGCCAAAGGGAAATTAGACCTTTTAATTTCCTGATACAGAAACCAAACGAGCTCTTTTACGTGCGTTAACATCACACAGGCCACGGCCACGTAAAACAGACAAGTCAACAATTTTTTGCTGAAGTGGTCTAGTGCATACCGTGAGCACCTGTAATCATCTCCAGCAGTGCGTGCAGCTCCGCAGCCTATTCAAAAGGCTTTTGTCACCTATTACATCATTTCAGTGGCCAACACATCTGAGCGAGCTCGAGTATCATGTGTCATGACGGTCCCCAACCTGCACCGGCTCGGCTTGGTGTGGCTTGTATGAGGGAGCTACGGTGCCATGCAGTGACCAGGCTGCCAGTCGCTGGAGGGAAACAAGAGCTACTGGCCTGTTTTCTCTCACTCCATTAGCTGATTAGTCTAAGATCTTCTTTGCTCTATTTTGCCACCATGAGATAAGAACAGTCGGAGCACGTGCACACCCTCTTGCCCGTCAGCCGCTACAGTCAGCATCATAACTGTTGGAAACCAACCAGAGCGGTGCTGTGAGAACGCCACAGATCAGGCCTACCCGCCTTCCATCCTTCATTAATTCCTTCCTATCACAAATCTGGAGCGTCGTTTCTTTTTCACGTCTCTTTGATTACTTGTTTGCTCATCTGTGCCGAAGCTCAGCTGCGGCCAATATGCCATCCTCATCTCTCGGCCCCCGACTCCGTTTCTGAGAGCTGCCACAGGCAATTCAGACTGCAAACATACTATGGCAGACAAACATGCAAACGTTCACACAATGCACAGATACGTTCAAATGTTGTTATGGGGAGTTACGGCTGAAATATAGTGGGCAGACAGCCCTTATCTGGCTCTGTGCTACGCACTGAATGAGCACAAATCAAAACAATTACTTAACACAGCAGTTACATCTATAACAAGCCCAATCAAATACTTTAAACGCTTTTGCATTAGTTTCGTTTGGACCAGCTTTTACACACAGTCTATATTTGAGCCATATTTGGAGAGCTCAGTTTTTTTTTCTGTTAGCTGTTAAATGCTCCACTGGTCTGTAACTTCTTCACCCTGCTTTTGGTTGCTGAGCAGGTAGTATAGTAGAGCTTTTCTGATGGAAGCACCTGCTGACTGTGACAAGAAATTATGCTTTGAGGGAAGTGAGGTGATGATGTTATAAGAACCAACACTTAAACTACAGGCCAGAAACACAAAGCAATGCACTGAAGGGTTCAGTTGAGCACTGGGCAAACCCCCTTTTGCACTACACACACAATCACAAGAATAATGTTCGTTTTCATTTTTGTTCAAGGGTGTTTAAGGCATTATCACTAAATTGAATACGCCATTTATGTATGTCAGTCATTTAGCTCACAGCCTTTTTCAAGATATCAGGACTCTGTCCATAATGTACGGTGCTGCTATGGTCACATTTGACAAAACATTTTAATCCAGAATGACTTATGAGTTATGATGAAAAGCTCTGTTAAACGGCATCAATAACATTAAACTGCTGTTCATTAATGAAACTTAATGTGATTGAGTGCCTGCCACTCTAGCTCTATTACGTAATGGGCAGTCACTTTATACCTGCAGCAAGTTGCCATGGTTTCCATTTTGTAAATCGCCAGTTCCACTTAATCTCCGTTTTCTCCTTCCCGGCTGTTTTCTGTTTGTGCACCTGCTGAAGATTAAAGCGTGCTCAACCGTCCAGAGCGCTTTTGAATGCAGCAGGGCCGAGAAGGAAGCAGCTTGTTTCCATTAGCAAACATGAACGCGTGTGTGCTCGGACTCTGTGTTCTCTGCCACTTTCGGTTTTTACTCCCTTTTTAACCCCCTAACCTTTCCACTGCTCTGAAGGACTAACACTGAGCAATGCACATATGTTCTCTAACTCATGAGTGTCTTCCCAGCTGCAAATCACTAATGGCTCTTTTCTTGAAACACCTTTTCTTGCGTACGTTTCCGTGGTTTTCGGTCACTCTCCTGGCACATTCTGCAGTGTCCTTTTTTGTCCTCACTGTCTAATGCAGTAGTTGGTATTCTGCACAGCGTGGTTTATATTTGGTGTAATACAGAAATCTCATTCAGCTTCATGCTTCTTTCTCAAACATTACCATACAAATACAGGCCAGAGAACAAAAGGATCAGAATTTATGTTTGGCATAAATTTCAATAACAGCTTGAGTGAGCTTCAGGCGTCACAACCCTGGTAATGATAATAATAAAAGTGCCCATTACTAACATGGAGGATATGGATTGGGTTAAATTGACCCAATAAATAATTCTCTTTCATTGGTAAGCACATTCAGTGCCTGAATTAAATAGACAAATGCATGGCTGCATATTCCGTGTCTTCTCCTGGATATTTTCATCTCAATTAATTTATTCTTGGATATATTCTTCTAATTATTTATTTAATACACATACATACATGTATTATGTATACATATTAACACACACATCTGTACATATATTGATTGGCTGTTGCTATGGATATTATTCTGCTGCTGTAGAATTATCATTGGTGTCACTTCTCTGTATGTCTGTATCTCTTTTCCAGAAACTACCAATGTGCAGATTAAGCAAAATACACAGTGCCCAGCTGATTAAAAAAAAGAGAGCCTGGCTTCTATTTCTACTGATGTTTGAGATCAGTACTTCATGAGGATTATTTTTGTCTGAAGTGCTAAATTCCATCATCTGCAACAGAAGTCAGTACAATAGACAGAGAATTTGTAGCTGTTGGAGACTTTAAAAAGCCGCAAAATTTGGAGTTTCAACACACACACACAAAAAAAAAAAAAACGTTTGATCCACACTATATCCCTCTCTTCATTTGGAGCATGGCTTAACTGAGCCAAATGAAAAGCAACACTATCTCATTGTTTCAAAAGCAGATTATCTGTGACTTCAAAACCCCCACTTTAGGCAATGCAACACATTGCTGCGCTGTATCCGAGCCACCACTCTCTTTCACACCATAAAAGATTCAGAAAGAAGAGGAGTGCTAATCTCTTTCACGATGCAAACCCACTGGAGGAAGGTGAAATCCGCCTGTTTTGTTTCTGAGAGTGATCTGCGGTAACACAGACTCCCCGTATCTGTCTCCATCCGTGCATACATTAAACGGCATCAGTAGGTGAGCCACACGTGTTTATGCGTACGAGCATGAATGTGTCTGAGTCGAAGTGCATCTGCCAGAGGATTCACACAGTGACTGATTGCTACCTCGCCATTCACACGTTATCAGGGGACAACTTGGGAAAGCAAATTGTCAAAAGAGTGTGAATACATTTGTGTACTGTCTACAGGAGTGGGTGTGTGTGCAGCTTCGGCACCCAATTGTTCCCTGAGTCTCCTGTCAGGCCTCGGTAGCACCTCTTTCCCATCCTCTTCTAAAGTCCCCCCCCCCTTTTGTGCCAAGTCCCACTTTCTCCCTCATGAAATTGAGGATTTAGCGTCCTCACTGAAAAGTTGTTCTGCCATTTTTGAACTTAAACATTCGATCACGACAGACTTTTCGGCACAGGTAATGAAATAACAGCTCCTGCATGTATTTTATAGGCTTCACAAATACATTAAAAATGTACCTAAAAAGAACATTTCATAAAATGGGATACGGTCAAGTCATAATTGTAGTCCTTTATAACAAAGTGTGTCAGATTCCTCAGTGTATATGAGTCAAGCTAATAAATAACTATCATTTGTTTAATGCGTTCCACAAGTGCTTCAAACCAATTTCCAATTCCTCCCGAAAATTTAAGATGTCTCACATCATAATTGTCTGAAACCACCTCGTCATATTTGAGTCCAAAATCGTTGAACTGTTACACTGCTGCCCAGCGCCTGCTGGGTTGATGCTCTTTTAATTATGCCACCAAATTATATCTGTGCCTTCTTCCTCTGCTGCAGTTTTAAAGTCCCCAATGGGAAAATTACAACCATCAACTCTTTATGTCAATGAGCCAACTCCAGATGACCAGGTCACAGCACTGGATGGATGATTTCATTTGCATTGTCTTTTGACAATTGTCTTACATGTCACTGGAAAAATTGTGTTACCTCTGGCACTACATGAAAGGTTTCCCTGTTGGGAAACACCATTGGTTGGATTTCAAACAATATCTAACGTTTTTTTTTTTAAATAGGCCAAACAAGTTTTTAAATTATACACTTTATATATTTGTAAAATATATAATTTCAACAATCTTCTCTTCTGTATTATTCTGTTACCATATACACATAACACATTTTTATCTTTCCTTGATGCCAGTTCATATTATGTGATAAAATGCTGCAGAGTTTTGCTGTGTCACTCTGCCTCACCGCCTCAGGGCTGGAGCCTCGTCCCTGCCTTAGTAACAGATATATCTTTATTCAGACGTGGCCCTGTGCAGGGGCAGGACATCAATCCGCTTTGTGTCGGCAGCCTCCGCTTCGCTTCGCTCACCGCTCTCCTGCTTGCCTCTCTGGGTGGGACCTGGTTATTGAATTGTCTATGGCTTTGTTTTGGCTGGCGATCTCTCCTCCCCCCCCCTCTCTGCTCCAAAACCGTGGCCCATTTATTCTAACCCAATTATTATTGAAGCCTGGCTGAGCAGAGTGATAGATGGTACTTTGTTCGGGCCCAGCTATTGCTGACACACATACTGCATCTGTTGTAGAGGCACTGATTAAGAGTGTACACGCAAACACACGCACAGAGTCCAGAAATTATCCTAATTTACGAGAGATGACAATTTTATTAATTAACATGGCAATGTAAGGCAATAAAAAAAGATGGGAACATGAACAGCCTGACTAATTGGGCATTGAGAGTGAGGGTTTGTGTTTTATTGCGTGTGCTTTGTTTCGACACGGCTCGTAAGTCACAACACAAGGAGAACAAAAGACGAGGTTTAACTGAAGGGATTTTATGGCTAAAAGTGAAAATGGAGACAGCAGCGTCCTCCTGCCCTTAATCTCAGATGTTTATCGGGAGAAAGCCTCCAACATAATCAGCCCAAAATTTGAAAGGTACCGTCAACCAGTTCATTTCTCTGAACTGCTTGCGGCACGTCGAAGAGATTGCTGGGCTGTAGCCACTAATCCAGTGGATGATCCTGTCTGCTTGTTAGATTCAACCAGACTGGAATCGCACTACAATGACCTTCTCCTCACCTGCCACACTAACTAGCTCACCGTTATGCTGTGACTCCTAATGAGGACGACACCTTTTCAACTGTCACTTTATAAAAACGGGTTGTACTTGGTCTCTGGTCCCTGCCGTGAGATGGTTTGATTAGAACACATTGCGATACAATTAATTTTAATCTTATGACAGGTGTAATAGAGACCAATACCAAGTGCAATAGGAATATATCCCATTTATCATGAAAAAACATCTAAAATAAGGTGAATTTTTAAGCCAACATGACTGAAAGGTCCTAAAAGTGTCCACAATAAGTTTGAAAATTTTCTGAAAATTTTATTTGCATAACTGAGCCAAATTCATTAACTGGTGAAGACCTTGTGTTGCGGTTCAAAGCTCCAGACCTGGATTTTCATTCTTCTCTCATCTTGACTAAGCTGCATTGGGGGGAAAAAAAGCTACAAACATTGTTCATCTTAATGACAGTATATCTGTTTGTCATCGATTTTGATTGGCAAAGGCATTGAGGTTAAGGTACAAACAGTCTAACAAATGCTGGGGAAATGATTTGGGCTTTTCGTGGAATTAATAAATAAGTAAGGCTCAATTGGAAAAGTACAGAACACCAGCCTTTTCTTTTAAGTGCTCCTCAATCTAGTTTTGATTTGAGAGCCTAATTCTCTTCTTTACACGTGGCTTGACGTGTGGACAGAACTGATGCAGGGTAAAAGTTTGGAAAGGAAAGTTGAAATATCCTACAGGCAAATGGGGGTGGATATAAAGATAAATGACTAGCCCTAAAGCTAATTAGCTAGATGAATGCTAATGTGGCTGGAGGTCCAGAAGGGCGGATGCAACAGAATAATTATCGGCTAAAAGCAAAATGCTGCCCCATGCATACATACGAAGAAGCAGTAAAATGAAAGCAGTTTTTCACTGGATCTCACATTCAGGTTCAGTTAGCACTACAGCACACCTTGTTTTCTCATCTTTATCCAACCTCCACTCAACTACTAAAAGGCCTGTTACACTTGATTATGGAGTATTAAAAGTCGGTCTAATATTATCCTCTCCAAGGGCAGAGAGGGGTGACGGGAAGTCAGGGTGTAATGAACATATGGCCATCATAGTTTGTGAGCTGAGTGTCTCTCAGCTCACTCACAGAGTGAAGCTTTCTCTCCTGGACTGGAGGAGAAGTGTTGCCTGCATGTCAATGAGCCCGATTCGCTGTTAACCAACTGAGTGCACAGGGTCCCTTGTCTCACACACAGCGGCTGCCATCTGCACCCTGAATGGGCTGCACTGAAGGTGTGTGCGTGTGTGTGTGTGTGTGAGTGATGCTGGAGGTGGAGGGTGGTGAGAAAGAGAGAGCACTTCAGAGGATGGGCTGTAGTTAACCCCATGCACACGCCTGTCTTACAGCCTTGTGGTTTGAGAAGCTGAGAGATCATTGAGAAAAAGATCTATTTTTAGACATGAAATAGGGAGGGGATGTGTGAATGTGTGTGTGTGTGTCTGTGTGTGCGTGAGGCGGTTTGATTCTATGGGTGAGCATGATGCCTAGTGATAGTCTTTTCCAAAACAGCGTTGCAGAAGAGGCACAAGCTATCTTACACTTCACACGTGATCGTATAAACCACACATGAGGCCCGGAGAATAAACGCACACGTAGACATGCACACACACGCACACGAATCTGGATATCGTCCTATTGTGCCTTGCAGCTAGGCCTGACAGTGGTGTTGGACTTACATCACACACGTAGATACACACACACAAAGTCCCTAGCAACGGGACACGTGATGCTAGTATTGTATGCCCAACCTTTTCACGTTCTCTCTCTCCCTGTCTCTAATCCATGTCTTTCATCCTGACAGGTGCCAGCGGCTGGAGAACCGGGCTGCAGATTGATGATTAGAGTGGGCAGAATGGACACATGGTCTGGTACCAACGTGAGGTCATGTAAAAGTCCGTTTGTTTTCTGCAGGAGTAAGATTTCAGTAATCGCACCTTAGGTTAAAAGTTCATCTTTTGCCCCGAGTCTAATCACTGAACACACGGTGTAAATAAGGCGTTATGCATAATCCCATATGGAGGTTTGTTGTGAAAAGATAAATTTTACTGCATTGCTTAGAGAAATGCTTCCCAACCGGGGGGCCTGGAGGAAGCCAAAATATTGCAAGATAAACGATACAGTGGTCATTAAATAATAAACAGAATAAGAAAGCTGATGCATCATTTCTGCTACAGGAAATTTACTCTTTTGTTGCCTGTCCTTGTGCATTACGGTACAAAGACAGATTTCGGTTGTATCATGGCTACAGCAATATCTGGGAGTTTGAAGGATACTGTATTTTTCTACTATGCAAATGTTATCCTGTTCTGGCTAACTAGCCAGAATTAATTAATTAATTAATTAACTAATTAATTAAAATTTCTTCCAAGCTAATTAATCATACAATAATGACTTAATTTTAAGTAGTTCCAGGTTCTACTATATAAATTCACATTCAGAACTATACAATCCTGTATTTGAAAACAAAGAATAGAATCTTTTAAGTAAGCTAACAGGTTGGAAATTGCATTTTAAAAAAATATATGGAGGATTTTACTAAATAAAAATGAGTCTTAGTGAGCTATTAAGCAGGCCAGCTAATAATAAACCGGATGGTTGCTAGCTAGGAACGGAAAGCCGGATTCTCCTCTGTCTTTGTTTAAAAGTTAGTCTATGGCTACTGTTCTTATTAACGGACCTTTTAAGGTCTCTAGGCGTTTATAATGTAACTGGTGATGAGTAATTATTGCTTTAAGAAGTCGCAGCCCAAAACCAGTTAAAATCTTCTATCTGGATTTGTGCAGGGGAAAAAAGGCCCTTTTTCATTATTTTTAGAGAATAGTTAAATAAAAGTATATAAAGGTAACATTCGTATATTTATCAAGGGAATTAAAGTCAAATGTTAAGGGGCTTGCTGAAATGAATCATTAATGGTCTCTGCTCCCACACTGGGCTTTAAGTCACAACACTGATAGAGTACCATGTTTCTGCTACTTAGCATAAAAAAACATCAAAGCTAATGCAGAGTCTAATCTCCTACAACACACTGGTTGCTGCTTGGTAGTTACAGTAACACAAAGGCAATGAAATAGGCACACATGCACACACAAGCCTCTGCATTATCTCTCTTTTTTTTGTGTGCATGCATGTGTACGATGTGTAAGATCATCTTTACAGTTTCCTGTAGATACAGAGGCGTGCAAACACCACTGCATTCACATGAAGAAACATCTCCCTGTGTCTTTAAACTGGGAGTGTTACACACAACCCCCCTCTCTCCGAGACCGAACAAAGACAGGCATGGTGCTAATGCTACAGCAGAAACCCAAAGTGTTTTCAATCTCCCTCACAGTTATGATCGAGTTTTCATTCCATTCACCCAAACTAAGATCCACTGGCCCATCTGCTCTCTCTCAATCAATTTCATCTCACTCCGAATCCCTGTCCCTGTCCCAGCTCCGTCCCCTCCCCCTCTGTAACCCAGTCGCAACACCACACCTCTCTTTCAACTGTGTGCCGCGGTACCAGCTTGCTTTCATTCCCTGCCCCCTTCAAAACAGTGTCCCTGATCTCGACCTTTCCTACTGATTGTGTGCTGACCCTGCAAAAAGAGTAAAGGCGTTCTTTCAGTTTTAATTATTCATGTGTGATGAGAGACTCTGGCTTCTCTCCACTGCAAGCCAAGAAAAAAAGTGCTTGTAAATGTGTGGCTAGCATATGAGTCTGTGTCCATATGTTCATGCGAGCATGCACTGTGCAGGTACACCTGTTATTAAAGATAAATCGAATTATTCATAATTTAGGTATTATTCTAAAAGCTTTGGCTATCATTGATATCATGAATAATTTCTCATGATAATGATGTTGTCACTAAGTTCGTTACTGAGCTTTAAGAGTGCAGTGAGGTGGAAACGTTAAGAATGCTTACCGAGCTTACGGGAGCAGTCAGACCATTTGTTTTAAACAAACAATTTGGAGAAAGAAAAAAAAAAAAAAAAAGATCACCCCAAAATTATGTTGTAAAGAGCCATCACACTTTCAAGTCAAACGTCCAGTTTCAGCGACTGTACTGAGCTGTTCCTGTAGACAGTATTACACTGACAGAAGAAGGCTTCCCTTTTGGCTTTACCGAAAAATGAAGTGATATTATGGCTGAGACAAACTTAAATGGGGATTAAAATGTTTGCGCTCTAATACATGCAATCCAACGCCTTTGATTCACACTATAAGCATCATTAACATACAGTACGGTCCCACTGAACGTTGTACCTCTATTAAACCTCTCTAACTTGTCTAAGTTTAAAGTGATTACTTTTCCCACCAAGCTGCAAACTTGCTTCTTTCCTCTGTGACACCGCAGACAGCTCCCCGTGACATCTTCAGGAGAAGCATGAATTTAAACTCCTTACAAATTTCACCATTAGGCTGACAAATGAAACGCAGGCTTTAAGTCTGCAGAGTGAGCCTTAAAAGCTGGTATGGAGTGGATGGAAGGAGATTATATGGGGTGCTCATCTCACCGATACAGGGCGGAAATCGCTGACTGTCAAGGCAATGCGGAGCGTCACGCCTCTGATGCACAAAGTCTGGAAGTTCATTAGCCCTCATATCATCACTGTGCATACTCTGAGGACCCCGGGGCTCTCCGCATTCCTCCCCGCTTCTGCCTCTCTCTCAATTTTACACCCTCTCACTCTGTCTCTCACTCTGTTTCTCTCTCTGTTGCTGAAGATGATGAAGGACTGGGGGAGCACATAGTCATCATTATACACCTCAAACCCTTAAATGTGTCATGGTTGGGCCTGTCAGGCAGAATAATGGCCACTTACTCAGAATGCTAAACTACTGCGGTTGCTGCTGTGGTGCAGCAATATGGAAAGGAGGAGCAGTTGGAAATATATTGATCAGATTTGGTTTAAAAATTTTAGTTTAAGTGCAACCAAAGGTTTTCTGAAAAGGTCCTTTGCATTGATAGCACACAATGTAAACAACGTGTATATTCCTGCATTTGCTTTCATGTACAAATTGGAAATTAAAGTGCTTTATCCTCCTCCAAAAATACCTGCATGACACTATGACTCAGATCCTTCGCCTTCGCATCTCCATGGTGACACCACTCCTCTCGGCAGGCGCCAGGGTCACCCACTCAGCCGAGCTCATTAGGGCTGTTGTCACATCGGCCGTGCTGCCCCTGGGTGCCTTTGAAGATGACACTGTGTGTGTGTGTCACTGTGTGCATATTGTATACACTCCTGTGTGTCCTTGTGTGTAAGCAAATGCGTATCTTTTCTAGAAGGGGTGTGTGTGTGTGTGTACGTAAGAATCATCAAATTTACTGAGACAGTGGTGTGTTTTATGCAGTAGCTTGTTGTCACATCTTGGTATTTGAGTCTCGATCTCTTATAAACAAGCAGAATCATGAAAAGTTGTAGAAGGAGGGAAACTATCTCAGTAACACCCTCCACTCTCTCTCTCACACACACACACACAAAGAGAAGTTTATGAGAAAAGTTAAGTTAAGTTAGATTGATTGGTTAAAATGAGAGACAAATGAGACAGAGCGAGAACTCACAAAAAGGAAAAGTTTTACTTTGGAAGATTTAATTCTCTTTGTACTGAATTCATTTTTTTGTCATTTGCTCAGGGATTGTCTCAACCTCTGGGGTCTTGTCTTTACTTATTAATCAGCTGCGACTTTGTCAAAGTGAGGCAAAATGCTCAATAATAGATTGGAAGAAAAGTCACATGACTCACACACACACACACACACACACACACACAGACCCACACGCGCACACACAAATACAAAATGTTCATGCAATCAAGCCAGCTGCTCCAAACAGAGAAGAATAAAGAAGGGAACGGTAACAGCCATCCAGTTTCTACTCTCACCAACATGAGATGAAATTACATAAGGGCTCCTGGGAGCTGCTCTTATTCTAACCTGTCCCCCGGCTCAGTCAACTGAGGTAATCTAACAGCATGCAGAGGGAGATTGAGTGAGCAGCATCTCACATCACCTATCAATCATCCTCCTGTTTGTTTTCATTCTTTGGGGTCCAAACAAGCCAGTTTGGACTTTCCTTCTCCACCATCTCAGCATCGATAAGTCTTGATTGTCTGGCTGTCAGTAAATCAACCACTTTTCTCTCTGAAAGATAATTACGTCATTCCCCCATAGTTAGTCTTGATAAGCTTTCTGTTCTCCTTGAGATTTTTCACTGTAATATTTGAGTAATTTTTGAAATCTTGCATTTTTGAATCCATCTTAATCCATTAATCTTTGATAGGATGCTGATTCTATCTGTTGCACTTAACAATCTGACAGAGCCAACGTTAGCTCATCGTGACTGCAATTGAATTTTTATGGTTTCCACCAGACACACTTTAAAATGAGAATCTTGTAAAGAATCCTACTTGTACACTTGATGGCTACAACAGCTTACATGGCATTGGAGTTATAGACTCACCTAGTCAATAGAAAAGGTCTTCGTCCCCCCAGTCAATAATCAGCAAAGCTAGTAGACACTTGGCTGACTCCATGTTTACTGCATTATATAACAAACTACATTAACTACCTGCCATTTGAGTGTTTTTCGAACATACTATTAGTACAATCAGTCACCAGTGTGTCAGCAGTGCAATATGTAAAATCCTGCAGTTACTGGCCAGAAGCCGGTTCACGGCTTAAGGTTATTTTACATCACCTTGACTTTAGAAATGGAGCTGAGCCAAACCGAAGACTAGAGCTCTAAGCTGTATCCTCCCCTGAATATCTAAAGCTGCTGATATCTTGGTGTTAACAACAAAAGCATCCAATGAACAACAGTTCTACGGTACAGATGAAAAGGCCTTATTGTTGAGAGGGGTCTGAGAGAATAGTCCGACTGGTTTGAGCTGACAGAAAGACCACACCTAACTGGATAGGCTACAACAGCAGGAGACCTCATGGCGTTCCAGTGGCATCGGCCAAGAAGAGAAATCCGAGGCTTCATTGGGCTACTTACTAATATTCAACGGAAGATGTTGTTGTGTTATATGGAGTGCTGAAATGACACCGTTCAGCACATCATTTGTACTAACTGGCACTCAGATCAAACACATTTCTGTCTCTTGTTCTCTCTCATACAATGCTTCCACTGTCCTTCGACTGTCATCTGTCTTCCTGTTTGAAGATTACAGATGCACAAGCCAGAGCTGCTATGGTTTCCTGAATGTTTTCTGAAAGAGGCAGACTAAGCTGGCCAGCCTCCAGAGTGGATTCACTGTGACACTGTCCCTTCGAGGGTCTCATGAAGGGAGGCTTGGCTCCCCTTAGAATGGCCTGGGAGCTTGTCAGTGGGCTGCCTGTCAGCACACAGCGAGCCTGGCGATGTTTGATGTACCACATGAGGATGAGATGAAAGATTGGAGGAATGGATGAGAAGGACGGAAGGGGGACAGAGAAGGAGGTAAGAACAGGTGCACATGCACCTAAAGAGGGAAAGTGCCGGTAATGGCTGTGCAGGGTTTATTATTCTCTGCAAGCCCAAGATTTTTATTCATGACAAGTGTTGAATTCCAGGCAAAGATATGCTGAGCTATCTCAGGAACAGCTTCACATTGTAACCAGCAGACAATCCTTTACAGTACATGACGGGTCAGGCAGACAGAAGTGGGGTTGCTAATTAGACAAGTATTGACTTGGATCAACATTTACTGCATAACCTTGGGGGCGGAAAGCCAGAAAAAGGAAGATTTTTCATTTCAGGCCTGACAATGTCATGAACTGAGGACAATAGGATATACACAGTCCCGCAACCTTTAATAAGGTCGTCTTTCCAGCCAGGATTTGGGAAGACAAAAACCACGATACACACATCCCACAGTGTGCCAGAAATCTCTCCTTCTACTATAATGGCATCATGACTTCTCTTCAAAATGCACTCAATGAGCGACCAAGGAAGCTATAATTAAACACAGCTGGGTAATAAAATTGCTAGATGCTCTCATACCTACATTTGATATTAATTTCAGGAAATGGGGTGAAACGTCTCTTAGCTGTTTTTTTGTCTCAACTCTTTCCAGAAAAAGTATCACAATTTCAATGAAATGAAAAATAATGGTCTTCTGGCACTTCTTTTAAACACTTGCATTCTTGGTGTCCTCGTTAAATGTACATAAATAGCCTGACTGACACAGCCGTATCACTTGCATCACATGGAATAGGCAAGGCAAGTTTATTTGTATAGCACAATTCGACAACAGGATGATTCAAAGTGCTTTACAGAGACATAAAACCATAGCATGATTAAAGTTTGAACAGAGAAGAAATTAAAGAAAGAAAGAAATAAGAACAATAGATAAAATCTGATAAAATCAGTGTTTAAAATATGATTCGATTTTAAAACTTTAAATAGATTCGGAGCTTTATTCAAACGCAGCTGAAAATGGGTGTGTCTCCAACCTGGATTTAAATACTCTGAGTGCTTCAGCTGATCTGAGGCTTTCTGGGAGTTTATTCCAGACATGTGGAGCGTAGAAGCTGAATGCAGCTTCTCCATGTCTGGATCTGACTCTGGGGACTGATGAAAAACTGGATCCAGATGACCTGAGGGGTCTGAGAGGTTCATACTGGGTCAGGAGGTCACTAATGTATTTTGGTTCTAGACCATTTAGAGCTTTATAGACCAGCATCAGAACTTTAAAGTCTATTCTCTGATGGACAGGCAGCCAGTGTAAAGCCCTCAGAGCTGGGCTGATGTGGTCCCCGTTTTTGGTCTTACTGAGGACTCGAGCAGCAGAGTTCTGAATGAGCTGCAGTTGTCTTACTGACTTTTTAGGTAAACCCGTAAAGATGCTACTACAATAGTCAAGTCTACTAAAGATGAATGCATGGACTAGTTTTTCCAGGTCCTGCTGGGACATCAGATCTTTTGACCTTGATATATTCTTAAGGTGGTCGTAGGCTGACGTAATAACACAGCACGTCCTGCTGAGAATCTCTTTGTAATGCTCTCTCATTTAATCAGGGTGCCTAAAACAATAAGCCAATCATATCACACATGAGAACAAGAGGGATTTTTCCCTGTATTTTCAGCTGAAATCGGTTTAAAATCTCTCCACTCCACATTAGATACCTCAACACACATATGATATGCATACGCGATGTGTATAGCAGACAGAAGTGGATTTTTTTCCCCCTGTTTGCCGCAGTCCAGCACATAATCAGCTAATATAGGGAGTGTAGGTGACTGGCCTCCCATTTCTGGTATTTTGGGAGCTCTTCAGCCACACTGGAGGCACTGCACCATTTGTTGCCCTAATTAAGAATTCATTGGCTACTAACGATGAGTTCTGACCTCCATTTCTCCACCTTTGTCTCCCCCACAGTGTGGTAAATCAGCCTAAAGTGATGCGCCTGACACACACAGACAGGCGCGATGATTGGTACACTGTGGCATGCGGCAGAGAGGGGAGGGGTAAGGAAAGGAGGAAGAAAGAGAGAGGGCAGGAGGGATGTGAGGGGGCAGAGAGAGGAGGGAGGCGAAGAAAAGGAAAAAGGGCAGGTGAGAAAGGAGATCAAGTAGAGAGGAGAGAAAAAAGAGAATGAAAGCAAGAGTTGGGGGTGGGGGTGGAGGAAAAATAAGTTGGCCGGTCTCCAAAGCGTGCCACATAAAGATGCAGAGTAAGGATGGCATTAATATGGAGCCTTGGGGAACGCCTCTGTTGCTGATAAACACATCCAACTGTCTGTCTGAGATCTGTTATCTGTTGCACAGCACTGGATACACCACTGTCGTCCCCGTGGGGGACAGGAACACCACTAATCTTCCCCTGAGGTGGCATTTGCACCTCAGCATTCTCCAGATGTTGGAATGCTGATCTGTTGTTATCATTTTCTTCACTGTACACATTTCACTGGAGCTACTGCAGTTGTGATCTATCGATCGGCCTCTTAGACAAACAACGAATTCATTTTCTGTAAGCTTTCTGCAGCATAACAAAGAACTAGAATTTATGAAGCTGCAGTTAAAGTCATGGTATCTGTGGTATTTTTAACCTCTAACATCTTAATCCCAGGGGATAATTTCTTTTCTTTTTTTAGAAAGCTTGACCTTCACAGATGTAATTTACACAGTCTCCTTAATTTTGGACACAGCATGAAGTGAAGACATACATTTAATTACACCGCAACTCTGCCACATATGCCGCTGGGTTAATCTTTATAAGCTCATATCGCAGGCAGATTTTCGGGAAAGCAAGAAAATGCCAAACTATTCCGATGTGATCACTGAATTTGCATTTACGTAAATAGTTCATTTAAAGTTCAAAGTCTCTCATCAGATCAACGTGTATTGGCAAATTTTGGCAGCTCCCCCTATCAGCCACAATGATACAGTGCACCTTTCTGTAATGCAGGCTGTACTATTTCAGTATATTATCACTGTCTTTGTGCTGTTTTTTTGTTTTTTTTATAAGATGAGCTACTGTGACAATGACTTCTAGTCCGCAGCTGAATAGGCATCCAGCAGGGACATTATTTCTCGTCCTGCTGCAGATGGGAGAAAACAAACAGATATATTCTTCGTAAAAGCACTTCTTACTGCCAAAACTATATCAACTGATTTAAACTGCCACATTTCCTGTCACCACAGGCAGGGGCCGGGGCCAGGGCTGGATATGCTTGGCTGAATATGAGCAGGACAGATTGCTCATTCAGGCAACACACCGACAAAGACAGATCCTTCAAAGTCCCTCACTTGCATGCGCAAGGTTCCCAACGCACTAAGTAGCACACAAACAAGCATCTTTCAGCAACACACTCACACACACACTGCTTAGCATGATAGATGGGAAAAGACACAAAGGTCAGCAGTCAGCAGGGCTTCACTTAGACAGGGCTCGGGTTCTTTTACATCACCTTGACTTAAGAGATGGAGCTGACCCAAACCGATCTTTTCCGCAGTTCTTGCACTGTAATATGCAGTCCAGGTCAGCAACTGTTTTAAAGGGCCAGAGCTCTGAACGTCTTCCAGTATCCCCTAACCTGTCCTGTGTCTTCCTCTGTCACGACCCAGTGGTTTCTCATTTCCCTTCCTCTGACATGTGAAGAAGAGGCCCCAAGTGGATGCGAATGACACGTGCATTTATCTCATCCCCGTTTGCAGATCAGCACTCCTGTCAGTGTGATGGTATATCTGCCTGAAAAGCTAGCCTCCAGGGGAAGTGATATACAGAACATATCATTCACACAAACACACACACAGACGGTGTCGTAACACCCATTGACCTTCTGCCTTCACTTTAACCAGACAACATCAACTAAAAGTGGATTATCACAAAATCGACACAGTGGAGCCATCACATATGAAAGCCATTGTTTCTGTTACAGAGTGAATATAACATTTTAAAACCTTGTCATTATCAGAGATTTCCATGTGTGCAAATGTTATTGGGAGGCCTCAGTGTGGATTCACAAATAACCTGTTGCAGGGCAGACTGTTGTTAAGTACTTCGGAAATAACTTTGTTTCCTCCCACACAATCACTGCAAACAATGCCAGATTGTAACTAAAGCTCCTTTAACTGGTCTGACCTTGGACTGAGGTACCAGGGGTCAGAGGTTGGGAAAAGGGCAGTGAGTCAACATGACAACCAGGAAACACTGATGACCTTAGCATGGGAACTGTCAATAGGCTTAGCAGATAAAAATAAGAATAGGCTGTTGTTGACAGACTCCCAAATGGCCAAATCTTCTATTGTCTACAGAAGCTCCCCTGATCCCAAGCTAACTGAATATTCTCTACCTGACCATGTGCATTCAGCCATCATGTTTTTATTTATTAAAGATTTGTAACAGTCATCATAGATCATAGTCATCACAGGTGACAATCATGCTTATCACCTGACCCTAAACCTGACAAAATTACAGGCTGGATGCTGATCATTGTGGAATATTTGCAGCTAAAAAATGGTGGAGACGAAAGCAGGATTTAAAAAAAAAAAAAAAAAGCATTCACCTTTGCCAGCTCTAATGACTGCTGAAGTTGCTTTATCACCATATCAAATTCAAACAGAATGTGTTTTTCCAAGGATGAACTGGAGTTAATGGCCATGAAGATATATTGTCCTACTTTATACAAGCACATAATGAACCTCTGATCAAAGCTCATATTTTGGTGACTTTGTTTAAGTAAACAGAATTGCCTACTTTGGTTAAATGGGCCAAGGCGCACACAATGTGTGGGTTGAGATCTGTTTTCCCTTTCTTCTGTCCCAAGCCCCTTTCCTCTGAGTAAAGCCACAACCACTATGGCTAATTGTAACTTGAAGAACTGGGTTATATGGAAATCAAACTTACATAGTTTCTGATTTGGTCGTTTTGCTGCTTAGCTCGTGTCTTTGTGATAGCAAGTGATGAGATTGCGTGGCCAAACACATGGTCACAGTTGTAATCCTCATGAGCAATAACGACCAGACAGATGCCTCCTTTGAGGTACGGTGCCTTCGAGGACACATGGAGTGGACTACAAGTCTAACAGGCAATAAGCCTGGCAACTTGCAGCCTCGGGTTGGAAAAGGACGCTTAAACTAACAGGATTGGGGAGTTTACCATCTGAAGAAGGGTAAAGCAGATTACACTGTAAATGATTCAAGATCTTTTCACCAGCTGTGTTGGTACCTCATGCAACTTGATACTAAACTGTTATGTGCTGTTGTAGGCCAAACAAAGCACACCGCGCTTGTGAATTGACGGCACGATCACTCGTGCTTGCTGAATTTCAGCTTTGCATCAATCATATTACACATTTGACACAGCATCTACAGTGGCTACGCTGCGTATGACAGTAAGTGTCTCACTACATCAATGGATGTTTTCTTGTGGTCTGAGAACTCCCATCAGCTGTTGTATGCTGCTACGTGTCAACTTAAACTTATCACTCAGCAGTGAGTATTTACTGAAGTGTTGTTTGCCCAGCTGTGGATTAGCAAACACAGGAGAACGTCTCAGCTATAGCTGTTGCTGTGGTAAGATAGACGATGTAATTAGCGCTTAGTGCCAGCATCCGGGGCAGATCCACTGACTGGTGGGACCCCACTGGGAGAGGGGGCGCTCACCAAAGGGCCAGAGGCAGGCTGACAGCAGAGAGGATGGAAGAGGCAGCGAAAACAGAGAGAAAGGGAGAGAGAGGGCAGCTATAATGAGTTGCTGCTTCAAGCTTCCACATTTTGAGAGCAATGGGCCTCCAGTGCTGTGATGTCCCTTTTAGTACGTATATGTGTCTGTTTTGACGACATGAAGCGGCAGAGGGGACTGCCACTGAAAAACATGCATTACAGTAACACCCATTTTATCATGTATTATGCATGTCCAGTCAGCATACTCACTCCAGATAATGGGAATGCAGCGAAACCCTGATTATGTGGAGGGCTTGTTTTGCATGTGAAGTCAGTGCAGTTTAAGTGATTATGTTCTGCATGCGTACTACAGAAGAAGAACTCTAAATGATCCTAGTTCTACCAAGAGAATAACAGATTTCATATTTTTATGACAGTGAGTTAACATCATCAAAGAAGCATGGCTAAAATAGACGCAACACAATCAATCAACTCATATACATATACAAAGACTTGTGCATGACAAAGGCAAACTAGTAGTAATCCCAACTACACAACCTAAATAACAACATTTTCAGCTCCTCTCATATATTCTTTGAGGCTGTTCCGGTGGTTTGCAGTGTAATGGCTGAAAGCTGCATCACCAAAGGTTTTTTCTCCTGCTTTTAGGGGAAAAGTTAAAAAGATCTGCAGGGTCCTCCTGGTTCATAAACCTGGAGGACCATGCGGTTTTTAAGCATGCTGTTTTTGGTGTTCATGCAGCAGATTGAAGATTATTTATTGCATTACTTGTTCAACCACCTTTTCAATATTCTTGCTTGACATTTCTATGTCACTAGAGGTGTAAGTAATGCCATGGGTGATCCCCTACTTCCCCCACGAGCGTGGACACTGACTGACACGCTAATTCAGCATAATGAAAGGTCAATGTGACAGAGACCCTCCCTGTCTTGTGGGAACTCAGTGACCAGTGCACTGTGCGCTTCTGACATGACGTGACATTGGGCCATTAGTTTCACTTGCATGTGTTGCAAAAAGGTGTAGCGTGTCTACATGTGTGTGAATGCATTTGCCCATTACAAGGGTGAAAAGTATATTGTGTGCGTCTATTATTGATAGAGGTGTGCGTGGGTGTTTTCAGGTGTCTTCATGTTGGTGCTAGGCCGCTTAAACATCACATTGTGATTAACCGGCAGGCCAAACTGGTGGTATTAAGGCCACCACTCCATGGCAGGCTCTGGGCCTGGATTTACAATGCTAGCCCCAGCCTGACAGGTTAAGGCTGGATGTCCACTGGGCAACAAGCCCCTGTTTTTGGCCCTAACTTATAGCTAGTGGTGCTATTTGGCACAAGATTCATGACCCTCTGCTCTGCAATACTTCAATACTAAAGACTGATGAAAATCTGTGATCAATAAGCAAATAGGAACTGAAAGGGCAGTCGGGCTCTTAATTTATTGGCACGAGAGACTGAGATGAGCGGAGGTGAGATCTGGATCTCGGTGTTCCATCAATCCTGTGGCTGGACACCAGCCGACCTGCTCTCATTTGACCTGAAAACCAAGGCGTGGGAGGTGTTTAATGCCCAATCGCAGTTTATTGCCTTTCATTTTGAACCTATTTGGCCAGCCATCTCAGCTACTGTTATAACTGTAGATTGTCTATGAGTGTAACCAAAGCGTTCGGTGTTGAAATCATACTTAAGGTGAGAAAAAGAAAGATCTTTTTCTACGAAAATTTACAGCATTTAAGCTAGACTGTACGTTAGCGAGCAGTGTGGGGCAATGCTGGTGAAAAGAATACTAGTATATGTAGATATGTCTGACAATAAATAATAAGAAAAATAAATTTTATATTTGATTAGAGGTGCCCAAACATAACAAGAGGAGAATTAATGTGGAATATGAAGCAAATCTACTTGTTTATCTGTGAGGTGAAGATTGATTAAAAGAACAAATCACAGCTGTCAGAGGACTGTAGCAATCGTGGTTACTAAATCAGAGCCGGTGAAGATTCATAACCAGGCTACAGTCTAATCTGCTGCTGCAAATCACACACTTCTCTGGCACAGACCTGCGTCAGAGGTCTTCAGAACAGGGACAAAATATGAAATAATACTATTTGGTTAAGGGAACAAACAGAACATTAATTTTATTCCTTTTGCAAAAGAAGGTCTAAGTGTAAAAAGTGCAGAAAAAAAACTAATTATCTTTTAGATTAAATGTTTCCAGGATTATGTGTTTTATAAATCCACCATGACAACCCTGACCTGCCCTTCGATTAGGATGATGTGGCAGGTCTACAACCTAATTCCATGTAACTTACACCACATCACATATAAGTAGTTATTAGATATTTCCCTCAGAATTAACAAGTTTTGTAACTGTCTGTGTCACCGCTGCGACATTCTGTTACTGTTCTGTTCAGAAAGGTCGTGAACACTTATGACTTCTCGTTCTAAATTTTGCCCCGAATACTGAAATGTGCGTTCTGTACCTCCCCAAATCGCTGACAATCAAATGCAATAGATTTCAGAATTAAAAATATGACGTTCCAAATATACTTCATGAAAGTCACGACGCATCCAGTTTGACAATCAAAGCACTTTTAATTCCTCTGGAAAGAAGCCTTGTTTGAAAAAACTCACACCAACCTTTTTGTCGCTAGGGTAACACGTCTGACATAACCACTGCGATTCTGCAGTGAAATAACCTGAGGATGGATATTAAGACTTCATACCATTCGAGGAAATGTCAGTGATTTCTGCAATAACCGTTACAACATGGCACGTTTCATCTTTGCTATACATTTGATATTGATAATATTTGTCAACTCTTAAAATAGGTAGTCGTGGACGTGGAATGACAGAGAGGATTTTGTATGTGCAGAAAACCATTCAAAGCCCCGCTCACAATGAAACGTCTGAAAAATATTGCAAATGTGGCTTTCCGACAACCACAAGCTTCAGTTAGTCTTATTTGCACAGAATAGGAAATTAATTACAGCTAAAACAAACAGTGACAGGATCAAATCCCTCAACACGTGACCAGCAGCTACAGGGAATTAGTGCTCTCTTTCTCTCACTCGTTATTGCTATAATTAATTATCTTCTTCTGGAGATCATCACATATACAGTAAGTGCAATTCATCTTTCTTTCGTTCGTTTCGTTTCTTTGCTCAAGGATAAAGCACTTATCCCTCTCAGGTGCTTCTCCAAGTTTGACCTTTTCTTACTGCACCAAAATAAATAAATAAATAAATAAATAAATAAAAGAAGGTAATAAGAGCTCACTGGAATTCACTTTAGTAGCTGCAGGACAGTTTCTGCATCAGCTCTCGATAACAGTTCCACTACTATCCCATCCATCTGAAAGCTCAGGAATCTTTTTTAATGTTGAGGGAAAGGCCTCAGAACAACATTAAGCTCTCCACATCAAAGAAAAAAAGTAAATGGTTTTCTGAGGGCTTTTCTCCTTGGAAAGGGAGAAGAGGAGGCTGATAGAGAATGACAGAACTGCATCTGTGATTGAGATATCGACCTAATAATGTACAAAGAGCCCCTTGATGTAAAATCTCTCTTGGTCTGTTCCTATCTCATTCTTTCTGGCCTCTTTTTCACGACCAACTCCTTTGGATTTTTTTCCCCTCTTTCTCACTCTCGCTCCCTCCCACTATCTCTCTTCTATAAGGTCTGATTTTGCACCTCCCAGGAGGTCGGAGAAACTTCTGAAAGTACACTCATCTATCCCACTGAGTGGCTTTCAAACTTGGCTCATCCTTCAGAGACTGACATGGTTCCAGAGACCAAGGAGAAGAAGGAACAGGACAGATGGACGGAGTGCATAGGAAAAGGAAGAAAATCAACTGAAAGGGTGTGAGAGGGAGAGGGGGAGAGCAAAGGTGACGTGATTCAACCAGCTCAGCAGGAGAGCAGAGGAAGGACGAGCAGGTGATTAATACAGCAGGATATCATCCAGCGCCCTGGAAAGCTTTCTTACGCATTTCCCCTCATTTCTGCAGAGCTCCACACACCGTGGAAACAATAGACTGGCCAGCCAGGGCCACAGGAAAATGCAAGCTCATATCAAACCCACAGTTTACCATAATGCACCATTATGCAGAGTCATAAATTATGAAAAGTGGAGAGCATTTTACACCAGATGTATAAGATCAAGCTGCAGTACACTCGCTTTCTTATTTGTCAAAGCTACTTACAATACAATGAGATTTGCTCCATGAGCTTTAAGGACAGGAATTTACCGGGCAGCTCTAAGTATTTCAGATTACTGTCCACTCTGCCAATGAACACAACAGACAGGGGGAAAAAATGCACAACTGCTGCAGCATTCAGTTAATGCAGAGGTCAGGTATGTTTGAAACAATCTGTTAAAAGGAAGTGTGTTCTGAGTTTCATTTACAGCATATGCACACCTTCACAACAGTTAGCTAGCCCCTCAGTACCATGCAGGATGGATCCATTGAGTATGAGATTATAACAATATCCAACATTCAACTGGCAGCAGCCAACTGATTTTTGCTGAAATTCATCCATTTTAAGATTAAAAAAGATGGTGGGGCTCAAATGTGCTCAGTACAGTTTCCTTTCATTGCAAATGTAAGTAGGGTTGAAATCAAACACTGTATATGTGCATGTTTGTGGAATTGTGGCAAGATTACACATTGTTATACAGCAACACAACAGAATATGGCAGTCATGTGTGACTTAATAAGGGATTGGTTATTTGTGTTGTCTAATACAGACAGGCACAGCTAATGAGCTCCAAACCCTCACACCAGGGATCATTCGGGGAAAGATCACAGCTCCCACACATGTACACTTGGATACAGAAAACAAGTGATTCACATCGGATGTGTCGAAAAGGCTAAAAAAGAAGTGAGAAGATGGATGGCACTAACAGTGTTGTGGACCCCTTTGAAACGGCTGCTCACAGTCAACATTGGTATTAATTCCACATTGTTTGACAAATGAGGTTGCAGTTGATGGTCTCACAGGAATTATGGCTTTACCAGAAAACGTTACACATCTCAGCACAATTGTGAGACTAAGATGAATCAATTTTTGGCAACTTAGTGAGGAAGTGTAATTTTATTAGTAATTCTAAATTCAAGTCCTGCGGATTCCAGCATTTTTTTCCATGTCATGAAAGAAAAAAAATAAGTCAATTATTTTGGGACTATTGCTCTTTTTTTGTAATGTGATAAGTAAGGAGCTGTTTTTAAACAAGGCAGATGAGGAGAAAAATGTTGGTGTTTTCGTTGAAAGGATAATAAATCACTGTAGACACCCAAAATTTGGATTTGTTTCAAAACAGACCTCAAGCAGACTATGGAAAACTAACCCAGATATATGAAAAAGGAGGCCTGTTAGCGAAGGCACACAAGGACAGCCAAACCAACTAGATCAGGGGATACAGAGCGGCGGTCGACCTGAACAGACCCTAATGAAGACAGAGCCACAGAATTCTTGCTGCGTGCCAACAATTGATAAGCTCACACACTCAAAATGAGGAAATGATCCTCTGCTTTCTGTGTTATTTTGCTCTAATCACCACAGCCATAACTCATAGAGCTTAGAGAACCACTGGAGAACATATATATATATATATATATATGTATATGTATATATACATCAGCAATATATATATATATATATATATATATATGTATATGTATATATATATAGACTTATATAAACACACACTCGCAGTCAGAGATAGAGCACTAGAATCCAGTTTTATCACATCAGCTTGAAGCTTAAATCGAATATGAATGACTTGTTTGTTTTCGTACGTGTCTCTTCTTTTGCTGTGGTGTTTGTGGAGATGGACAGAGGGATTTGTTTGACTGTGTCCTCTCAACGGAAGGCGCAGGCCAGGTCGGTGGGATGACAGGTTACCCTGCTGATGTCGGCCTTTTTTTTAGAGGTTAGAGCACGACAGGATAGGAAGGATTCTCTGCTGCCGCCCGTTGACATGAAATATCTGCCATGACACCCTGCTGAGAGGGGGGAGATTCCATAAAAAATTCTGCTGACCCCTGCGGACGTCAACTTATATTACGGAGGAGACATCAGCAAAGTCATATTCACTTGATAAGCTTCCAGTGTCACCTGTTTGGTCCGCTCCACTCCAGGCTGCACTTCCCCCTTTGCTTCGCCCTTTTCTTCAGTTACTCTAATAAAAAGGTGGGACACTATCACTGGAAATGTGCACATATACAAAATGCAACTATTGCCATACCTGAGCTTTTGCTTGATTTGCTATTGCCTGAAAACGGCTGAATGGGATCACAGCAAAACAGTGATAGAACAGGACTGTCATCCAGCTGTCTACACACAGGAGCACTGTTCCACAGCTCAGCACAAATCCGAGTTTGTTTCCACTGAACCAAACAACTGCATGAATAATAGCTTTCAAACTTCATCCTTAATATACCCAGAGAGCTCGAGAGGCACGGTAATGCTCCATGTAAAGTAAGAGCCATGTCTGAAGCTCCCTCTCAAAGTGCTGAGTTAGGCGGTTTCAGAAACTTTTGCTTGATATGTCCTCTTGAACGCTGGTGTTAACGTTTTCCCACACCACTCTTCACCACACTTCTATTTTAACTGCACCGGCTCCCTGCTGCAGTGCAAATACACTTCGACACTCAGGTTAGCAGCTTACATTGCAGTGAGGGAAACTGCTCCAGCTGGCTTCAGGTCAAATCCTACACTCCGCTGCATTCTTCAGCCTCTGAATGCCAAGCCGCATGCTAGCACTTGATAATATCTCATTTCAACCCCCCCCCCCAAAAAAAAAAAAAAAAAAAAACTTTCACTCTATGTCTTATTTATTCATACACGCCAACTTTCAATAAAACAGAATCATTTTATCAGCTTTGTTAAACTAGTGGGCATTTTATACTGCTGCCAGCAACATTTTCAGGTTATTTTCAGAATATTTTCGATGTTTTATTCTTCATTTAACAGGAAAAATTCTCTCAAGGCCATAAAATGTCAAAATGATTCATTCTTATGAGGCCATGAATCAATAAGTTAAACGATATTCATGACCTTTCGAACGAACAAGAATTCCTTCTTGAAGAATCTTATTTGTGCGAAGAATCAGGATGATGATGGTTAATCAAAACGATGACTAAAATGTTTGTATTCACATTGGTGTGCTGTCATTGTTGTCCCACTTTAGCTTCAGAATAGACCAACAAAAAAAAAAGGCTTAATCCCAACAACTCCTTTACAGACAGTGAAAACCTTGCTGAGACTGATCCATTACTCCAGTGGCTTTACAAGGAATTTACAGACGCTATGCATTTGGTGCTCATCTCCTCAGACAAATCACATTGTAGGGCAAAGTGGCTTGGCCAAGCTGAACATGGGAAACCGGATCCAGGGGATCATATTGGTCCCCGCTGGACCTCAAAGATCCTCCAGTTTATTTCTGAGCAGTGTAACTTAATCTCAGGAAGGGGGATATATGGAAGAAAGAGCATAACTGGCACAAACATGTTGGTCTGTATGTGCTCATTGATAAACAGAAATGCAGGTTCCCAACATATACCACATCAAAAATATCACATCCAAGTGTGAGTATCCACATATCCACATGGATGAAGCCATATGGTTTGAAGCCATAAAATTTGAATTTTGTACTTAATGTCATTACCGTTTGAACCTTGAAGGCTAATAAAATTAGTAAAGCAGGAGCTATTAAGGCAGCTCAAGATGGTTTGCACATGATGGCTGCAGGGACAAGCAAATACACAATCCCTGACTTTTATGGATGTGGCTCATTTATCTCTTTCTACACACTGATCCTGTTCCAAGAGCTAACACTCCACCATCCTGTCTTTTAAAATGCTGCCGATTTTTGTCTGGGAGTCAAGAGGTTATTATTCTGTAGCTCTCCTCCTACAGCACAAAGATGAATCATGTCTATGCCCTCCCAGAAGAATCTGCCTCCATGAGACAAGAAAATATATGTACGGTATGTAATGTGATTATTCAGAGACACCACTGTAAGAATGTAGTCCAAATGTTTAGAGTACCGCTGACGTGCCGATGTCGTTCATCTAGATCTCTGTTTTGATGCTTGTGTCCAGTATCAGAGGGATGGAGGGTGCAAGATTAGTTGGGGTGACAGTTATTCCGTTGACAGGCAGTTGAATGCGTTCAGATGCCATTTCATTTGCCTTGAACACTCACTGACCCTTTCATCCACGCTTATTTTCAACTTTTCAGATCGAACATACTTTTTATCTGTTCACATCAAAGAGTCCATCATTGAGCTGTCTGTCTCCTGCGATATCACGCCTTAGCACCCATCTCAGCCATTGCTGGTTTTCTGTTTAGCTCCCAGCTCCGATTTTAATCCAGCCATGTCAAAAATGTGAGGATTATGAGATTTACATTGTTTGCCGATGAAGCAGACTGGGAGGGGTTCATTTTTAGATGTGTCAAAGAGATCACTTTTCCCAAAACAAATATTGCGCATGCACATGCCAACGTAAAGCCAGACACAAACATGCATTCTGCATATGCACGCACACTACACAACTAGGCTACATGTTGCTGTACATAATTACAGGTTTTAAATACAAAATGAGGCCCGCAGTGGGATTTGTGAGAGGAAGATCCCAGCAGCAGCAGCAGCTTGGTCCAACTCTCTCAGCTAACATCATTAGTAACTTACTCCTCTTGATTTATGAAGGATTCTCCTTGTCTAGAAGCAGATCTGGAGTTTCAAAGCACAGGGCTGGACCTGTGGTGAGTAAACCACAGACCCTAGTGTGCGAAAGTGAAGGTTTGCTCTCTTTGGGGTCATTGTGTTCTAGATCAGGAGATAGCGATAGAGTGGTCGAAAGGGTGTGTCTCTGCGACTCTCGCGGTGCTATTTCAAGAGTACTATGCCTAAAGCTAAATCAATACCAACCTAGAGCAAACAATGCGTGCTGAGCATACACCCTTCCTACTGCAGTGCAGGAAGCGGGAGATAAAAGGTATGCTAACACCACAGTGTTCTGGGACAAGCTATTCAAAACTGCTCTCAACTGCAGAGAGTGTTCCAGGTTTGGGGAAATGGAGGAAGCCGAGTCAGGTGGAGGCTTTCATGTTGAATAAATAGAATGAGGGTTCTGTTTGTTTGCTCCATCCCTACAAACTTTATTAAATTTCAGCGATTGAAGGTGACAGATAGGTGACACTGACAGAATCCAAAACTAAGGGGGAAGAGTATTAAAAAAAAAAAGCGCAACAAGTTTCCTCAAGAAGAAATAAAGATGATTGAGAGGGTTCTTTATTTTTGACAGAGCAGGCGGGCACGTCGTGTTCCCAACGACAGCATCAGTTCAACCTCAGCATCGACATGCTCAAAGAGGTGCGAATAGAGGATGTCTGTCATGCTCCCACTGTGAACCTCACTGGGCATGTCAGCTATCCTCCCCATGTCGGCGTCTGAGGCTTAGACTTTCAGAAACGAGAGTGAGAGGGACAGAGAAGGCCAAAGAGGAAACAGGAACATAGACACAAACTTGAAAGATGGTGACTGAAGAGTATGAACACAGGAAAAGAAAAAAAATCATAAAATGATACAAAAATAAAAGATCACAGTCATGAGACCGGGTAGATAACACCAGTAAATGTACGAGCATCAGCAAAAGTACAAAGTTTCGAATTTTTGTTGCAGCAGCAGTTAATAAGCATTATCTCTTCAGGGGAGGGGAAAAAAGATAACTCCCGATCATGTCTTACTAAGCTAAGCTTTTGGTTTTTACTGGATTTTTAAAAGTCAAGAAAGAACCAGATCGAATCCTCACATCAAACCAAACCATTAATTCACACATCAAACGGAAGTTTGCCTGACATTATGTCTGTGCCTGATGAAAGTGAGACCAGATCTCGCTTGCAGTCTCTTTTCCATTATATCCTGGGAGAAGTTTAAGGTGGGTAAGATAGCAATTAATAATGTAGCTGAAAATATAAGCAGATATAATGAGTTAAACAATTAACATGCATATTTTTAGGCTCTGTGAAAATACCCTTCTGTGATTATGAAGCTACACTTCATTTAGCCACTACAGGATGCAGGAGAGAAGCATTGCACTATTACGTGTATTCATGCTAATGACTTTGCAATATTTGCTAACAGTTTAATGATATTGTTTATCTAAAGTTAACTAGTTAGTCCTCAGTAACCTCAGATCATTTATAAGGCTTTTTCAAACTAAGCTAAAATCCAGTTGAACTTATCATGCTAAGTCCAATAAATCTTATTTGCATGTTTTTATCTCCAAAATTTCCTTTTTTAAAAACAATGTGAGCATGGTTTTGATTACTCAGATTCAAATTTGTGTACATAAATCTATCAAAGGCGGATTCAGCCCATCATTAACACTGCATTTGATGGTTAGCTACTGGTTTACAGAGCAATTCCAATATGGACATGAAACTGATCTGACAATGTGACAGAATGTGAGCGGAGATCATCCATCCCCTAAGCTGCATTGCTTTTATTTTCTCTTGGTGAGTTCTCACCAGAATGCTTCATATTCTACCATCTGTTACATTGTGAATTTTAATTAGTCCAATCACTGCGACATTACTTTTGAAAAAGACATTACAGGAAGTATAGAGCTTCAAATTGGACTGAGGTCAACAACTCAAAGGCTGGATGTAATCCTCGTTGCAGAAAAGAGCCTGTGGGGATTCTGGGTGGAACAATGATGACCTTTTACCAAGTCACCTCAAGAGCCAGGCTGCTAAATACATCCCCGAGTCCAGGAAAAGCCCCATAACCAGAACACACCATTCTCATATTCCCCTGGTGTAAACAGAATGATAGATACTTTGTCAGCACTTTTGCCACATCATACTTTATTACAAGGTTGGCCGAAATGTCAGCTGCTCTCACTGCCGTGGCATTCAGTTTTATGGTTATGTTGTAGATTGCACAACCTCTTCCCAAGAAATAGGCTTAACTCACTATTTTATCTACAAGCACTCAGGAGGTGAGGGATGGCGTCACAGATCAGTGCCACAACTAATAAACCAAACGTGACAGAAAAAAAAAAGGGAAGAAAAACAGAACGCATCTTCATCACAAATAATATTGATAAGCTTTAGGGTGATATAGGGGCATTTTAATGTCAAAATCAAAGTCATTTCAAGCACTTCAGGCCTGAGTAGAGAAGTGTGTCAATGACATTTGACATTTTGTCACCATTATCTATCTACTTTAAGACGGTCTAATGAAAACTAAGAGGAAGCTTGTTAGTGGACTTGGAGCGTCAACCTATTTCGTAGACCCCCAGCTCACTTTCTGGGTCATGCTGGCAGGGTTATTTTTCAAGGACCCTATCAATATCCGATAGCAGCAGAAGCTCTGAGGGCAGGGCAGTGAGTGATGAGTGCCGTGCTGTCATCACACCGGGAAGGCTAATGAGAAAACAGTTCCAGCGCCTGATCCTGCCTTGCACATATGATTACAGGGGTGGGAAAAATAAGAGATTGTGTTAAATGATAGCTGGTGACGGGACTCTGAATTCTCAGACTCAGTACCATATGCATTCTAATCTGCAGTAGCTGTAAAAGACAAGACTGAGTTAAAGTGACCCGCCTGTTTTGCTGCCATGGCCTGTAGTGTGTGGGCGGAGGAAGACGAGCGTCTATGGGGTTGAGGGAGTCAAGGTCCCCCAGAGGAAGGGAGGAGGGGGATGGGGCTGGATGGTAATGTGGAAAGAGGCGTAATTAATCTACAGATGGGTGAGGGGGTGTCTGTATCATACCGCTCTGTTTTTTTTTTTTGTGATGGCCCCCACACCCTCCTCACCCTGGCCCTCCTTCATTCTTATTTATGAGCTTCCGCACAGACACTCAGCTCTGCTGTACCACTTCTGCACTGATTCCTCAAGGTCGACAAGGAGCTAAGTCACTGCTGGTGAACGGTATGCACAAAGAGCTATAAGAGGAAAAGTGTAGGTGTGTGGGCGCGTCTGTGTCTATTTGTGTGTGTGTGTGTGTGAAGACAGTTGTGGCCTCTGCTAGCATTTCTGTTTGTCCTTTTCAGAGAGCGGTATACCTTCGAGCTGCGATGTAGCACACCCCCCCCCAGGATGTCACACCCAGCCCTGCTGCAGACCCAAACATCACGACAAGGTTTTCCTCACAGAAAATGGAGACACACCGAGCAAAAAGCCTCCTGGAGAGGTACCATGTGTCACTGCACTTTGGGAAGTGACACAACGGGCAGACATAAAAAAAAAACAACAACAAAAGGAATTCAGATAAAGATATCCAAACCTTTTCCCCTTGTGGAACGTTAATGTTGCTGTCACGCTGCAGTAATTCTAGCAGATACCATGCGTGCAGTATAAAAATGCAGTATTTCCACACAGGATGATGGAATAGATGTGGTAGAAAATTACAGTGACCTTTGCCCCCTACAGCTCAAGCCTTTCTATTTCTTCCAACTCTATTTTTCAGCTGTCAGGGCTACTGCAACCTTGAGCCTGTTATATCCTTCTATAACTCACATGACTAATCTTCTAAAACATAGCGTTTCTCTGAGTCTGCCACACATGCCTGTCTGGTACGTTGTGACTCGGGCAGCAAAGCTTTCAGTCAAGCTGTGAGCAAAAGTCTGCAGCGTCATCCCCTCTCTGACGGAACTTTGTGACCTTTGTGCATAACTGAGCCGCTCAAGGTCAGAGGTCAGCGGGAAGGGCAGCAGGATTCAAGTTCGGGGGGAGAGGGATGTCATCACTCTATCCAAGCGGGGAGATTGAAGCTCTGGGGATATGGACTTCCTGATCTCCCCCGAGGGCTGCACAGGCACATGGTGGGTGAGTGATGCCGAGCTCATAAAACCCCCGTGGGCCGGAGGCGCTACATTTCACAGTCTTCGTCATTTTGCTCCGGAGCATCTCCTGTGACTGTCAATCTGTGAGTCACACCCGGCTTCCCCTTTCCGTTAGACAGTCCTTCCATTCGTCTGAGGCTTTGACTGTGATGAAGCGAGATGATCATCTGTTTCTCCCACAGGACCTTCATTTAAATGGGAAAACCTATCACTGCAATAACCATAACTTAGAGTAAACCAGCTCAGAGTCGTTATCGATGAAATGAAGATGATAGCCGTGGAAGCCAATGTCATAGATTTTTTTAGATGATGTAGAACTGCTTTATTTCTGCTGAATGCTGAGGGCATTTCTAGTATTTTTACTATGGTACACCCCGTTTTTGATTTATGACACATTTAAACTGGTATTAATGGCGCTATAGAAAAGCGTACATTTGGCTATTATTCTTCTCCGATGAAAACAGCTGCGAGAAACTGAATTATGCTGCATGAGGTAGATATTTCACTGTTGTTTCCACAGCTGGAGAAACACACTGGGCTTTACGATTAGGCGTCTCCCCTTGCAGTCCCCAAGAGCTGACAAATATATTTTGTTCACCTAGAAAAAAACACTTAGTAACACTAATTTACATGCATGAAGAACACCTATGTGAGAATACACAGGCAGTGGGATCTCTTTACGGCCTCCTGTCAGTATTGTGAATAATTCATAATCTACTGTGCATATTTTCCTTCAGATAAATCACAGCTGTCCGCTGATGACATGACATGTCAGGAAGGATTTAAAGAAGATGTTTGTGCTGTTCTGATATGGTTGTCACAGTGAACCTAGTTGAAGATGTCTAATTTAAGTCATTCCATACAAATTGCATTATCGTCCTAATTTACAATATATGAAGCAGATGAAAAATGCACAACGACACACGAGGCAAATCATCACCCTTGATGACGTGTGTTCCTTTTTGCCAATAGACCACAGTGCCAATGGGCCATGAAGATGCCACACCATCACTTACTAACTTCAATGGCATGCTAATGATGTAGCCATTGCTTTAATTCTTTTTCCATCAGGAAAACTATCTAGCAGGCACCCAAGCACAAATATCATTTGGGTGCAATTCATGAGACACAAGCACATGGGCCAAGTCACTATAGAATGAGTTCGGAGAATGAGGAGAACGTGCAATTTCTAAATGTAAACTACAACTTTACTTTACTGTATAATGTATATCAATTATATCATTATATTAACATAACTTGTGAAGACCAAAAATGTACATTCTGCCATTTAAAAGTGGTGGATATATGAGCCAGTTTGACAACAGCTGAGATATAATGTAATAATAATAATAATAATAATAATAATAATGTAATGATAAGAAGATTCGTGTTTGCCAAAATTAAATTACACTGTTAGCAATTTTTTTCTGTTGCAGAGAGAGGGACTTAATAAAGGAGATTCATCTACTGTCTAGAGAGTAACACTATCTATTTATCTATTTTGTTCAACGTCATGAAAAAAGCAAAGATAGAGTTCTCCGGTTAAACATTTTGAATCGATAATAATTCATCAGATAAATTCCTTTGTAATTTATGCGGCTCTTCTTCGAGAGCAGGTATGTTGTTTCACTGAACTACCTCCTCGATGGCTGACTCTTTGTCTATAGCCGACAAATGAAGCCCTTCAGGGGACATGCTGCGGAATACATGACTTCACCCTGTCCATTCATACATAGTAATGTCCATGCAAGCATGTATTCAGTTACGCCAATATGTCTTCTCAGCACTATCTGACAAGATCACAATATAATGGCAACCAAAATTGGCTTATGGAACCAACGTGGCCAGCACATTGTATCGTGAAAAGGCAGAGCGGAGTTGGAAAAGCGCTTTGTGGGGGAAATTGAAGAATGCTGAGAATAAATGTTTGCTCTATAGGATGTGCTGGCCACAGTGTGCTGTGTTGGTGAATAAATGATGAAGAGGAAGAAGGCCCTGTCCTGCTGAGCTTGCCAGCTTTGGATAGCTTTGTGTGTGTCTGTGTGCGTGAAAAGCTGACAGGATAGGCGGCCCTCTGGTTTGTATTCAGGCCTGTTTCAATGTCAACATTTTTCGATATATTTGTGAAGATCAAAGATTTTTGCTCCGAGAGCAGATCCTCCTTTGCTTTCTCCAGGGGACAATTGTCTCGGCTACGAGCACTCTAATGCTTTTCCATGTCTCTGAATTATTGTACTATCCAGACTGAAGTAGGGTCGTCACACATGACCTGTACAGCACACCATGCACTCATTTTCAAGAACTCAGTTTTCTTAATATAAGAAGTCTGAATTTTTATTTTGAAAAAAATTGATGCTTGGCAGGTGAAAAGTTTATGTGCACATTCTCAGTTTCAATCTGACACCGCGCTAACATTTGCCCCCAGAATTCCAAAATAAAACTGCAGCTGACAGAAACGCCTTTGGCTAATTTTTTCCTCACAGTAAAATAAAAAAAATTAAAATAAAAAAATTGGGAAAAGTTTTGCTTTTACCAGATGGAGACATGACTCAGAGGATCCCAGTTCATTTTGGGTTTCTTTGCCACACTCGAAATGTGTGTTGATTTTTGAAGAGGCCTGCGACATGACGCACTTGCTCATACAAGGACATCGCTACGCGCGCTGAGTCTTGGTAGTGTGAATGCATGTGTGTCTACATACACACAGTATTATGATGAGCCACAGCGCTGTCACCTGCCACTGCATGTGGCAGCATTCCTCTGTGGTGTTGTCAGGGATGGTTGGGGGTTGGGGGTGCAGGGACAGAAGCAGCGACAGCATTCTTTCAGACTGCAGCAGGTGCTGTCAGCCCATTGTGTCAGCTCTCTGTCTCTCTCCACCTTCATTTTTCTCCGTGTCTTTCCCTATCTTCCTCTGTGGATGCCTCACCGGCTCCCTCAATACCTCTCCATCAACATGTAGCTCTTATTTACATTTTTGAATTCAGGTGGAAGCAGCTCTGTGGTGCTGTTTTGTCATTTTGTCTTCATTTTCTTGCACTTAAGTCAAAACATTTGAGAGGTTTAACGTAAGTAAACTCATGTCTTCGATCAGTCAGTAAGTTATATTGAAGAAGGAAATACTGGCGAATCTGAAATGTACTTAAATTGAAGTCATAGAGGTTATTAAGCAGCAGCTGTATTTTGCTATTTAAAGCAAGCAATGACAGCTGAAAGATTTATGGGATCATGACTTCTAATCAGGTGCAGGCATTTTTCATGATGGGCCAACAGATGGAGCACAAGTTCGACCACATGTAACATGTTTAATATCATCGGATAAATCAGCATGCATACCCAAGCCTTATTAATCTGCACTGTCACGCATTTCAGTAAACAAAGCCTACAGAATGCATAATAAACTCACCACAGCACTGAGGTAAATATATAGTAAATATACGGCCATTCATGGGGGCAAGTGTATAGAGAATTAAAGTATACAGAAGTCGTTAAGCTGACAGCTGTCAGTCAGTGTTTTACGGACCACGAAGGATTAGTCCGTGCTTTAACAAACACCTAATTACCCTCAAATGCTTTTCATTCATATTCTATGAATATTTAATGGTGCGCAGTAATGAAATTGTGTAGAAGAAAATTTAGCACTGAGGGGCTAAAAAACCGTGCTGAGGAAAACTGCATTTATTAAACCGTGCATGCCACAGCAGCATGAGACATGAGATGTGATGCAAGAGTAATCAAAACTTGGCAAAATTATTGACAGCAACAACGGCGCAGTAACAGTCACTCGCAGCTAAGGGATTTAAAACACGATGCAGTTCCTATTATAAATTTGTTTGGTAATTAGGATCCTAAATCCCACAGAAAACAACAATCAAGACTGAAACAACAAACCTAAAAATAAATCATTCGCATAATAAATGCTGTGCTGGCCAGAGACAAATCTACGGCAACTAGTAAAAATGGTAAACTGTATCGTTCCAGTGAACAGGGAAGCTAATGTTAGGCTGCCCAATTAGCGTCTTTTTCATGTGAAAGGCTTGTTCCCTGATTTTCAGCTGTGTTCACATGCATTGTCCTGGACAGTTATTGATCCAGTGAGAAATGAAAAGGAAGAAAATCAATAGCTTTTACATGAATGCACAACAAGCGGTTTGTGCAGGATGGGGCCAAAAGGATACCCATACAAGTGAATGCACACACGACACGACTAAAAGCCTGGAGATGTACATATCTCAAATCAGATCTAATTTATTTATATAGCGACAAATCAAACCCTAACAAAGTTACTTCAAGGCACTTTACACATAGAGCAAGTCTAGACCAAACTCTTAATGGAGTCGTTAAAGAGCCCCAACATATCTGTCCAAGAGCAAGCACTTGACGACAGTGGCTGGAAAAACTTCCTTTCAGAGTCAGAGACTATATTTATGAATTGCAGTGGAAGTTGCGCCCAGAACCAGCAGCCATTACCTCTGTGGGGGTGGGGAGATTTGGGCTACACTCCACTGGAGAGATTTAAAAGGTCTCTGGATTAAAGCCAGGGATTTCTTTTCTCCTGAGAATCAGTCTTGACAGCGACTTAGGTTTCCAGTGATACACACATTAAAAACATCGAAATGTATCTCTAACTTTCTGCATCTCTCCCTCCTCATTTTTTCTCTGCCTCTTCCCATCTCTCTCTCTCTCTCTCCTCTTTACAAATTAAGGGACACGCAGAGCAGTCATAGCCTTGTGACAAATTAGATCTAATTGACCCTTCATTATACTTGACCAATGCTCAATCAGGCCAGATAGAGACAGACAGACAGGCGGACGCCTGTTTAGATATAAATCTACAAGCCAATGTGCCGCCATGCCAGAACAAACAGATCATCCAAACCACCCACAATACCGCCCTTTGGCCGCAGGTCTCGACTGTCATTATACTTCTTCACAAATTTCTCTTGCTTAAGCTCACGTACTGTATCTGGCAGAACAAGGTTCCAACAAATCCACGACCAAAAAATGATGATTCATAACTAAAGTGTTTACTTCTGAAAGAGGATTAGACACATCATCCTATTAGTTCTTTTCCAATTCAGAATGTGTTCTCACCTTCCAATTTCAAGAAATTCCAGATAAAACTTGAGATAAACTGGGTAAGTTACAGCTAATTTCTTGCAACTGCGATAAGTTGAGAAAAAAAGAGCTGTTCAGTTGAAATGAGCTGAGTATCACTCCAGCCTTTATCATCTGCTGTTCTACGTAGGAGGAACTGTTTGCAGACAATAATAAGGCAGGTAACCACGGCACAAATGTCCTGTTGGTGTCTGATGCTTGAGCGCTTCTTTCTCTGTTCAATCTTTTTAAAAGAAAGAGCCACAAATCCTGAAAACCAAATTCCCGAAGAAAAGCTCTAGCCTGGCCTGTGAGAGCAGTAACAGCCACGGTTTCTAGGATGATATTCATATTTTAGTTCAGCATTTTTACGATTCTGAGAGCAGGTACAACAGAATTTGGCTCAATGTCCGTATTTTCATGTACCGTAGGATGACAAAGTTACCTACCTGCCTGTCTGAGTAGTTACCAAACTGATCCAATCGCTTCAGCGTGTCGTTTACGGTGCCGCTTTACGCTGTGAGCAGTCGTTAAAATACTTTTGCGTGCATTTCGAAATGCATTTAGTTTGTATGTTTGCTTTAATTGCTTATCATCGAGTGTTTTGGAGTGGAGTAGCACTAAGCTGAACTTGCGATTAAGGCACAAACACAGCCAAGACTGTGACATATCAAAAGCCTCTGTGAGTTACAGTAATCAGCGCAGAGCCTCGGGTGAGGCGGTGAGTAATTAAGGAAATTTGCTGGCATAGCTAATAGGTGGGCAAACGTTTGATTTCACTAACTCCTCTTCTCTTTGCCACTTCTCAGAGTGCATGGTGTGTGCGTGTGCGTCCATGTTTTTTTCTTTTCCCCCTCTGTTGTGCATAACCACAAGCCACCATTGTTGTTCATTAAGAGTATCATTAAGAGTCAATTCATTGTGTATCTCTTTTTTGTTTGTTTGTTCTGTTTCATTTCAGCTATATTCATCGTGTAAGCACGCACACAAACACACAGCTGTCAGTGTTGGGTGTGTTGGAACAGCGGCTGTCATAGGGACCCAATGTCAAAGCAGAGCTGGAGTCAGAGTTCAACCTGAAGGCAACTCCATCACTTCGTTTCCCCCCTTTCTTTTCATGAAAACAAAACAAAGGCCGGCTCTGACTCGTATTTATATCAGATCTCACCGATTTATGTTCATGATGGCTGTTGTTGTCTTTTTAAATCCGCATGTTAAGAAGAATGTGGTCTGATAAAGGAAACGACAGTCAGGACCAGCAGTTCTTTGTATGACACGTGTCAGGAAACCCATGGCCCCCCTAGCTCAGTGCCCGCGGCCATATTAGTCACTATAGTCACATAAAGACTGTCTTGCCTCTGCTTTGTCAGCTTGAGGAGTTGGATTACATCACATCTGAATCAGATTATTCTTCTCTGACCTTCTTCATGAAAATCAAATGAACGAGAAACACTCAAACACAGTAGGTACAACATGTAATGACCACATAAATGCGTTCCTTGTAACCAGTTTTTGCTTTGTTTTGGAGTCAGTGAACATAAATACAGAGTCTAGGCTCTCTATTGTATCCTCCTTTTTATATAAACTCTTTCCTTTATTGGCTTGTTAGAGTTTTGATTGCCAGGAATTTTGATCAAAGTAATATCACCACCCGGCATTTTGAAATAATAATAAATATATATTATTTAAAACTAATGAAAATACATCATTATTATGTTAATAGCCATTATTTTTATTTTTATTGATTCATTTACTTTGGAAAACGAAAAAATATATATAGATTTTAACCTCAGCGCTGCAAATAAAATAATTTGACTGTTCAATATTCTGAAAATGTTGTTGTGGTTAGGGTTATCAATCCGCGAATCCCTGATTTGGTCTCCTGATGTAGCACAAATAAATGAATTGAAATATTGAAACATACTTCCATTTAGAGGTCTGCACGTCCACAGAAGGAATCGTGGCAGTGAGAACAGCTTCTACTTGTCTAAAATGCTACTCTATCATTTTCCTTTCCATTAAAAGGTTACAACTCCCACCATGTTCCCACTAAAATGTATCGACTTGAAAAATAGTGAACAAGCATTCCTCAGTTTCAGAAATTTAACAGAGAATAGCCCTATAATGAGAAATAAAGGAAGTACAGCATGGTCCTCTGAACACTGGGATGGACTGCTTCAGGGCTAAGAATCGCACTCCTAAATGACGTTTTTAAATTGTAATGAATGTATTCCATTTTCTCCAGGCTGTAAGGCTCCATCCAGCCCAGTGTCTCTCCCTTTTGTACACATAACTACCGAACTATTGAATGTTTGTCTACACAGCGCTATGTCAAATCCACAATGAGTCATACATTATGGGAGATGTAACCCTGAAATGGAAATCGGTTCTATTTGTGTAAAATGTTGAAAGGATTGCATCACTGAAGTTTTGTATAACTGAGCCACGGCTGCCCCTCCTTCAACCGCACAAACACATCAAAGCAGTTGTGGGAGACTGAACGCAGCCGACGGTCGACGAGGTGAGCGAACCCTGCAACTGCTGCCACGCTAAAATGCAAAGTAGAAAGCTGGAATTACAAGGTCGAAGAGTCCTGGAACAGGTTTACAACCCCGATCTAATCCACACATCTAATGAGGAACAATCAGCTTATACTCTAAAGTCAAGCCCGCAGTACCTGGACGTGTGCAAATGGAGCACAGTAGACGAAACGATTCAAACTGAACAAGAGGAATATTAACGAAGCTAGAAAGGCAAAAGGTAGCAGCATTTTAATAAGGCTGGAAGAGGCAGTCTCAGCATGCTCTATTGATGTACTCTCTCTGTCACATGACCGCTGTGGCGGCTGTTCTGCTCTCCAAGTGAGGATGTGGATGCTGTCCAACAGGAGCGATGATTACATCCTCAAACAGCTTCCATAATGAAGCACTGGCCAGCGACAATGACACTAGATTACTTCCAGACAGTTTCACATACTTGCCGTACGATGTAACCAAATATGCGTTTTTCCTTCCTGTGTGTGGTAAAAGGATTTCTCAGGGGGTAGGCAGCCACCTCAGATCTCTAATTATCTCTCCACTTTTGCTCTGCTTAACATCCAAATTTCATCTCATTGAACTCCTTCCCTTTTGGTCACGTTATCATAGTTTCTACGCTTGTCCCTCCAGCTCTCTCCCCCACCACTAGATCAAATCAATCACACCTCCTTAGCTGTGTGAAGTTTCCCTCTTCACGACGCCTGCTGCTATGATTAAATGGACATGAGACAATCTTGTGTGACCTATCCATCATTGCAAGTCTCACACAGCATACACGCAAGCCATTGGATAAACCATAGTAATGAATGGTGATCTGGTTTGGCATTTGCAATATAAATTACTTTGTTTGGCTGAATGTCAAAGTGGAAGTCAGTATGAGGGGGCTTTTTATGTAGACTGACATGGCACTGCATCTGTACTATCAGTTCATCCTTTAGCTTCAGATCAACGTTCCTAATTTAACATGTATTGTTCTTTAAATTATAAATATATTCTCAGTTTCTGTGCAGATAGCATGTGAAATGAAAAATAAATCTCTCTGTCTCCCTTCGCTGCTGCATCATTGTTTCCTCCTTTCCTCATCTGGCGTATGGCTTCATTTTCCATTCCCCCCTGTTTTGTTTTGGATTTTTAATTTCTTACTTGAATCTCTTTGCCTTGCTCACCTTGAAAGATGTCCTCGTGTCACCTTCTCCCCCACTTCTTCCTGTGTGAGAGAGTATCTGTTTCAGAGCCAGGAACTCATAGAAATGCAGCTAGTGGACAGAAACGAAACATTCACCACCACCTCTTAGCCTCAACTCCCCCACCCGCCTTCAGAGGGATCCATGCTGTCTAGATAGATGTGAATGAAGGTCATCTTGTAGCTGACTAAGAGCCAAACACATTGCTAGTCCTCCTTAACAGTTCAAATACTGGAGAACTGCCCTGTTCTCGCTGCTTAAGCTCTGTATACAACTGTGTGGGCAATCAGCACAGACATGGTGGGAGTGTACATAAGCGTGCAGACCGATCTAAAGTTGCATGTGGCCCCATTATTGCAGTCAGTTATTGATCCTGAGCAGGTGACACCCGACGCGATGTGTAAAGTGCACGTTAAAATGCCTGGCATAACAGAAAGGCAAAAAGGTTGAATAAACATAAAGTGAACATTTTAGTGGAATGAATTCATTACAGCATTAGTGCTGCAAAACCCTCCCTTCCCTTTCAGCAATGACCATATTATGACTGCAGAAAGGCAAATCCCCAGGCCCGCGCACAGTGAATGCTCGGGTTTCTATGCATTACATAGCCCTCTGTATGTCCACACTCCCTCTCCACCGAGGCTTTTCAACATCTCTGCCTTGCATAGTAAGAAAGAAAATTAACAGGGCAAATCGGTCTTAATGAGTCTAAATCCGCTAATAAAGAAAATGAGCCCTCAATCAGTCAATGAGGCAGTTTTTATTTCACCCTCTCCCTCCCAAATGCTCTGAAGTAATGTAAGAGAGGACCTCAGGGAAGACTTGGCAGATACAGTGCTTGCAGTATGTGTTCATTCTCTTTCATAAACCCTCTCCTATTTCATACATTTCCAAAGAGCATCACGTTGTGCAAGAGCTCTCTGCAGGATGTGCTATAACTGATTGTGTACATGTCCCAGGTTCTCTTCTCTTCTCTTCTCCAAAAGACGTAAAACAATCATCATGAAAAATGGATATTATAGATAACAGTAATTTTTTTTCCCCCTTGGTTCATGAAATGAGCTTCTGCTGATACATCAGTTGGCCTCAAGTAGAAAACACTACAAGCAAGCAAGCTTAAATATCAAGTCTATCAAGAGATAAAATGTGCTGATCATTTTATCCTGAGCGTCACGTTTTAGACGGACTGAAGCCACTAGGAGTGTTGAGGGCTCTACAGAAGTGCATTTCACGCTTGATTAAATCATTACACAATAATAACAAGGTTGTGTATTGATCTGCATTTTGGCAAGAGCGTCATATATCGATCTGCCTTTGATTATCATGAGGGTCGTTTATTGACAGCTTCCAAACCAGAATCAATCCGTGCCCTTAACATAGTTCAATAGTATGCTGCCTCTGCCTCAACCTCCTGCTCCTCTTCATCTTACTTACTGAACCAAAAACAAAAGGGAGAGGATAGGAACTGAACAACGGTTGACGTTACAGCAGTACCTTTAGGACTAGACTGTGGGTTGTTTTAAATGTTTAAGACTGGTGCCAATATGTTACCTGAGCGCAATGCTATCTATCTATCTATTTATTTATTTAACTTTCGACAATTTGAGAACTATAAATTTGTTTCGACAAAGCATTCTGATTTGGGATCAGAAAGAAAAAAATAACTAAGAATCTGAACATCCACTCAATGGCATGTTTGGATATTAACAGTCTTCAATATCTGAGTCTACAAAAGGAAGGAGTTGAATATACACAGCAATACTAGTAGACGGTAAATATCACACAGAAATTATTCCCAATTCAGAAGATACCTGTATGTTGTGTGTGTGTGTGTGTATTGTGTGTCTGCAGTGCAGCCTCAGCACCCAGATGAAGTGTCCCTAATAGGATCCCTCAGGGATTCCTCAGCAGCTTTCCACAGCAAACCTGCACACTGTCAGTAGTCAGCACTGACAAAGCTGGAGTCCAAAACTAAAGACGGGACATACTGCCTCCCCGTACCCCCACCTCCCTCTCTCTCTCACACACACACACATTCTTGTATTAAGCACAAACAAATATACAACCATCAGTCATCAAAATGCATCAGGCAGCTTCCACCGGAGTGTTTCGGAGTCTTGAGATGACTTAGACAGTCACAATTACTGTCTCTAACTGAAAGTCTACAGCCTCGTCTACCTTCACAGTAACAAGATACGTCCTCGCTCCTCTTTCACCAAACTTGTGCTCCAATTGTTCGTCTCATTTTCCCTCCAACACAAACACAGAAACAGACGGGTAATTTTAATGAGCTGCCTTACACAGAGCTGTTTGTATGTAATTTCCTTGACAGGTAAGACGTGGTGAGAAGTGGGCTTTCAAAGCCACTGACGTGGTCTTCATTGCACCAGATAAGCACAGCAATGAGGAAAATAGAGGGCACATAAATGTATGAATAATGGCAACATTAATTTAACCAGTTGCTTTCTGCGGCCTAATGACATCACCAATGGTAGAACTGGAGGTGAAATAGGTTCAGATGGAGTTGTTTATGTGGGCTGTACAGAGGATGGAGAAACATTAGCTGGCAGAATCACACTCCCACTGCAACATAATGTGTCTCAGAGGCTGAAGGACTGACTGGTGGACATTATAAAATGTAATTAAGCAGCTTCTCTCTCTAGCTAATTGGAGATTGTAAGCGTGATAGTCATTAGAAGCTCCCATTTCCTTGTCTGTGCTGCACATCAAAAAAAAAAAAAAAAAAAAAATTAAGGTTGAATCAACTGGAAATTTCTGAAAGCTGAAAGAAGACAAATCACTATGATACAATGTGAATTTATTTTCCTATTGAGACCATCCCGCCAATTATCTCTGCCAGCTGGCTTTCACTGTCACTCTCCCTCCACTGTTCATCTGATGCATAACAGAATAATCTAACAAATCGATGTCTTTTAAAGATCAGTTGAGTGGGAGATAAGGGCTAATCCTGTCAATGCATTTGTGTGACCAGACAGCAGCAGAGATAAGATTCTTACAACAGACTAAATATCAAATTGGAGACATTAGAAACTATCCAGAGGGCCGGTTCTCGGTGTAAAGGTGACATACAGCACCAACTCCTGTTTTACTACAGCCGCGTTGATGAGCATCTTTTGTCATCTTAGTAAGGCTTTCATAATTTTTGTTGCTTATTGCAAGCAAGAAACGTCCCTTGGCCTCTTTAGAGGCCTTTATATCACTCCGAGTGCAGAGTATTAAAACCTTGAAAGACTTGCAGCTTAGAGAGTCAACAGCTCCAAAAGGTACGGATAAAGGACACATCATCCTGCTAAAAGTGACTTGGCATGAGATCAATGCTGCCCAGCTAAAATAAGCTGCCGCCATGCCTGGGATGATTTCAATATGGTGTAAATGGTCTACTTAAGGCTGAAGCAGCCTGGAAGTAAAGAAAAGTAAAACCATGCCTTCTGTCGCTCTCTCTTCTTTTTTTTTTCTTTCTTTCTTTCTTTTTGCTGCTGTGACAGTTCAGCCAGAAATATTTAACTAGAAAAGATTCCTTCTTTTCGACCTCACTGCTTGATTTGTGCTCCAATATGCATTGTCAGCTACAAGGACTTCCCTTAAACGTGACAAAGTAGAGGCATTTTCTTTTTTAAGAAAGCAACAACAAAACACCAGTGCTCCCCTTGGGCAGGATACAGCTGCTCCAATAACTTGACCTTCCACTTTTCATTTTGCAATCCAATATGGCTTCATCCCATGAGAAAGTCGTAAATTCCCTTTAATAATTTCTGCCAGCTCACAGTTGCAAATGTTTGCACTCTCTTTGATTATTATATTACTATTATAGGGTTTTAAGTGCAGACTGGCAGTTGTAACGGAGGGATGCAACATAACAAAATGTGAAGAGTTTTGAATGCACTGAAGGAGAAATATATATGTAATATATGAAAAATATATATGTAAATATATATATGCACACACACGACAAACCGGTATGCCCAGGGGAAAGATTACAGGTCTTTGTTGATTAATACACATTTCCCAAAAAAAAAACAACAACAACAAAAAAAAAAAAAAAACAACCGAAGCTGTTACCACTGAGGTGGATGCTGTAACATCGGCCTAATCTGTATGCTTAATTGAGCAAGGAGTTGAAGATCATTATGTATTCAGCATACACTGCTGTGGATAAGAGCATCGGGTAAAAAATAATAAAAGTAATAATAATATTAATTAATGTGACCAGCTGCATGAAGGAGTCTGACTGTCTCTGGCTGTTTACATCAGATGCCTCCCTGATGACAGAGCTATTCCCTAACACCTCCAATCTTTATTCAGTGGCTCAGGTTCTTTACTTTTCTGACCATGTGCGTGTTCGCGTGGTTGCAGCCCAAGGACATCCATGCAAAAAAATGCACTGCTTATCTAATGCCTGAGTGTATGTTAGTGTGCATGCAAAGTGTGTAAGAGTATGTGTTGTGTTGTGTGTGTGTGTGTGTGTGTGTGTGTGTGTGTGTGTGTGTGTGTGTGTGTGTGTGTGTGTGTGTGTGTGTGTGTGTGTGCCTGCTCCTGCTCCTCCTCCTCTGAGCATCAGATACTTATTCTCAAGGTCACAAATTAGGCCAGGTGGCCATTCAGAAAGATTAAAGACATGTTCTTAAAAAAAAATAAGACACCTTTGATTTATCTTATCATGCCAGTAGCCATAGTGATCTCTCCTGTACAAGGGCAGCTGTAAGAGGTTGTGGGGCTGGGCTTTAAGCAGACACCCAAGAGGTATGAGGCTAGACTCACTCTCTCCCAAACCATTCGACGTGTTACATGGTTGGTGAAAGTCAAGGAGGGGATGTGAGGAGGAAAAAGTGCAGGGCAAAGGAGAGCGAAAGACGACGGGAGGAAAGATGCGAAGTGTAAGTGAGACAGAGACATTAAACCCCCACTAGTCCCCTCTGACAGATGCTAGCTAGGGCTGCATGCCAGGGAAGCGCAGTCTTAAGGTGACAGGCTCTGCCATAGAGAACAAAATTGATAATGCCATATGGCTGGAAGAGCACGGCTGCAAATTCCAGTCACGACACCATGAACCAGGAATAATCCTCCTGCTGTTGTAGGACGTGGCTTTATTGCCCTGTAAGACTGGAAGGAGGGTGAGAGGGAAAAGGGAACGGAAGAGAGGTGGAGGAAATGGAAGAAGGAGGGGCACGCTGAAATGATCTACTTCACCCCCCCCACCCACCACCACCGCCACCATCACCATCACCCCTTGTTGGGTGCTGGACAGAAAAATACTCCATCCTGTCTCTCTTAACTCTGGAAGATTTCTGTGAAAAACCCGTGCTTACAGTTTACACCAAAGGGAAGGCAGATGGAGCTGCAGAGCAGGAAGTGTGTATTGTCATGTTTAAGCTTGAAAGACACGGGAATTGTGCAAAATGCAGACCAGTGATGGGAAGTTCTTTTTACTGACACTGAATACTGATTTGTAAAATGAACAAATCTTTTTTCAACCCGTTCGCTCATTTCGTTTGTTGGAACCAGTGTGGTGCTGTAGCTTTCATTTGAGTAATGACTGAAAAAGCACTGAAGAGCAACATGGTTTGCTTCACTTGGCATATAATACACAATTTTGCTTTTGTTAAACTACTGAGCACTCTTTTGGGCCAAAACCTATTGAAGCTGAATTTACTGATTACTTCCTTTGCTGGTAGGAGAGCGCTCCGCCTATCATTAAAAAACTTCTCATTCTGTGATGGCTGTTCACTTTAGCCTACCTGGTCACTGAAGACCCGAAGTGTATGAATTCGTTCCAACAGAAAGGCAAATTAAACCTCCATCCCATAGCTACATAACTAACCTTAACTTAACTAACATCAGATAGCTCTCCTCACCTGTAATAACAGCACTGGTCATGTTGCTGCTGTAATCACGTGAATAATGAACGAAAGACCAGAACACCCGTAGTTATGACTCATGAACAAATCACTCATTTCTGCACTAAGCCTGCGCAGCGGCCATGAGACAAATGAACGAGATTCAGATCCAGATTCAGAGACCCACCCCCGAAGACCCTACTCTATGAGCCGTGAACGAATCAGCCATTCCTACACAGAGAATATGCGTCAGAAAGACCAGTTTGTGAACGAATCTGAGCCTGCGGACCAGGAGAAAAAGAACGAAACACCCACTGAGAGGACCCGTTGCTCCAGAGTCAAACAAAAGATTAGCTCAAAATGAACGACACATCACGAATGCAGACTCACAGTTAAGTTTTCACCCAGGTACAAAAAGGGGGCTGAGCGTGACGTGGGGAGATGTTGGGCCTATTCTGTGGCGAGAAGCAATTAATTTCTAACGTGCAGCAGCAGGAGCTGAGAGGTTAGACTTAAATAGAGTGGGGCCAGCTACAGAGACAAGGCTTAATTGTTTGATTGATTGGCTGCGACTGCAAGGCATATTTCTGAGGCCCCTGCGCGCCGATCAATGAGTCACTGAGCCCCGCGCCAAACCTTGCAGCTTCCCGGCCTCGCAATTCAATTAATGCGGAGGCCTTGGTGGCCACTGCCTGTGATTGTGTTACAGCCCTGGAGACAAGCCTCTACTGCTCCCCCTCTTTATTTCTCACTAAACTGGGAGCTTATTGCGGCAGATGCAAGCAAGACAGCAGGATGCCTTCAGAGCGGAGGGGCTTAGAGAAGGAAGCAAAGCGGGGGGGGCTTTATTAGATTGGTAAAATACACTACATACTCTATCGGACACAAATCCAGTTGTCCTCCTAATCTGTCATTTAAACAAATTATCTTAGCTGGTGATGCATCAGCAGTATCACTGCTCTCTAGGGGTTTGATTTAAGGGGGGAGGGATGAAGGAATGGGGAGTGGGAGGCGCAATGATGGAGGGCTGAGGCTAATAGAGACATGGGAGGGAATGACACTTTGTCATGAAAGCAATGGAGGGAGGAAGAGACGGTCGGGGGGGGGGGCAACACTTTTTTCAGGATGTACATGTTGAGGTCATTTTCAGATATTCACCTCAGCCTTGATTAAATACTGAGACTCCTCCCATTGCTGGCATGCAACTAAACTGAATGTCTGACAATTCAATAATACCACAATGTAACAATTGGACCAAAGCAAGAGAGAGAAAGAAATGGAGAAAATAGACAGAAAATGTTGGGAGAGCAGATTACTGCAGTGGAAGCAGTGTGTGCTGTCTTTTAAAGAGGCATGTGGCGGCTCTGACATGATGCTTGCTCTGTGTTAGGGTCAAGACCGAATCATTACTGACGACTGACAGGTTCATTGAAGGGAAGACACAAAGATACACAGAAACCCACAACTCGGTGGATATAGTGCATTGTGTGCCATGGAAACAAACACAAGTAAAAACAAACTGAAGAAGCAGCAGTTGAAGAAGGTTGGAATACAATGAAGCTTAAGGGTCGAGCAAAAACTACAGCACCTGATGCAAAACAAGGAGCACGCAATATTTAATTAACACTGAAAACTAACAATGCATGCGGTGCTTTATTGTACAAAGTGACAAAAATAACAAACTACGCGTTTGATTAAGTTTGCAAACATCCACTATTACAAATCCTGCATGTGTGAATCCCTTTTACCCGAACTGTGAAGACCCGCTGCTGAATCGCTACATCCTTCAAAGTTTAAAAGACATCTCAACTGAAAGAACAAAAAATAGCATGATTTTTTAATTTGATTTATATTTGCGATTCAATAGAGTTTTCAATTGAATCTCTCATCTAATCAGCTCAACCGGCAACTACAGACCCCCGTAGCTCCAGGGAAATGTGTAAATGAAATGGAAGGAATGGTGTAATTTTTTTCTGGTTGCCGATAAGGACTGTGAATTAATTATCCCAAACATACTGTAGTGGCTTTAAACAGAACAAAGACATTAATACATGCATGGGCATCGGGCTGAATGACATCAAAATAACAGATGCATATAGCATCTGCTCTTTCACTGATACACACCGACGCAGTTACGGGGGGAAAAAAAATCCACCAGGGTAATGAACTTGGAAAGATTTTACCATTTACATGCTCATTCCTCTACAACTCCTGGCTCTATATACAGGATGGCAGACACTGCTGAGAATGGCTACTGAAGCCTGACAACACCTGGAGGAAAATGATCCGGTGCCTTATTCTAATTAATTCTCCAGTAAGTACAGGAGATGTGGAAGCTTTTCAGAACAGAATTAGCTGTCAGGACCTGACGAACGATTGCTGATTATACAGTGAAACATCCTTTTTAGGGTGTTTGCATTATATCCTGAACTATTCAAATCTGAGGTCACAGTCCAAATCACATGTTGTGTAGCTAACTGGATGTGATGAATAGGCTAGATTTCGGTTGTCCATTATTCCAATACTTGTTTTACAACAATTCATATTCTCCCCGGTGGTTCTCCTTTACTAAATCCATATTCCAGTGTATTGTAAAAATGCTAACATGAGACAAAATGCTGATCAGAGAGGCACATACACGTTACACATGGGTTCCTATGAGAGCACTGATATGGAGATCAAGACAAGTCTCAGAGGCCCGTTGCCTCCCTTTGACTCTCCAACCTCTGGAGCTGTGTTCAATAGGCCCACCTCATCCCATACTCTACATCTTCTGCACCTTCAGCTCCCTCCGTACAAGGCAGGGAAATGCTGAGCCTTCACTATCCGACTCTGCCAACTCAGATATGCAAAGGGTCAAAGCACAAAGGTCGCCTTTAAATCAAGACCTTTGTGATTTGTATGACAGTGGCTTCCTGCACAAAGCTTTGTTTCCTACCATGTCCAGCAGTTTTTCCTTAGTAATTCAAACTATACTTTTCTCATTAACCTCCTCTTCTCGTGCTCTAAGATATCTCCCAGGGTGCAACATGTTATGTGAGGCAAGCATTAGCACTCCATTCAACCTAGAAAAGGAACAGCAGTAATTACTGAAAATTTGATCAGTAGTTTGTTTCATGATGTTTATTTTTTCTACATTTGAAGAACTCAGTTATTTGTTGTGAATGACTTATTTATTAAGGTTTTTATTCCCTTCTTCATAGACTGGATGTTAATTTGATCTTAATATGAGGCTAGTTTCCAGTTAATGGGTACCAATGATAGAAAATGAATAGCATGTAATCCCTAAAATTAAAAAAATATTTCTATGTAGATAGCACAATGCCAAACTCCACAAAATGTGCAGAATAAAGCTTGCTGTTCCTGCCACGATAGCCTTCAGGGTTTGCATCTCTGTTACTTAAACTGGTCCTGAACAGAGCAGGTGTTTCTGTCAAACTTAATCCATTATCCTAAACCTGACAGGCAAGCACTTAGTTAAACTGATGAGTAATACAGGCAAATACACAGACATTCAGCAGCATGAGTCACATCTTCTCTCTCTGAATTTTATCAGTCTCATTTCCAGTAACACAAGAGTGGGTGGTGGTTAATGAAAGTAAAAGGCTCAATGTGTCAGGTCAGGCACAGTGATGCCAATCATACAGGTTTCCAGGAGGAGACTCTGACCAACAGCCACGTCCACCACAAGACACCCAGCGACACATCTCTATTCACTGATAACAGAACGGGCTAAACTAATTATTTTCCTGACCATATCTGACACTTGGGATTCTCTTTTTTCTGGCTGTAAGGGCGCCAGCAGTCAAAAATAATCAGCTCCCCTGCCAGAGCAATAAGCAGCAACTCCACAAACAAATGCAGGGAATTCATTTTCTCCTAATTGCTTCTGTGCATTGAATAAGTGTGCAGTTTTTAGGCATGCTGTAGCAGAGCACTTCTCCACTCTCGATATGGCATACAGCATTTTTTTCCTCGTCAAGTGGCAAAAAAAAAAACAAAAAAGAAAAAACAACAACTGTGTGGAATCAGTCGGGGTTCAGCTCAACACACACATGCAGACTCTGGGCTGAGATGGTGTGTGTGCGCACACATGCCTCTATACTCTTCTTAAAGACAGCCATAGCCCAAGTGGCTTCTGAAAAATGAATGCACAGTGTAATTGCCCTGCTCTCCCACTTGCAGTGCTTCTGCAGTCGCTGCCTTATGGCAATGAACTGTGACAAGGGAATTCAGGAGGAATGGGCCTGCTGCAAGAGCCATTTCTACTGTCTCTAATTGTCTGTCATCCCGAGCTGATAGGCAGCAGGACAGTGACAGACAGTGCTGATCACTGAGATGGGACACAACTGGACTCTGCTGAAAGGAAACAATCTGAGTGAACCATTTTACGTAAGACTAAACACCGCAGGAAGTTACCAGCAGTGGTGGGAGAAATATTCAGATTCAGATCAATTGAAGTTAGAACACAACATACAAATACTGTATTCAAAATGTATTTGTTAAAAGAGAGATAGCACCCAATGACATTTTTAACACAGCCCTAATCACATCCCTTCAACAACTGTTCAAGGGATGAGAACTGGGTTGGGAATTGTTTATTTTCTCACCGCCTCCGTCTAACCTGTATACTTTGTAAAGTCAGCTGAATGCTCTGTGTGATATTTAAATGTATTCTAAGGCTTGTGTTATATTTACCTCCCTGATACATGGGATGACTCTCATTCGCCTGCTGTGTTGGCGTGGAGCCTGGCTGAGTCCATACTGAACCGAAGGATAATGCAGAATGGAAAACACCTGTCTGACTTGTTTAAACACACCACAAGAGACCGAGTTGACAGTGAGGAGCACCCAGGTCAGTGTGAGGCAGCTGAAAATACTGCAGGCTTCTGATGTGTGATGCTGAGTATGAAAAAAATATGCGTGTTTGTGCCATCGATGTGATGAATAAATGTATTTGTGAATGTCTTTGCAGGCTGATTACTTTTAAGCTTATTCCTTGTTTAGCATTTTTTTTCCCCTTCCTCTTTCTTTTTACTATGTAGTGTTTCTTTCTTTTTATGCTTTGCTCATCGCCGTCTCTCTGGCCCCCTGCTGAGACAGGAGCCATGGGTTTTCTCTGTTTCATATCTTTGAGGATTTGTTAGCCAGGACAACAGACACGCGAGCTCACTGGCCCAGCCCGAGCCAGACCCTGAAAGCATGGGGGCTCTTTAAACCTTCCATGCAGTCCAGGATGACAAGCCACCCTCCCTTCTTCTCCTTCTCATCTCTAAGACGGTTGCTGTTGTTTTAGCTGCATTGCAGTCATCTTGAACACATTCATATTTCACTGGGGAAAAGAAGATAGATCGAAGAAGAAAAGGCAAATGAGGACAGCACTAGAGTGGAGGAAAAATAAAACCCTAAGCAAACAGAAAAAAAAATAACAAGCAAGAAAAGGACTAATGAACAAACTCAGAGGAGGAGTTTTATCTCTGCGTCATTAGTGGGGCATAAAAATTGGGTGCTCATTAGTCTCAATCACCATTAAACACAGAAGGGAGCGTGTTGCCCGTCTCTAATCAGTCGACATAAATGAAACAAGTCATGGACAGAATGTTTCCCGACCACTCTTGGCTTCACTCGGCTATTAATTGGACACCTCCCTCTTACTATTCATGTTTTTCAGAAGTGCACAAATTACATTCCTGCGGTCTTTCCATTGAGAGGACAGCAGGCAGTAACAGCTCCTAGAGCTGAGCTGCAGCAGGTAACGCATTTCCCTGGTATCCACGAGGAAGGAATTAAATAAGATGGACCTGACATTGTGAGACAGTTGACCTATAAATTCACAAGTGGGCCATAGGTGAGGCGAGGGGAACAGATGCGGGGCGGGGGGGGTGAAGCATGTAGGATTAAAAGAAAAGTCCAAAGAGAGCGAGGAAAAAAATAGAAAGTGAGAGAAGAGGAGAAAAGGACACCCAGACGATGAGACGTGGAACAAGGGTGTGTCCCGTTCGGCCCACTTTTCCCCAGCATCTCTATGAATGTGTAGCTGGTGTGGCCCTAATCCTCTCTCAGACTGACACCATTCCTGCCCCCCCCCCAACACACACACACGCACACAGTATGTTGTTTTCCTCTCTTCAGTACTTTTACAAGATAACAGGAGGGATGTGCAAAGAAGATGGTTTTTCATGCAGATAAAATGCTTTCATTATTTTCACAATCACTGCAGAGATTTGCCGCAGCCAAGAGCCACAGATAGAGGCAAAGTGAGTGATAGGGGAGATAGAGGATGGAGTGGCAGCAGGGAAAAAAATGATGAAACAAGTGTTAGAAACTGGCAGCAGGTTGCGAATCACACTGAGCCTATCTGTAAATGTGATTAAAGGCCAAACGCTGGTCGTGCATAATGTTTAACCAGCATACTCTATATACGGTGATTTCCAGCAAGACAGTGCCTCTCATCTGTTCATAGACCTCGGTGATCCCTCAAACATGCATATATTGCAGATAGCACATACTTCTAAGGAACTTTAAATCAGGGCAGGTCTGCTAGAAAGATATTGTTTATTGGACAGCACGTGCACCTCTGAATAGGTGGCCCATCTAAAAAAGTTTGTCAGTGATCTCTGAGCAACACCGTTCAGATCAGATTATTTAAGACACACCATGCATCCCTTTGCATAAAAAAAAAAACAACAGCTGTTGCATTTTTCAACAACAGAGCGTGTGTTACTGCATTGCTGTTAAGTCAAATTTAAATGAATAAAAAAAATAAAAATCATTCGTTGTGTGGCATAACCTGTGATCGACAAACAGGTGACTCGCAAAATGCTAATTTAATCACTAATAATCAGCAAACAGAGCGACTTGCTGTCAGGATGAATCATCCTGGGGTACAGGCCCGTAACTGAGTGGAGAGTGGTGCAGAATACATTGTATCCATGCCCTGATGCATTCACTGCTGCTGTGGGAAAAAAACAAATTAAACTGTAATTTACCTTGAATTAAAAATAAAAACTTCTAAGCCGCCTTACAATGTGCCGCTGATGTTCAGTGCTTTGATACTTTAAAGTAAAGTCTCTGCAGATCAAATTACTGCCAGTTATGTTTTTGAAGTGTGGAGGAAAAGTGGGAAAGTCCTGGCTCCAGAGGCATTTTGGGAGAAATCACAGTGCAGAAAGGGGAACAGTCGTGGAGATCAGCATTGTGGCCATATCCAGAAAATTAGATTAACTGAATTAGAGGGATTAGATTAACTACAGCTGGATTGGACCTTATGCCTTAAAGAAAAAGAGGAAGATAGAAGAAGACAGAGGGGGTACACGAAGTGCTAAAGAGAGAGAGAGGGGGAACAAGGAAAGGAGGATAGCCAGCAGAGTAAGATATAAGGAAGTTTCTTTGGGAGTTGGGTTGAAAAGTCATATTGCGGTAAAGAGAGAGAGAGAACAGCTCAGCAGATTTGGGTATCCTGGGTAACTTTTAGGGGCTGGCACTGAAATGAGCAGCTGACACTGTTGCAGCCGGCCCTCGCTCCTAAAGCTTCAACTGAGTCCTGCTGCTCTGCAGAGTCTGCTTAAGCTGCAGTGCCCCTCAGTGGTCGATCGCAGGCACAGACAGGCTGAAGGCCGGACGGCTGAGCAGGATGATTCATTCATCCATTCATCTTCATCCGCTTTATCCGTATCCGGGTCGCGGGGGCTGCTGGAGCCAATCCCAGCTCACACTGGGTGAGGGCGGGGTCACCCTGGACAGGACACCAGTCTATCACAGGGCCAACACACAGAGACCAACAACCACTCACACTCAGACCTACGGACGGTTCAGAGTCACCAATATGCCGCCTTGCCGCCCTCTGAGCAGGATGACAACAAGAAAATTCAACTGCACATAACTAATGAGTATTAGCCTTTGTTGCAAAAATCCAAACGCTATAGTCTGATTATATGAACCTATTGGCTCACATGTTCAGATTTAAACAACCATGATTTCATGTTTTGGTAGCAATTGCCTAATTTTTCTTACATTATTTGACCTGTGTTGGCCTCTTCCTCTTCCAAAGTGTCACAGAAACTGAGATGCGAGTTTAAAAAAAAAAGAAAAAAAGGTAATAAAACAAAAGTAATTTACATGAACAGGGTTAGCGGTATGGTGTGTGTGTGTGAATGTATAGCAGAGAAAGACAGCTCCCACCAGAGGGGATAACTCCTAAATCAACGTGATTAACTCACATTAATTGCTGCCCCCTGCTGTCAGTGCTGCAGTTGTCGTTATTTTCCTGATACACAAGCTTTTGGCCGCCACCTTTTTGCCCAGAGGATAAATCTCAACTCCTCATCACAAACTCCTGCTGCCTCACAGCTCCACATTGCAGTTACCTCCAGCCCAGACACAGCAGCAACAGTAGCAGCAATAGCACGTACGCGCACACACACACACACACACACACACACCACAATCCTCTGGTGGAATTTGGAGAGAATATTAAAAAGACTGTGGCGAAGTATCACAGACAAACAAGACACGACGTATTTTATTATGAATTCTCCCTCCTGCATATTCCATGGTGGGTTGGCGGCTTCACACAGCCTGCACTGCAAAACTGTAGGGCGTAGTCTGAATACTGATCTCCTGCCTCAGCGAGCAGGGACAGATCAGAGGCTCCTTAGAGCACTTTAACTGGACTACCCTTCACACAACAGAGAATATTAACGGAACTTGTGAAATGATGTTGCCAATAAACATACTTTAGAGAAAAAAAGGGAAATTCAATTCACTCAAGGTAAAGGCCCTTCAAAGTGATTCAGGTGAAGCCAGATCTCCCAAAGAACCTCATCTGGTTACAGATGAAGGTAAACAGAGACGGACTGGGGCTTATAGTAAAGGATGATAAATGATCTGCAATCAGTCAAACCTAGTGAGGTGCTTTTAATGTGCATGAGTGTGTTCATGTCAACTGCGTTACTCTGCTCAGCCTCATAAGAGTTTAGTGGGAATATGGGTGTGTCATTAATATCTGTATCTGTATGAAAGGATTTAAAATAAAGGATGATTTAAAGCACATTTATGTTAATTGTACCTGTTCGAGCAATAAAGGAGCTGAATGGATATACTGTCCCCGCCAAAGGCCTATATTTAAAGATTAATACACAAATATGTGACAATTTCCCCCTCGAGAACATGATTTCTAGTTCAGGTGAGGCTATTAATTTGAAACATTCAAATAAAACCATCATTATATATTAAAGATTGAAATTCCCGGTTAGTGAGCACTGCTGCTCAGACAGACCTCAGACACCTCAGTCTGAAATTCTCACAAAAGCGATCAGGGAGAAGAAAGTTTGAATCTGACGAAGGTCTACACCTGTGCTGCGTATATATCGCCAGTGAAACAGAGAAATTCCGCATTTCGACTCACACTTTCCTCAGCATACCACTGGCAGAGCTGGGACATTGAGTGCCCCTAGAAGAAGGAAAGATTGCATGTCACTGTTTGCTTGAAGCCAATCTGTTTCTTCAGCCAAGTCAATATTGTAACAGCTGGATACACTGGAGGGGTGAGCTGGCGGATCAATAATGATGCCACATCAGACCACGAGACCTGCAGGATTTCTGCACTAGAAACACAATGATTGTCCTATGGCATATGTTTCAAGGATTAAAGGTGGTACAGATGTCAGGATTTGTCTGCAGGCTTTGGCATTGACTCGGACTTGGAGACAGTGCAGTAGGTTTTGCTTATTTTCCCTTTTCAATTTTACTGAATTTGCATTTAGAATTTTTGTAACTTGTATAGCAACAATAATCACATGTGTATTGTATTGCGAACATGAATGTCATAACAGGGAAGGTGCACAAGGAAGTGGGTCACTGCAGATCTCTTTCCTCCACCTCGATTTGTCTTCGAAAACTAGTCATTTTCAGCAGAAGCTTAAGATGATATTTATACTCTGCAAGCAGAGAAAACGCTGAGCTATGCTTTTTCCCTTCAGCTCAAAAATATCCCTTTGGATTTATTAATAAACACACACAAAAAAGAAAAACATCAAGTGTGGGAGAAAGCTATGTGAGGTAGTTGCATATCAGGATAATGAATGATGATTCCAGCACGGCTGACATTGCACTCCACAGGAACTCAAAGGCAGAGAGGAGAATGGGGAGGATGGGCGGCCCAATTTAGAGCAAGCAGCTGTTGTGCACTTCGACTCACTACACATCTGCCAAGTCACAGTGGGCAGGCTGCTGAGGTGACTTCCCCAGCTCCACCAGTCAGGCTCTGCCTCTTCATTATGTAAAACTTCACTGTTGATTTTTTTTTTTTGTTTCTTCCCTCCTAACAAATACGTCGCCATTACCTACACTGTTGACATCTAACTCCGTCATCCTCGTTCAGTTCACTCAGCTCTGAATGTGTCGACACTGTGGCTGGCTCAGTGAGTTCAGGACAGTCGCCCCAAGTGAGATAACTCAGGGTTTGAGTAAGATGAAGTTTTTTAACCAAGGTACCGCATGAAGATCCTACTCTTTATTCTTGATTGTATTTTATATAGTCAAATTGACAAGCATTGTGTGCATTGTGCCCCACTAACTGTTGTTTTTGTGGCACAATTAGTTTGTGTAAATCCAATCCTAAAACACTTCTTCAGCTCTGAAACTCCACAGTATCTATGGGACAAAGGCGAGTTATTACACTTTGACTTTGGGATAACACCCAGTACTGCCTAATCGGACTACAAAGGGATCACTGCCGGGCTTTGTGTGTGATGGTAAGAAATAAAGGTGCAGTCCCAATTCATTCTAACCCTAACCCTAACCCTCTCACCTCTGGGTGTAATTTGTGATTACTCATATGGAGCTTTGGGAAGTTGACAGATTAAAAAGGAGGTTGGCCGGCTGGTTAGTTAGCCAGGCAGCCACCATGTCTCTGTTGAAGTGACACAGACTCCCTGACTGTCAGGATGTCAGTGCAGCTCTCAAGGTGACACCATACGAGCCAAGTTTTCCTGTCTTGAGCCAAGATCACTCAAGTGATAAGTTCCTATGTGTCACCGTGTGTCAGCCACAGCAGTGTTACTTCTGCATCATTGCATTTTGAGCTGGTTATTTAGCAGATGAATCATTATTTATAAATTCATGTTATATTTTTATCTCGTTTTGTCCCCTTTTTTTGGCATCCCTAAAATATTTACAGCTTTTACTGCTCGTTTGCTCTGTCGCACTATAACTCGGTATCAGTTACTGAGAGCGAACACCTTCCAATAAGCCCGTAATTCACACATTTAACTGGCAATCAATGTCAAGATTACACCACAATTACATACTTATTACCGGCTCAACGAATCAATACACTACCAGGCAGTAAAGCAGGCTGACAGAGTTTACAGGTCCTTCTAGAAGACCAGTGCACCCTCATGTGGTGTCTTAAAGAATTTTATTCTACTTGGTGTACTGTATGTGTGAAACATAAGCAGCACTCCAATAAACCAGGTCAAAGTCTTACAGGTAAATCACTTTCAGGTGTCATAAACCAGGATGTGAGCAGGAACAAGACTGGAATAGACCCTGGGACCTCAGCACTGCTGGAGAGGAGCACCGAGCGATCAGCGGCAGGTTTTTAAGGGTGAGATATAACTCAGCATACTTGGCAGGGTGAGTAATGGTAGCAGGGTTCTGCACCAAGGCTTTTATGAGGTACTTACTATGCAGTTCTAAAAGCTGTAGATCGTGTATATCAGTACCGCTACGGCAGGTAGTGCCATTTAGCTTGCCAGACTGGTCCACCTCATTAACTGGAAGAATATTCTTGAGAGGGGGCAAGAAGGGAGAAGGTAATGTAGATGTTTTGATAAGTTTCATTTCTGGTCACTTGACTCTGCTACACCTTTGTAGGTCTTCGTAAGCCTCCCGAGCCCAGTGAATGTAGTGTGATAAAAAATACATTCTCCATCTCTGTACTACTCTGTGTATGTCATTTAACTATAGGCTCGGGATTTTTATTTATGATGCTTTCAACAGCACAAGAATGTGTGTATACCAAGAGACAGATTATGTCATACACGAGCAGCCTAGAAATAAAATGTCATCCAGGGAAACTGACAACTTTTCCAACTAAGCGAGCTGAATAAAAATAAATAAATAAATAAATATATATATATATATATATATATGGCTTGGGGCTTAAAACATCTTCTAATATTTTTCTACCAATATCTGACTGCACCTTGGTTATTTGATTGCAAACAAAAACTCAGCCTAACTTCAGAAGAATTTGAAAAATAAAAACTAAAAACTAAACTTGTTAAGTGTATTACTTGGTTGTTCATCAAAGCAAAGTCCTTAAAAGGACTCTCATCAGAGTTTCCAAATAAAAAGTCAACACTAGCTGCGGTGAGTGACTAAGCCTCGGAAATAGTTGAGTGTTGTTTGTAGAATTGTGGGAAATTTGGGAAGTAGAAGAACATGAGATGGCAAGAAGGTTACCATGACTTAGAGATGTCAAGGAAAGAGATGCTGAAGTGCATTGTCAGAGAAGTAGTATGTAGTACACAATATGATATATATATATGGAAGTTACTCCTTGGACGAAAACATTTGGCATTCATCATAATTTCTTGTGGTGGGGCCTTGGTTTATGCTTTGTATATTACAGAATCATGTCTTTAATCAACACCACATGAGGGCAGTCTTTACTGTTTCTACAACCACATAGTCTTTCACTAGCCTTTCACTAAAGAAATAAGATAGCAGGCAGCATAGATTTATATTGGTAACATCTTCAATAGTGGGGTGACAAGTTGCACAATGTGACGAAGTATGACATTTATTATTTATTTTAGTAATGTAAAAAAATGTATCTGCAACAAATGTTTACGGAAGGGTCAAATTAGTAATTGAACGTAAACAAGGGGAAACAAGACAAAAGCAAATAATATTCATATATATAAATGCATTGCAGGAAATGGCATCAATAATTAAGGATTTAAATGTGACTGTCAATGGCCAAGAGTCCACATCACTGTGGAGTTTTTGGCAGCTTATTCTTCACAATGACCAAATTTCCCTGTAACCAAAAATATATAAAATAATACTGGGGGAACATACCCAGCAAAAAGAAAATGCACCACTTCTGATTTCATTGTTTAACGAACCTGTTAAAGCTGTTTATAAAAAGGACACTGAGAATAATATAAATCGATTTTTTTTAGTTTTTTATTGAAACAAACATCCAGAATGTTGAGAGATGAGTCAAAGCACACTAAGAGTTAGGCAACTGGTACTTTTCATTGTGAACTTAACAGTGCTCTGCAAGATAAGAATGTCAGTGAATTTTAACATCATGAATTATAAAATTAAAAATACAAAAAGAATCAAATACATCTTGACTGTGAGCAGCGTCTCACTGACGAGGAAGCAAAAAGATAAAGGCAGTGTGAGCACTGACACAAAAAATAAGCTATTTCACACTGCTGCTGCTATGTGAGACATTTTTTGCCTTTATCTATATTCACGCATATCATTACTATGACTAATTATGACAACTCAAATTATACAAAAAGCACAATGAATGACTACTGAAAGTTTAAAGGTGAGATATAGCCAGGATGTTCAAAACATCCCATTTTCACAGGACATTTTAGCTCTACAAACACTAAGATAATAGTACGAGAAGAATTACGTTTGGCTTACAATGCAGAAGCTGGTTTACTGGATTTCCCATTCAAATGATCGCAATGAAAAAGTCTATTAAACAATTCCACGTCCAAAAATGATGGCAACTGTATTGGTTGTTCAGGTTGTTTTTGTCAGACAATTTTAACAGAGGTCTAAATATTAACTATTGTTATATATTCACCAAAGTCATCTTATTGAATCTCACCTGCAGTTTATGAAACAATATGAAAATAAATTGACTAATACTATTTGATTTAATTTGAAATGATGGAAATGACAGGAAGTGGGGAGTGACATGAGAAATTGAAAACCACTCACCTAACAGTGGTATCTTCCATTTGTAATATATTGGTGTGGTTCTTTTCCCACCCAATTCTAAGTCACACTAACAGTACCTATAGTCTGTCCACACCTGCTTATAAGACTGCGTAATTACTGCAGCGCTCATAAATAACTTACCATTTATTCATTGGTGACACGAGCTGTTTCATGTGTGAGGGCGGTTGCTGGTAATGAACTGTCAGCATGTGTACTCACATTTAGCATCTGAGGTCATGAAAAGGGGAAGTGCTATGATTACGTGATTATCAAATACAGTCATGGCTGTGGCTGTTAAGGATTTCTTTTTTTTTTTTTTTTTTGGCAAACAGAAGCATGAAACATTCTGTTGACAGTCTGAAGTAGCATTGTTTATGTGTCACTACCAGAAGATGCACAAGAGATGCACCAGAACACAATAACCTAAAACCATTTAAAGTTAACATTGTTAACAAATAGTAATATTAAAATATTTAAAAAATAATACAATCTGGAATCCTTCTTCTGTACATCAACTGGCAATTAGCGCCCCCCACCCCCGAGCCCAGTTGGTTTTGGCAGTGGTCTAACACTTGTGCTTCATGGCAAGCTGTAGAAACATTGGAGAAGGGGAGCAAGATAAAACCATTAACCATTTTCAGCTAGGAACGAGTAGATACAATAGAGGATCTTCATAATTATGTAGAAGTATATACTGTGATTAGTAAAATGAGGAAATTTGAGGCACAGGTTTGATTATAGAATTATGTTTCACCAAGGAGAACAAGCCGTGAGGTGGGGTTTATTACAAAAATGCTGGAAGGCAGCCCTGGAGTTTTATATATATATTAACAAAACAATTAGTTTATCTCTTTAACAATGTTTCTCATGGGCTTGGCTGGCAGGTTGTTGGAGAGATGACCAGGGCCAAATCTAATGCAACAGCCCAGAGTGTGGCGAGATGAGGATGATTGAATTCTACAGACTGGCCAAGTGGGGGCGGCAGAGCAGCATGCAGAAATGAGCGGTCTTCATTAAAGCCCAGCAGCCGAGCTAAATCAAGTGCAGTCAGACACTGCGATGCACAGAAATGAAATTTAGAGGTGAACCAAGAAAAACGGTGGCAAAAAGAGCCAAGGTGACTTGCTGACTTAAAGCACTCGACTTTAAAAGGCAAGAAGAGTCAAAAAGAAATATAATGGGTAATGCGTTGATTGTTTTGTTAAGTTAAGCAATTTTATTTTACCTGTTTGCATTGCAACAAACCGCCTTAAACAGAGGGCTCCAGCCATGCAGCAGTATGAGTGTGGATAATAACATGCAGGACAAATGGCAAGTTATAAAGAGGATCATATTGAAGCTAATGGCAGTGGATGAAATGAGAAATGCTGAAAAATGACAGATTCTTCATGGGGTTCTAGAGTCATTTTCTCCTGACACTACCAGAGCCAAGGCTTTTTTTCTCTTCTTATCACAGTTTTTGCAATTCATCACAGTGGGGAGGCTCATCTGTGAACAGTCAGAGGGCCATACAAGGCTCTTCAAATGTCTTTCAATTATCCCACCATTGATAGTATGGTGGTATGCATCGCTCAAAACTGTCATTTTTATGGATAGAAGGTGACTCCAGTATCATTCTACTTTTGCTGGCAGAGTAAAGGCTCCACTGACAACACTAATTGTACAAGAATCCAAGCTGTAAAGCCAGGGGAGTGTGATATAGCTTCTACATATAAGACAGGCAGATATGATGTTATTCATCCGGTATACTTGTTACAAAGCAATAGATTTTATTCTTATTTTACAGCTACAGTATTATGCTATGATGGCCTCATTAAACCGCATGCTATTAGGTTTCCATACAAGCAAGAGATATGAGATGGGGGAGGGTGAAGAAACACCCTATGGAGAAATACAAACGGAAAAAAATATTATTTTCTCAGAGAAGAAAGCATCATTACTGAGAGGTTGGAGTCACAATGAAGTAACTCTTGCAAATATCCTGAAGGTTAAGTAAAATGTTTGATCTTTTGGCCGAAGAAGGAATGACTCTGAAATCATGCCTAGGTATTCTGTTAGAGGAGAGTTGGGACTCCAGCCCAGAACTTCAAAGTACTAAACACATTAAACTGATCCTGTGTTTTGCCTCACCTTGTGTGCAGTCACAGCAAACCGTTCAGCACTGTTCATCATATCTGCGGTCTTCTCCTCAGTACGTCCTAATCGCTCGCCACGCTCATTCAGAGCCTGGCTGGCCTTCTGTACAGCACTCGTCACACTGTCTGCAGCTGAGTGAAGTATACTGTTAACTGCAGATAAAGGTGAGAGTGAAGAAGCAGAGCAGAAAGAAACATAAGAGATTAGTAAAGTGAGAGAAGGACACAGGAGAGGAGAGAAAAGACAAAAAGGAAGAAATTGTCATTCCTTTGGTGAACAACAGAATGTTGGAGACAAGCTATAACAAATTAAACTGTGACAGAGGGCTCCAGCCCAATCCCTGACCCTGAGTGCTACAGATGGAAGACAAAAAACATGAAAAGTTAATGGCTTTCCATCAAGTGCTGCGTAGGAAGGTGGGTAATGAGTTTTCGTCAAAGTCGATGTACTTCAAGGAAAGAGCAAGTGATATTAACCTTTTCAAAGTTGAAAGCATGCAACAGTAACACGCTCGATACTGGATTTAAAGTCTGTTTTTAGGAACACATGTTATTTCTGTTGATATTCAGCACTGCTTTGCCAATTCTGTGTTTAGTCTCCTCTTTTCTCAACAATGGAGTAATGGAGAGAGGACAGGTGCTACGCTGTATGGGCAGCTCTTCATATCCTTTAGTAGATAAAAGACAGGAAACACATCTTTGGATTGCTGTGGCAGCCCTGCAGATGTTTCTTCTGACAAGGCATTAATCTACTGCATGTCAGGAGTGCTGTTCTTATGTACTATGTTAAGATGTAGACTATAAACAACTGTTTCTGCCTCTTTCTATTTATTGGCAATAAAGCTGCATTGTTCCAGTGGGGTATAACCTGTCATATGTCGATGTACCTGGGGGCAGGATCTGAGTCAAGGAGAATATTGGAGTTGTTTCTTAAAGTTGTTTCCTGTTAAAGTGAAGGTGTGAACTGCCACAACTGCCAACAGCAGGAAAAAGGATTTGGTGTTGAGTGGGTGGCACTGACATGACATTTTTAATTACACCAACAGAGTGCCGCCACTGGGTTCACAACATTAAAGTACAACAGAGTACAAAATGAGGAAGAGGACAATATTCTCAGCACTATTTGAATTGTTGTTAGGAAACTGGATTTGGAGAAGACCGATCAGGCCAATCCTGGAGGGTCAAAATGACTTTTGTTAAACCAATTAATCACTACACTTTGTATCCTGCACCCAACTTAAAAAGTGGAAAAATAATAAAGAAAATTGTAGTGATAAGCTATATTTGATTTTCCAAAGTCAATGTACTCTGAAAATTAGTTTGCGGAGAAGAAACAGACAGAGCAAAGCTTAAAGCTATTATTAAGACGTGATAAATCTTTTCCCATGAGAGAAATACAATATCATGAATGTGCGTCCTGTGGCATCAAGGCAGGTAGGCTGAGTGGCAGATAATTGGGACAGCTCCTCTGCAGTGGGTTATAATGTATGAGAGTTCCAAAAGCAGACGGAGAGACCAGCTGGTGTCGCTCCAAGAGAAGCTAACTTGATCAAGTAAAAGCAATTTATCTCGAGATATATTCTCACACTGCAGCCATGCAGATGAAGCTCTTCATACCCACACATGAACAAATGAAGAGATTGGAGGGGGGCAACCTTCCACATGTGAAAAGTCTTTCATCAGAAAATTTTCCAGAGATTGCCTTAAAAGAACTACAAGCAGCAGAGAATGTTGCACACGACAAACAACTGGAACTGAAATAAGTCTCACCTGCTGGGATTACTTTTGTGTTTGCTCCAAATTAAAAACAAAACCCCACAGTAACATGTTATTTTCAAGACCCACTCTGTGACAAATCCACAACTTCAATTTACTTTCTCAATTGGAACTTAAATGAAGCCATCAGCAAAATAAAATGGAAGTCAACCATAATACATCACAAAAGAAGGTCCCAGTTTACAGAGGCTAAAACACATTATTCTGCTTCTGTATGGGGGGGTTCTCGTAGTGGCTTTGGGCCTTTACGAGAAAGGTTAAGACCTTTTCACCCTCACAGATTCCTCTTAATCCTCTCCTCCTGGAAGGAGAACCCAGGGAGTAATACTCCCATCTTCCTCAGAATACCACCACCCTCACAGCCCCTCCACATCATACACACAGGGAACATATTCCTTTATTTTTCTGCACACCCATTTTTCCTTTCTTCATTGTTGGAGATCAGTGGCTGAGTGCAGCGTGGGCTCTCCCTGTAGAGAATGTAATTACAGAGGAGGCAGGGTGGAGATGTTTTGGAGAGCGTACGGAGTGGCTGCTGCATCAGGAGCGGAACGAAAAGTGCAGGAGTAGATTATGTTACATGGTGCCATTGGTGAAACTCTGAGCCTTCGTGTCTTTTAACCTAAAGTGGGAGTTGATCCCCCATCACTTCTATCCGTCCAGATACTAGAAGTTCTTTTAAGATTTTTCTGTGGTTAAATTCATTCTGCATTTTATTGAGGTGACACAAATTATGCACTGGTGAATCTAAAACAGGGACTTTTCTGTAAACACTTTATTGACTTACATTGTTGATTGAAAATGGTTTATAGTATAGTGCGAAGCTGAACCTAGTACATCAATGACACACCTCTTGCAAAAATGCAGAAGGAATTTTGTTGCTGTGCTCTGTGATATGATCATCGAGTTTGTTTATCACAGTTTGTTTAACAATGGCAACAAAGCAAAAAGGCATGTCATTTCCTAGCTACTAAATTTTCCAGAAAAGAGGAACGCTGAGGAAAAAAAAAAAAAAAAATACACAATGAGGAAGGGGAGAGATCATGAAGTCAACCTTTTCCATTTCTGCTGTATTAGACTACATGCAACAGCACTTAGAAAATAAGCAGATGGATATCAGCAGGAACATGTCAGACACACTTCATGAGATGTTGACAGCCAAGTCGCATTTACTCTCAAAGCATATGGGACTGATCAGATTGGATGGTTAATTTCAAGAACAAACACACCTACACACAACAGATCTATGCCAATAATACTCTCTGCAGTGTGCATGATTGTGATATCACTGTGTTAGCATAATGATGCTGTAAACAGGAGCCATGGGGTGTAATATGTGTATATTTGTGGGGTACATACTCTGCACCTTAGAAGTTAAAGTACATTAATAACTCCTGCTTTCAACATGGGACATTGCTCTCCCAATTTTCAAAACAAAAACATAACGTTGTGCATGTTCAAACATGTTAGTCTTCTGTGGGCTGAAATTTTGAGGAGTTATCTTATTTAACAAGGTTTAAAAAGGAATGAGCAGAAGACAACCCCAATGAAGGTGTATAAAGTGTGCCCCCCCCCCCTTTTTTTTTTAATGTAACCATCACATGAGCCTAAAGGCATATTCATGTTGTTCTTGCTGCAAGACAAACCCCTGCTGGAGCTTAATTAATGCAAATCTTGACATTAACTGCAGCAGTATAATAAAACTACAGCAGAGGTTCAGCCACAAAGGGCACATCCCCCTGGCAGTTGTGATGCAAACCTATTACTCCTCTTCAGGCCTTTTACCCAATCACATTTCTTCACATTATTTCTGATACAGCTAATCCTCTCTTTTGATTGCCTCTGTTAGACAATAGAAACGGCAGGTCTCTCTCTGTATATTGTAAAATTCTCACACTAGGTGTCATTTCCTCCTTTTCAAATACTGACTAAAATATATTATAAATACAGAATACACCCAAATGCACATGCTTATCGTTATATCAATTGTTTTTCTGACATCATAATGCTGTTTAAAGCCCACCAAAGGCATCCAGGACTTCAACTCGTTTTTAATGTCTATCTTCATTTCTGCATACTTATTCTAATGTATTCTGCAATCCAGATCACTTGGGACAAATGAGGACGAAGGACACCAATGGAGACAATCTGGAACATTCTGTCTCAAATGTACGTCAGAGCAGTAAAGTATCTGATAGTTATTCATGAACAGCCTCACTGGCTTTTATCAGCAGATAAATGTCAGCATCAAACAATGCATTTAACACTTTCATTTCCATTAATTCCACCTATTACAGAATACTGAAGACACCATTAGCTCTTTTTCATCAAATGTAGACTACACAGTATTACTCAGTCACGCTGCAAACACTGACAACGAGGAAGGAGGACAGTGAATGCAACTCAGATAACCTTTTAATGCAACCTTTCTGCCCATACTTAGCTCCTACACTCTTAACACACACAAGGGAAATATTGATTATATGCTCACTGGCAGCACAAAAGAATGTACATCCTAAGAGCATGACCCCATTTACAAAGATCAGACTTTTAAGTGGATTTACTCTCCAGTGCTATTGATGGTAGAAATCTGCTCTTGCTAATTCAACTCAAGCGTCTGATTTCAACATGTATTAAAAGGGGCATAGTTCCTACAGTATGTCCTTCTGCTTTCCATGTTTGCCATGAGCCAAAGGATGACAACCATGCATTTCTGAAATCGGTCTAAAGAGTTACTTTTGGACCTCATTAATAGTTAGTATGGGACATATTTGTGGAACTTGGCTTTTAATTTAGTCCGTGTAATTTTGTAAACCACTGGCTTACCTTGTCTTAGCAGATGACCATGGTGTGCAACAAATTCTTTCCTCATTCTGTTGAAAAAGACCTTGCAACGGAAAATGACTGAATCTACATCTTGGTCTTCTGTGATGAGAAAATATTGACAATCATAGTCAGCTTTGATGTTCAGAGAATGATATCATTTTGAGATTAGTGAATGGGGGTTATCATTTTTGGAATATGTAATCACAAGTGAGACACTCAGGCTCAGTTCTCTGTAAATGTCATGCAACTCTGAAACTGGTTACTGTTTTATTATTCATCTGTTGGGTGAAATGTAGGCTCCACATTAAAACTGGTACTTTACGTTACTGTAGCAAGAATGGTATGTTAGTGAAGAAGGTTTTCAACGAAGCCAAAGCGTATCCAAGCTGCTCATTTACACCCAACCCAAACCAACCTCCTGCCCCCTTAGAACACTCAGCATTTAATGTAAGCCAGAGGGACACGGGTTTGCCTAATGCTGCGGGCTTAAAAGCCTTCAGCTTTCTGAATTTCATTTCAATATCTAATCCTGCAAAAGATCCATCGTATTTTTGAGCTTTTAGAGTTAGGCAATCCCACCTGATGGTTAAATGCCATTATTACTACAGACATGGCTACTGCTTGCCAATTATTTTCATTGTCAGCTCAAGATTAACAAGAGACCATGTACTGACATTTGTAGATTTGAATAAATGTGTAAAATTAAGTTCAACAGAAGAACAAAGCTGCTGGCCTCCACATGCTAGTGTTGACACTGTCATGAAACACTTTATCAATCCCAGCACACACAGTGAAAAACCAAACCCATCCCCAGAGGCTGGAAGCACATCACTTTAATTTACTAGAGCCTTTGTTTTATCTTGAATGGCAGCACATATTGTCTTAAAGGGGCTGTTACTAGAATTTTTTCATTTCACTCATTATCTTGTTTTGATTTCTCTTCCTTTAAGCAAATTAAATATTTGCCTTGCCAGACACTTTTGGAGATTGAGTCTCCCACAGTTATGGTCCCACACCTGAGCAGCGTCATGATTTTTGTTTTGCACTGGTGTGAGACTTAAACTGGAGTGGACAAGGTTGGCAGCAGGCTGGCATCCTCTTTGTTTCTCCTGTCACAAACAACATGGCAAACAGTCAACTACTGCACACTGCTTCTTGTACACACACACTGCCAGGAGTTCATTATCAAATCATCTCCCAGATGGTCTCCCAGCAGGGTGCCGATATCTGGATCAATAGCTGATTCTACAAAAACAGGTTTGGCCCTGTTTAACTAGGACACAGAGTTTTTGTAAACTCATTAATATTGCATTTATACCATTTGCAGAATATTATGTCTTATAATCAACCATGGATTTCTTGCTTTTGAACATACAAAAATATTACACTAGACATTTTCAAATCCACTTGAGGCGTGTGGTTAATATGCATGATATGCACTCCATAACTGATCTCTATCCTACAGTAGCCAAGTTCAGTGCTCTCTGGGCCAACACTAGCTTCATGCCTACACATTACAGCAGTTCAAACAAGTTAAATATGGACGTGGCCTTCTGAGTAGGAGTGAGGTCAAGGCAATGTAACAGAATGTTGACAAGAATGGAAAACTTTATCATCAATGGAAAGATACTGAGCTCCAACACACATTGAGCTCGAAAAAAAAGAAGTAAAATTGGCAATCACTGTAGTACATTTATGTACATACTTCACATTGCTCCAAATATTTGTGGTTTTGTTTTTTGTTTTGGTTTTTTTTTTTTGCATCAAGATCAAAGGCTTTCACAAAATGCATGTTCCCAAAATAAAGAGATCCCAGGTTGTTATTCAACCTCTGTCTGGGTGCCAGTAAAATTTCATTTGCAGCAAAAGCATTTAAAGTTAAAATTCCAGAAAATATGGAAATGTGAGGCATATGGCAGAAACAGAGTTCCCAAAAATAATAACATAACAGGCCGAATGGTGAACAAAGATAAGGAAGGCCTCAGGGAAAGCAGATCAATATCTGATCAAACCAGAGGACCTGACATTCCCTTTTCGGGTTTCAGTGTTGAGGAGAGATCAACCTGCAACAGAACTCTTCACCTGCTGGTTAATAAACAACCCACCTGCAGCCAAGAAATGACCCATTGTGTTGGCATTTACGTCTTAAATGTTTGGAAGTTGGTTCGGGCATTCATTTATTACTTGGACATGAAGTTAATGTTATTTTCAGATGAAGAAATTAGCCTTCAGATTTTTCTTTTACAACAGTTTCACGCATTTCATGTCAATGTCAAGCAATAATTATGGGACTGCTGAAGCTCCCGCCGTTATTTTGAAGATTGGGACCCAATGGGTCTCACACTTCAGGCAAGTGTCAACATCATTTTCATTAGGGATGATTATTATTTAGTGTTGTCTTTCTATGTGCTGTAAAACCAGTCGATCTTTGTCAAATGCTTTTGAGTCACTGCTGATTCATTTTGTTGGACATCTGCTCTGACCTCACGTCACAAGAGTACTCAACAGATGCTGTGTACGAGAAATAAGCATGCTTTTTCATACACACCAGGTGCTGGTTGTCATCATACATAATCAGATTCAGGCTGGCTTACAGCACAGTATGACAGCAGTGAGTCAGCCATTACCGACCCACTGTTTTCTGAACATAAATAACATTTTCAGCCATCTTACCCCCCAGCAGTTTGGACTGACAGTTGACAAACTCCGGTTTCCGTGCAGAGCTGTAGCGCTGGCAGTTGTGGTAAAGAATCTGTATAAAGGTGCACTTCTCTCCTGCTGAACCAGCAACCCACTGGTCAAAAGCATTCTCAAACATCAGGTCGAACTCTGGACAGTCCTTGGAGAGAGCAATGGTTAGAGATGAGACAGTGTAGTAAATCAAAGTGTTCTATATCAGTATGCATATTAACCCTGAAGATTCCCAAGCCAGCATTTAAAAAACAAATATCACTCCTGAAGGGGACTAAAAATTACACACCTTGTTGGGGTCAATGCCGTTGACCTGTCGGAGCTGGTCGATCGTCCATTGTGACCGTTTAATGAAGGCCGAAGATCCCTGAAACTGCTTCACCTTAGTGATGGATAAGTGGGAAGGTTTCTTATTTGTCACTGTGGAAATAAAACACAACGGCACAGCACATAAGAATTTCTGATTAATACTGAATAAACAGCAGAATGTTTCACATGAAGTGGGGAAGTTTGGATTATGATTGAGGAAAGTTCAGGTCCCTGAGATTAGGAATATTAGACTCAAGCAAAAGCTACAAACTTCTTTCTGTGGGCGTTAAAACAAAGGGAACTATTAACAATGGATGTTTACTTTTGGAGCCAATAGCAACAGAGACCCTTTCCCATCCGAAGAAAGAAACCAGCTATTAACAATCCCTAATCTTAGATATACAGTGTGGTGCGCAAAGACTTTCTGCTCTGTTCCAGTTATGTAAATCAAAACCTTCTGAGCAGGTGTTTGAAAAACAAATGCCTGGTTATAATGTTTCATTATACCTTCCTTCCATAATGCAAATCCCCGAATTTTCTTATACAGCACTAGACACCGCTCATTTCCCACTGCACTGTTGACTGAATTTAAGTGAAAAACAAATCAGAATTTAATCGAGCATGAAATTACTGCTTTTAAACAACTAAAGAAGAAACGCAGACATATTGACAGCAGCTAACAGTGGTGGGACATTATGCTTTCATTAAAATTATTAGGTGGTGTGGAGGTTACGTTTCATTAGCTGGTACATTAGCTATCACGTTGTGCAATCATAGAGTCTATTAGGCACTGTTTAAGGAGCTTTTTTTGTTGTTGTTGTCATCTTGTATATGACCTGATGAGTTTGACCTAAGATTTTGTCACAGGGCTAGTCAACATGCTTATGAAGTCCTATTTAGGTGTCCAAAGAGTTTCCTCCTGCACAGCGATAATTCCTCAACTTGTCCTGGGTATGAATATCCTTGCTTGACTTTTCATAGCACCACCACATGTTTACAGATCACTGAGGCTCACAGCTGGATCTGTGTGTGACTGAATACTGAGACCTTTTTTGTCCTTTTCAGGAGAAACATGCTCCTATGATGCTTTTTTAACCCCAGAAGGGAACCTCTTTTTCCGTTCTCTCACATTTGCCTTTGACTCACCTCTGAAAAAGGAAATGTTTAGGTCACTTTCACTGCTCTTGCCCTCTACGTTGCCTCTAAACTTTCCAAAAAACACAGCACTATCTCCTGGCTGTCACGTTTCAGTTTGCCTTTTGTTTATGTTGTTTTGTGAAAGTTCTGCCGCACCCTTTGCTGGATTTGATTTAGAAAATATAGGTAGGGTTGAATGTTACATCAGGTGATGCTGTCAGTAAGCAAAATCCCCTGAGAGGATGAATGTTTGGATACGTTTTGTGCATCCATTTAGACAGCTGCAGTTAATACTTGAGATACTGCATGAAGGTTGCAGGGTAGAACAGCAAAGGCAGGCAGCTTGTCAGACATTTTCTTTCTTTTCTATTTTTTTTTCCTACTCTGAATTCATTTTTATTGAAAGTGACAGCCAGAACTATGATGAGCTGATGAAGTGAGTGATCAGAAGTGCCTTGGGTCTGACAGCAGGCCAATAGAAGCTCTAAAAACCAGAATATTTCAAAAAGAGGAAGACAGCTAGATGCAATGAGCCAATATGTTAAAGGGTAGGAGTCTGGAAACTAAGATCATCAAATTCACAGCAAGAATAATTTGTTTTTAAGCTAAGTTCAAAGCAGATGATAAAATACGGGAGAAGTGCTGCTCTCTCTGAACTGAGTAAAAACTGAGTTTTACTGCTTTTACTAGATAAGTGGAGCATTGAGATAAACCGACACATGTAAAGCAAGAAGTCAACTAGAAATCATCCCTCTCTCTTCTCTTAGACATGAGCGCAGCCTCCTACCAGAAACTGGTAGGCTGGAAGAAATGTTTGTATCAGTGAATCAGAGTAAAAAAAAAATTCAATTAATTGAAATTACTTTCTATGAAGGTCTATGAAGGTTCAAAAAACAAGAAAGTCATAACACACCTAGAGCTGACGTTTGTGTTTTCAAATAGCTTGTTTTGTCTGAATCACGGCCCCAAATCAATGATAGTGAAAGGGCTTCCAGTCAGGCTAAATATACCAGGCAGTGTACAAGCAGAATGCAACATACTGAGAATAAAATAAAAGTAGTTGTGTAATAAACTATACTAACTACTCATGCCATGGCTCGGTGGTTATACATTTCTTCCCTTATGGCAAACTGTGCAGCATATCAGATGAAAGCAAAAAAAAAAAAAAAAAAATCGAATAAGTGCAACTCGTGAGCCTGAGAGGCTTTGACTGAGACGCTCGTGCATTAGCATATTCACCGTCACATCACGAGCCCTGTGGTGAGCTGCTTTCGAAAAAAATCACAATGTCTCCAGGATTAGAATAATAGTTGAATAACACAAGAGAATGGGAATACATTTTAGCATTATAAATTTGGTTCATATCATTAGGCATGTTGACATATTGCATATTACTTTTATCAATAACCGACATGCAAACCTGCTCCTCCTTTAGAATGCTTTTTGTAATTTTGTAATACTCTTCAGCTAAATTACTATAAAACTAGACAGCATTACTCCATCAACCCTCCTTCATGCATAATTTTGATACGAGTGGTCACAAGTCCGATAATCTTCTCCAGTTGTATTGAGATTGAGGCCAAAGTTCACTGTGCTTCAACTCCTGTACCATGTAGAGACACAAAGATGTCTAAAGACACATTTTCCCTTCTTCGGGAACTGAAGGGGATCAAATGTGAAATTAATGTCTCACAATCAGGAGACAAGGAAAGACCACAACCACTGAGAGGCTGCCAAAACCATTGTTTCCATGCGGGCTGGCTATCAGAGGAAGGCCACGATGGGGTTCCTGTCCTGCTCCTTTCTCATGCTCTGATGGTGACATGGTCTCACTTCCTCCTATGGATCAGTCCCTTGTTGTGCTTGGCTGTGCACGAGTTCTGTAGCCTGAAGGGAAACTTGCACTGCACTATTCACATGCTGCTGACATTATGGAGGAAACGCTCTCAAGTTCAGCTTTCCTTCATGGAAATAGAAATCATGAGAGAAATGTGAACATCAGGAGACTTCTCACACGCATCGTAATGACATAAACAATCATATGAGAAGTGTGCAGGCTGTTGACTTCAGATACATACAGTACAAGCTTGAGTGAAAATGTTGAATACCAAGTTATAAAAAGAAAGATTATCCAAAACTATGGAATGTGTGCAGAAATACTGAGCTTACCATTACACCATCAAAGCTATCATAATATGAAGAGGGACCACCCGCACAGGCATAACATTAATAACATCCTTTCCCTTATATAATAAAACTTAATCCTCATGTCAACACTGATTCTTATCAAAAATGTCCCTCCACAAGGCTGAAATATGTTATGCATCAACATTTTGCACGGTGTGAGCAGAGATATGAAAATGCAGAACCACAGAATAACAAAAGATGACATCAGATATGGAAGATAAGGCACAGAGAATTGTGTTGCTCTTGGAATTACTTTTTTTCTTTTTTTTCTTTTTTCAAGATTCATCCAGCGCGCAAACAAATGTTTCTCCCTCAGATGATACCATTGCTGCTTTTAGAAACATAAAATTCAGTTGTTCCTGTGCACCAGAAAGACTTAGCAGCAAAAATGGCCTGACCCTGACTCTGCAAGACAAATTGTTGTTTATATTACAGTTTCTGGTGGAAGTTAAGATACCCTGTTAATCAAGCTGAAAAAAAATTATAGCACATTTCTGATCATTCACCTGCCTCCTGCAAATAATTATTTCACTTCCTCGATCTCAAGTGGGCTCAAGACCTCTGGACAAATGAGATTCCTGCAGTCAGGAGTCAATTTGCTCTTTACTCTGACATTAAGTAGACATGGTTGCCATAGCAATCTTATTTGCATGTCACACAAAGACACCTGAGAAGCAGGGGCCTCAAGTCAGGTTCAATCAGGGACAGCGCATGCCTATTTTGACAAAGCAGGATCACAATAAATTGGATTTCAATATCATTAAGGTGGTAGGAAATATTAATGGATGTAGCCAAAGGAACTCTTGTGCTGCAGTATGTTTGGCTTGGCAGAGGCTTTTCCCCATTGTAAAATAGAAAGGGATAGGTGTTTGAAGATACTAAAGAGATGACGCTACATGAATGATGAGTTCAAGAAAGTTTTGAAAGTTTACACAGAGTTTGTGAGAATAAAGATTGTATTGTGATTTTCATCTTCATCATACGCAACAAATGTGTTTCAAACTTATCATCAAATGAGTCAAAGCAATTAGTCAAAGCAGACGAGGCATATTTCATGACTGCATCTCTGACACAAAAAACAACATCCTGGACTGATTGCCAAAAGACACCATCTTGCAAGGTAAACATCCAAACAGTGTTCCTTACAGGTTGAATTTTGCAGCTTGTTATTAGAGCGGTTATCTGGAGGCACGTCTAACACTTTTCGCTGTCTGGGTCTATGATTGCAGGTCTATTTAAAAGCTGCCCCCACTCTTCTTGAGCTGAAACACACTGTTATCTTCAGAGGGAAACTGTCACTGGAATGAACCACAGCAGTGGCTAGACTGGCAACAACACCCCAGAACAAAAGCCCCTACAGTCTATTCATGGATTCAAAAACACAGGGCCTGCTGTGTGCAAGGCCTCCCCAGGCATAACGATGCCCATGCAGTGGCGAGGCACCAATGGTAAAGGGTAGTGCGTGCTCTGCAGTGTGTAATAGCTACAATGCAGAAAGAGACACCATTAGCTTAAGACAACAACAGTCACAATGGAGCCGGGCAACAACAGCACAGTATTTAAAACAACAACAAAATTCAGGTTTCAAAAAAAAAAACAAACAAACAAACAAACAAAAAAAAAAAAAAAACACCACAAAAAATCGTTTGACAGAAAACAAGTTGTATTGCATGATTTGCATGATTAACTTCCAGTTGGACTTTCATCGGGTTCATAAAGCACAAAGTTTATCTTTAGGATAAAGCTATTGAGATTTTTCAAGGGAGGCCCAGACACAAATGCGTACATACAGAGTACAGTACCTTTAATAGAACTTACTTGGACATACACAGCCTGAAGTTCTGCCTGTGAATTATGACTGAAATAGCACAGACAACCTCATGTTCAAACCATAATCATGCCTTGCTGTCATTGTAAAAGGTGCTTACAACGCAATTGGTTAGGGGCTGCCTACCCAGTGCAATAAAAGACAAATGAATAGATAGCTTGCTAAAATTGCTAAAATTCTAGCAAGTTAGAATAAAAGTAGTTTATGTCTTTGAGGATCTTTTGAGAGTCAAGTAATGTCTTTCATCCAACTTCATATAAACAGTGAGAATTCAAACCCCAAATGAGCTTTTTAAAACATAGCTGCCTTTTGCCTCCAGACACATTTGTTATCCATCCAATTATAGCATTCAACCAAGGACAACACATTAAAAGGATTCTGGAGGCTTGACAAATCATGTGTGTCAGCCCTGCAAAATGAAAACTTTGATTTTAGGTAGCTTCTTCAAGTTCAGTGCAAATCAAAGGAATTCAGAATTGAATAAAGCAGGATGTTCTCTGTAGTGACACACTGATTACATTTTATGTCCGTCGCATTACAGTTGCAGTTAAAATAATCATTTATGGAGTAAATATTATATAACATATACAGAATGTACAATCAAAAAACAGTGCCAATATTTTAATTCAATACACTAGTGCATATATTATTAACTAATAACTTACTCAAATATGATCTAAGCAGTTTCCTTGCTAATCATCATTACCATTGCCATCTTTTCAAGCAGGATCACACGGCATGTCCTAACACGGTCTCAGCAGCACACTGGTTATAAAGTGATGAGACTTTCTTTTGGCAAGTGCAAGCATGCTACTGAGAGGGGTCAAGCGAAGCTTGAAGAGTTTATTAATGCGTACATGAAGATTAAAGTTAGCGCTAGTAAGTAAATTAATCAAAGCAGCAGTTTTTGAGAAACTTTTTAAGGAAAACTGGATATGGTGGTGGACGCAATGAAGCAACAATTTAAAAAACTAATTCAAGCACGCAAACGCTGGATGTTCTTTGCCATATACCTAGTAATATATAGTAAACCTACAGTGTGTCAAGGATAGATTATCTGTAATCATTATGAAATATGAGCCATAGCTCTCAGAGTCCTATAAAGAGAAACCAAGGAATAACATGATCAAACGGGGGGGATAAAAATCACACTATCACCCGAGCCAACTCATTGTCTTTTTCTTTCACATCTTGCCTCCTTGTCCTGTGCACCACCAGGGAGAAAATAAGCTCTCTTGTGTGGCCCATATTCCACATCATGAACCCCTGTGCTCATCCATCACCCAGTGCTCCATGAACCTCTTAATAACTCAGCTATTCAGGCAAGGCCCCAGCTGACATTATAGACATTCCTCTGGAGCAAGAGCCCAAGGATACAAGGAAATATTTAATTACACTGGGGCACCGACCTGAGGCTTCTCCCCTACTGTGATGTTAGGACTGATTTAATATCTGTCTGCACTGCCTTTTGGGAATGTAAAACCTGGCCTGATTGGTATATTATGGGTAATGTGTAAAAAAAGATAGCAAATGAGCAGGAGGAAAGGTAAACATAGCTTTTGTCCATGTTAACTATGTGTTTAACTGTTGACGCAAGGGTTGCATATTTGCAATACAATCTTAGTTTAATTTGGAAAAAGATAAACTACACAAAATGTGATGTATGGGCCAAACCTCTTGCACATGTTATAAGTAAAGCACTCATAACAACTTAATCTGGATATCATCACAGGATAGCATGTGCCAGTATTTAACAGTCAAAAAAAAAAAAAAGGGGGGGTGCATTCCTCAACGCTTACTTCTACAGGATGACCTCAAAGGATGTGCCTGGAACAGAGATCTAAACCAAAAGTGACCCCTGCGTCAAACCAGGGTCATATAGTATTTGACAGAGCATTACAAAGATGGAAGAGTGCATCCATATTAAGCCAAATACTGCATGTGTTTCATCTCAGAAACATACATTCCAAGTCTTACCATAAACCTGCAGAACTCATTAAAAAAAATTAAGGGTAAAAAAATATATTCTGCATTTTACACAAAATCTAACTGGCTGTAATATTTGTCCTAGTCCTCTTTCATACATTTTCACAGAGAGACGCACAGATTATTTATCACTTAACTGGGTGGCCTGGTTTGTGTTTATGTCAAGTTAGTCATCAAAGAATTTAAACTTGGGAGTGTAATGCTGCACCAATTCATCCATTTTCCCAATATTTGAAGTTGTTCACAAGCATTACTTAAATGTGTGGTGGAGTTGGATTGAATACTAGTGAATCATTCCATTGAATTCTACTTTAAGCCCCGAAAAGTGAAATCAAATCATGAATCAAAGGATTACATTTCAGGCTTGTTTCCAGATCTCATTTCCTGGCCCATCTGTTCTTTTTTACAAAAGGTTTAGTGAAGCACTGCCTGTGTGTAATATTGAAGAGGAGGGGCAGATTACACGCACAACTCTCTCCAGACATCAGAGAAAACAAATTCCTACAGACAAGTCCTAAAACAACAGACAGCTTGTCATGGAAGCGATAGGCAAATTCAGAGAAAAAGATTTTTGGAACGACAACAGCAGAAGACATTTTCTGTACACCAAAGAAAATGACTACAACATGTGATAATATGTGAAGGGGCGCGTCTTTCCAGCTTTGATACACTGTCTGCTTTTCATAAGATTAGAGCTGGAGGAAAAGAAAAAAAAAAAAAAAAAAAAAAAAAAACACCAACATTTTGATTATCATTACTATTTTAAAGGACATGCTGTAACTTTTGTCGAAGAGGAAACCATAGCTGAATTTATACTAGCAAGCACTGTGACCGTACAAACATGCTTGAGTGTGTTTGTGTATAGAGGACTGAGTAAGAGTTACACTCACAATTCCCACTATGCATGGTATTCTAGGCAGGATAAGAAACCAGTGTGAAATGCTCTCTCAGGACTGTAGAGTGAGGTCAATATTTCATGTGAAGAAAATTTAAAAAACATTTTTATTTTTTTCACATGAAACACAAAACGTGTTACATCACTAAAGATGTGTCCAGGTTGCACCACAAGGTGTACTTCAGTACTAATCCAGCATGGTGGGCCCACTGACAGCCTCGAATGTGGGGTGACAACTGGTGAGACGGTAGACAACTTGGAGAGACGGCACCCGGGGCAGTTCTCGTGGGTGGGGGGGCAAACAGATGGATATTCTGTGAACGTTCAATGCACTACTCGTGCAGTCTGCAGATGTGGCAAGGTCTGCAAAAACCCGACAGGTCTTAAAATACACCAGACCAAGATGTGCTGAATGAAGAAGCATTTGTGCCAGTAGAAGATACAGAACTTGGTGAGAGGGAGGAGCCAGGCCCGGAGCTTCCAAACACCACATACTACACCCCACAGCAGTCCATCAGAACATCGTCTGATTTTTTTGGCCTGCTGCCAACAAAGAGTCAGAGTGGTGCAAGTTTGATGAAGATGTTGATGCAGCCCTTGAAGTAACAGCCAAAGGAGATGTGGACCAGAGGCTCTTGACAATGAGCAGGTTCATAATCTGCATAGCACCAGAAAGGTATGGCATAATCGGAACAGCATGCCACGAAGACATCTACTGCAGCGCCAATTCCAAACTGACAAGAGGTCAAGATTACCCAACTCAGACGAGAGCTGTGGTCACTCAGGAGCCAGTAAAGAAAAGCAAGTGAGGAAGAGAAGGCAGCCCTGGCAGAACTAAGAGGTGCGGTAAGAGAGAGGCTAATCAGCCTTCCCTGTGCTGAGTGGCACAGGAAGAGGGGTAAGGAAAGGGCCCGCAAGTGCAGTCCTTTCGGGTTCACAAAGAAGCTGCTGGGAGAGAAACGCAGTGGTCAACTCTCATGTTCCGAAAAGGACATAAACCGCTAACTCAGTACCACCAGCGATGGCATGAGAGGGCAAGATCTCAGCCAATGTGCAGCCCTCATAAGGCCACCTGAACCCAGCACCCTTTTTAACTTCAATGAACCCACCCTTAAGGAAGTCAAAGAGGTCATCAGATCTGCCAGAACTGCTTCAGCGTGGGGCCAGAGTGGAGTTCCATACAAGGTCTGCAAACACTCCCCCAGGCATTAGGAACGTCTGTGGAAGGTTTTCAGAGTTATCTGGAGGAAAGGGAACATACCTCAGCAGTGGAGATACGCAGATGGTTCCTGCTCTCAGGAGCATTTGGTCAAAGCATGAATAAGACAGAGGATAAATAATGCAGCATATTACAAAGGAGTCATGGGAAATAATAGAAAATGGGTGATCAAGCCGCATAAGCATATACAATTGTACGACTGTGAACATACTTGTTTAGTGGCCTATTAAACAAGGATTCTGTGAGACAGGGCCTTGTAATAAAACTTGAATTTATCTCAGAGCCTATGATTATTGTCACAGGAAAACAGAGTACAGACATTAGGGATAAATAACATTTCTTTGTGGTTGCTCCAAATGAATGACATAAAGGGAATAACCCTAAAGGTGGGAAACGTTGGAACAGTTCACCAATGTCAACAATAACGAACCTAACGACCGCAGCAATACTTCAATACTGCAAGTATAGACCTACTTGCTCACTCACTGGCTATTTATATTGTTTTTCTGTCAATCCCCTCATTAGGGACACATGTGTGCTTTGTTAACCAGACTAATTCATCTTTAAAATTTTTTCCTGGAATGATACAGGGAGAAAAACAATTCTCTTTCAGATTACATCACAACCCCGAGCAATACACAAAGACTAATATGAAGGAATATCTTACAGTGTGACAACCACACACTCAACAACTACAGCAACTGCTACACAGTCATAGCAATCATAATTACACTGGCCTTTTTTCCCCCAGACAATTTTGAAAATACACTTAGCTGCAGAGACAGGTTGGCAAAGCTCGACTCTGAAAGTGTCAGCTGTTACTTGTGATTGCAATACTTGAGCGGTTGTATTGTGTTCACATATTGGCCCAATCTCTGTATGACATGCAGAGAAACTATACTGATATAAAACTTGAAATAAGAGGATCTGAGAGCTAATAAGCATTTTTCAGATTTAAATCAAAGTCTTCCCATAACACACCTTCACCCAAAGCCTATCTCTCATGGATCAGATGGAGTTACAGTGTAAAGACTCAAAAGCACCTAGTGAGGAATATGTTCTTTCAAGGTCTGTCACAAATACATACAAATACACACAAACACAGTGTCATTGAAGGGCAGAGATTGTTATTTTGCCAGAATGGATCATAGACATGCAGAAAAAGTTTCATTTGTACTCTTAGTCAGTGGCTGTCCATCTGGTCTTTCCACTCAATGATATTCCATGAGGCAGGAAAACAGCTGGGGCTTGTGAGAATGATATCAAACTGTAATTTGTCATTCTTTATTTCCTTTGTCATTCATTGTCTTCAGTTTAACTATTATGAATCACTAACAAATGAAATGCGTGTCTGGTTCAGCAACACAGCGGCCTGGAGAGAAAGAGATGCTAAAGTGCCAGTCCATGTCCTAACCTTTACATTGTGACCAATGCTCAACATCAAGTTACTAAACCGCTGTTAAGAGCCTGAACACCTGCTAGTCACAAGTGAAGAGTACAAGATGTAATCTTTATTTATATTATGGGCACAGCACAATTATCATAAGAATTAAATGCACATGTTGAGATGCAATCCCTGCAGTGTATGAGCAACAGGTTGGAAAGACATTACTGTGTTAGAATTGGTGCTAGAACACCACTATTGTTTAAAACAGAGCTTGTCTTGTTCAAGAAGTCTTGTAGCATACGGTTAGCTAGCCTGTTAGCATTACATTTGCATGTAAGTAGCTTTGCACTATTGGAGCTGTACATATACACCAACTATTCATACTCACAAAATTAGCCAATTCTCTCCTGTTAGTATCTGGTAATGCAATTTTGCACAATGAAAACTGTAAAAAAATATATATATAAATAAAATCCAGACAATAACAATTATAGGTCTGAAGAGAGACATAGACTTGAGAAGTGTTCAACTATATTCATGATAATTAGTTATGACATAATAACAATTTGCAAGCCTCCTGTTTAAAAAATGTAATTCTCTGAGTATTTTTCCCAACTCTCTATCTACTGGCTTGGCTCCCACACATTGCTACAAAGCATGCATCTCTAGTAAATCTGCATCTCAGAGTTTCACCATCATAACACTCTCTGGTAAGTGCAGGGATTACACGTAGAGAAACTTATCCAAGGCTCACAGAAACATATCAAACTATGGATCTGGTATTACACTGTCACCTTGTAAGATTGTTTTTCCTGTTTTGTAAAAAGTTTACATTTTGAAGATAAATGTCTTTCAATCAGATAGTAACAAAAGAGAACTGGGTGACCTGTAGGCTGACTGAGATAAATGTCATGTGTAAATGAAGAATCATGAGACAAAGTTTTGGTCTTCTAGTCATAACTGAGCGTCTGATGTTCAATATGCACTGAGAATCACGACATCCCTTAATTTTCATTGCACATTTTGTTCATACAATTCAAGATATGGCAGTTCTGTACTTCTCAACCAAATACAAATGACTTTCTTTTATGCCCTATATGCTATTTCATTATTATTATCATGTCATAAAATGTATCACGCTAGCACTACATGAAGGAAAATAAGCGCACAATGTGGGTGTCAAGATGTGAACTTTGGTACAGTGCCTGAATAATTATGACTGGCCCTTAGTTTTTTGGGTGGATGAGTTGCAGTATTAGTGTGCATTATTCAGGTATTGTAAATGTCATCAGATGGCCAGAAACTCCATTGGGATGTTTAATTTTCTGTGCTTGCTGGATAGCAATCACATATTGGCAAAAATTTTTCTCATTCATCTTGTACCACTTATCCGTTTCCGGGACACAGGGGGTGCTGGAGCCAATCCCAGCTCACATTGGGTGAGGGCGGGGTACACCCTGGGCAGGTCGCCAGTCCATCACAGGGCCAACATACTGAGACAGACAGAGACGAATAACCACTCACACTCACACACAGACCTACGGACAATTTAGAGTCACCAAATAACCTAAACATGCATGTCTTTGGATGGTGGGAGGAAAATGGAGTACCTGGAGGGAACCCACACAAAACAGGGAGAACACGCACCACACCACACAGAAAGGCCCCAATCCAGGGAACCAAACCGGCGACCTTTTTACTGTGGGGCAACAGCACCGTGCCGTCTGGCCAAAATTTATTTTATGCACATTTTAAGAGAGAGCATTATGTCCGTCAAGGTTCTCAGTCATCCAGGTCATGTTAGTCTTGGAGTGCTCAGTGGGAAGCAACTGGACTTATCTTGTTTTTATTTTGGGATGGGGGGCTTCTTATTTGCTTTGAAGATGTTTTGTCTCTTGACTTTATTGTAGTTCATACAATTCTCTCACATTTAATCTAAGTTTGAACAGAAGACCTCAAAGTGTCTCACATGCCTTGTAAGTGCTCTGTGACTGAATTTCACAGCAGAAGCTCTGACAAAGGTGTGAGGTGGTGGGTGCACACCATATGGTGTTTTGTTGGGTGTCCTGGTGATGTTCATGCTAGGCAGAAACTTCCCCACAGGGAGTGTTGTAGATACAGTGGGATGACTCCAGCTGCTCCTCTCGGTGACTTTCATTACCACAATTAACGTGTATGTCACTCATAGGCACATTAGGCTGGAGTAAATATTTCAATGTTAGCAAAGGCCAGGGAGACATGGGCAAGGGACGCAACAAAGTCAGTGAGAAAGAAATTTAAAATGGATGTTTAAAAATGGTTTTCAGTGAGCTACTATAAAGAATAAATAAAACAACTTAGAATGAAAATAAATTGATTAATGTTTTTCTATATGGAAAATATTATTCAATTACATATACTAATTCAAGGTGGGACATGTAGAAATTACATACATGTCAAAATAGTATGAAATTTCTTTTGTCATTGCAGGATTAACAAAAAAAAAAAAAAACAAAAAAAAAAAAACAGCATGCAACAAACAGCTTGTACTATGTTTTTGTATTGCCCTCCCCTGTGTAATCCTGCAATAGAATGATGAACTAAAATAAAAATAACTAAAGAAAAAAAGCACACTTTTACTGACAAAAGGATGGGCAGACTGCCCACACTAATACTTTCTTGCCCAAAATTTATGACACCCAAGAACTGCATTTTTTATGTGACTCTAATATGAATTTCCATAATAAACATTTCATAAAAAGCAACAATATAAATGCAGTCATGTAGAAGAAAGGTGGTTTCTCACTGCATACTTAACAAAAGATTAAGAAGTGAGATGAGTTATTGTTCTGGCGTTGCTATTACTGCCATTACACTGACTTCACTAACATTAAATGCCTCTTTACAAATTTGTCATCACTATTCATCTCTGTGATGAACCCCAGACTTAAATCTGGAAAGTTGGGTTAGATCACCCAAATGGCCTCCAGCCTTGGTTAAAAAAAATAAAAAAAATCAACAAGGAAGAAGGGTTTATTGCTCAACAGCTTATTGCACAACAATAAATTGGCACTTTTTTCAGGAACTTTGGTTTGTTAGTCTTAAGATAATCAATCAAAGACCACAAAGGCCAAAGAGGATGATCGCAGAGACCATTACCTCCTATTTTCCACTGCTTCCCAACAAAAGCCCATCCATTTACATGCCTGACCAGGTCCCTAGATGCAGAGGCAGGGATAACAAAAACAGTGCTTAATTGGACACTGAGCATTTTTAATCAGTAGTGACAGCAGAACATAGCACTACTGGATTGCTATGGTGGTGAGGCAAAAGACTTCCTTTATTTTTTTATTGATCTGCCTGTTGGATGGTTACAGATTTTAGGCCAAGATAATGAAGACAAGTCTATCTGTGAAAGTGCAGCCACTGCACATGAAACTTGTGTGTTTACAATGTTAAGATACAGTAACACCAATGAATTAGAACAGCTATGGTTCTGTGAACTATGTCCAAATTAGGAGGCGTAGGTTCAACTTAATAATGTAAAGATCCTTTGCAATATAGCTGCAAAATGTATTGGTTAGTGTTGTTTAATCCTTCAAATGACGCCAAGATAATGCGTTGAAGTAAATATAAAACAAGAAAATTAAATCTTAATTACTTCCCACTTCTGGATGTCAATAACTGACATTTGTATGTTGTAAACATTTTAGATCATTTTATTGTTCCCAGAGAATTTAGAGTGGAGACCGATATACTTAAATTATGTAAATTACAATAGATTTTTTTCTCTTTTTATGTAGCAGCTAGTGACCCAAGGTCAGATGACTCACTCTTTAAACATACTGCTAGTTCAGGCTCTACTGTCTGCTGACCCACAGAACCCATAGACTTTTATTGACATGCATCTGGAGGCCCAACGAAATTGAAACCGCAATGGTGGTTTTCACTGACTTGACCTTTGACTTCCTGTCAATGAGGCCATTTAAAAGTCTGAAGCGGTTTACACCACCAGGGTTCCTACATAAAGATGTAAGTGACAGAGACATATTATCTCTCACCTCGGGTCAAAGCATTACTGAGACATCACAAATCCTGTGGTTCTTTATTGAATCATGATCAAAAGAGCTCATAAAACAAAAAGGAAAATATCTGTGGGATGGCACCGATGATAGGAAAACAGCCTGTCATTTATTCATTTCTTTATTTTTGTCTAAAACACTCTACTTAACCATTAGTTCAACACTTTCATGAGCCATAAAATACTAACACATGTTTTTCAAAAAGGACATTTCAAGTGATATCCCATAAAAATGCCCACATGTGGCATGCAGAGTTTCCAAATAACAAAACATGCCAGTATTTATCTTCCTTAGCTTCCAATCCAAAGACTCTAGCTCATCATTATTCAAGATAAGAACCAAACTGGGGAAGTACTGTATGACAGAGAGAGTGTGAAGCTGAAGACCAACAGATGCTGAATATAAAGAGAAGGTCAAAGATATGAAAGTGAGAGGAGATGAAAATGATGCCATCATGATGGACGAACAGATAAAGGAGCCATTGCATAAAGTGATAGATTAACAGATAAAGGTTCTTGCAATTAATTGTTAAATGTCTTTAGGCCCCAGTTGTTCAATTAGAGTTATGGGCTGTATCGGAGCAAAGAGTAATAGAAACAAAACTTCATATGATCTCTTTCAATTTCCTCAAAAGGTCACAGAGCGGGAAAAATGTGGGTCAAAATAGAGTCTCACAACAGCTGGGTTCAGGGTGAGGCTGGGGTAAGCTCTTCTGGAAAAAGTGTTATCACAGTTCCTATGATTCATGCGTCAAGTGAAAGAGTTCATACAAAAAAGAAAATCAGCATGATGTCATCAAATTGTTAATTAAAGGCATTTGATTAGCTGCATTACTGAGGTTAACAGATGTAAATTTGAAACAGAAAAATCTTTTGTCAGTGTTTTGTCATCTTTCTAGGGTTAGAATCAAGCAGACTTGTTCTCAATGTCTCTTTCATTTCAAGATTCAGATAAGTCATCATAAAAGGCCAAATTCAATTTCTTGTTCATTCCTTTAAAAAGACTTGAAGGCAGTCGCTTCATTTCAAGGAATGCCTTGATTAAAAAATATCTTGTTCAAAAAGATAACATAACAGTTTGTGTTAAATAGACGTGTTAATTCCTGTCAGTTATGAGAAAGAGAGTGGAAGAATGTGTTCCAGTTTTTTATATTTCAAAAACTATGCAAGCTGACGACTAAAATTTCAAATGAGGTGGTTGATTTGTTTGTTTAAGCTTTTATAAGGTTTAATTACTTGAGGCATCCATGAAAATAGATGACCCACTTCATACAATAATAACCAGTATGATCAATCTATCTAACCTTTTATGGTGATAGAGAGTAGCATGCACTTCTCTTTTGGCGCACTTTGTTGAAGTCAATCAAATACTTAAAGTAACTTTGGTCAGTTGTGTGGAAAAGAAAACCCACAATCACAGAAGTGTAAGGCTTACTTGATAGATTCTCTATTGCAAGAGTTAAATCAGTCCAGAGATTTCAGACTATATAACACAATGATGTAAAATGTTTCACAGAGGTGGAAGTCAACAGAGGACTTTTTTACTCCAGCCAGAAGATGTTTCTCCTCCTGAGAAAATAAAACCCTGCTTAGTCAGACTGTAGCTTATACAAACAATCTTTCTTTCCGATTACCTGATTAGAGCCTTGACCTCAACACTGCTTAAGATTTGTAACCAAGTAAGGGGGAGAACTTTGTTTAATAATATAAACCAGCTATTTATTCTACTCTCACAATAGACCTACGTTTATCTGATCACAGTCACAAAGAGTGTTATTACGGAATCCAGTGTGTGAAAAAACTGTTGTCATTCATGTATTTTCCAGAAGTGGGTCTTAAGTTCCTCACAAAGTCGAATTACTCCAGCTCAGTAGATTCAGTGCTGCCTATTTGCTTCAATACTGACCCAATCTAATGGCCTGATCAAACAAACAAACACACTCAGCAATCAGTACAAAACCACCAAACTATATGGGTCTGCCCTGCAAGCTCTTTGCAAATTAAAAGGGACTGCAAGCTACCCACAGTACATAGGAAAGGTCTTATAGCACTGTCTGAATGCTGTATTGCTATTGTGACAAATTTCTTCAGCAGCTCTACACCATCACTCACTCTCTCCTGTTGTTACTTTCAGATCACAGTCACTCTCTTGCTCGTCTACTTGAGGCTTCTGACAGGAGAGATAAGGAAAAGACTGGGTCAGGGATCTAGGAGACTGCCTTGGACCCTGTCCCAATTGCTAACATAAGCACTGTGTACTGTTAAGCCATGTAAGATGTTCATGAAGATTTTGCTTTGAGTAAATGTTGCATCGGGAGCACAAATTATTGATTTTGCTAACTTCCCCACTGAAGCAGGTGTAGAACTGAACTTCTCTTGGATTGTTGACTGAAATACTCATTCCTTACTCCTTATTCCCAACTCTGTAGCACAAACTCATTTTTAATACAGAAAAGAGCCACATTAAAAAGATTAATCTAACAAGGCACTGTGTAGTATCAATCCAGCTCCCTGCACCTTGTCTTCTAGACTGCAGAAGGAGATTTGCTTGGAAGGCAGAATATCTCTGTTGCACGCTGTTGCGGAGCAGTAGATAAATCCACTTTCCCTTTTAAGAGACTGAGTTAACCCCAAATGCACTGGCTCAGCAAATCCATGTGCCTCACTTCAAAATCAATACCAGCAGCTTTAAAATGATATAAGAATCATCAGGCTCAGGGAGCATGTACCCATGGAATCAGAAACTCTGAATTCATTACATCTGATGGTATCAACCTGCCTTATTAAAGAAGCCTTTCTTAACTTTGCTTCCTTTAAAAATTCAATGCGCTTTTGACAACTGTAGTGTGACTGTACAGAGTACAAGCAGGGAACATTACTGCATACTGGGAAGGTAAAATGCTGATCAGTCATTAAAGCCTTTGAATTGTTTCTCTGAATAAAATAAATCTATTATTCACATGAGCAGAAAGAGACCTTAAAATATTTGCTTGACATCATCTATAGCATCTGGCTGTAGAATCACTAATTTGGCCTTTGACCAGACCTGTATGAATAATAATTCATAGCCTGTAACAAATTTATGCCACTGGCCTTCCACAGTTCATACCTTCTGCTGAATTATCCCAAGTGTTTTGCTCAAAACCTACATGATGAGGAGGAGGATGCATCTTTGATTCATAATACCTTGAGATGATGTCTTAGAAGCCACTCAGGTAAGACCATTGAGAGGCTGCGTGTGAAAGGAAAGAATTAATGTTTGCTTTTCCACTATATAATTCCACATATGCAGCTTTTATTATTCTCTAACCTGAGGGCTGGTAGGAGAGAGCCAAACAAATATTTACCCAGAGTACTGCAAGGGCTTTTCAGAAGGAAAAAAAAAAAAAAAGAGAGCCTTATCGATAAGTCTCAGTCCCTGCTTCCATCACTTACAGGCAGTTAACAAGCCAGTTCTCTCCCTGAGCTATGGAGACACAGTTTCATGGGAGAAACTCGAGGTTTTAAAAATTATGATGATGCCAATGCTAATGATTGGGCGACTGTGATATGTTGGCAGGAGTAGCATACCCCCCCGCCCTCCCACCCCCAGGGTTTCCAATGGTAAATAAAAGTCAAACAATGGACATAAAATTTACTGCATTTTCTGGGAATTTTAATCTCTGTCTGTGTAAAAGCATACTGCACCATGCCTTGTACAGTTACCACAAATATGGAAATGTTAAATTAAGTGATTCAACAAGACATAAATCTCCACTTGGCAATACTTTAATGATAATGTGCCACGGATAAGCCATGTTCATTTATGTTCCCCACAATCGTGAAGTCAGCCAATATATCTGCCAAACGCATAGGGACACTACTTCATTCATATCATGAAACCCACACACTCTCGCACTATAGTAAAGACATTCAAGCAAAGATAATTAAACAGCTAGAGAGAGGAGACTGATTGAGTAGAAGAGTACAGCACGTTTTCCAACCCTAACCCAGGTCCCTAAGATAAATTCATGGACGTTTCAGCTCTGTTTTTCTACCTGGCTGTGGTGTCTGCTCCAACACAGTAAGCTTTCAGCTTTATTGGTTCCATTATACAGGGTTACAGAGTTAACATTATCATCTCAAAGTCAATGAGCGAAGAGAAGATCAATACTCTATTAATGAAATTTTAAATTGAAAAATAAGAATATTGTGAAAGCAAATGAAGGAGAGTATGTCTTGTGTTTTTTATGCTTCTTCCTCACAGTCTCTTTTGATGAGGCTTACGAGAGAGAGAAGAGAAGATGGTGATACTGAGAACTGAGAAACACAGTGCTATTATGTGTGGAGAAGCTGACGGTTTAGAAAGGACATGCATAAATTGATCAGCTCCCTTTGCCCTGGTAGATATTTATGCTGTCCTTGAGGTATTAGACACCTTTCTGGCCACCAAAGGAACTGTAAATCAAGGCAAGACGGACATCAGCATAACGAATGTGTGAAGAAGATGTCTCTTAACCTCAACAAAGACGTGATTCCGGAACTACGAGCTGGTATGAAGAGAAATACTTGATAGAAAGATCATATTTTCATTGTGGTGCACATACATTTTGAAGCTTTTATCTTGGCTTCAATATGTTAACAACCATATAATCTAGATTTTAAAGCAGAGGAATTAAGATAAACAATTAGACATGCACACCCATGCTAGAAATAAAATAGAAATATCCTGATAATACTGTGGCATACTTTCTCATAGAGAAAGCATTAAAATACTCATGTATAATGACTCATAACAGGAATAGCTACCCAACTTTTACTTTCCATTTCAAATCTTCCATCATTCCGGTCAAGACCATCGGAGGTCAGGACCCTTGAGATCTTTCCCTCCCTGTCTCCTGCTACATATTTGTCTCTTTCACTGTCCACAGCTCCCTCTCTCTCTCCTCTCATCTGAAACTTAGCAGGTATAGTATACTGTGGTGGATAGTTCTGCTTGCTAGTTCTATGCATCTGTTGGTCTCCAACAATCAGATGACTTTTTCATGATAAGCACAAGGCAATTGAGGGAGCCTTGTCAAACTGAGACAGAGACAAAAATAAATGTGTTATGTAACAATTTGGATTGCGTTATTAATATAAATTTGTATGAGATGTAGCAATGAGGATTAATTGATCAGTAATGTATACATCACAAGTAAAACTATGTAATACTTTAGGTATTACAATGCTTATCGATGTACAGTTTTCATTTTAAATTATGCACCATAATAAAAGTAACTTACAATATGCAGAGCTCTAAAACATGCAATCTGGCAGAAATTTATACAGCTGGATGCTTTTTGCAGATCTGCTAAACTTTGGCGGTAAAACATGATAAATTGTACTGGGTGCATAAAATGACTGATTGTGTAGTGTCAAATTTCCAGCCAGCAGGCACTTTGCCTAGACTCTGTTTGCTGGTTTTTATCTCTCCCCCCCATCAAAAAAGAACAGGGTAAACTGTGGAGCAATAGCCAAAACAATATAAATTCACTTTTACTACAAAGCGTTTTCACATTCATAGCGTTTATGTGATATAAGCTTCTGTTGTTGACTTAATTCCCAGTGGCAATCACACACTGCAGGTGTTTTCACTACTGACATTTTTCTGAGAGAAGTAAAGAAGCCCTTGATTCTGAGGATGAAGTTCATTCTATCAAGCAACTACTTTCCATTTCTTCCAAATAAACAAATGACCTAATTGAGTACGGTAGTGTTCATGCAGACAAACTGAGGCAGGTATATAAATTACATGACTCTCAAAGCCTTCCTTTTGTGCCTTTTGTAAAGACTTGAAAGACAAATGGCACTGTTTGCTGGGAAAAACGCCACCAAGCTACCTTTTCAACATGTTGAAATAAGTGTGTGCTGTACAGTAGCTTCAGAGGCAAAATCTATCTGAAATGTCTTGCAAATGCAGTTGGCATATCACTCAAAGTTGTGTATCAGTTAAGATTTTGTCTCCTTTGAGCAACTGGACTAAATATGTCGGCGAGATCATGTACTACAGAGTTCAACGTGGCTAAGTCATTGAATGAATGTGATAACACTGAAAAAGCCAGGAAGTTTATAATTATCAACTGATGTCAACGCATTTAAAATAGGAGTGAAATTCAGTAGAAATAAGCTTTATTTTAAAACTCAGACCCAACCCAAAATGTTTTTGAACCATTTACAAGTTTAATACCTTAAGAGACTACTTGAATCCAGATAAATGAAATGTGCTGGAAAAGTCAATTGGATTGAGTAACAAAAGTTGGTTATTAAATGTTTAGTTGTGAGGGCTCTTACTTTGACAAGAACAGATCAGCTAATTATATGGATGGCTGATGTTTAAAAGGGCAGGGCTGTTTTCTCTTTCGTTGCAGCTCTTTTTGTTTTCCTCCAGTCTTCTGTCTCCCTTCATTTCACACCACATATGAGGGGAGCGTTCCGGGGTCCAAACTTTGTTTACATGAAACAAAAGCTAAGAACACCACGACGACGTCCCCCCCCCAGGTACACAGGGAATTGCGTTGAATTTGTGTTTGCTCTATTAGTGAGCTAATACATATGGTCACAGTACATAGTATCAAAACCATGTGTGGTGATAATTACATCCTCGCGGATAAGTGGCTACATCATTTCATCCCCCTGGGCCCATTCCATGTTACTGGCTACCATCAATGCTTCCACAAAACAAAACAATACTCACCCGCAAAGGGGCCAGAAAAAAAAAAAAAAACCCTCTTTATTCTAAACACTGTCAAAATGAATGAGAACAGTCATTATGTTTTCTGATTACAAAGAACAATACCTTGACTGGCTGAACCTGAGTCAATCTCAAGGTGAGAACCTTTTAAAGTCATTGCTGGTCAGCCCTATGGTCTGAACAGTTTGTTTTACTGTTTCTCCTTTATATATTTAATTGACTGGGGTAAATCTTCAACCAGAATATATTATCCTACTATGTAAGGATACATAAGGATGGGAAAATCCATAACTGTGCACCAACAACCACACACAAGTGTAAACAAAACCAAAATTATCAGCTCCAAATCACTATCAAAAATAATTCCCTTAAGACAAAAATATTCTCCAGGCATGCAAAGCGCAGTGAAAGAATAGGCCTTGTCTCATCTTTTTCATTCCCATTTCTCATCTCCCGTCTGTCACCAAGCAGAAGACTGTAAACAGAAACCTTTGAGAGTACTAAAGAAGAAAAAACACTGCACCCAACGGGAGCCAAACAGAGAAGAGTTATACAAGTTACAGGGAATTGGGAAGAGTGTTTCAAACCAACATCTGCACACCGCCTCCACCACACCAATCAACAGATTCATTCTGCAAAGAAAGGCACCCCACTGTTTCTACTGGAAAACAAAAAATAAATAAACCAACAGAGACAACTGAAAGTGGTGGTACCTGGACAGCATATTGGACTATGGTTGATTTGTAAGATCATGAAGCAAAATTGCAGGCTGTTGTGTGGACATAAGGGAAGAAGATTGAATTGGACAGTAAAGGACAGAGGAGGGGCTACTGACAGTTTGGACTGTCTGGCTTTGTTTACAAAGGCAGTGCAAAGAGAGCTGTCAGAGCCACTGAGGCATGTACTGATTTTCCAACACGCACAAATACGCGCACACAAACCGACACTCGTTCTCTGTGGGATGGACGAAACACACCGGCTGATTCTACAGAGAGAGGCTTTTGTATGCACCACAGAACACAAACACCTCAGTCCACCTGCAGAGCACCTGAGCCTTTTATCTACCCAGCTCCACCCGCTGTGAGCATGTGTGTGTGTGTGGGGGTGCTGTATGAGTGAGCAATTGAAAGGGACAGAGACCATGGAGACCATGGATATCTTACTAAGCTTTTTGCCTGTGGCTTTCACCGTGGCTTTGAAGCTGTTGGGCTTCTTTCACAAATGTTTTCCTATTTTCCATCTAAAAATTGGATAAATTAAATAAATGAGAAAAAAAACTGACACACATACATGAAAAAAGTAACGCATTTGTAACCATGGTAAAATGTTGATGCATTAGATTTGATCCCACAGATACACGCCAAGAGTAACTACAGCAAGTACTCCAAAAATGCATGTCTGGTATTATGTCTCATCTTACTGCCAAGGGATGATGTAAGGGTTCCAAAGCAACATGGTTGAGCTAAATGGATCCATAATTGCAGACTAAAGTGTTGCAACAGAATGGTTAATGACCATCAGATTTGCTGTGGCATACAAAAACTGTTGGGGTCTTTTTCTGTGAATAATTTTTCATGAATGTGCCAAAAATTTTATGCCATCTACTGTCTAACATCGAAGAGATAAATTGTTCATTTGATTGCAAATAGTGACTTGTATATATATATATATATATATATATATATATATATTTTACTATCTCAATTCGATTTGATTCAAAATTGATTTTTGATTCAACGACTTGATTCATAATGATTTCTGCTTCAATCTATCGGTGTGCAAGGGATCCACATGATCTACTCCAGTCTGCTTTGCAAGACAGAATGACAAATGGAGACATATAATTGTCTTGTTCACATTCATTAAGTTTTAAACATTTATCCATGCTTACATGGAATTGTTGCAGAAAAGCAATATCACATATTGCTTAAGTAACAAAAATAAAAGTGTCTCTTATGGATCTTATTTATTTTATTTATTTTATTTATTAAGTGATTTTGGGACATTTTAAATAGTTTCTGAATCATAGTAATGAGAATTGCAATGCTTATATGAATCAATTTTTTGGCACAGGCCTACTCATTTGGCATGTTTGAAGAAAATAAGTGAGTGAGGGAGCCAGGGGCGAAGCAAAAAGTATAAAATCAGACAGATCACAACATGATCATATCAAAGATTTGTGTAAATCATTCTATATGGGGCGTCAACCTGGAGTACATTCTGCTCTGAAGGAACACCAATAAACAAACAATTTTTTTGTTGTGGTGGTTTTATTTATTTATTTAGCACAGATTTAACCCTGTCTTGGGCTTTCTTGTCTTGGCTAAAGACACTTCAGCACTGAAGCAAAACCCTTGACTTTTAAGGACCCTCATCTTAGCAAGAGGAGATTTCAGGCAAAGGGATGAGGGGGAGGTTGAACTGATAAGAGTAAGCAAGAGTGAAGACAGCTCATGTTTTAGCACAAAAATGAGCTGAGCTTCTGCCAGAACCTAATTAGTATAGATAAAGACGTCTATAACACACTGACAAAGAGGGATTTTTTATGAATGGCATGCACATATGAACACACACATCCTAGCAGAAAATGGTGTATTAGTGTCATGCTGATGTATCTGGTTCTGTATAAGTGGGCTGTTTGTCCGTGCGCTCATTTAAAAACTGGGAGCCCAGCATCAGTTTCTGAATCTACACAGAACCCACAGAGGGCAAAATTCTTCACAACAGACCACCCACACACCTACGCCTGGCTAAAGCTCATTAGCAAACATTCTTCCAGGCTCCCTACGATGTTTAAAAGAAGTTATACCCGTATGATGCAGTGTTTAAGTTAAACTGAAACAGAAAAGAACACTGTCACAACAGTGTGACAAACTTTATTATTGCACTTAACTTGTGTAAATGGGTATACAAATTTTATCTATAAAATAAACCACACAAGAAACTAAAACTGATCATCAGTTGGGAATTACAAACATACTCGTCATATTTAATGGTCATTGGGTAAACTATGCTAAGGGATGACAATTATCTGAATGTAGCACTGTAATACTTTATTTCCTTTATTTAACTGGACTTTAAAGAGAAAAGCATTCCAGTTAATTTCTAAACCTTCAACTGTATCGCCTCCAAAAACATAAACCATTTCATGGAGGTCAGTGTTTACACACTGTGGATGATTATAAATAAATAATGAAAATATTAAATATATTATAAATCAGGTATAGAGTATTTATGATATCTCATTTGTGTTCGCATTTGGACCTGTATGATTGAGTTCACCTTGGAAAACGCTCACAACCTGAAATGTATTTTTATGAATGCATCCAGTTAGACTGAAATGTTGAGTAAGCAAGGTCAGAATTGACCTGACATTTTTTTTTTTTTTCTGAGAAGCCAAATATATGAGTAATCTACACAATCAGTTTGCCCATCCATCTAACAAGCTAATCAATAGCTACAAGGACCTATGACAAATGGAGTGAAATGGAGTGCAATGCATGAACTAGTCTGCTGACTATTTCTGTCCTGGAGAAAGCACTGATACTGGGCTTTGGTACACTTCTTTGACACAAAGAAAGCTTTGTCTCTTCAAGCAACAAAGAGGGCTCACAGTTGATACTTGGGTGTAAAATACATAAGATTCATGAAAATGTATACAGCTACCTTGGGTTAAAGATACTAAAATGTAGCTGCATCATTGATCTTTCTTTTGAATTTCAAATGATTGGGCTTGATATAAAAATAATGTGAAATCATCAAAAAAAAAAAAAGCTAACAATGCAAAAAACAGACAAGAACACTAAGAGATACACTCAAGCCAAGATAAATAAGGGCTCAGAGCATATGAAATACATAAGACACAGCCTACAGATGAAATTAAACTCCAGCCCACAAAATAACATGCATAGTGTATGAATACACCCATAAACATGCTAACACACTTTGCTTCCCAGATATAAATTCACTTATTAAAACAACAGACAAAGCATGTGTTACTGATAGATAGAGTACGGTCCTGGCACATGATGCCCAACAACATCCCTGCCCTCGCAATGAGGTGATGTAATTCATGAGTCGCTCAAGAATGGAAAGGAAACATTAAGTGGGAAAGGATTGAAATATGTATTCCTCTAATATCAGTAAGATGAGATGAAACCCATGTCAACTAGTAATCTACTTCAGGGAACCTTAACAGTGTCTTATCTTGCTCAACTGGCCTCAGATCTCTCCGTCCAAGCATACAGTGGGCGGTTGAGTGTTTCAGCCCTGAGGTCCAGGCATAAAGGCACCACATGAGGTACGGTGATCAAAGAGAAAGCCTACTAAACAACTTGCTCCATGTTGATCTTGTGGCTTCGCTCCAGAACACTCCTATATCATCCTGATCCCTGATGTTGTAGAAAAAATATCAACCATGTGTTTCCCTTTTGGTCAAATAGAGCTCGTAATCCACAAAGACACAGTTTCAGAACCAACATTAGAAAAAAATTTCATCTGGTACTAATTTGCAATTAATGACACAAGACAAATGGAAAATTATGAAGGACATGATCCATCTTGACTTTTGGCTCCTGGAAACTGACTGAAAAACTGAAAAACAATGTTTACTCACCAAACAGGTAAACATACAGCATTTTAAGTAGATTCAGATACTATTGATTGAGTTAAGGAAGCTTCTTCTTATGGCAATTTATTTATTGCTCGGGGTTTAATTCACGCTCAAGTTTAAGAATTATGTTTTTCTTTACTGCTGACATGAACCTGATTTCTAGGCTTTACACTGAAGCCGAGCAGCAGTGCAGGCGTTTACTTCCATCAGAGCAGCTCTCTATAAACAACAACAAAACAGCCGACTGGAATGCTCTTTAAGCACGGCAGTCAGCTTGAAGTGTCTCTAAAAGTCAAGTGCATAACATCCATATGTAAAAAAGCAGTCATGATCTCTAAACAGATGAGAAACTTGACACCAATCACGACTTTAAAACTGCAGTTATGGACATTGTTTTGCTCATATTCCCGCAGATGAGGTTTGACCATGTAACATCAAATGTTCCTAAAAATAAACCAGCAGAGATGGCCTGGTGTTTTATCCCAGCACCCAACTCTGTTTGAGAGTAACGGGCCTGAAGCTATCTCCATATTACAGCAACAGTAGCCCTCCTTTAGACATGACATGCCACAGATTACGTAACCCTGCCACTGCATGGTCCTTGGGCCTCAACTATCTGCTGCTATTGCCATGAAACTGTCAGTGACCCCCTTCCCCCACCATTATATACATATACATGCTGTTGCATGGTTAGACACATGCTGAACATTCAAAATCACAATCACCAGCCTTGTATCTTCAAACTGCAGGGAGGTGGGCACAAGCTGGTTTCACCCTCATTGTTTGCCAGTTCAGCACACACACAGGAGCACACATGAAACTCAGAACAATGCTTGGCAGGTTTTAAGAAATGCCACATGACTAAGTGAATTAGATTACAGTGCTTGTCTTCATTACTGTGCTCCCTCGTGATACAAAACAGCAACTTGGTCAAGAGACTAGAGCTCTATATATAGAGCAGGCAAAAAAAAAAATCCTTCTTTAAAAGGATCAAAATTAAATCAACAAAAGCCTGGATAAAGCCATGGATAAAACAGCCTGATCTGTTTATACCGAGCAAAGGCAGTAGTGAATGAATTGCAGTTAAAAAAAAAAAAAAAGAAAACAAAAGAGCACCGACTCTCACTTACATCATCTGAAGCTGGGTTACATTGAAAGTTAACAATGTAAGAATGTAGGAACACGGAGGTTCTTCAGTCACAGAGTCCAACATCATGTTTCCTCTTAAAAAGGTTGGAGTTACTCACTTTGGCAAACTTATCTTGCTCCCATCATTGGGGTGTAAATCCTGCACTGAGAGCAACTTTAAGGCAGTTTAAATTGAATACCCTTTGATACATCGCAAGGGATTTAAATCTGACCCTGTCTCAGTCAGTCTTTCTCTACATGTATCTGCGGTACCTTGGTGAAGGACCCAGACAGGGGTCAGACACAAAGGAAGCAGACAAGATTAAGACGGGGGGTAGAGTTACAAAAACACAAACAACAGCATCAAAAAAATATAGTCACAAATAGTGTAGGACTCTAAAGCAAGAAAAAGTTGTTTCCTTAAAATCCAGAGCCAAAATCAGGATTCAAAACAGCAGCTCTTCAGCAAAAGATAATATCTAATCCATTCATGTTGTCTACAGTATTTGTAATAGGTATTATCCTAAGTCATGATCAAAACGTTACATGCAGGGTTAATTCATACATTTCAATCACATTACACAGAGTAAGCAGTGAGATTTAGTGACTTTTATGGATTTAGGAGAAACAGAGCTCAAACAGGGTACAGAGTCGAAGGCCACTGGTGAGAAATGTGATAAGACTCTCATTGCAAAAAATTAAAATGCAGCAGTTGTCATGGTCACGTCACGGAAGAAATGGCTTGTTACAAACTGCTGGAAAAGCACTGTCTATTCACAGCTGTAGTTAATCTATGACTTGTGCTTACAACAATCAGCTTTTATGTGTTCATACCCAAGAGTGTAAACAGAGGCTCAGTGTTGAACTACTGGGAGACAGCCTTGAATTTGAATCCCACACAGAAAAAGCATTAATTGTCTTTGTGCTGTGCTAATACATTCCTCCAAGACAAAATTAAGTAACTGAACTTTTTGTGATGTGATAAATTACTGCCACAGCACGATCTATGAAACAATAAAATACGGGGATTAAGGAGCGCTATTGATCTTCATAACAGTTTTGCCAGCACTGAAATTAACTGGCACTATCTAGCTTCCTCATAAATAATAGGCATGGTTAATTCAATTAACAAGCAATAGCTCAGCTAATGTTCAAACAAAGGGAAAAACAAAAAATTTAAACCTCAATTTATACCAAAACACTTATTCAATTTCTGCGTAATTCTAATCTGTTTAAAAAGGATTGACCTAAAACCCAGGAGTAAATTGATTTAGTGTGTCGCTCTGTTAGCAGATAACATATACACATGCTCATCAGTGTGACCATTAGCAGGAGAATGAAGAAAGGTGTGCTGAAGTGTGACATTTGGTCGCAACGGTATGGAATATGCATATAGAGAAGACATATTTGTTCTCTTACCTGAGAGGCAGATAAAGGTCATGTAGTCTCCCTGACCACCAGTGGCCAAGAAGGGGATCTTCTTCTTGGTCCTCCGCTTCACCTGCACAGCAACAAGCATCTTCTCATCATGGGGTACGAAGACCTCCTTGTTGATGGCTGACTTGGCACTCATCTCTGAAGTAGGAAGGCGTGAACAATTGACCAGCAGTCAAAGTGGAGAGAATAGGATCCACTCTTAACTGGAGAGAAGGAGAGAGAAGAAGGAAAAAGGCCAAATGAAAGTAAGCAGAAATAAGGGCACCAACTAGTCACTTTAAAGCATTAAGATCACTCTTTCCAAAAGTATGGGTTGTTGTGTTTTGCTTTGTTTTTCCTTTTTTTGCTATTTCCTAAACAAAAAACATCTATCTCTGCATGATAAAAAAAAAAATTGAAAACATAACCAAACAATGGCCAACCCAAAATTAGCCCACATCTGCTGAGTGAACTATTGGCCCAGTGTGTTGTGTAATTCAGTAAACAGATAAAACAAACACAGGTGAAAACCATGGATTGTACATAAAGAGGGCTCTGGGCTCTGATGCCATCATTGGGTTTCTGAGGAGAGGATTCAAAACTAAGAGTTAGGCGCCCATGCCTGACACCACCAAGCTTCCAGCTAATGCAAACATGGACAAAGAGTTGTAGAGTCAAGACTTGGGTGAATGTGGGTTCGTGCCAAGTGCACACTTACCCTCCTGGCATCAGGGTGACACACTATAAATTACAAAGGAGTTTAAGGCAGGGTAAGCCGATTCAAATTCATAGATCATACAATTCATACATACCTATGTTTGCTGCAAAGCTAGCACTTTAGAATGGGAGTCTATGGAGACCGACTAATTTTGGGGGGCAGGGTTAAACAGTCATTTAAAAGCTATCATTTTTAACAATTTAATGTTGAGGTTTAATTTTTTTGCTAAGATCATAATATTTCCTGTCGAAGTACAGCTTTTAATTTTAAATACAACGTACACTTCAACTTATGCTGAAGTGTACATTGTACATTGCAGTAGATTCCACAGATCTGCAGGTTAATACACTGACCACAGTAAAGTGCCTCACACAACCTCATGTTGATTAACCTGAACTATACATTTTAAGACATGCCTGCAATCTTTTCACCTAGATTGGAAACAACTAGACTAGAGAAAGTGAGGGAGTTTTTTTTTTATTGAGTCAACCTTTATGTAAAGATAATGACAGTGTGAATGACGTTGGAGAAATCATTCTGTTAAAATTATTAAACTGCTGCCTTTTACACCTTACTCGAATCACAGCCTCACAGTCTTACACAAATCACTTCCAAAGCACACACTCACACAGCCAATCTTTTGCTCACAGGGTATAACACATTATAGTAATGAGGGAGGACACAAAGGGCTCCAAATGTAGAAGGGTTGCATCTGTATTGTAGCAAGTCTCGATGCTCCATCACTCTAAATGTTTTGTCAATGGTCTGCCTATATGACTTCAGCTGAGGCTAAGAGCATTGGTAAATCTCAATGATGCAGAAAAGCAATCATGTTTCTACTATAATAGCCAAAATCTAATGGTGAAGTTATTTCTTGGTAACTGGGAATGTACTTTGAAGAGAACACAGCTGTATATCTGTTGGCGTAAGAGCAAAGCGTCCTTAGATGACCGAACTGTGCTTAAGAGCAGGATAGAGTTATGAAGAAGTAAGTGTATTAGGTCCAAATATTCTCATGGAAACTTTGAAATCAATTTTCAACCACACATATTGAGATGCACAACCACTCACTACCACATACCATACAAGCCACCCTGAACCAATCCCTTTTTCACAACCAGTGGATGAATTACTCTACTATGAAGCAAAACCAGCCAGATGGCAAAACAATACCTTCAGACAAACTGGATAATAAACAACAGACTAAACAAACAACACTGGCACTAAGAAGCTATCAGCTGAGGAGGAGCCCAAATATGAAAACCCCAAACTCAGTGGCTGAAAGGCTGCTATTGTTGACTTGTGGTCATTATTAAAGTAGATTACGTCAAGCCAGAAGGAACACATCAGCAGGGAAACATAAAACCTTTGGACACAACACCATTGCTGCAACATAATACAATTTAATAAATAGTGCTACAGTAAGCAGCACTTCCAAAACGCTATTACTGATATTTTTTTGTGTGTGGTGTGTGTGAGTTCTATGGTCACTTTTAGGGTGTAATATAGTTGTGGTTTCACATAGAATTGCAGTAAATAGCAAAGATTTTGCCATTACTACATGTGGTCCTTTTCATCCGTCCATTTCACATCTGCTCTTTTAGGAAAGCAGGACTTGAAGGCAGATGAGCACCCAAGCCAAAACTTTGTGGAGAGTAGAAATGCATAAATCTTTCTTCAGATAGTAAATGATAGCAAACATCTCCACAGTTCAACTAGGAAAATATCAAGATCTTTCTACAAAAACATGACTGTTGAGGACAAACACAAAGTTGTGTTTCACTCAACAGCAGGAAAGCTCCTTCAGCTGAAGCCTTTCAAGCGAGCCAGACATCACGTGAAAACCTCAAAACTTCTAGCCTTGTATCAAAGGCATACTGGGCTCTGATAAAGACTGAAAGATCGGCACTGTGCTAGTCCAACCTCAAAGAGCACAATCAGTACTGTGCAACTTCAAAAGCTTGCAAATCTTGTACATGATGTACAAGAATTGCAAGCTTTTGAATCCTCTGAGATCAGCCCTCACAGTATTTAGCATTTATATAATACTGTACACATCTGTATTCACACATTCACATGTACACAGTAACTGGCTGAGACGAGGTTTACCATTCCCCAATGTAATCTTTTTCTATCTCAGTTTTTCATTTATATTTATATCCTTACTTTCTGAATAAACTCCACACAATGAAAAAAAACAAAAACAAACAAACTCTAAATCGGCTGTAGAAAAGTCACAGGTTGTGTTGCTCTCTAGCAGTGGATCAGTCAGACGAAGTCCCTCTGTGAAAGCTCTAATCCATACTGTAGCATCTCTCCTTCTTTCCACCATCCTCAATCTGGGACAGAAGGCTGCCTACATCTGCCTTCAAGCTGTCACCAGTCAAAAGGGAGAACCCCCCCCCCTCCTCCCTCAGGTGGCCCACTGAAGCATGACAAGAGGGAGGAATAAGGGGATGGGGGATACTAGAAGAAAACAGGGAGGAGGAAGAGGCAGACAGGAGATTCTTGGCAGTGAAATGCAGCCAGCCACAATGCATAGCTTATGGTTTGACTTTGAGCAGTTTTCTGCAATGCTCACAATGCAGGGCTGAGCTGTAAGATTGGTGGGGGCCCAGGAGCTGCTGCGGCAGTGAAAACAAAGTACATATTTTACAGCTGCTCATCACCCCATTTCCAAGCATAGGCACTTTCAACAACACTTCATTAACTGTGCCTGCATCTTGTCAAGCAGTAGCAAAGGAATAGCACTGTTGCTACTTGTTGCCTTGTTTATTTCTTGCCCAGTGTGTTCACAGAAAATCTCTTCAGTCACTGCTCACGGTTCTACTGGCCTTTGAGTTGTGAGTATGTGAGTTAGCTGCGCAGCTGCTTCTTAACACATTCCTGCTCTCTAGCCTGTGCTCACAAGTCCATGACAACCTGCCACAATAGGAGATTCGGCAGTAGACGAAAGACGCCCAGGAGCCAGGTCAAAGATCACATTGTGAGGGTGTGTCTTAAAGTCCCTTTGGAGGTGTGTGAAAACTCAAAGCCGAAGGTGAGTTGGCACAAGCTAAAAATTTCATCAAGAAGGCACTCCAAGGAGAATTATTTATATAGTGAGGCATTAGAAATCGCCTAAATATTAAGGTATGTGCTTCAGTATAGACCTGTGACTTAACAGACTGACATTCATCTGTAAGATGGTAACACGTAGGGCTTGCATGTGTGTATGCACTCATCTATCTTTGTTAGGATCTCATGAGTGAGAGCCCTTCTGGAGAGGGAGGACATTTTCAGCACTTCACCGACTGTTTTAGGATTAGGATTACCGTACTTTCAGAGTCGGGGTTTGAAGTTGTTTTATAGTGACATTCTATGTACAATATCCACAAGTTAGTTGTAATTATAATCTATCCTTTCCTTGGTACATCTAAGATTTCATCCTGAGAGATTTACCTTCACCTTAAACTGACCTATCTATTCATCCCATTCACATTTGATTTTCAGTAACTTTCAAGGACAAAAAATTTCATTTCAAAAAAGACCTTAGATAACTCCACCTCATTTGCTGTCTCTCATGTTCATCTATAGATTGATTTTTACAGAAAGTCCTCCAATAAAACACTCATCTGGATGAATTACATTTTCAGAGTGATGTCATGCATCAGTGATATTGAGTGAGCGTATCCAACATCCACATGCACAGATGGTGAATATCTCTCTTAAAATAATTATGAGATTAAATTGTCTACCCTTCTGCTTTTGTGCTGTCAATGTCAACCTGGGAAGTATTAAAATCTAATTACACATTACAGCAGCACTAAGAAACAGATGAAACAGACTGTCTTGACATCCATGGTGAAAATGTCTCACTCACAACATACTCAGAAGTGTCATGTTTTCCGGTAAGGGCCGGAAACACCAAGAATTACGTTGTACAACTGGAGTCCAGTTCATGCTGAGGAAAAGCTCTCTCTGGTATTTCATAAGACAAGTCAGTGAAACAGAGCCCATACTTTAAAAATATCATGTCTGAGTATATCACTCCATTTGTAAAATAAACTGTAAATTGTTTAAATGTTGTGACCTACCATGCCTGATTTCACAAAAGCTTTTTCAAAAAGGCAGAAGTTGTGATGTTTTGAGGCTTTTGTTTTTTCATTTTCAATAACATTGTAGATTTTACAACTTTGTTAGAAATGTTTTGTGTTCTTTGTAGCATTACCCCCAAAAAGTGCAAGATTTCAACTATTCTAACAGAATATGCTTTATTTGCATATTAAAATCAAGTGCAAAGATAATTTTTGATCTCCATCTACTATGTTTTCCATGAGGAATCTGCTCATTGCTGGGTGGTCACTTTTAGAGAGTGGAATGTTGACTGCAGTACACATGGAAACCCAGTCTTCATGGATCGTAAGAAAAATGGAAATAAAAATAGAACACATATTTGTGGGTGAAATTCAGTAATTACCAAAGGGATAATTAACAGCCTTCACTGGAGCCCAAATATGGGATTATGGATGGTTTTTTTTTTTCCTATAAAGCCAAGTAGTGCAAATCCTAAAAAACACACACTCTGAAACATCATTTGAGAAATAATCATCCATTTATAGACAGACTATGCATACATTCTTAATAGATTTATCTTTAGACACAGTGAACGTGTACAGACACCTGAGTCTTGGCTTCTTGGTCAAAATGACAGTGGCTGTACTGTGAAGGCAAAAATATGGCATAGGACAATATGTTTGGGTTAAAACATTTGAACAAATCACATTAATAATTTCAATTTGCTAACTGTTTTTCTTACACTCACTAACTCCCTTGCACAAAAGACATACACCATTTGAGGCGCAGACAAACAAACACACCTAGTTTCACCAACATTTTCCACATGTACAATGTATTTTGTATCATGTTGCTCACCTTGTTTCTTTCGGTACTTGCAACAGATTTGAAAGCGACAGCTTCAATCATGGTCACCTGCCATGTCTGTAGTCTTCGCACAGACATCCTCCGGGCAAGTTTGGCGGTAGAAAAGTGCCGGTCAAGCGATGACTTGGCTTATGTTCTACCACAATGTTGCACATGGTGCAAAACAATTTACCACCACTTTCATGCGAAACAAGATGCTGTCTTGCACGGTCTTTAGCTGTAATGTTTGATGGCAAATGTTTTGTGTTTGCAGCGTACGTCTGCATCGTCTGCGTAGTTTACAAGGAAGTGAACCTAACCTAAGGACTCACCTAATTGGTCCGATTTGCGCTAGAGTTGCGGTGATTGGATGAAATTACAAGCGCGTGGAAAAAGAAATCACAGGGATTGACTGAATTTGCGTTGGTTGTTACAATCGCAACATTGTGAATTCCTGGATGGAATACTGATTACTGCACTTTGAAAAATCTAACCGTTCCCTCTCTCACCGACAGTTGTAATTTTACACAATATTGTCAGAATCAGAAGATTTTTCTCGAAAATATTTTTTGTGTAAAGTGCACAACGACAGTTGGTATTTCAGTGACAAAGTCAAAAGGAAGCATAAGGGCAGGTCAGCTTAATTCAAGCTGAGTAAGACTTCAGACCTGATTTGGCAGTCCATGTTTTGCGATGTAAGACCAAATCCCTTCATCAGAACCAACTCAATATGCATGCCAGTCAGCAAAGCTCATTAACAAAGTGTTTTACTGCCACATCAGACATCCAGGAATCTTCAAACATGCTTGACACAGCCAAATCTACAATACCGTTACAGTGCAGTACATAAAGAAGTAAACCAGGCCAAAAAAGTAAAGGCAACAAAACTAAATATTACAAGGTTTTGCAGTACATTTTATCCAAACAGAAATGACTACCAGTGCAACTACACTTCTGCTCACATTAAATCCTAAGCACACTTTTCTTTGAGCTTCTCTCTCTCTCACACTTAAAACTTGTTCTGTGTTGAAAGCAGGGAATATGAATTACAAGCATTAAAATCCAAATGTGGGATATTTTCATCAAATGAAATTGTAGTCAACCACCAAACTGGGCACATGATACACTGGTGACACGAAAAAGAGGGTTGTTCACTTGAGCAGTGAGAGGTAGCATACAGGTGATGTTTGTGCTCAGCACGTGGACCATTAACAGGGATGCCTCTTATTTATAAGGCCGTTAATTGTTAGGGAGTATTAGAGCAGTTCATCTATTTGCTCTAAAACAGGAAGTGGCAAAAAAGAGAACAGGATCAAAAACATGTTTGCATTGACAGGCTTCCAATAAATTAAGATATTTTGCTTTGCTCATCCTGACTCAGCTATTTGTGCTTTAAATGTGAGTAATTTTTAACCTTGTGTAAAGCAACTAATTAACATTGTACAGAGAGATATGAAAGGTAAACATTAATGTACACTAAAGTCTGTCTATGCTGTGAAGAATGCAAACCTCTGAGAAAAAGAGTAGTTTTCCATCAAAACACCAGGTTGAATATGGACATACTCTTTCCCTTAAAAAAAGAAGCACATAGAAGTGTCCATCCATTTTCCTGGGTGACTCAGCTACCAGTGAAGGTTATATAGTGCCAGGGAGGCATGGGCTCACCACTAATCAATGAATGACATACCAGGCCCTCAAATGAGCTCATTATTTATAGCCCAGCACCTTACAGCAATAAAACCTTTAGGAAGGACTGAACAGTGGTTAGCTAACAGGAGAAAAGCAAACGAAGAGCACTTATCAACAGATGTCTTGAACCCTACTGCAGGGATCATTACCACAGCGATTCAATAATAGGCTGGGGCAATAGCTTGAGGCAGTAACCATGTAAAAGTGAATGTACAAGTAGTCTCTATAGGAGTAAGCGCTGTGTCGGTGCACATAGCCAAAATATTAGATTTGCTTGATATGCTGTAAAAGTCAGCAAAAATTATTCAATAATCAAATAACAACATAACCTGCCTTGTGTCCAACTTAAACACTTCTTCATTATTAATCTCTAGCAAAACAGACTGATTTGTTTATGAACAGAACAAGAATAGTCACCACAACCTTAGTGGTTCAAGATTCCTTGTGGATTTCGCATCTTGGTGTGATTTTATCAGAAAAAGAAAGATGGATTTTTGCTCCTCTTTGTGTTTTGCATTCCATTAATGAAACAAGGCTTTTTTATGTCTGCCTTCAAGGATATCCTTCCTCTTTGGCAAAACAACAAGCAGAGGTGATGTGCACACAAAGCAGGAGCCAGCTTGACAGTTTATATTATGGTGTAATTGGACACTTAAGGATGGGCAAATGCATAAACTCACCTTTTATGGTGTGTTAAGCAAATTAAGCCCTGAAATCCAACATAGGAAAAAGCTATTTAATAACATTAGTGGGTTAGATAACCACAATGGCAGGACTAGGAAGCCTCACTATTAATCTGAACCAAGCAGGCTTCCAGGTCCCAACTTGTCACAGAGATACACCAGTGGAGACATAGTAATTGTTCCTCAGAGACATTCGCATTTAAACACAACTTGCTATTTCCTCTCTTTGCACTTCTCGGATCCTGCTGACGCATTTTTGGCTAGAGTCAAACTACATTAACACAAAGTGAAGGATTTTACATCGGTCACCATTTAAATTTAAAAAAAGATTTCCACTCAAAAATATGACATGCTCTTTCATCGCCTGAGACAATATTTATGAGAACGACTCCCCATAAAAAGCCCTTTTCAGAAGACTTTGAATACTGATGTCATAATTGCACCTCCTTGGCTATCAAAAACAAGTGTCTTTCCAAAAGTGTAATGTTTTGGCTGTGCAAGTTTTTTGACTAAAAGATCCATATGTCACTTTTGTTTTATTTTCGGTGCCTTTGGGCTGTTTAATAACACTAATAATGATACTGTTTCTTTTTTTGACTTCACAGTGCCACTGCGAAATAAACACAAAATAAAATAAACACAAATGCAATCAACAATGACAATCCAGATGATTTAATGAACATTTAAGATTTAACGTTAATCTGATATACTGATAATCCCAGACGAAGGAAACACCAGCAGCAAGGATGATGCTCTTGTGCACCTCACTCCACACAGATCCCAGGACAAACAAACAAAAGCATCCAATTTGTTGTAATCTTAAAATGCCATTGACATGAAGAGAGTATTTTTTGTTGAGTTTCTATTGTGAGACGTGTCGAAGAAACGTCTTGTGTTGGTGAACACTGTTGATACAGTGTAATCTTTACAGTCAACTCTTCCAATTGGTCAACACCCAGAATTACTTTGCACAATATTTGCCCTTACAATTAAATTGGAAAGAGGTGGCGAAGCGGAAGGTGCAACTTGTTCCTATCAGCCGTTTTAGGACCAGAGACCAGGATGTGTGTGGACCGCTTTGCTTTCACACCTGAACACTCAGACGGGGGACACCTCACCTGGTCTCACAACAACAGCAACAACAACAACAAAAAACCTCCACAAAACGACACGTGACATCGTTTTTGTCACTTTCAAACACAGTACCAGCGCGTGCACCGACAGTTAATTAGCCAGGCGCGTGCACGCGCGGTTATTCCCCTCGAAGCTGAACTAACTCTCCCACTTTGCTGCCAAAACGGCGGCGAAACTTTGAAAAACTACCTTTTTTTTTCTTTTTTTTTAAACAGAAGTAAAACTCACCGGTGAGTCGGAGCGATGCTTCCCCCACGTGCGGAGCTCCAAGCCCCGGGTCGGTCACAGCTGAGCCGGCTCTCCGCTCAGCATGTCGGGCTGGACGTGGCGTTCAATCCGCTCCTACCGCTGTTGCTGCTGTTTGAGTAGTTTGTGTAGTTTTTTTTTTCTTGTCCTCTGCTGCCTTTTCTGCGGAGAGACTGTCTGTCTGCCTGACGTTCAGTGTGTGTGTTTGTGTGTCTGTGTTTGTGTGTGTAACCAGTAGCAGGTTCCCAGACACACGAGCCCGCCCGCCCGCCAATCACGTAGAGTCAGAGCAGCACGTAGCTGCCTCTTCACATCTGCCTGTTTTTGGAGCGACGAAGAAGAAGAAGAAGAAGAAGACCGTTCATGACGATATTAGAATAAATGTTCTGCTTAAAATTTCAGACTTTGGAGCTTTGTGGCTATGGTGTAATGATGGTAAAAGATTTTACATATTTTATGTGATTTAAGAGTTAATCTGTAACTCCCATTCTTACTATAAGCACTCATTAAAGTGACCCTCCTACATTACGATAAATGAATCCTCCTTTAAAAAAAACAGCTGTGAGTTGCATGTTGACTCATACTAATTTCACATTATGAAGATTTAAAAGTTGCAATGTAGGCAAAAATTAGAGACTGAGATTTATCATCCCTTCTCTTTGATGACCCAAACCTAAATTATCTATGATTACAATTGGCTTCCTGCGACATAACTAAGAGAACAGTAACTAGATCATTCCCCAAGGTCGCCATAAAAAACTTGCCCAACTTCTCTGGATAACGTGTTTGGACAGGCCTACACTACCTGAACATTTCCCAGTGGCTCACTGACGGGTTGTGTCAATGTTCAACAGCATCATAAACTCCCAGCAGCTGTTGACCACCATCGTTGTGTTTCTATCGCCATGCATACACCGATCTGTTGGCCGGGAATACGTGTGTGATGGTGAGAGAGAAAGAAGAGAGATTGCATCTATCTAATGTTTTGCTTGGCTGAATGAGAGCCATCCAAATTCCTTAGAGAGATTTCATTCCAGATAGATTTGGCTTCTTTTATAAGCCCTGTCTTCATTTTGAACAGACTTGGACGCGGCTGTCTTATGTGAAATGGTTCAACTTTAATGTGCTTCTGTGTTTTGCCTCCGGGTTTTTGCAGCTGATCACTTAACATGTTGCAGAGGGAAATGATGAACATTTAAGTCATCTTCATTTGTCATGATAGACAGACAACCGGTTGTACTGCAGCAGATGTCCCCGAGTATGTTGAGAAAGCCACAGTATGAAATACTGCACGATAAAATATAAACCAACTTCACTTTTTGGCTGACAAACAGCGGTCTCGTTATCAAATATGAATTTCCCAAATTTCAAGATTTGAGTTCAGAATTTCATTAATATCAGTTTGCATCGTTGTGCAACAGCAATCTACGATGAACACTTATTGCTCATAAAGTGTCATTATAAGCACACATGGCCAGCTGTGCTAATGGCAAATGTCTTCAGTTCAGTTCACAGATTAGTCCAATATGTTTCACCATCAGTCACAATTGCCTCCTAGACACGATTCTCTATTTTTTCCAGGCAAGAAGACAAAATCGAACTAGACAGTTGGCACACCAATAACCAAATATGAATGTTCTTTGTTTCTCCAGCCCTGGACACTTCCTTAGGATCATGTTGCATTTTGTCCAGATTTGTGATTCTACAGTTCAGCAAGCTGCTCAACCATCTGGAGGAGCATGTGGAAATAGTTCATTTGAAGAATTTAGCACAGAAAAATTTTTTCGGAGTCTTCCGAGACCATTTTCATGCTTACCTTCAGTCAATCCCATTTGATTTACAGAGGCTGTCCTGCTGAGTGTAAATTTTGGATCTGAAGGGGAATGTTTTGCTGCTGCGTGTATAAGGCCACTGGGACAACAACAAGAAAGTCCTGGATACAGTGCTTGATTCTGCAAACTGACTCTGTAGTAATACTGAACTGCACCTCCAAGCTCCCCTACATGAGCAAGCAAACACTTTTGCAGCAACGAGTCACTTTTTCCAGGTGGAGGGGAAAAGAGAGGATGGCCAGTGGGGGGAGGGAGGGGGGGGGGGTGATGAATGTGCACACATGCAAAGGGGGTAAAAAGGGCATTAGCTGTTTCCTGTTGGTTCATTTGGGATTTCAGGCAGTTGGGCCTCTTGATGGAAAAACTGGTGAAAACACTGAACCACGTTCCGGCTCTGTAAGGAACTACTAGTCTGAATAACAGTCTGCAGAAGGATTTTGTATGTTCAGAGCCTGACATTTCTTATTGCTCGATCCAGTTCTGCGGTTGGATTTTGGATGCAGGACACACCACAGAGACTCAAACATCCTCCAGGTTTTCGCTTATGTGGCTTGAAGTTTCTGAAATGTGTTGCAGGACTGTCCTCTTTGGGAAGGGAATGGTGGTGGAAAAGTACCTAATCATAGCTTTTCTTTTTTTGGATACCGTGTGCTGCGCTCATGTTGTATGGACTCACTTTTGCACAGTAGTGCAAAACACTGCCTCCTTTTTCATGAGCACTTTACTGAGTGGCTGGTGCAATTTTAAATTTTCAATTGATAGCGAGCTATTTGTTTAATTTCACTTGAGCAGTTTCCGGAGCAGCTGTGGTCTCCTGACCTGAGCACAGTTAACCCACTTAGGCTAATCTTCCTACTACTCCCCTTAGATTTTCTATTAAGTGGCTTTGAAGTATTTTGTTCATGCTGTTTGCGGAGCTTATCGCTCATATACTTAGAATTATAATCAAATCCAAATTAATTTGTGTGGCTCCGCTGTATCTATAAAACAGACACACACAAACACACGCATTTCACACTTTTTGCCAGTGTCTGTCTATCCCCCTTTACATTTGATGGTTGTAGATATCTTTTGCATCACTTTGTCTATATTTTCTGTGAAATCCTGATGAGGTTTTTATATAATTCAAAACATTGAACTTTTGTCTGGAGTTTCAAAAGCGCTTGCGTGGATTTGAATAAAAATCATCCACATGACTTGAGTTGGGACCCACCAAGGCTTTCATGGAGTTGAAAGGTTAGTTGATGACATTCTCGCTCCAAAGGAGGCAGGGACTACTGTCGGAGCTCTACCTGGCACTCCTTCTCCCTCGGCTCCATCCACCCCCACCCCCCTCTCTTTGCACACCCTCCATCCGTCATCCAACAATCGTGGAGCACATAAACATCCCTCCAGCCTGTGACGTTACTCGAGGAGCTGGATTAGGGAGAGTGAGGTACCCCAGTTCCCGTGGTGAGCAGGATAAACACGGAGATCTGACGATAGAAGAATGGAACGGTGCGAGGGACCCTTTGCTCCCACCACCAGCTGTCTCTCATCTCCCCACATGGCCAGATGGCTGCCATACACTCACACACTCACAATGCTCCCTCCATCTCGTTTTTTCCTTTCTCCGTCACTCTGCTGCACAAATCAAACGCTGAATTCATGTGGTTTGTTGTTTACGCTGCGCAGTGTGAGGTATGAAACGCACACATCACGGACTGATTCCAGAGCTTAATGCAGCTCACTGGAGAGTTAAACACATCTTATCCCGATCAAGCTGACATGCATACATTACTTCAAAAAAGTCATTTGTCCATGCACAGTGTGAGAAACGTTGCGTGTTTTCCTTTGAGATTTTGTCTTTGTTCAAAGCGGAGAACATCAAACGGTAAATGTTTGATATTCTTTCATCAGCGTTGTTTTTATGGTTCTTGGTAACTTTGTGGAACATTTTGGGAGGTGGACTGTGTTTATACGAGGAGGGGCCGTCTGACACTTCCTGTTACAGTTTTGCTTGATAAGTGAGGAATTGAGCGTGCGTGAGTCTTTGCTGCAGTCTTTGTGCAAAGTCCACATTATTAAAGCAGATCAAGTGCAACAATCTACTTTAATGATCTTAAGTGTGAAATAAGAAAATATTAAGATCATGAATCTGGTATTGATTTTACCAGCAGGTACCTGATAGATATATATATTATTTCTCACCTGTAGCCCCGAACCGATCACATTAGATACTCGAGAATCATTTGTAATAAAGGCCTCTAAGCTGAATGAACTCCTGCCCTCTCCTGTCCTGTCCTGTTTTAAGGAACTTGCTTGCCTTGCTGACTCATCCATTTAGCTTTCTTTGTCTGATCACCGTCAGTTGGAACACACCTGAAGTAATCGTGCTCTTTTGTTGCATGCAAAATTGTGTTCAGTGTACTATAGCACGAGAATACAAATGAACTCTCACAGAGCGCGTTGAGTTGAGCAGCATATCTGTTTCTGTGAGTTATTCTAGTGCAATGGCTGTCAAAAAAAAAAGGCAGATTGATCCAGAAAATCCGTTTTAAGTATAGGAAATATCCATGTGACATTCTGGTACTGCTGGGACAGACAGACCTGCCACTTTAAAAAAAACTATTTTTATAATTGCTCATCCGGCATCATTTTGATTACAGTTTAGTATGAATATTTGAATCAGTCAGTGGAATATTTCTCTGCCAAAGACGACCATTTTAATTTGGTTTGAAGCAGCTATCAAGCCTCAGTAATGACTTTCATGCTCAGATCAATCATAGATGCTTTGTCGCTTCAGAAAATATGGCAAGAAATTAGCTGTGAGTCCCTGTTTTGAACCGCATTACTAAAAAAAACCCAAAAAAAACTGTTGTTCAATCAATGACACATTTAGTTTAAATATAGAAAGATCAATATTTAATTAAAGTCAGTCTTTTAGTTTATGAGGGGAAGAGGGAGGTCTCCAAAGGGACGGCTCAGCAATGTTGCAACATTATTCTGCATACCTTAACTTTCTTGGACTGTTTTTAACAAATATCCCTCAGACTTTTCTTCGTCTTGATAAAATAAAAGCCTCTGCAAGACATGCAGGATATATGTGAACGTGCCTGACAGGTGGATATATATTTTTTTATTTTGCATTTCAGTAGGTGCAGCATGAAAGCAATGATGGAGTTAAGATTACATCATCACTGCTGGCATTATGTCTCAGTATCTAGTTAGAATGGAGATATACAGTAAACCACACAGCATCTTACTCTAAGCCTACATCTATAGGAAATAGAGTGTGGAAGGCAAAGCACTTCTTCTCTGTGTTCTGTGTCTCTGTCAGTCTTTTCTTCTGCCTGCTATCGAGCATCATGCCAACAGAGAAACGTTTATTCTCACTTTGCCCACAGGCAGCAGCTTAACTCAGGGAGAACCCATCCTGAATCAAAGTTAATACTCTGGGGTGTGCTGAAGTCAAATTTCAAAGCAACTCACTGGCAAAGGACTCTGTAATGGAGCCACACGCCATTAAACAGAGCAAACGAAATCCATCTCCATCACGACAGCCAGATAAGTTCAATGATAGATGTGTGAGTCACACTGTTGTGGTTGTGTGTGGTTTTTCTCCTAATTCGCCTCTGTTATTGTAAAATATTCACATTCCTGAAAACTTTTTTTTGAGTCTCTCAATCTACATTACACTGAAGCTTATTTCAAAATGCCCCCATCAGTCCCCATATAGACCTTGTGACTTTATTCACATATGCAAATGTCAACGTAACACTGGATAGTATTAAAACTTTTTAGCAGACATGTAATGTTTGTCACTGTTGGCCTTGCCTGAGTCTGTCTTCTCTCCGTTGTCTCCTGTCTCCGTCTGCCAGTAACCAACTCACTCTGCACCCTTCAGTGTTTGATTAACAATCTAAAGTAGCTCATTTAGCCAGTCCGTGTACAGAGCCTTCTGGGTAATGCAAACAGCCAAAAGACCCGTTTTACTTTGCCAGTTCAATTTGGTCTTTATTATTGCAGGGCAAGTGCTGTCATTCTGAGCCACTTTCATGCTCTTAGCACCACAGAGATGTTCGCAATGGGATAAGCACAGGCTTATTTTTTTATTATATCTTGATATCTGAGAACAACCTGGGGTGAGCGTAATAAAAAAAAAAAAAAAAATCAATGGAAGTGAAAATAAAAGCACAAAAGAGGTCCTGAAAAGTGATGGTATTAAATGGGCTTTTTGATTTTACTCATCTGAGGGGATCAATTTGTAAAACACTCAAATTATTAAGTGTTTTAAAATGAAAACTGCCCCTGCTTGCACTCTGTTTTATGAAATTGTACTTTAAACTGTCCTTTTTGCCAAAAGCAGAATTCCCCATTGTCTCTTGATATATTATAATTTTGACAGAACATCGTCCAAGATTTTTCCTCCTCGGAATACAGCAGAATCACGCTCTCATCACAGACAGATTCTTCCACCGCCGCAAAGGAAAAAATGCAGAAGAGCCTGACACCTGTCTGTCCCACATGTATTCCTCAACATCGCTCTCCTTTTCAATGGCCTTAACTGAAAAACAAGATTTAGTCAAACAAAGCAGATTTTAGTGAGCAAGGCAATGCAAACTACCCAATTTTGGGCAACCATGCTTAAAATCACAAGGCCCCTGGGGGTAAAATGGATTTCTTTAGAAGAAGCTCAGGAAGAAAATAGCCACAGAGAATAATCAACTTGAAATGTTATGTGAGCTGGAATGCACCACAATCTGTAAGTTCTGCTGTGATTCCTTGTGTATATGATGTATGTATGCATGACCATGCAGTTCTTGCACGCTGCATAAAGCGATGATGCAAGCATCTTGGCTCACAACAGGCCCTCCTCATCTCTTTAAACACCATATTATGTGACCTCATGAGCTGAGCGGACACCCTCCAGATCAGCTCAGAGACTTTAATGACATGTTTACCATTTCTGGAACAACATGCAGGATGCAAAGCTAACACGGCTGATGACCTAAGGCTTCCCGGTACTCCAACAGACGAGATGCGGGGGTGTAAAATGATGTTCATGAACAAAAATGTTCAGGTTTCTACTCAGACAAGATGGATGCATAATAATACAAAATTCCCTAATTATTTGTATGTGGTACTTGGACATATGTTAACTGCTACAACAAACAAATGTCAGGTTTACAAACCTCATACAAAGTTACTGATGGCAGCATTTGAAATGTTGTTTTACTCATTGAACCACACAGAGCTTTGACATGTGTTTTCCTGGAGCCTTTAAACTCCCAGTTTAGCAGCTACAGAGCTTAATGGATGACATCAAGATAAGAGGCTTGGCACCCTTCAGTGTTTAGCCCAGACCGAAACTGATCCATGGAAACATTTTTCTACTGAACTGTCCAAGATAATACGAATAACATATGTCAGTCTCTTTCATACATTTGTTGAATGTACTTAAAGTATGAATCCTACATAATTACAACTTGTTCATGGTGCTTAAACAAGTCAACAGCATGTTTTTTTTTCTGCTCTGAAAAGAAAGGGTCTCTATGCAGTTAAAAAGCATTAATGTTGGAAATTTAGTTGAAGCTGACGATGGTATTTACAGAGAAGCCATCAGTATTCACATTGACAGTGATATGAATTTCCAAACATGGTGGCATCATCTGGGGAGTATGGCTGAGGGGACAAAATTTGGATGGAGGTGTACACCTGCATGACCTGAGCGCTTCGAGTCGTCTCAGCAGCAGGTACTTTAACCTGCAGTCACCACCAAAGGTACACTGACAATCACCTGTTGGCAGTGCGCGGCTCAAGAAAGAGAATAAAACTCAGTTGATCTTGCTGAGGTCAAACTCCTGGTCTGAAACACTTTCCGGGAGAGAGAGAGAGAGAGCGCTGCATGACATTAACAATGACTTCAACTGGCAGTGAATGCAGGAATGAGCACCACATTCTTAAAACTGAGCTATTCACTCTGTTTAACCAGGAAGCAGCTGAGTTGAAGGGCAGCAGGTGCACTTTTGCCCCCCCCAACCCCACAACCAGCCGTATTGTGCTGCTTCTTTTATGTTTCGACTTCCTGCAATTTAATTGTTTATGAGCAGCACAATCTATAAATGTCATCCTCAGGTCTCCTCCCACGTTTTCTTCTCTCACATCAGGATCTTCATCCACCTCGTCCTCCCAAGGGGTCTGAGGAATCCACGTCAGTAGGTGGAGTCCTGGTTGATGCGTCGTTACTTCCCATGCACACTCTGAAACACAATGGGCCAGATCCTGCAGGAATATGGGCTATAGAGAGGATATAAGAAGCCACAGAGGCAAAGAAAAGGCGGGAGGATGTAGCTCCACATCTAGATCCCACCTAAAAGTGAGGCTTGCTTCAAAAGCCTTCATGGAAGTTGCTGCTGTCATACACGCCAGTTTAAGTGTCGGATTGGGACCCATCCTCAACTCGAACAGGATGTTCTTGCTGAACTCACTTCATTGTTCCCACGGTGAAGCTGCACACCTCGTTTTATCACACAACTGACGAAAAGGGATACAAGCTCACATGCTGCTGAAATGCAGATTCAACTGTCAGTGATGCTCTTTAAAGCCAAGTGTAGCTGTGGGCCAAATTATTGGAAGGCAAGTGAAGAAGAATATCTGCTATTTTCAGATTGCAATCATCAAAGCACCATGTGAGAGCCTTTTATGAAATGTCCAGTAGAGCTCTTTTGATCACGGTCAGTTGTCCTGAGCTCGTCTCACCCAGCTGTACTCTCGTCTTTACCGTCTTTCTGCATCTCCTGACGTTCTCCACAACACCACGGTGGACATCAGCAGCTTTAGCGTTCACAGTCAGTCTTCCTCACAGCTCAGTAGGTGATGGGGACAGAAATGTGCCAGGTCCACTGCAGGTCATTTCTGGTCTCTTGCCTCCACAATCTGGAACTTGCTTCCTGCTAGGACGCCAAGTAAATAATGTTAAAGTTGGGCAAAGAAACCTTTGTGAAAGTTCAGAAAGTCAGGATGGGACGACAAGGGAGAACTGGGGAGTACCGATTGTTGTACACCGCCCTCTAATGGAGAAACACAGCCGGTGCACACAATGCATTTCATTTTCTACCATTTATCCATCCTGTGCTGAAGCCTGCACAGGATGTGTGTTAGATGTTATGTTAATATCTATTAGTATAAAATACTGTTTGGCCTATCCAAACGACCAGCGACTATCCAGTCAGACCAACTGACTTCACCGCAGGTCCTGAAAGGTGCTGTATTCTTTTGAAGTGCAGGGTTGCACATTTAATTCTCCTTTCAGGAACTGCAGCGGCACAGACCGCATGATTTAGTTACCTTTAGAAACCCAACAGGAGCAGAGGAGCTAAGGACAGTGCCTTCATACCTCCACCAAGGCCAAACAATCCTGCATGTGGAAGAAAGTAATGAGCTGTATGCAGAATTATACTGAAATCTTCAAAGATTTATTACTTCTTTTGGACTGAAATGTGAGTCTTTTCTAGCCTCTCTGACTCAGTATTTATTCTTATTCTTGGCGATGTTATTGAGCCTTGCAGCCAGTGGTGTAGAACTAAGGACATGATGGCACAGTTTAAATAAAAATTACTTTTATTTTTTTAAAATAAATGCATTTTTTACAGTCAGAAAGCAGAGCAGCAGGACATGCACTGCCGCCCCTGACACCGAAGGCAAATAAAAACGTCAGAGAAAAAAAAAAGAAAAAAGAAAAACAGACTACGCTTGATTTTCTCATCTCTCTGTTCATTTTTGCTGATTTGTCTCAAACTCCAGGGTCTAAACAAGGCAGCTCTCCTTCATTTGGACATTATTAAATGGCACACTTAGGTCTTGACAAAACCAGACAATTAAGTGAAGTCTTTAAAAAGGCAAATTAAATTTGCAGCAAAAGAAATGTTCACAAGGTATTAATGTCAGTCTAAAGAATGAGCTAGAAATGCAGCTCAAGGCCACACATGGTCAGCCACAAGTGGTAGAAGGAAAAAAAAAAAAATCTCAAATAAAATCAGGCAGAAACGCAAGGAAAAAAAAAAAAAGAACATTTAAAAGGCAGATGTAGCTGTATTTCAGAAAAAAAAAAATATAATATGTACTCGACAAACATCTTCATCAAACCTGGAGTTTGAGACTAGTGTTATCTTCATATATATTCATATATATCTTCATTTGAAAATTCAGTAAGAACACAACATAAGCAGGCACATTTCTGAATACTACACATGTTGACAGATGGCTTCCCCCCCCTTTTTTTTCTGAACGGAAAAACTTCAAAAAGAAGAAAAAACAAACAAACAAAACTGTACAATTCTATAAAACGTTTGTGTTTTTACATTAGTTACAAAAAAATAATACTTTATTTACCAATCCTTCATACTGAGGACAGAAGAAAAAAAAAAAAAAACAAACAAACAAACAATTGCATATTCATTCTTCAAACTCAGTGACCTTTTGCTGGTGTGTAATGCTAAAAAATGATAACAATATTAATACTATATGGTGAGAAACAGAATGGCAACAAAGTAAAAGTTGATACAAGGAAGTGAGGATCCCTTGTGTTATGTAGTGTACATGCACCAAGCAATGAGATGTCAGGGGTTTAAATCTGGATGCAAGTCAAAGCATGTCCTCGTGATTTCGCTACTTTAACTGTGGTCAGAACAGCAGCCAAACAGCAGACACATCACCTAAAAATGTGCACTTCCAGGTCAAAGATGACAAATCCTTAGACCTAAACTATACTTAGTGTTTGGGAAAGATAGTGGACATTTTGAAGAGTCATTTAGCTTGATGCCACTTTAAATATTAAAACAAGAATTATCTTAAAACCTGTCAGTAGGTGAGACGCTTTAAATACAACTATACATGTGATACCGTGTGGTATTGATAATCTACCGTAGTTCAACATGTTCACCTGCTGAAGTTTTTAAAACTTGTCTTTCAGAAACAGTACATAGATCCAACACTGAGACTAAATGACTTTTTAAAATGAACATTTGGGCAGCAAAGACGTCCAGGTCAGTGGGAGACAAACAGGACACTCATCCTAAGTGCACTGAACTGTAGTGTGTTTTCAGACATGCTCTCCATCAGCAGTCTGTTGCATACAAAGCAAAGCTCTGGCTCTCCATGTCACTCCTGTCAGCTAATACAACGAGTACTCAAAGGAGAGCTAAACTGTGCATCTCTGAAACAAAGACAACAGAGATCAAAAGCAAAAGGAAATTTAAAAACAGCTTATTCATTAACAGGACTGTATATTGTAGAAGTGCTTACACGTGACTTCAAAGAAATTAAACCCTTCATAGAATGGAGAGGACGTACACTGTTGTTTACAGACACCCCTTTGATTGGACTTTTTGATGAAGTCCGTCTTTTTGGATAAATAATTCGATAGAACTGTCGGTATCTGTGGCACTATATCACACGTTTTAATGACAGTTTGATGTCAGCTCCTTTAGTCCAGTTCTAGAAGAGAGGAAAAACACAGCGAGACACAGAGTAAAGAGGAAATAAAGCTCTTTGGGTTTAAATTGGGTTTGATTGGTTTTAAAGGGTTGTCATGGACGTAAGTTGATGGCCATCAGTCCAGGAGGAGAGGAGGCAGGTGGTCGCAGGAAAACAGGCAAACATCCTGGTTCAGGTTTGTGTGTAAGGCTTCTGCTCAACCACAGGAGTTTAAGTTCAGAGTTTATCTGGACTGCGTTGACCACAAGTTAGCGTTATAGCAAATGACCTTGTCAGCATAAATGCAAAACAACTATAAGAATAAAAACTGTATCAGCATGATGCTGTTCTGGACTCTTCAGCACAGCTCCAAACTATTAAAAAGACAGAAATAGTAGAATAAACTAAACCCATGCGATGTGGTTCCACCCCCACCGCTCCCCTCCTGGCCCCCTGACCTACAATCGTTGGCCCCTGGTTGCTCGGGGCAGCTCAGACCCAGCCGCTGGTCAGCTTATAGAACATCTCTTCGTCTAGGGACTCGTTCTGGTCCTTGGCACGTGTGGACAGGAAGATGTAGCCACCAATGAACTCATGGACCACCTTACAGTCCACCTCGGCACAGGTGAAGGACAGACTGGGCTCATCTGCAAATTCCACTGTCACCTAAGCACACAGAGCAGAGTTGGCAGCTTCAGATAGAAGCGCAGAAAGGACTACAAAACATTTTGCATTTTGCAGTCATTAGCTGCAGAAGCTGCTCCATCATCATTAGAGGCAGTTTAACACTTTTTGCAGCTTCCTTTTGAAACCTCATTATTCATTATTCTTTAGTTGGCTAATTGATTCAGCTCTCATAAATCCTATCAATTCCAGGAACTATAGGTCACATGAAGTTAAAAAATATGACACTTCAGGGGGAGCTAGCTGTAACTGTAATTTTCTATACGTTTCCTACCATCTTGATCTCCCAGTTGACGTTCCACTGTTTCATGTTGCTAAAGCGCCAAGTCTTAATGGCATCTCCATTGCTGGGATCCATCCGGATCAAGCGGTTGTAAGTGATGCCGATCAGCTCCTCTCGCTTCACACCCTGGAATCTGCAGAGAAGAAGAGAAGCCACTGTAAAGTTTAAGATGGAATAACAAATGGCCAAATGATTCACTGTCAGCGCATTAGCAACAAAAAAAAAACAAAACAAAACACACACACAAAGACCCAGATCAACATCATAGTAAAGTTTAATCAGTGATGGCCAAACTCACTTGGCAAGGAAATGAGTGATTCCAAACTCAGGGAGGGACTGCCACGCCTGAATGAAGCGCATCTTGGCTTCGATAAGGCTCATCTGGGCCACGTTCTGGTGAGCCTCAAGGATCCTGGCTGAAATCTGACAGATACACAATCATATAAACAAAACATGGACTATATTTCAGTATGGTCTCAGCATTCTAGTCACCAAAGACACATCCCATCACCACACCCAGATCCAAAAAGGCACCCAATGCATAAACAAGCTGCGGCTAACACCATAAAGCCACCAGCACACAGCGTCAGCTAATAACCATAGAGCTGTCGCAGTAAAAGTCTACTTCACACAGACAGACAAACAAGTTATAAACCAATAGTCAATCTAGGGTTAATAAGGTGAGAGAAGCATTCAGTCTGTGCAAGTGTACGTGCATGTATCTATGTTTCCCTCCAGTGTCTTTTCATCCTTTGCCAGTTACGCAACATCGACTGGAAGAGACATTAAAAACAACTGAGATGAGGATTTTATTGCTGCTACTTATCGTAAAGTATGATATTAATTATAGGTTCTAAATGCAGATTTCCTCCCCTCGAAATCCACACTGATTTCAGTTCATGTTAACCACCATGAAAATCAGCTGATAAAGTGAGTGACACTCAGTGAACAACATTTTTCCCCTCAGCTACTGATTAGCTTCATATTCATGAGGTCAGACAAAAGCAGCAGATGCACTTAAGACCGGTGACACCAAAGAGATTGCATTACACTGAACTGAAATCAGTATGTGTCTAAAGGGTGTGTTCGGTCTAAAAGCTTGTGCTTTGGCGTAATAGTCATAAGTGATACATGTCTGTAACTTAACATTTATTGTCCTGAATGTTTTGTTAACCATCACTGATTGATATACAGACAATGCACTTGTGCTCCCTCTTGTGCTATGGCCCCCTGGAAACATGAGCAACCAGGAAACAAACAGCAAATCAAGTAGGATACCATCTATTCTACTGTCACTATCAGCTACTATGAGGACTAAGTGATAGAGCTACTGAAAGGTAGGTTAGGTGCTCAGGATTGTGTTAATCATGCACGTATCTAAGGTTTTGAAGGCACCCAGTGGATACACAACTCAACTTACCAAGTCCCTGATATAGCCTGGCTGAAGAGGGGAAGGGGGGTGGGGGGGAGGACATAGAGGGATGAAGGAGATGCAAATTGAGAGAAAGGCATATTGAATTCAAAAGAACAAGCAAGTAAGATCAGTGTTGAGGGAAGAGAGAGCTAAAATAAAGAACAGGAGAACATAACTGTAATGAACAAAGTTGGAAGAGGGTGTCATGCAGTTTTTGGCCACAGGACAGCCAGCACAGCAGCAATCAGACAGCATGTCATTTACACATTTCGGGCCACTATTGGCATCATGGCGCCTCTGTGCAATTCTTCTCTACCCCACAAGATGGTGGCACATACCAAGCAGCACAGTTTACAGGAGTGCCCTGTCTCTCAGGATCCAGGAATTTATCGTTGAGGCTTTATGATTTATTGATTGTTGTTTTCTCTTACTTAAATCTAAAGACTTGGCTGGAGAGGAGTGTCATTGGTGTATTCTGTAAATTCCTCTGTGTCTGTATCCGTCGGGAGCTGCAGCTTGGAAGTCTCCTCGGACAGATTTTGCCACAGGAAGTCTAGTTTGAGGGACATGTGGAGGGGTCACAGCTGACTGAGGACTAATGTGCTTTTCCCAGACAGTTTTCCCGCGCAGCATTCCCAGGCATAGCTCATTTCCTGCAGCCCCACACCCACTGCATGAGTACGCAGGCTAATACAGATACTGTACATAGACCCCACCGCTCTTTCATGTTGTGCCTGGGGACACCTTCTATCAGACTGGCTTTATGAGTGAGACTGGACCTGAGCCAGAAAGCGCCACAGCCCCAGACAGACACACACACACCCTGTTGGGTTTATATGCTTAAAAAAGTCCCAGTCTGTGTGTTATACCATGGATTTTTTTTATTTGCTTCTAAAAAGAAACAATACCAGAGCCATCTCGTGATATTGTCAGGAAAAAGGGTCAGGGACAGTTCACTGTGACATTTGAGCAAATAATCACGGTCACACAGATAATACGACTATTATTTCATCAGTGTTCACCAACAACAGCAGCTCCTGTGAGGTTTGACAGCACTTGTACAGTGTGATTTATGGAGGGCTAGTTTTTGAATGGTATTGACATTAACATTGCTTCATCTTGGTTCAAATCACAAGTTACTAAAATTTCATTATCATGTTTCAGCTTTTCAGGAAAACATGAATGGATCTCTCTGAGGAAAAATGCAGCACAAAGCAGGCTGTAACGCAAACGCTAGGGAAAAAAAAAAAAAAAAAGATCAGGCCTCTCTTTTAAACCAACAAACTGGCAAGAGTTACATCAGCAGGTTGGCTGGTCTTAATGGGTGAATCGTGTGACAGGGGTTTGTGAACCTCTTAGCAACTTAACTTGAATTTGAATCGGTCCCACTGTGTACCAGAACACAGCGAATCAGTTGTTTCTATATTCAGTGGGACTCTGTCATATGCATATCTCCTTTATGCATCACAGTACAGCTTTAAGTGTCACAGAGCTGAAGAGTTGTGCTCTGGTCAGAAGTTCCTGCAGCATCCAGGTCCACTGACAGGACAGTAACCTCATCAGTTATTTCACTCATTTCTGTTAGTATCTAATTCAATTTCACCGGCCAAAAATTAAACACATCCTACTGAATCTTTGCTGTGCATCTGTTCTTAATAGTTTAAGAAGGATTAGAGTTTTTCTCCCCTCTCTAGACAGCCATTAGATTTTAGGGTCTTCCTCAGATCATACCTGAGGTGAGCCATACCTTATTCTGCCAACATCCCTCCAGACGCCTCTAAAACCTCAGAGTAAAATTCAATTTTTCTACAACTTAAACAAAAGCAGACAGGGTGAGTAAGCTATGACGAAGGCAACCCCTCCCTCCTCTCCTCTCCCATCGCCAGCTCACACAAGCATGGCAGCCGTGTACTCAGCTGTTCCAGTGCACACAGGCCAGTTGCTTACATGCAAATCTTCTGGGAGCTTACTTGAGTTTTCCCTCACGCTTACTCGAAAGTTTATTTCTTGTTCTGTGTGTGAATTTTACACCTGAACATTAAGATGTTTGGAGCAGTCTTGGCCACTCCTATTATGTCGTGTGTGGACAAAGAAACTCAGATTTCTGCTCATTCAGGAGAAGTACCCGCAGGCTGAGTGACAGATTTCTACCTTTCCAGTTCTTTTGTCTACAAGCACAAAGAAATAAAGTATCTGTTACAGTCTCTACATGGGCTCTTCTCTACTGTTAACAGCACGTTGAGTGTTGTGGACGCCTCCTGTCCTGACTTCCCCTCGGACAGAGTGGGGTGGGGAGATGAAGCAGAGGAAGGGGGAGGAAGAGTAAAAGAGGGGGGGGAGTAGAGAGAGGCCACATTCCAATGCTAGACAACCCTGATGCCAGGAAGCGCCCATCTGGGAAGCATCAAATGCCGCTCCATCTAACTGCACAACCGACTCGGCAAACAAGTAAACAACCTCCCGAAAAACCTACTTTAAATTTAAAAGTATTGTTTTAAAGCTCTGTAGAGAAACACGGCCTGGGTGACGTACCTGCTTGTTCTTGTATTTCTTCAGATAGCGTGGGGACACCAGGCATTCTGGGTTGATATCGGTAGTGATTGGCTCGATGAACTGAGGGTCTGGATTCATGTGCTGCATCTTGAGGAAGGACAAAATATTCTGGACCTCCAGGTTGTAGGAGCTGTCAGCCATGGTCTTCCCTTTGGAGGCCAAGCGACATGCAGCCATCCAGTGGGCGTACTGTTTCTCCTAGATATGAAAGTCAAATGTTTGAAATTTAAAAACTCGTCACGGCAAAAAGAAGTTGGAGTCAATGGCGCAATGACTTTAGTGTTACCGTGTCACACCGAAGCCAGATCTCATTCATGCCATCAGCCACAGGGATTAGCAACTTGATGTTGAATTTCTGACCCGAGATGTTAACATCTGGAGTTACCTCACAACCTACACATGTAAAGCCAGAGTGAAGAGCGGAAAAAGAGGTTACAGGTTGGGTTCATTCTTTAACACACCACCAGAATAATAAAGCATTTCATTCCTGCACTGGTATGAAACATCCATCTTGGTGTGTTCCTGTGTAAATGTATGGGGATCCCCACCTCTAAGATTCATTTGGTGAGCAGGTGTCCCATGTGCTTCCTCTTTACTCTTGTAACAGGAAATTGTGATATCCTTGAATGTGCACCAGTACTGCTTATAACCCTTCAATGTCAGTTTCTTGGGTCTGGAAAATAAAAAGACAGAAGGAGACATGTCAAACCTCAGATTGGGCAATCATAAGTGAATACAAAGTAGAGAGGAGGGACAGCGGTGGGGGGGACTCAATTGCAGAGTCAGTGAGGTGAATAGGAAAAGAGCCAGGATTGGAAAAGAATATTAATGGAAAACCATTACAGAGGAAATGCCTCTGGATATCATACCCCCTGATGGTGTATACATTTTATGAGACAATCACCCCAGGGGCCACCTGTCTGTCAGCAAAGGCGTCAAGCCAAAAAATTAATATGGTTCAAAATGTGCTTGATCCGACGGTACAAAAACTGCAAACTCAGCCTACAAATGTCCTTTGGCAAACAACTTGTCCTATTACACTGATTTAAAACATCAGGCATCGGCTTTCTTATTTAGCCAGAAATTTTTATTGGCTGGTTCCTTGATAGATTCAACATATTTGGAAAAATGCAATCCTTTTCCAAACTGATACATGGTTCTTACAAACAGAGTTTATGATAACATTGAAAATGAATGCAGGATCTGGATGTGGACTTACTTGAAGACTTTGACGTAATCAGCTAGCTCAGGAATAGATGTGATGTCACCCTAGGAGCAAGGGTAAAAAAATAAAAAATAAAAATAAAAATCATTGCTAGTACAAGCACTGATGATTTAAATATAACAGAATAAGAATACAGTTGAACATAACAATGACTTCAGGATTGGCTTTTCACATTTTCAATGTCATTACTCAGCCAAGTTATCTAAAGGCAATGCTTGATTGTAATATCACAAAGCTCAGTTTCCTCTGATAAGCTCTATAAACTTTTCAAGGCAGGGCTTCTACAAAAACACAGATACTTATTTTTTCGGTGGTAAATATAAAAAGCAGTTTGTGTAAGTGTTAAATATCTCACAGTGCCAACTTTTTTTTTTTCCCCAGATCCAACTCTCATAGACAGCAGTGTAAAATGTTGCACTTCCGGTGAATTCCATTGTTACTTCCCCACCCCTGAGTCAATATGCAGTGTCTATGTATGTGTCCATTCCTGTTTAACACCACTGATGAAAGGAAACATCATCGGAACACAATGGACAAACAAAGGACCAAATGCACGCCAGGGTTTCACACTGGGTAAACAAATTCACATAATGAACTGAGAAAAAAAGAAAAGAGAGAGAAAAAGAAATTGGAAATTCCCGATGCTTGTAAACCATCTCCAATCCACAGTATCTCCAGTGTGATTTCGACATGTTGTGATGTGGCAGTGTTGTCATACCAGTGTGTTGGATGTCTTCCCTCCCTCCAAAGTAATCTCCAGGTCTGACAGGGCTGCATCCACCTCATCCACCTCCTTCTCACTGTTATTCATGTGGTTGTCTGAAGCCATGATCGACAGCTTGTTGATGTGGTACTGCGGAAAAAGAAAAATATGCACCAGTTAGACAAATGTTCCATAATATTTAAGTCTCTCTGTTTTATTTTGATAGTGCATGATATTTTCCAGAAATAATAACAGCATGGTAAATAACATGTCAACAACTAGATGAACTGTGTTTCAGTGGTGACTGGATTGCGGAACAGATAAATGCATGGCTGTCCCATTCAGAGAATTTTTTTTTTTTCTCTGTTTTTCAGCATCTTCCTTGAAGATGGTCATAAAATGTGTATTCTGTTTCTGAGTGTAGAGGCTAGTTTGGAGCAAAGGCTGTGCTGTTTCAAAATCTTCTCCTCAAAGTATGTTTGAACCTTTAATCTTCCAGTTATATAATGCTTCTGTTCTGTCTACCAGATTCACTGGATCCTTTCGGGGGTAAAACCCAGATCTCTGATGCTGCCTCAACAAAGTAAGGGAAGAAGGAGATGGAGATAGATTATGTTAGCAATTGCTAGCTACTCAACACCTTTGCGCATAATTTGCTGATATCCTGTGAGCTACTGGTGCATAAACCCTATAGCCTGATATTATAAAAAGGAACTGGTCTGTGATAATTGCCATATAAAAACTTTAAGACATTTTTTGGCATTTATGTTAGCAAGTGGTGCCAATATCCACCATTGAGTTTAACAGTGATGGAACAATGTCTTTGAGAATGAAGAGACCAGTTTCAGGGTGAGGGGCGGATAAAATGACGGTGACGATGATTCACTGGGAGAAACGTGGTAGACTTAGACAATGTGTTCTCAGCAAGTCTCTGAACTGTAACAACCTATAAAATCATTTTACTGGGAACATATGTGTAACTGGAACAAGAGGATGTGGTTAGAGACTGTACCTATTTGCAACAATGGAGACATCAATTAATCAAGATGGTGCCTTTACTGAAAACCTGACTGCAGCTTGCTCTTACTGTGAGTCACAGACACTAAATACAACCTGTTGACAAATGGCATTTATAACGTCAAACCATCACCAACCCCCCACCAATATACCCATGAACAGCTGCCGGGAGAGTGAGGGATACAGAGGCAGAGTTTGAGAAATATGTAAGGCTTTTACCAGCTAAGGTTACAGAATGTGGGACAAAGGGCTGTCGATGACACTCCTTTCCTCTGCCTCTTCCACTCTTGACAGAGTAATGATGGGTTTGTTTCCTGTTTCTCCATATTTGTATCTATAGGATGGTCTGAATGCATGTGTTAATAAAGATACAAAGTAAAACCTGTGCCCTGAGTCTTCACCCTGGGAAGCAGGACTATGAGGTCGATTACTGCTCTCGGCTCGATTACCTCATTTCAATGTGCTGCAGTCGAGAAACTTCCAGGTGATAGCATACTAACACAAGCCAGCAACATACTGGAAGTGGGCAATCAGAGCTCTTTATTTAGACTCTGTTTATCAACTCTCAGCAGCAAAACCTTAGCCAAAAAGGCTGAGCTCATACTTCCCAAGCGAAACATAGTAGTAGCCACTAAAGTGCTAACAGACAGGTAGCGACAGAGTAGTGTCCAGTCTTAACACCCAGCTCAGATCAGTATCTCTCTCAGGACAAGTAACAAGAAACCAGTTAAGTATAATTATAGCTAGTCTGATGAAACACAGCTAACACTTCGGAGTGTAAAAGGACTTTTACAGGAATGTGAGCAGGTTTGTGAGACAATCTCTTGCTGGGGTGGGTGGTCCAGGGCTGAGGCACCAGGTCCTGTGGACCGAGATGCTCTATAATTACCCTGGGGGTGAAGACAGGGTGGCGTCCTCAGGTCTTGGCACCCACACTTTATGAGGGTCAGAAATAGCATGGCCACCACCCCCAGAACTGAGAGGGGTAACCTGAAGGGGGAAAACAGGCCCACATCTGTATATCACTTCCACTATTCCCCTTGAAAGCCATTTCTGTTTTTTCTGATCTTCCTTCAGTCACATGAAGCATAGCATTGGCCTTAGAGACAGGCATCTTTCTATATTATGGAGGCAATTCATTATTGAAAAATTAAAGGGCTCAATTTATTTTTTTACAGTCACATTTATGACAATGAGTACAATATTCCAAATCATAATTTTATTTCCCTGTCTTAATGACTAATTTGGATTTGTTTTCCAGCAATCAAAGTGAAATCTAACCCTGTTCAACATAATCAAAAGCTAAATCAAATAATGTCTTCAGTCTGTCACATGACTCAGATTTTTATATTGAGCAAGAGTCCAAGAGGAATAAAGCAAACTGACTGATTTTGAAGCATACTGACTGTGCAATAATGCCAATAAACTAAGCCTTTTTTAGTATGATGCTGCAGCAGGACTGGCAGCCATATGGCTCAGCTTCTGGCTGGAGGCCCAACTAATTTATTAGTTTGTGGTTAAGTAGGAAATGCGCTCATTGCCCAATGAAAAGAAAAATGTGGGTATTGAAGCTGCATACCCTGACAAAACTGTGCTGAATCAGGAAAATTAAGATCAAGCACAAACTCAAACAGGCAGATATTCTTACCTGCAGGGCAGCAAACATCATCATTTCCTCCTCCGTGCACTCAATTTCCTCCAACAGGATAGCCCATTTGGCCTGTTCATAGAGCTGGTTCACTCGGATAGCATCATACTGTGGACATATAAACAACCAGTAAATAATCATACACTATGTATCACACCAATACAGCTGAGAGATAATAGCTAATACTTGCAGGGGAAACAGAATATGTTACAAGATGTTCTTAACAAAAGGACCAAAGTGGCTAAGGTAAAGTTATTGTATTGTTTTGTCTGTGGGTCATACCTTCGGGTTGAGATCGAAGAAACTGTGGTACTTAAACCTCAGCAGCAGCACCTCATTCTCCTTGACATCCTGCTCCATCAGAGATCTGGATGAGTCCAACCACCTGCACATAACACGAATTTGGCCATTTAGACTGTCTCACTAAAGAAGAGAAAAAAAAATGCTGCTCTTGCAAAATTTTGCGAAGATCACAGTCCACCATAGTATTTCAGACTACAAGCAGTTTAACCAAACCACCAAACCACAAATCTCACCCCTGGTTGATTTTGGCTTTATCCAGCAGGGATTGGGGCTTGTAGAGTTTTACCAAGATGTCTGGTGACGAGATTGGCTGGCTGACAGCGAGGATGCTGGGATTGCCTTCGGACAAGGGGCTGTCCCCAAACCAGGCAGAGGTGGGAGACAGCGGGCTGCCGTCTCTGGAGTCATAAGTGGGGGTCATTGTCTTACTGTACAAGCCTGGACTGGAATAGATGCTCCCTAAAAGCACAAAGTCATCAATTAATATTATTTAACTCCAAACACAAAGTTTACACAATATATTCATAAAAAAAATAATGACTTCCTTTCAAGGGAAACAGGGTGAACACTTTTAAAAAAAAAAAAAAGCACACACACTTGCAGCCTAGCCAGGCCAGCCAGCGGTCAACAACACCATGTGACTACCAGCCCACACTTTGCAAATCAGTGGCTTCAACAATATCCTCCTGCTGATGGCGGGATTGATGTGGATCAGCATGCAGATGATGCACAACATGATCAGGGTCACCCACTTACTCACAGTCAAAAAACCTGCAGGAATGCACTGCACACAGCAAACTATTGCACAACTTGCCAGAGAGGAGAGGGGGAGTGCAGAGATGTGGGAGAAGGATGCATGGATTATTTAATAAACATTTAAAGTTGGAGGAAACGATTGAAAACATAACTGTAGATTCAAATATGTGTAACTATTTTAAAACTTGATTTGTTTTTCCATTATTTTTTCTGGATACAAAGTCAAAGTGCAGGTCACCAAAGTGAAGCTGTTTGCATTTCCTGTTGGCTGGAGCATATTTGGCCCTACAACCCTCCATTCCCTCTCTCCTTTGTAGGGCCTAGGTCAAGAAGCAACACTGGCTAAACCACTAGATCCCTTCTGAAATCAGGAAGCGGGCTTGGTTTGTGCGTATGCATGTGTGTGTTGTGTTTGCAAACTGAGGTCATGAGAAAAGGGTGAAGGGTATGGCCACCCGCGTCTTGTGGGGGAGGGTTTCATTCAGCGATTCAAAGTTTGTTCCTAATGCTGAGTTCATCAGGTCAGGGAGAGTACTCCCATCTCCCATAGGTTTTCTTCAGGAATCTCAAATATCCACAGAGACCATGTATAGGTTAAAAGCTCTCCGTCCATTGGAAACACAACAAGGCCTCCTCCATCCTGTTTACAGACTCTCCCATACAGGCAAAAAGGCACAAAGAATGTTAACATGACTTGACTCCCTAATGCTCTCACACTGGGGATTTGTAGAAGGCTTAGATGGAAGGAGCTGGACCACCATGGGCTGTTAAGATTAGAGGTAAACCATTAATGAACGTGTCCCTGATGAACTAGATTTTTCCACAAAGTTTCTTGGCTGTGGTGTGTATGTGGGATACTGGCACACTAAGAATTATCACCGTTTCGATTTCTGAATGCCTAAAATATACAGCAGAAACATCTAATGGTGATTTATTTATGACCATCTGACAAACTACTTGGCACTTTAAGTGATCGGCTATTCTGCCAAGCAGTCAAAAGAGTAGCCACAGTGAGCAGGCCTGAGTAGAAGTGAGAAGTGAGCTTTGAGCCAATTTCTAATGAGAGGCAAAGCCTTTAAATCATGTGACAAGTCAAATCAGCTGACTTCCTCTAGAGGAGCAGTCAGGTGGCTCTGCTGCTAGTCCCAATGGTTACAGATGTCATGTGACCACAACACTCCAGCTGTTGAGGGTGGAGGGTTGGGAGGAAGAGAGAGGCAGGGGTGGGAAAGCAGTGCTGAAGAGTAAAGAACAGAGAAAGGGGAAAGCTTACCTTTGACAGGTCCGATGTATATTACCTCAGAGGCTAGGATGAAAACAGAAAGAGTAAGAGAAAGAAAAGACAGGACAGCAGTGGAGGGAAGACGAGGGATAGCAAACAACATCAAGGCGAAAGACACTGAAAAGCCTACGAGGACAGGAGGAAACAGACGAGAAAAGACAAAAATAGAGAAATACAAGAATGAGGAGATCCGTGGTGTTTCCACGGGAACTGCCAACTGTTAACCTCGGAGTGGATGACTCAGTTCACCCTTTGCAGAGGGAGATCACCCTGGCAAGACAAGTGAGGTTCTTTCGTTTCCATCTACCCATTCATAACCATCCAACAGAGCACGACTGATCGAAAACCCAGGCAAGGCGTTGGTCAGTGTGGCCCTGCCCAGCATGTAGAAACTACAGCACGGACATAAGGAGCTGGCTTTTTGAGGGATGTCATTCTCCATACTGTCAGGACGGATAATTAGACAGAGCACTCATGTCACGATGTGTGCCCTGTGGGACCCAAACAACTTGTATCATGGGCAACACCATGGCCCCCACTCTGAGTCACAACAGCTGAGCATTAGTAACATGGTTTTTTGGCCATATTGTGGGGCCATGAGTGTGCAGACAGAGTAGGCATAGAGACTCCTACATTTATAGATGGAGACTGAGGTTTTGGAAAAGATTTGCCAGTTTTTAAGTGGAAACAATTGGTCGCATAGAAAATATGAACTTGATGTTCACCATCCAGCCATATCGTATGACTCTGAAGTCAGCATCACCTCTCTGGGCGGGATATATCCTCTAGAGTGCACGTATCTATTCTCAGCTCCATCTAAGCTGGCAGAGAGATGGTGAAGAAAAGTACAAAGGCCTCTGCTTAAAATTTAGGTACTTGGGAGATCATTGAGCAGAAGACAAATTCTGACAGTAGTTTCTTTAATTAGTAAAGTTAAAACCATGGTGAGCCAGAGGGATTCCTCTCTTTGTCACCAAGTGGTTTGGATTTTACATGAGCGCCTGGATGCACAAGGGACATTTGTGATTGTGATTACATCGCTGATTCTCTGCAAAGCCTTGTGATTCCTATCAGGAGAAGTGGGCTGAGAGACCAGCCCTTCCCCACGAGGGACGACATAACGCCTTACAACTTGGCCATGAAATGCACTGACTGTAGCATGTGATCTGTTAGGGAGGAGGACAGGAAGTCTCTGTCTACATTTGTGTGTGTGTGTGCCCGCTCTCAGAGATGAGACACGCAGGATCAGCCGTGACAGAAAACAGATTCTGCACATTCCTGGTGAAATTCTTTTTTCTGTACAACCTATTCATGTGACCACAGCCACCCGGCAGGAACTAAATGCGTCTACGCAAGAAGCATCAATACTATCAATAGCACACACCCTTGAAATGATTCAAATTTGGGTTTGCATTATGTGATGCGTTCATAAAAAACAGAACCGTAATTGCTCATTCTCTACATCCATACTTTTATACATGGGCATATACAGCAGAATCTGCATATTAGCATATTTGAATACTGATGTCTCACATAGTTATATGTGAGACATCAGTATTCAAAGTTATATAATAACTGTCAAGCCTTCTTTCTACTCACGAGTGCTTATATGTATTATGAGCTGAGTCTAGAGAGAAAGCAAACTCGAGGCCAGAGCAGAAGAGACTCATACTGCAGAAAGAGGCCCAATCACCCTGTCTCATAGTTTTAGCTGTTTTGCTTAATGCTAACTCTGTGACAGCAGCATACCCTGTTTTGTTCTGCTCCTCCCTGCTCACATTGGTGGAAGAAAAAAGGGGGGCCAGTATAGCTGCAGCGTAGCCTGGTTTGGGTTTAAAATGGCAGTGTGACCAACTATGTGTGGAATCTGAACCATTCTTTGTCCTCCCTGCCAAGGAACTGGGAGCTAGCTCTGTAGATCCCAGGCTTCAAACTCACGCATTCATATTTGGTCATTAGAAACGATGCAGCAATCTGGAGTCATTTTAGTGGTTTCTGACCATGAGTGCAATCAGACCAAAAAAAAGAATGGAGGATGCTTCATACTAGCCGGTGGAACCTGTTATACAACCTGTTGCCTGATGGAAACAAGACAATTTCTTTTCAAAGTGACAAAAAAAAAAACAAACAAAAAAAAAAACTAAAGCATGATAACTTCACGAATCTGCATTGAATCCATTAAATTTCGACAAACTCATTAAATAGGTTAAATATACAAAGTGCAGAACTTGCACAATTTAACTTCCTAAATTAGCTGTAAATGCTATGTTTCATAAACACTCAATACATATGATGCTTTGAAGCCATATATGCTTCTTTTCCACATACAAGTTACTATCCATCAGCTCACCTGATCCAGGGGTTAACAGAGGACCCTCCAGCTCAAGATCATCCTCCTCTGCCTCCTCCAACTTTTTCTTCTTCTTTTTAGGATCACGGGGCTTACGCAGTAGAGAAAGCTCTTCTGGGTGGCGGATATCTGCCCGGGAGGAGAGAGGGATAGATTTAATTTGAAGTACTAAAGTAGCACCAGGACAAGCAATTTCAGCAAGTCATTAAAACATGTAGGAACTTACTTTTTTTTCCTCAGTTATGTACTAAGAATAGCCACACTAGTGTGTAAGATTGAGAGAAAAAAAAAAGGTGATTGCCATTTGAGTGAGAAGGAAAAAGAGAAAGAAAAGGTATGGAGGAGGTGGAAAAGAAGACTAGTGGAAAATTGCAAATCCCCTTTTCTGCGACCTCAACAAATCTTGCTTAAACTGTGGCCAATCCCTAAGCAAGAAAGAAGTGACACAACCTCCATATCCATCTTATCCTCCCAGCTCTGATAATTCCTCTCACATATGACATTTGCATTCAGTAGCTGTTGGTTAGAAGCAAAAAGAAAAACTTGAAGATATCCAGATCATGTAAAAGAAAAAGCAAACATTCTGTGTGAGAGAGAGAGAGAGAGAGAGAGAGAGAGAGAGAGAGAGAGAGAAAATGGAGGAGCTGTGTGCAAGATCCCAATCACAGACACCGCAACGAACATAATGACTAAAACAGAGCAGCCCCCAGCTTCTCTCCTCTCTTCCTCCCCTTCCCTTCCCTTCCCTTGGGCTTGGAGGCCAGGGAACCATCACTCAGCAGCAGCAATGATGTTTTAAGATGGACGTGGGATGGTTCTGATCTAGTAAGTGAGATTGCCAGAATGTGTCAGGACCAGAATAGCACATCTGGATCTTCTCTTGGTTTTGCTTTTGTCAAGAGCTCCACATAAATTAAGCAGCGAGTTGATATTTGAGTGGATTATTTTATTGTTTTCAGCAGAACTGATTGAAAATGCTGAGAAAATATTCATTTTCTCATATCTGTTGAAATAAGTCCCTCATAATTTTTAAAGACGAGGGATTGGAAAGGTGTTGCCGGAATGATTGAAGAGGCTGCTGAGAGTGAAGAGGAAAGCACGAGTATAAGGGGAGGCAGAGAGTACGTCTTGGCTTGGTGAGAAAGCTTGTTTGGTTTGTGTAACTAAAGCAAAAGCATTCCAGGAGTTTTAAGAACTACCAGATGGAAGCGCACCCTCTCTCTCTCCGCTCCCTCCCTCCTCCCTAATTCTCGCTCTACTACGGTGGTGGAGCACAATCCCTGTGCCCTTATACAGCCATGTGAGTTGCAGGCGTGCTGCCGAGCTTTAGCCCGGCTGAGCTCTGCAAGAGAGCCAACACACACAGTGAAGTGTGTATCACACTGTGGACGTACGTAGGACTGTCTCTGGGTGAGGCATTGCAGCTGCATGGCTGTGTGGCATTTTACTACAAAGTCACTTTCCGTGTTCATCCTTATGACCTCATTGTCATCATTGAAAACTCGTCCATGGGGTAATTATTAGCCATCGATGGAACAAGACCAATTTTATATGTGATAATAAATGTGGAGATTACTTTCTAACAAATGAGCATAACCTCTAAAGATCAAATATATGACTTCTTTTTTAAACTATTACAAAACCTAGTAAAAATCTGTTTCCCGTTTAGGGTTAATTATATGGGGAAGAACTAAATACAAATGTTCCTGTAAAAGCAATATTTTAGACCTCTTTACTGAATTGCCATGTCTGCGTGCGTGGGAAATGGGTGGGTGCGGAGATAAATTGATAGACATGCTTTTTTCATCACTTCTATGAACTGAAAGGAGGTGAGGCAAATATACTGCTCAGGGTAAATGCCATCAAAAATATAATGATACAGAAGCAGGCTGAGAAGATAATGTAAAACAAAACACTAAACTAGTTATGTTTCAGACAGGCAAGTGTCACAGTCCATTTCTGCTGACATACTGAGTTGGTGGGAAAGAGTGCTCCTACATTTACTACATACTTGTGGATAATGTCTAGATGAAGGGTGAGTGATGCTTATGAGTGCTTACAAAAGCTTGGTTGAGTTCCATTAGCAGAAATGACACCTTAGACAATAAGACCCCAATTTTCCATCCTGCAGACTTGTGGCAGTAACCCTGCCTGGAGCCAGAGGGGTTGACTGAAAGCCAGATGGGCTTGCAAGACCTACTCCATGGAACACATGATTCACTGCAGTGAGTAAGGCCAGCCGCAGAAGAATCACAAACAGTGTCATAGTCTAATTTTACAGTGCAAGTTTACAGTACAAACAGATGGAGACCCTACATGGACAAAAAAAAATTTGAGAGGAGCGATCACCTTCTTATTTCTCCCACTTTCCAATTAGTGTTATAAAGAGGTAGCCTTTGGACTGACCGACAGCTAGCTCTGGCTCATAAGATCTTGTCTTATTATACTATTTAGTTCCTCAAGAGTTGAGTTACTCTAATGTCCAATCTGCTCTCAGTCCAGCAATAAAAACTGTTAAAAAAAAATAAATAAATAAATAAATAAATAAAAAAGCACATGGGGTAGCAAAGAAATTATAAAAATGAGGCACAAGAGTCAATGTTGGTGTGAATGTCTCTTGACATGTAAATGAATTCATTGTGTCTCGAATGCTCGATGTTTCTTTTAGATTGGTAAGTAACAGCAGTTAATGTAAATACTGACTATGTTACCTGAGTGGATATTTAATCTAAACACCAACTGATAATGACTCAGGAAGAATATTAGAAGTTTTCATATTTCAGAGGGGAGGCTAAAAAGATGCCAAAAGCCCACTCAAGGCATAATGATGTCCTTTTAATTTAGAGTTGGACCTGAGGCCACACTGCACTTCCCCTGTGTTGTGACAACACAGGCCAGTCAAGCAGGCCACAGGTCGATCGGCCATAAATCTGCTGGACCAAAACGATGAAGCAAGAGTCTCCCTCAAATTCCGAAAGGTCTCTGGTGGACAAATTGCCCTGTCCAGATATTTCACTGAATTTTTCCCTCTCATTCTTTCCTGTCAACGTCCTGCTTCAGACTCAGCCTCCTGTGCTCTCTGTGTCCTATTAAGTTTGACATCCATCCTCTTAGTCACTTTTTTTTTTTGCTTCGTCATTTCCATGTTAAAGATAAATGCTGACAAAAGTTTTATTATTGTTTCTGCCTCTTGTATTTTCCAAGCAAAACTATTCAGTCTTAGTTTTCCCACATATGGTAGAACGGGAGTGCTTACTTAGCGGATGACACCCCCCTCCAAAAAAAAAAAAGAAAACGTGCACGCGCACACACACGGAGCAGCCTGATACTTGTTACCCTGACATGGTGGTTTGCTGAGAGCAGCAGCCTCATTATGTATCGCTCCAGACTCCCTGGTCCAAGTCATGTGTTAGTCAGTTGTGAAGACTACATTTCGTGTGGTGGTTCACAGGATAAGTAAACCAGCCGCATGTTAGAGGGAGGAGGTGCACGAGTGCGTCGGAAATCAGTCCAGGTTGTCTAGACGGAACAAGCTCATGTCTCAGTAAGACTCTTTTCTGGTTAAATTACTCTTTACAGAAGCCACAAGAACCTATCAGGAGTTTTTCCCCACTCTGATTTTAGAAATGTCTCCCCTACTGCAAGAAATACCGGATTGTCAGGTATTGAGAAACCTAATAGTTTCACCCGCAAATAAAAAGTCAAAATTCCCTGAAAACCAATCCTTTGTTAGCTGCTTTAAAACAGTAGTTCTACCGGGAACTGCTGTTATAGACCATCAAAGATTATCTGATTTCTGTTCTTTAAAAAAAAAAAAATAAATAAATAAATCTGTTTGTTTCTTTTTTAATCAAAGTACGCTGAAAATGTGTTGGCTTATAGCTTCCATCATTTTTCTGACATGTATTAAACATTAGTAGAGCAACAGTAGATTAATAGTTGTTTGATGTAAACCTAGATTATTTCTAACTGGCACCACAACACAACAAACTCCATATCTTAGATTATTTTTATACCTCAATTAAGAGAAAAACGTGGTTTCAGAGAATTCTGTGAATTGTTGACTCAGTTCAAAAATGTTATCTTGCAACTAAAAGTGGAAAATCCCTAATGCCTTGACTTTGCTTTCAAGTAAGCAGCGCAGAACAGGATGTAAGAGCTGCCAAATGGAATCAGAGGTCAAAAGAGGAGTGAAACTGAGTAATTTTTATCTATTACAGTACATTGACCCTTTGCTGAGTCTTCTTCTTTCCAAGCCAGCCCAGAAGGACTGTGTCAAGACACAGCTGCTGTGGACATGGGAGAAGTACAGCGGTGATAATTGGTTTCATACTTTTAACTTGGGAGTGTTATGTCAATTTTCTACGCTTTGCCCTTGAACAGCCCACTTACAGTCAGAATCTGAGAAATCTGATAAATGTAAAGAAGATAAAATGGGAAAGTTAGTGTTACAAAACTAAACTGTGTGTTGCTATTTCAAAAATAACAATGTGCAGCATAATATTGCCCTGAGATTTTAGAGTACAGTAAGAAAAACTAAACTATGGAGTGGGTGGGTACAAAAACAGCCAAACACTACACTGAGTCTTTTAGGAACAGGAAATGGCTTTTGTGTGACCAACTGACAAGATGTACCACAGTGAAAAAAAGAATAAACAAAATAAACTAGCTTGCTATCATGAACTTAAGCCAATGCTGAGCTGCTTATCTTTGAAAAAAATCTCCAATTTCTTTCCAGTATCTCTGGCCCTCTTTTCTACTGTCCGAAGGCCAGTTGGCATGGGTTCTTCCTGTCCCCTCTGATTTTCTGTGCTGTGCAGTTCACAGGGAGTCAGAAGAAAATGTGCACAGGAAAACTCAAAGCTGTCTAGATACCAAAAATATGAAGCACTTCCAGGTCAGCCCAACTGTAAGTCAGCAGTTAGCTTTCATACCCTCAGTTATAGTTTAGAGTTCCCCATTATCTATTACCTTAGGTTCGACTTTTAAAAGCAGGACACAGCAAATCAGTGGAACACATCATGCTAAATGGTCCTTTAGAGCCACCGTACAACAGCTTGCAACATCTTGGTGTGAATATGTCAGCCAAAAGGAATTTGTTCTGAATTTATGTGAAATAGAAACTGAGTTGAAACGACGAATTAGAGAAGCAGTGGGCATATTCTGAGCCAGGCCTGGCTGAGAGAAAGGCCCGTTTCTCCTTTTCCTCTGCTTTAATGTACAATTGCTTCTCCCAACACTTATTTCTACATGTACACTCAATGAAAGGTGCTATTTGTTCTAGTTCCTTCATTAGGTAACCTGGGTTTTACCAAAACATGAAATATTCTATATCTGCCGAATTGAAAGCAAGGTCAGGAGATGCTATTGATCCTCTATGTGAAGTCCAGGGGTCAAACAGGTGTGCTGTGACCCTGCCAGACAGAAAGATTAAAAAGGAATGGGTAGCATCTCCAAAGCTGCAAAAGTGCTCTACAGGCATCAACTATCAGTAAAGGGAAGTGATGACTTGGTAAAAGTGACAGTTAGCAGGTCAGGGGACCGGAGTCCAGTGTGTGACCCATGACACATCTGACAGGACATTGCATTGCCAATGATGGAAGATATCTATATGTGTCTATGTCCCTTGGGCATTACTTGCAGCATGGGTGACAGTTAACTTTGGAATTGTTAGTAGCAGGAGAATTGGTAGGTAAACGAGCCAGCGGGCAAGTTATTTATGCGTCCATGCACTTTGGTGTGTGTCTGTGTTACATGCCTGAGGCAGAATGATAATCTCTGTTTACTAAACATTACTGTGAGACTGATGGAGCCCACGCTCCAAGGACACTCCAGGGCTAACAGTGGACTACCTGGTCAGGAGACGTGACTTTGGTTTGCAGTGCTCAGTGTGTTTAATAAACATAACAAATAGGATAAAAACAAAGTGAAAGAATGGATATGATTAGCTCAGTTTGATGTAGTACATTTCCAGAAACTTTGTCAAAAACAGTAATTAGAATTTTTTGGTTAAGCATGGTGGCTTACTTCAGCACGACTGAACTCTAAACAAAAAGTTTTATTTCAGTGACTCATTTCCAACCAGTCCAAACTCATGTCACATTTACTTTATGACCGTTTTCCACATCACTGTTAAAAATATGAACGAGGCTTTGCTGTCATGTAAATGAATGTTTTGCTCCACTTACTGAAAGTTTTGCAGATGTCGGACACGGCCTTGAAGACCCGGTCTGAGAAGTTGACCTTGACTTTCATGTGCTTCATGTTGGGCAGCTGGAGTCGCAGAAGCTTGTGCTGCGGTGTGAAGAGCAGCCTGGCATCAGCTTGGATGCCATACTTGTCCAATGTCCAGTGGGTTTTCAACAGCCATGTCTTCTTCTTCTCCCACCACAATGCATGGTCTGACCAGTCCTTCTTTACATCTATGAAGGAGAAAGAAAGTAGAGTTTTCTCAGTGCTGCAGAAATATAACTTAAAACAATGCAAGACATTGCATTGCTAGCAGCCTCATTACTACATTGAATGAGTATTCTATGTCCATTTGTATCACTTCAGTTGACAAAGGGAAAGTGTGACTACAGCTCTAAGAGTATTCATCTCACTATCTGACCTAAGCTCACTGCATTTGTCCATTCAGGACAGGGGGTCACATTTAGGGTGAAGGGGGAGGCTAGAAATGGTTTGCACAGAGGTGATGAAGTCAAAGTGAGGAGGAGGAGACCACTGAGTGAGTGAAAGATCGGGCTGTTTGTATGACACTGTGGGGATATCAGGTTCATACCTCCCTCTTTGTTCCAAAGTCTCTCTGTGATCCCTGTAAAGCAGACAGAAGCCACCCAAAACCCTGCATAGCTCCCAGGCTTTTACTCTGCAGGGGCTCAGCACAATGGGGACAGACCTGTGGTCTTATGGTGTGCATGTCAGACTTCACGGGGGAAGGTGAAAACAACACAGATCGAAGGAAACTCAAAGCAGCTGTTTTCCAGGTCACATTGTTCTACTTTCTATACCCAGAGCATTGTCGTGGGTTGAAGCCGTGCATCCGAGCAATAAGCTACTTCAAAGTTTATGGCAAAAGGAACGTGCAGACGCGCATTACTTTATCCCAATAATGATAAACATTCACAAAATAGCCAAAGTATGTTTAGTTGTAGTAAGTCAACATGAAAGGCAGGCCAGCTGGCTCAAGAACAGACGTCTTGGCTGTTTACATGCACCCCATGCTGTGCATATGTTGCCTGATGTTCAAGTGTAAGATATGATCACATTTTCAGTATGATAGCTGACCTAGAGTGAACAGCCCTTCAGGTTTACATTTCCAGATGTCCCCCTTGAACGGTGATGTCATTACTCTAGCATTTGTCCAGGAAGGCACTTCCCAGAGCAGTGTCTCATTTCCTCCACCCACGTAAGCCTTCATTGCTTCTCCAGCCTATCCGCCGTCTCTCTGTCTCTCCCTCTCCTCTCACTGAGTCAGTGTCCAGAGCCAGACGTAGGTTTGCTCAGTCATTCTGTAATCCAAGCATTCGATCTGAGTCGTCTCAGCTCTTTACACTTCAGTGTCATTGTTTCAACATATTTATTCTGGTTAAGGAGAAAATGCTGAAATGTATTTCCATGGAAACTGATGTTAAATATCCAAAAAAATGACTAGTGTGTAGAATTAAAATAGACAGATCACTAAATAGAATACTGCTTAAATGTGCCAACCTACACGGTACATTTCACACATTTTTTGTGCCTCCCAACCAGAGGTATTGACCTGGGCAGGTTTTTATTTCATTTCGGTCCACTCCAGGGCTGATACGACATAATGGCATCAACACATTTTATGTCCTTAAAACTCAAATGAGGACAATGGTGCTTAATGGAGGCCATAATGGAAGGCAATTACTTTATGATTAAGAGTGAGCAAACAACAATTAGTTGTTTGGGGTTTAGATTAAACCAACACTGATTGACGCTCATTACCACAGATGGTAAACAATGTTTAAAAATGATTTTAAATGTCACCGTGTGGTGGTCTCCTCCAACTGTCACTCTAACTGCTGGATGCTTTAGTAGCCTGAACATGAAGTGCCCTTGTGTTCCCATGTGCTGCTATTGTTTTGTATTGACTTTAACTTTACATAGGGTTAGGGCATTCATCTGGATTGTTGACATTCTCCTGCTGATCCCACTCCAAGGTTGAACGAATGCAGACAATTTGGTTAAACAACAGATTGGTTGCTTTGAACCAGGAAACAAGAGTGCTGTAAAAGAGACTAGGATGAAACAGAGATTGCACCGATGATTAAAATGGAAGGGAACGTGTGAGAAGGATGGCCACCAGCATCTCAATGCAGATGCCACTGTGAAGGGCCCAGGACTGTTGAATTAAACTGGGGAGGGGTTGTTTGTTAAGCTGTTGGGTTTTATACTGTTTACTCTAACAGGCAAACACTTGGTAGTTGAGTGAAAACATTCCAAGCTTTCTAACTGAGACCCCTTGTGAGTTTATCAGCAGGAGTCTGCCTGTCATCGCTTTATTCTCATGCCTCAGCTGTGCAGAACACAACTCCATTGCACCATCAAAGAAACTACTCCTTAAAGTCCACGGCAGCTATTAAAGGCTGAAATAATGAGAGGGAGCAAGGAGAGGAAAATTGAAAATAGACGTGAATGTATTTTCATAACTCTGCTCACAGTTTTTCCTTTTACAAACTTGTAATTTCTGGTGTCTGGGAGCAATGCTAAAAAGCTAGCATTAACACTTGGCACTCACATCTTCACCACAGACCACGTTCTATATCCGCGTCTTCATATTCAGCCTGTATGGCCACCATACAGTCTGTGGCAAGGCAGGAATATATGTCTTGGCTGGTCTCAGTTACCCTCCACACACTCTCAATGGCCCCTGCTCCACTGTTTTCTTGTCACCACCCACAACCAAAGCCTTACTGGACATAGTTTTTCCTTATGCTTGCTTGTGCTATTACACAGTGGTTCAATGTGTTGTGATTGGATGAAGGCAGCTCGTGCAGGCAACCATTGGGTTTTTTCAGCACCAAGGTGGTAACTCAATCTGCAGAGAAGGAGGAGGAGATGGCCAATGGCATCTCCCAGCTAAAAATACAGCCTTCCAAGCCTGACGTAATGCAGCAGAGAAGTGGGGGCCTAAGTAATTGGGTGCATTAAATGTGGTCCCACAGACCATTGGTAGATTGATGCATGCGCGTGTGTCTGTGCACACAAAAAGGGTCAAAAAGACGAGGGGAGGGGAAGCAGGATGAGAAAAGCATGTTTTATGACCTCTGCAGGACTGGAAAGATGATACAGAGATTATATTCATTGTGTGTACGTGTGGGGGTTTGGGGGCATATCGGAGGGGAAGGCGTTCCTATTCATCCATTAACTACATTAGTTCTGTGTGTGCTTAAACAAGCTGAATCAATCAATAAATTCTGTCAAACCGAGTCGTTCTCATTCACCACCCTCACCACTGAAGCTCTCAAACAATACCACTCACTCTCTGCTCTGAGCAAAACACACCACAAATAAAAAATAATGTATTGCATAATGCATTTTTTATCATGTGAATTAATTCGGCCGTTGTCTCAGCCCAAACATTCACACTGGGCTTGATAATTTGTATTATTGCCCCCAAAATAAACCGTATATGATTGAAATAATATAGGACCCTTCCCTCTAAGTCAGGGTGTCCATTGTGTTTATATTAAGAGACTGTTATGTTTATGGAGGTCTGTCTGTGAGGGGGAGGGGGACCAACAGCAGAGGAGAGGATGGTAGGAGGAATTATAGAAAGGGCAAGAAAAGAAGGGAAGTGAAGGATGAGCAGAGGACAAGGAGGAATTGTAACTGGAGTTATGATGTGTGTGAATCAGAGCAAGACAGAAGAGGAAATCCAACAAAGTCTACATGTAGAAAAAAAAATGACCAGATTACATCTCCAATTAAAATGTAAAATTATTTTCATCCATGAGGAGAAACAAGCCACTTGTTGCTAACACACACAAAGATTACTTGATATGACTCCTTTCTTTCATTTTGTAAATATTACTTGGCTATATTTCCATCAGATAGCTGTTATTTGTAAGTATAGTAGGCTAACTGGTTTGCAAGTAGAAGTTTGGTGCATGTTACACACTGGTCTAACAATTTGATGGACAACCAACTGGTCCAAGGTGTTCCTTTCCTTGTCTAATATCAGCTGGTATTGACTCCTGTATCGATAAGATTACTGGATTTCAGCAATGCAGAACTAGATTTAGTCATATGAAAAAATAAAAATACAAAACAGTACAGTACAGGTCACATGGACTCGCGTGCAGATTGCAGATAACACAGGAGTCAGGCAGCCTGTGCAGAAGTCAAATTTGACACTGAGCTTTTACAGTGGAGGGTAAAAAAAACATTGCTCTTCCATGTGCGCTCAGTGGCTGATATTTTCTCCTTACACGGCTTTAACCAGCAAAGCTGTGAGAGTCAGCTGATGCCTAAAGTAGAATTGAGGCTCATCTCTAGCATCGGTGAAGGATGTTATTCAAAAGAGAGCACAGTCATTGGTTTGGACTCATTATTTGTATTGGCAGAATGGGTCCTTTTTCTAATAAGGTTTTTCATACCCTGCCAAGCCGTTGCTGTTGGTGATAGCTGTAGCCATGCAGTGCAAGGCTCTCTCATTTTCCACCGTCAGCTGATAAAAACATTACAGTTGGGCGAGACTGGCCATGCTGTTTCCTTGGCGATTCCTGGCTGACGCCACGGGGGCAGTGGTGCAAGGCAACGACTTGTTTTCATACATCATAAAGACTCAAAGTGGAAGATTTGTTTGTCTTATACTCCGTCTTTCTCATACACACAGACACTGTTTACCACCGTCTGTGAAGCAAAAACCTTGCTCTTTCTAAACATAGTCCCCGTCTGATTCAGGGTCAAAGTCGGTATTGACAAGCAAACAAACAGGAAGTAAGCACTGGCCTTAAATTAAATCTGTAACTGTAAATGGCCTTTAATGCTCCCTTGCGTGTGCAGTCAGGCATAGATAGAATCAACACCAGATATCCAACATGTATGCGACAGATTCCATAGAGACAGGTGATGACAACATCTCTAGAGCAGCGATGAGATAGTGTCACACCAGTTTAGTAAGGGAGATTGAAGCTGGTGCTCAGAGTCACTGACAGGAGAAGCATCTGAACAGCGAACAAACGCGTTTGTGGTTGATTCACGGATAATCAGCCAGACCAAGATGTCATACATGATACGCAGCTTTTACATATATCGATTAAAAAAAAAAAAAAAAAAAAAAAAAAAAAAACTGTCGCCAAACAAAACTGGCAACACCATCATGTTTCCCAACCCCCTTCCCCTTAACCAGCAAAGTTGAAATGATTGAGTAATGCTTTGAGCTATTCCAGCTGTGTCCCTTCGGTAACTGCTAACCAATACCATTTAAACTCAAGGGCTTTCAATTGACAGGCTGATGTGAACAAGGTTAGCTGAGCTTATTTGAGGCAGTTATTATAGAACAGCTCAGCTTCCTGCCAATGGTCCGTCTAACAGGCCATTCATAATAGCCATTAGATATGCTAGACACATTGCCCTCAGACTCTGCTAACATGCAAATGAAGGATATTTCGAACCACAAAGCTTTAGTCAACAGACAGACATATGCTGCCATCAAGTCTTTTTTGGGCAGCAGAAACAAGAAAAAGGTTCATCAAGGTTGTGCTCTGTGTCAGTTATACACAGCTCAAATAATTGATCCTTTAAGACCCTTAATGGCCTAAAAAAGAGTCAGGGACGTAGTGAGGAGTTACTGATTTTGAGTTTCAAAATCAGACATAAACCAAACTAAAACTAGAAAGTGTATGTTTTTCTCAAGTACTGTCCGCTTATACAACGCACACAAAGCCAACCCCAGAACATGCTAATTCACCTGTAGCCTTAAGAATACAGCATAAGCCTGGGGTATGCCTGAGGATAATGGGATAACACTCAGGCTTCAGGCCAGATCTTTGGTACTTCAAAGTTGACATCTTAGCTCAGCTGAGAGCTCCAGAGGATGAGATGAAACTGCTATGGCAGAGCTGAGGCCTGAGGCGCTGTTATGGTGGCTGACAGGAGCTACACCAGAGTAACACAATAACAACTTTTCTTCTAAATGCAGTCAGTCAGAAATCTTAAAAGGAAATTTAGAAGCATTAAGGATGTTAGAGCAAGAGGAGAGTGCAACAGTGCTGGGCTTGATGCATTAGGAAAGGCCAGGGGGGGCATTACAGGAAACCTCCTTAGAGACAAATATTTTGTATCTATTTGCATCATAAGCCAAACACGGCAAAACAGCGGGGTGCAAGTCCCTCTCTGCCCTGACACAGCTTTATAGAATTAAGTGTTCAAGGACCTGATGGAATAATGACATTAAAAATTATGGGTCTAAAAATCAATGGAGCACTTTGACAATGTTCATCCATCCTCCTATCCACACATGCATCCTGCCAGACGACCCTTTAGGACTGTGATAAGCCATCCACAGGAAACTCCACTGCTGAAAACCCTGAAAACCTTTTTAAGAGAGCTTCACCTGCAGTGTTCCAAATGAGAAAATGACATGCATGGGAAACAGTTACGAAAGTTAACATGTTAATCATAGATTAAGATTAAGGTTTAAAGTGACAGAGCTGTAACTAAGTTATTTCCTCCTTGTACGACCTGCACTAATGCAAATCTTAAAAATGAAACACAATTTGTTTTGTTCAGAGGTGGGGCAGGTTTAAATAAATGAAATGTGACCTGAGAACCTCAACGACAACAATAAAAAATAAATAAATAAATAAAAAAAACTCCAAATCAGTCTACTCCATTGACACAGAGGTGTGTGTGGTGTTACAACAATGTCCTGCTCTAACATTTCCTTCCCCTGGATCCACTGTGCTGCCTGCCACTACAGGAAGTCAAGAGGGACGAAAAGCGACAGGCTTTGGTTTCCCAGAGGAGCCATGAATGTTTGTTCTGCTGCATGTTTGAGATGCCCAACATAGCTAATTAAATCGTCCTTAACAGGATCTTATTATGAAAGTGAACAAACAGTGAGACCTATATAGAACAAAAGCATTTCAAACATGAATCTGATCACGGTATATTTTTCCTATACACATTTGTAAAAACAGCAGCTGTTCGAAATAATGCATCATGTGGTATTTGGAGCCTTTAACAGATAATGCTGTTCTCATATGAGCCTACATCAGGGGAGTGTATCAAAACCAGCAGCAGTTCAAGTTTGCTTTAGTTTCAGCAGAAACTTACTACCACAGCTAGTTTCTGTACTTCACATTTTCTCCTTTACATATTTTATTAGGCCATAATGTTCAGAAGATACATGTTTATCTCATTAATGCCATCTTAATTATTTATTGACTATTATGATCATTTAGGATATAAAATGTTGGGAGGTGCTAAAAATGCATTAGAATTACATCAAACTATGGTTCATGCTTTCTCATAACTAATTTTAATCCACAAATTATCTGACTAATTTATCCACAAAGCTAAATGTTCTTCCATGGCTTTTACACAATTTCAATTGGCAGAATCTGAATATAAAAAAGGGAAAAAAAAAATAGAGCAAATAATCTGTAAATAGGAAACAGGGCATATGTATGTGAACATACAGATCAAAGGTCTATGTGATCGCATGGACAAGCCTGAGTGTAGAGGAGAAAAATCAGTGCTGCATCTTACTAGTGAAACAGGAAAGCTCTGGCCTGGGCAGGACCACTACTTAGACTAACTACTTCCTGCCAGAGAGATTAGAAAGCTCGAGGATCACACAGGCTGCCAGGCCATTCGCAGTCACAATCAGTGTCATTACACATGGTGACCATCTCAGCTGTGCATCATGACATTGAGTGGAGGGAAAGTGGCCATACTGTAGCTACCTATCAAAGAAACGTAGGCATCTCATGATGTGTGTTATTGAAGGTAAAGATGTGAGCAAGAGGTCACTGATATGGTATCCAGGATCTTCATCTCACTCTCTGGAGAGTCTGATGACCCTCCTTACTGTTCAGCAAAAGAGAATTGTAATCAAACACAAAAAAAAAAAAAAAAAAAAAAAAGCCATGAACACTCAGAGGACAGGAAAGTGGGAATAAAAGGCAAGCAGAAGGGAGAAGGCATACAAAAAAAGCCCAGAGGAAGTTCAGCATCCTGTGTTAAATCATGTCCGTTTCCTAATGAAATCTGCACTCTATTGTCAAGATAAAGCCATCTCCCTCTGGTCACCAAAACCTTCACCAAACAGCATCTTGGCAATATGAAAGCGCACACAGAATTCAAAGAGTTGGCAAAGTTAAGTGCTAGTATGACCATGACCAATAGTTGTTCAGATACTTTTAATAATGTAACTTTTAATATTTTGTGTAGCATCTCTAAGCACAAGATAGATATGGAAAAATAAATGCTACAATTTTACTGCAACTGCATTTAAATGAATGTGGAATGACATTCAGCAAATCATTTCCAAAGTGAGTATGTAGGTCACTGCAAATATAAAAAATGTCTTTCTCTGACATGAAGGGAAAGTCGTCTGCTGCTGGCTGGTGGTGTTGCAGCCAAAAACTGCAGGCCCCTTAACTGGAAACAACCTCGTGGACTATCAGGAGTCACATTGGACCAATTATTTTGCTCTAGTTCTATTTATGGAAAAATTAACAGTCAGTGTACACGAATCTGGGTCTGAAACTATAAGGAAGAGAACAATGTGCACTACTTCCCATTGTTTATGAGGGCTTGCGACGTGGCTGGGGAAGTGGATGGTGTCAAAATTATTCAAAGTGAGAATACAAAAAAAAAAAAAAAAAAAGAAGCAAAATCATAAAAATAGTTTCCACAAGATATATTGAGATGAGGAAGGCGTAAGAAGGGAGAACGCAAAGGAAGGGGAAAGGGAGAGAAGGGAGGGCTGACAGAGGGAGAGGGGGGAGGTGGATGAAGCAGGCGGCAGAGAATCCAGCAATGACGGCAGTGACCAGAGAACATCATGCCAAACCCACCAAGTCATTTCCTGCCTCATCGAAGACTTTTATGGAATTCTAGCAGCGTGGCTCACGTCACCATGAGAAGAGGGACAGAGAGAGAGAAAGCTCAGGCCCTCCTCCTCACTCTGTACACCTCCCTCCTCCCTTCATTTCCCTCCCATTTTCCTCTCCATCTAGTCCCTCTCCCCTTAACTGTCTTTGTGAGGCTAAGCAGAGCCAATACAACCCCAAGTGCAACATCATTCTTACCCATAACTCATGTGTACTAACGTATGTTACTAATTCCAAGTCTTACCTCTTGTATGGTTTCAACAATTACTCAAAATTATATATTCTTATCCATAGGCTTAACAAGTCTGAGCATGTGACGTGCGTCCCAAACTACATTTCTCAATAAGGACTCATTGAAACTTATATGTATTTGCATTAAATCTAGATATACCGAGCACTTACAGTCAGCCATACTCCCCCAAGCACCAATAAAATTCCTATCAGATAATGCGGCCTGTGAAGTACTTGTTTTCCCTCCTAAATGGAAGGATGTTTGCTTTTCGAGAGTAGGGAAGCACTTTGGAAAAAGTAGGAATGATGGAAAGCTAGCAGAAGGATGAAAGGATTACAGGAGCAGGGGACCAGTGGGTGCTCAATCAGCTGGTTTTAAATACTCCCCTCCTGAAGGGTTGAAGGGGAAATGGGGCACCGTTAGCCACTGTGATCAATAGCTAAGTGCCTTCCTGGCATTTGTCGTTTTAATCCATTATCGAAGGCCATCTGAGCTTGCAATGTGGATGGGAGACCTCCTGCTCACAAGAAGAGCTGAGTGATGGAGGCAGGACAGATGTGCACAAGAAACGCCCACCAAACAACACGAGTATGCTCATGCGTAGAAACACATGCACAAGTACTACTAATGAGAACACTGGTCATTGTGCAGGAGACTGCTGACGTCGACACATATTGCTTCTGAAAGCTACTACATGCATGCAAAGTTCCACAGAAAAAGAACAGTGTACAGCAAAAAATGTTAATGATGTGCCGTCAGCCTTGTAGAAAGTAATTACTGAGCACAAGAAGTCCTTCAATTTGGAGCAAAGAGATGTCCCATTGCAGAAGGACATCCTTTCGATATGAGATGGTGTGGCTGCCAAAACTCAGAGGTGTCTGTCTACGTGTCCCTTCTCACAGTATCATGTATGTGTATATTTGTGTATACATGGGTCCATTTGCACATGCACAGTAGCTATGTATAACCACCACATTCAACCAATCAACTTAAGTGACAGCCCTTAGGAGGTGTTCAGTGAGGACGATACAACACTCACCAGTGAGAGCTGTCTGACAACAGGCAGACCTGAGTACTGTTCCCACAGAAAGATGTCATATGAAAACAAGTTGTGCAGCATTTTCTCTTATCTCACTTTGGAAGTTCATAGCTCTTCTCTTAACATGCACAAAGATTTCCATCGACAAAACACAGTATGCATACACTGCTTGTTTCAAGCACAATATTTTTTTTGTCTCAGGACCCCTGCACAGTGTCCTGCAATGTTGTGAGTGGGTTAATAATTACAATGAAAAAAATCTGTTGACTCAAGGTAGGAAAGCGAACACAGTCAAATGATATGTCCCCACACTCCCTGCAGGTTCTTTCATGGCTAATGGCTCTGTTGCCTTCCAGCACACTAAATTAACAGCAGTAATGGTGAAAGCAGCATGATAAAACAGATTTTATATCATATCATTTATAAATAGTACTGGCTAAAACAGTAATTCTTTGATAGGAGAGAGACACATGCACACTTGTGTCCTGTTATTCTGTTCTGGCACAACACCAGCCAGAAATGAATTACAGGTAACAAATTAAAATTATTGTCAAGACAGGCCACCTGCATCTTAGTATGTTATCAAAGACCAACTCATCAGAAAAATATCTGCAAGTAAAGAATACAACAAAAACAATTTGAAACAACATTTACATTTTTACATTTTTTCCAATAAAAATCTATTCTCAATTTACTACACTGTTATTCATTCTGTAGCCAACCAATATAACAATGTCTCTGCTTACATCACACCTCAGTAAAGGTATCATGTTAAGCCAAGTCATAGCCTTCAACCAGATCTTAACAAAAACCATAAGTAAAACGCAAACAATGGATCCAGGTCTTGAGTAGACTTGGCCTAGGAGGACCAACGAATTCATGTCGTCCCACTCGCAGCAGCAACACTGCACTGATGCGGCATAGATGCTGCTCAGCACAGACGACCACAGAGAACAAAGACCTCAATTATGTGAAGCTCTCACAGGAGAGCTAAAAACGGGACCATGGGCAGGGAATAAAACCTTGGAGCACTGCAGGAATGCTGAGCATTCAAGCACCATTGACACACAACACACTGTCACTCCCAAATCTCACTGCCACTGCTGCTGACCTTTCTCCTGCCTGCATGAAACAAGACAGTGTTCAAGTGATTCGAACAGAGCACTCTTATGCTTATTTACCTCAAAGTTGTCAAGTGCATAACTGCAGCTACAGAATACCGCATGACACAGTGGGGGAAGGGGGGGTGCTGTCTATGGTTTCTTTATACCTTGGGTAACTAGTTCATAAACACTGCAAACAGACCAACGAGCTAACACAGAAGAGTTGTTATCTGCTTCCAAGTAAAAGACAACAGAGTTAGGCATTCATACTGATTCCAAATTCTGCCGTTCACAAACTAGTGAACAACCTTTCTTCTTCTGTGAAAAAACATAGAATATCTTTAAATAGATTCCCCATGCTCCGATTTCATACGTTTTCTCTTAGCGTCTTTGGCAAATTGCATACTTTGAGTTTCCAGCCATGACAAAACTGGAAAATGTCTTTTTCTTAACTTTGGCCGGTATTCAGAAACAGTCTGTACTTTTGCTGTTTGCTTAGTGGAATCCCACTTCTCAGAACGGTAACTATTTCAAAAAAAGGAGAGGAGAGGTATTTCTGGCACAAGAAGTACGAACAGATAACATGAACCAGCTATTGATACACATAAAGGTTCTGCTAAGGCAGAGTTGTGCAGGGTGAAAGGTCAACAGAAAGGGCTACCTTTTCTGGCTACCAGAACCATTTCTAAGATATTACCATTGAAATGCAGATTCCATCCTGTTCCATTTTCGAGTTTTTCTACACTTTAGTTAGCAAGCTTTGAAAGGCTGCCATGAACTAATCTGGTCCACTGCTTGACATCTGGGTGCGTGCTTACCTAGTTTCTCCACCAGTTTGAGCATGACTCCACCAATGTGGATCTCCCCCGTGACCCTTAGCGACACGTCCCTGTGGAGGTCAGTGACATGCATCTTCAGTTCCCATGTCCCGTCAGCGTAGCAGCCATCGGGCATCCGGATCCCATCCAGTGCCATCCTGCCAAACAGACCACCAGTCAGCAGGGATAAAGTCTAGGCAAAGTAAAGGCTGTTTGTAAAAGACTGAACAGTATATATCTCAAACAGACACAGCAATCCACTGCTCCTTCGCTATACCACAGCCGCTAGTACTTTCGGGTTGAGAGGTTTACATTTAAATATTAGCAAGACGCTATACTGTGGAAGCTATCCTTTTAAAGAGACCTGATAATCCACATGTGAAAGACAGCTCATGACTAATGGTTGATACCATTTAGCCTGAAACAACAGTCTGAGGAAAAAAAGCCCAATGGAGTCACAGTAAAGCGATGAGGGTTATGTCAGTTTGGATTAGATTCATATATTAAAAGAAGCACTAATGGACATTTAGCAGGCTCAAAGTGTAGGCTCTGATGTTTCTAATTCCATTAGTCAAATCAGGCTCTTGCTTGAATACAACACTAAAATATCCGGGGGTCTGCAGCTCTTCCCAGAAATACTAGGTCACTTTAAGAAAGACTGCAAGTCATCGTAGGAAGTATTGAAAATTTCCTATCAATTATTGCAATATAGTTTGTTGATGTGGACATATCCATTGAACACTCAATGGATTTCCCAACAATAAATATCTATCCATCAGTACTGCTGTATCGATATTAACCATTCATCATTAGTTCAGCTTTTCCTTCTGAAACTTTAGTGCGATATTTTCAGTGTATGAAGGCACCTTTTCCAACACGGACACACTACAGCTGTAACACAATGAGGGATGATTTATGAAGAAGGAATGGATCCAACCAAGTCTCCACTGGGAATAAAACGATCCCTGTGGTGTGAGGTCTGTTTTTTTGTTTTGTTTTTTTAAACCAAAGTAACATCATATGTAATGTGTCAGGAGCCGTCTGATCGATAAACACTGCGGAACAAAAGGCCGCCTAACGCCGGCGGCCACAAGTTCAACAGGGAGCTTTGGCAGCGTCTTTCTCTCCGCAAATGTGGCGCTTCACCTGTTCAAAGTAACGGAAAACAGCTCCGGGACAAAAATAAAGCTGAGGGCTTTCATTATGTAAGCTGCCTCCATACAACACAACAGCATGCACACAGCCGGCCGAGCCGACCATTACCTTCACTAAAAAAAAAAAAAAAAAAAAAAAAAAAGTGTCTGAAAGCGAAACGAGCCGCTAAAAATGAGAAAAGTTGCAAACTGAAAGGCGTGTTCAGTTCAATGTAGCGGAAACGGGCCCAAACACACACACACACACACACACACACACACACAAACCAAAGTAACACATTCACATTTTAAAAATGTAATTACATTTTCATATTTCACAGCGACGACCGAGCAAAGGAGCGGAGAGGACGAGCATTTAAATCCGCGTACTCACCTTCACAAAGACGGGAGAGAACAACAACAAACAAACCAAAGCCAACACTAACACACTTATACTAGGCGGTACAGAACAGGTCCCCCGTTTTTAAATCATGTAGGAAGCCTTCGAGGGGAGATTACAGAGAAATTCCCGGAGAAGTCCCGCACAGTTTTCCTGCAGCAGCCTTCGGCTCTAATGGAGTCCAGCCGTCCCCTCTTCCTCCCTCCCTCTTTTCCAGCAGCAGATAACGTCACTCCTCCAACAGTCCCACTTTTCCTTTCATACTGGGACTCACTGAGACACACACAACAACACAACACACACTCTATGAATTACAAAGCCAATTATCACGTTTGACCTTTTATATGCATCAGACGGACATCTTAGAGATTCCACAGTTCACTTTATTTGATTTATTTATTTTGTTCCTATAACCCCTCACATACCGTTTGGAGGTATAAACAACACAATCCCATCCATTGACTAACTAATTATAAATAATTCTATGAAATTAGTGACAGCATGTGTGGTGAAAACAATAAAGAGTTAGAATATTTACCTCGAGCATAATTTAAAAAAGCGATAATAGATAAGAAATACAAATACAAGACAGTGAATGTGAGTATTAAATCTAATGTTTGGTGATGTAAATTGCTATTTCCTGGGTCAAATAATGAAAATAATGATACCGCAGGCTATAAACTAAGTGTGAGATAGTGTTTGTGCATGTATTTTATCTCTTTGTAAGGTAAGTAAAAACAAAGAAAGCTAAGCTGTTTGTGACAGGGATAATGGATATGACCTCAAAATATCAAGCTGCCTTTTATGGCAATAATACTGCTGAGCCCTGCAGCAGCATTCAGGGACCTTTGGGCCTTTAGTAGCAAATCTAACAGTGCAAATCTCTTTTAAAGTTTTAGTAGCAAACTTCCAAAATGTTTTTCCTAAATCCCCCTACAGTACTCAAAACTGAAAAACTGGAATACTCTTATTTCTGGCACTTCACATATATTAATGTAGGATTTTACTGTAATGTTGTAGCTGGCACATGTGGAGGTGCTGTATCCAGAATACCTCAGTGCTCTTTGGGGTTCAGTTGTATTTCATGTTTTTATCTAAAATCACGCTCTTGGGTTCAACAAGTGCAACAGCTGCAGAAAAAAGACCAAACTTACCAATGACGGATAATATAATGGAATAAAAATATATCTTCCTCCAATGTAGAAATAAGTCAGTCTTTGTGGTTGTAGTTTTTTTTTTAGGCACAGTAAATAAATAAAAATATTTAGCTGCTTCACTCTGGTAGAAATTTAATATGAAACATATTTTTTAATTTTCTCCTGCGTTCACAAACTATTTTTTTTTAACAAGGTCAGACATTCTACTGTGTTACAAACTCATTCACTTATATAAACTTAATAGTTTATTATGATTTACAAATACACTTCAGGCATCTGCAGAGGTTTCCCAGCATAGCTTTCTTAAAAAAATAATCTTCGCTGACAGATCATTGGTGTTTGTGAGGACCACATGTATGGGGATCACAGAAACTGAAGGTAACATTGCAAGCTGTCCCCCCCAACCCCCTGAAAGGATCACAGTTTTAGATGAAATACAACGCTTTATATACACAAATACAATTAAATCATCAAACAGATGACAAGCCTGTAGGGGAAAGAAAAGAGAGAACGGCTGCTGTCTCCTTTCTTTCCAAAGCAGCAGCAGCACAATGCACACTCCACACTCCAACACGCACTCTCCAAGTGGTCTGCAGTAAAGACACATGAATCATCATTGATTCTGGCTCGGTCCCCCGGTGAACTCGCTCAGCTCAGGAATCTGGGCTTTCAGACTACAGTCAGCATCAAAGCAATTTATAACCTCTCTCTCCGCAGCTCTGACCCCCTCGTCAGTGTCTGGCAGCCGACCCGTTGCCTTTTATAGGCTGTGTTTTAATTGCAGGGTAAACATTTGAGTCAGTCAGATGCAGAGCTGGCTCGGGCTGTGGATGAAGAGGTGGTGAATGTGGTGAGAGAGGAGGCCTCGAAGAGCTCCACACCATCTACACAAGTCACCTTTGAGAGAATAAGTCAGTTGGGCCACAGTTTGTACAATATTGCTACAACTTTGGGAGCATCTAGTGCCAAATTAGCATCATTACGTTTATCAAGCAGTGCAATTTCAATTTAGGGTATAAACAAATGTCAAAATAGCTCAATTAGTTGGGGGCAATAAATGGAAACAGGATTGGGGGGGGGGGGGGGGGCAACAGATGGTCAATAGGGGTCTTTGTTCCTGTTTTACCAATAGATGACTGACCTCTTCTGGTGAAACACAGAACAGCAGGGCTAAATCTATTATTTATGAGAATGGGCTCTGTGGTAACTGGTCCCATCTGTGAGCCCTGCCTTTGCAGATGTTGCTAAACTGCATTTAAAATGGGAGTAATTCATATGGAAGCCATAACCGCTTGAAGGTTGACTCATTCAAGGAACAATGAGGCCTATTTATGATACAGTCAGCGTTGTTGTTCACATGAGGGGGCACCATGGAAAGAATCTGATCTGAGTTTGGGACGAACAAATAGTCCTATTGTCCTGAACAGTGGGAGCATCTTCCTCTGATGATTTCACACTCCTCCTATGCAACCCGACTCTGTATCTTTCCCCTACTATTATTATGAGATGCACCAGAATGAGAAAAGTTCCCATAATCCAAAAAAAAGAAAGAAAAGAAATTCTTTATTAAAAGGAAATAAATATAGTGCTTTGGATGGCAGTTAGAATCCATTACAGGCATGGGTTATTGCACAGCTCAAGGGACAGACGGACAAAAAAAAACAAAAAAAAACAAAAAACCAAAAACACATCGTGTCGATTTGACACATTTCATTCTAAACACCCACATCAAGTTTCACTGCATCTTTTTGTCCAATCCATATGGCTATAGGCCCTCTTTATTTACTTCAGAGCATTTTAAAAAGAATACACCTGCCACAGCACTTGATCCTTTGATTGCTTCAATGGCTTTAAGTTGGAGTGCTGAATCTACAAAAAAAAACGTGTAGTGTATCCCTGATGCTCATGGTGCCTTTAAGAATGGAATCTCTCAAAATTCTGTGTGTTAAATGCTAGTAATTTTTTTTTCTGGTTGTCAAAAACTAAAATGACAAAATTCCTTTTAAGTAGCTGCGGTTTAGCTGCTTTTATTATGCAAAGTGAATGCAGATGGAATTTTGTTCGTGAGGCAATAATTGCTCTAAATGGAAAATGTGCAAAGTTCATGTAGATTTTGGAAACAGCCAAATCACAGACAGTGGCCTGTACATCGCTATTGTTATGAGTCTGTCTCTCTTACGATATGTATCTGCTGTGTCTGAATCCACAGTGTGATTTAAAGATGCAGAGGCAACAATAGAACAGTTTTTGTATTTTGCATTGTATGTCTAAGGTTTCCAAGGTAAATAGTATTCCTGCCGTGCTAGTTACATGCTAAAGTTGCTATTACATGCAAAAAATTACAGGTAAAACATCAACAATGGGCTGTTTTCTACATAATTTCTGTGCTATTTATAGCTGATGGATTTGCAAGATCCACCAGATGTAGAGACACGGTCATATTACGCTCCTGTGTCCATACTGCTTCATGCTCACCTTCCTGGTCATCTTAAAGGCAACCTGGTTTCAGTCAGTAGGCCGTTGCACACATAACACAGACATTTAATGCCAATAAACAGATTTCAAACAGCCCTTGGTTGTGTGAAACTGAAAAAGCAGCAGCCTCCACCATAGCAAAGTTAAACAAACTTCTATTGGAACCCAGAGCAAATTTGACACTAATCAGTAATCAAATCTGTAACTTGTAACTCCATAAACGTTCAGTTTCTCCATCTATTTCTATCAAATTCATGAGGTATCCATCAACAACATAAGTGGTTTTCTACTCAGTAAAGACCACAAAGCAGTTTTTTGGAAGTGTGTTGGCACTCTCTGCAATGTCTTATCATTCCAACATCCATTTAGTATCAACAGGACACCATGCAGTGTAGCAAGCTTTATCATTTCTGCTGATTAACTACTGGGTGAGTTGGAAAGACCATGTTAGAACAAAAGTCTGCAAAACAAAAAAGGTGATTTGTCGTCTCAAGGTGTCCATTTTTTTTCTTCCCTTTTTGGAATTAATGTAATTGTGTCGATTAGGGAATGTTTCATGTTTAGTGAAACAAAGGCTTTTAAGACCATCTTTTACACAAACAAAAGGTCAAATATATCCGTTCCTCTAAAGGGGAAAGTGTCAATTAGCCACCAATTCATAAAAAAGGCAAGCAAGATACCGTTACCTTTGATGTGCCATGAATCACAAAAGTCATAAATTAAAAAAATAACATACTGTAGGCCAATTACACTGGCTTAGGGTGAGGAAAAAAATTAGCCTCAGTGTTACTGAAGTCAAGCAACAAACATGCTAGAGACAGAACTGTTATTTGGCCACAAGTTTGAATCCCATTTTCTTGATATGAGACCTAGGTCTACACCCACAAGAACCTGAAAATTTCTGAGAAAAATATTTCTTTTCTATTTTTCGTTCTTTTCTTTTTTTTTTAAGAAAAAATACGACTAGAACCACTGATTCAACTGGATATCAATATAAAGATATGAAAACAGAAAATTCTCTCCAAACGTCATCATAATACAGAAGGATGGAAATTAGTTTCATTGAGTGTGATCATTTTGAGTGAGACCTCTCAACTAACGAAAGACATCATCAAGAGACTTATCTGGTTTCATTAAATATGTGTAAGAAAATAGTTATACATTGCTCCACCTTATTTCAGTGTCATGATACAAACTTCTGTGGCTGCAAACCTCTGTACATTTAACTAATGAGGTCCAGAAAGTTGTTCAGCTCTAAGCTGTTGACATGATAGACATTATTCTGGTTTGATTGACAGTGTGCTATATAAAAGTAACAATTTCCCCATGTCTTAAGCGCATCCATTTCAAGAGTCAAACGATGTCATATCACATATCACATCATAGTATCTTCCTTCATATGTTCAAACATTGTTAATGGAATAATGCCCGCTGTTTCTGTTCAGAAACTAAACATTAATAATCTTTATGTGTTTGGCTAACATTGAAAGGCAATGTATTTGCTCATTAGCATAAAGGTTTATTTTGAGGATAAAACTATTATTTTTGACAATTATATTTCTCTCTCCTTCATGCCAAGGAAAAATGTCAAAAAATCTAAATCCTGCTCGACCGTGGGTCAAGGCAAACGTGTTTCAAGGCTGCAGACTGAGTCGCTGAGATGGAGGCTGGATAGAAGCACGAACAGGAAACGTATAGACACTTTGCTAACAGGCTGCAGCTGTTGCCAAAGGTTAAAGACTTGGGGACAAAGTTAGAATTCGCTTTCACTGGATGCATCAAACTCATCCAACTCATATTCTGTGTTTATATGTAACTTGGGGTCATACTGGCAAAGGATGCACCTCCTTAGGGGTTCCTGGTCAAGCACTGTCACCCTTAGGGTGCACAATTTGTACTAATTAAAACACAGAGAGACGAGAATGTATTTGTAGGAATGACATCAGTTCGTCAATAATGATTGCTAGGTTTTAAAGAATCATGGGGAGATGAAAAAGATTAGTGTCGCAATCATGTTGTACGCATGATATATAAATGAATAAAATGTATTTTGTTGACACACCATTTTAGAGTTGTAAGATATTCAAGTTATATTCATCTGGGTGTCATCATCAATGTGCTGTTTCACTCTGGCTCCGGAGTCTCTTCTGCTGGCTCTGAAAGTGTCTTCTCTTTGTAAATAAAAGTCAATAGAAAAAGAGCTATGTCATGGGAGCACCAGTAGCTAGTGTGCGAGGTAACTGCTGACCAATAGCGACTCTCCACCAGACCCTCTCGCAGCTCAAAGTCGATGCGCTGCTCTAGCTCCACTGTAGGACAGAAACAGAGTGGAGTCATTCACTAACTCCCTTAAAATTAACATGCACAAATTAAGTCCCAACTTCTGTAAGGAGACTTTCCGTATGGCTGCGTTGTGTGGGAAGAAAAGTGAACTTACATGTTGAGTCAGTAACAGGTGAAGTGGGCTGTGTCATGGTGGAGAGGCCGTATGCCGACTGGCTTTCTGTCCGCTTCTGGTCCTCTTCCTCAGTGTTGGTTGCTCCATCAAGTCCTAAAGATACTGAAGGCTGACTGCTGGAGCGGGAGAAACGTGAGAAGAGGATGCCTCCGATACCTTTCCCTATGCTTGCCGCTCCTAAATTGATGAGGAGGAAAAAAAACATTTTGTGATTTGACTCAAAGCAAGACAAAATGGCACCAGCTTTTTCTCTCTCTCTCTTTTGGCCATAAATTCATCATCCTTCAAAGTAAAGGAGAGACAGATGGATGAGCCTATTCTCTATTTCTCCACATGATGGCACTGTTGATATGTAGTCTATCTGTAGTCTAATTGGGCCGTTCACATTACTTCAACAAGTTGGCCATTGTACAGAATTTATTGATTTTACATATGGAATAAGTCAAATAAAATTTTCAACATATTGCTGTTAGAGTTATTTTCTGCTTGCTTTAAACTAAAATATTTTCACTTCAGCTCTTGTGGATGGACGTACAGAGCCAGTAATATAATATCCACATCAATCATATATTGAAAACAAACTGTTTTGGTGTCCTAAATATTGTTTGGTATTGTATTCTCTCCATGAGTTGGTTTTAAAATCTTTAGAAGAACGTAAGAGACTGCTACAGCTGTGTACATCATTACAACTAAGTTAGGGCCAGCGTTAGAAAAGTGGTCGTATTGTCATACCCAGTATGCTGGCTTTGCCCAGACTGGTGATGGATTCTCCGTAGGGCCTGCGGGTGAGAACAGGAGATGTGCTTGGGCTGGGGATGCTCTCAGTGTCAGATGTTGGGTCTTTGATAGGGTTGAGGAAGGTTGGCCGGATCTCATTGTAGGGGGTGGGGTTCATGGCACTACACCTGATGAAGAAAACAAAACCTATTCAAACATTCTTTGTTTGTACAAGGGGTAACATCAAGTGATACAAGATGAACAATTCAAGCTCTTACCAGTGTATCTGAACAGGCGCAATATTGCTGTAATGTTTGAGGATGAGGGGCTCTAGTCTGTAGGCCTACAGAAAGCAAAAAATTTTCCCCTTAAACTTTACAAACTGTATAAAAACACACAATTCTCAATGCACATATGAATACATAAGAAGTCAAATCTACACATGCAATGAAAAAATTAGCTTGGTAGCATTAAATTCCATCTAATCAAAATCTGAAATGTGGGAGGCAGACTAACCACAGGGTCAGTTGGATGGAAGACATTGAAGAGCCTGCTGCAGATGGACGTGGGCAAGATGTGGTCCTGGTGGCAGCTGGTACCAGGGCGGATGCCTCTGAGGGCCAAGAACACCGCCAGAGGCGAACCCATGCAGAAAAAGTTCTCCACCTGCCAGACAAAAAGTGGAAACATGATGTCATTGGTCAACGTGTCCTGAAAAGGGGGTGTTATCATTATTCATTCATTTTAGAGTAAAATTATATTGGATGGTAGATGTGCAGTATGTAAATGAGTATTTTACCTTAAATTTGAGGGCTGGGGGAGCTTTTGGTTTAGAAGCCTCCAGCGTGACAATCTGATTTTCCAGCTCTCGCAACCTGTTAAAAAAAAGCACAGTCCCCGTAAACTATAAAGGGACATTTGCAACTTCTCCAAAGCCCTAGATTCTCCTTCATTTGCAGCATTAACCCTCCATTTATCTAAACCTAGTTATCATCTGTCCTCAGCCAGTTTTCAATGGGGAGCAAACTGTCATATTGCACACACAGGAGAGCAGTGCAGAGAAAGTGCATTCAAATTCTCTTCCCTGTCATTTCATCATTAGTCATTACAATATCATGCTTTCTGACAAAAAGCAAAGAGACAAAGCTTAAAACTGTGTAGTCTTAACATGATGCAGGAGAAAAGCAGTGCAAAGCACTTGGTTCACTGTGTACACAAGAGAATGGTTAAAAACATTTGAGCGGCATGGGTTGTTTGTTCCTACCAAGACAGATGAAGTAAAGTTAGAATTAAGGCCAAATCAAGCATTGCTGTGTTTTGCTACTGAACCTACATTACAAAAACATTTCAAAATATCTATCATAAGCTCTTGGAGATTTTTTGCTTTCCTCTGAGTATCTCTTGTGGATCATGTCTACATGAGGACCCCTACCTATTCCTCGTGTGCCGTAGTTGATCTAAAAGGTGCCTCTCTTCATAAGACATCCAGCGCAAGTCCAGCTCCTCTTCTACAGCGCAATGCTCCTGCAGGCAGAAGCGCACAGGATCCCAGCCTGTCATGATGTCGTAGGTGATGACGCAACCGAGGGAATGAGATACTATGGAGACTTTTCCTCCCCTCTCCTCAAACTCAGGATTACGGGAGCAAAAAAGACTGTAGAGTCGATTTAGCTCCTGTGTTAGGCCCTTTGTGATCTGGAGAGAGAGGAAGTGCATAAATTTAAAGGAAGAGTGGTGTTTAAAAGTGAGGACTGAGGGTTTGTGAAAGTGTGAATCTCACCTCGTCCCTGTAAAGAGGGCTGTTGTAGTACATGATGTCCATAGCACTGCTGTTAAGGAGATCTCTCAGTCCTCTTACTTTATCTGGTGTGATTGAATCTACAGTGTCTACAGAAATATGAAAATATATTCAAGAGATTTGATGTCAAATAATAATATCAGTATTCATATTATAGTCAACTTTTCTCAAGCCAAACAAATCTAACTATCTAGTGAGCGTAGAGTTGGTGAACTTCAATCTTACAGTATTACCATAGACCATTAACTGAGTGACCACATTTACTGTAATTTTAGTAAAAAGTGAATTTATAAAACAAAACAAATTTACTTTTATAAAATTGAATACCAGACTGCTCACATTTGATGCACAAACAGTGAAGAACCCCATGCATACAGTTACAGAGTGCTCACTCTCAAGCACACATGCTAACCTCCATCCAGGGTGAGTTTGGAGCGCCATTCAACAGGCAGGAACTCCACATGCTCCTCAATGGTCTCTGAAAAGTGCTTCTCCTCCATTTTCCTTACTCCATCCCTCAGCCTGAACACAGGACAACAAAGAACATTAACCAGATTAGGGCAAACCTAAACATTTAATGATTTCAGACTGCATTGGGAGTATGTTAGTTTATATGCCAAAATATTCATCCATCCATCTTCTACCGCTTATCTGTTTCCAAGTCGCGGCAGGTGCTGGAGCCAATCCCAGCTCACATTGGGCGAGGGCGGTACACCCTGGACAGGTCAGTGGTCCATTGCAGAGCCAAAATACAGAGACAAAGACGAACAACCACTCACACTTACACTCAGACCTACGGACATTGTAGTCACCAATTAACCTAAACACGAGGAAACTGGAGTATCTGAGGGCACGGAGAGAACATGCAAACTGCACAGAAAGGCCCCAGGCCTGGAAGGTGAACCTGTGACCTTGTTGTGGGGCTAACAGTGCTAACCACTATGCTGCCATGCTGCCCTATACCAAAACATTCAGATGCAAAATATGGTAAAGGTGTGATTTAGAAAAAATGCGGTTACTGCATTGTTTGGCCAGCAGTGAATTATAGCGACAGCTTGTACGTGGATGACTAACAGCCTCCATGTTTATCCGAGCCTGCCGCAGACTGACTAGGGAGTCTGTGTTTGCTCTCATTTTCTCACAGACTTTAATTACTGTCAAGAGTAAAAGAATGATGTCCATTTTACTGCTCATGATGAAACAGCTTCCCTCATGCAGCATGCATATGCCCAGTAGCTGCATTGCTGCTAGTCCTATATAGGGCAGCATTAGCTCAGAGGATACACTAAATACAGAGAGAGAGAGAGAGAGTGTGAGGTAGGGTGTTCACATGGGTAAATGGAGACTGAGAGGCTTTTAGACTGGGTTGCAACTGAATGAACCGAATGCAGGTTTTGACTGGACGATCTAGTTTTCTGTGCAGCACAACTTAAATGCTGAGATGGTTGAGTGCTGCATTACAAAGCTTTCTGTGCTGCTCCCACGGGGATTGCCTGTCTTTAAGGTTGGCATTAATTGGGCAGTGGAATTCGAGGAAACATTTCAAAGAGAGAAACTTCGATTTTGTTCTTGAGTATAACAATAATAGCCCAACCCCCCACTATCTCCACTTTGAGCTTATGAATTAATCTTATAGGCTAAAAGCTGAAATTAATTCTGGTTCAAAGTGAAAAAAACAAACAAACATGGAACTGGCTAGACATGTAAGGCTGATCTTTCCTCTTGGCTGAAGAAAATGCTGCAATCTACAGAGAAGGAGGCTTAAAGTGCTTTACAGCTAGACAAGGTCTACTTTACCTGCTTAGCTGGCCTAAGCCACAAGCAGTGGCCCACTGCTGACTTCGTGACACAGAGACACATATGCCGCTGTTCCACACATTCTGTACTACTGAATACTATGGGCCATGGCAAATCAAGTGCTGCCACTGTAGTTTCTTGGAGGTTTGTAAACTCAGGAATATCTACAATTTACAGTGTCTTATTGAAACAAAAAGCAGTCAAAAAACCAAAAGCTCTCAACAAGCTGATTAAAGGGGTGGCTAGCAGCACCAGAATGGTGATAGTTTTGGTTTTATGTAAGAGTTGGGAAATCTCTGAAAGTTGAGTCATCATCATGTTGATATTGCTGCTGTAATTGCTTTGAGTTTTAACACACAGTCACAGTCACGGGAAAAGCAAAATGACAGAAGGAGAAATTTGAGATACAGTTTGTGTCTGAGAAAGAAGAGGAACAGGATAAGGGAAGTGGACTAACTTCTTGGCATCTCAAAGGTCACATAATTCCAGGGGGATTTCTTCTACCCATATACTTGAATTTACAAGCAAATAAAAAAGGCAGATTCTCACGGAACACAAGTGAACACAATTCAAATAACCTTACTAAACACAGCAACTCACATTCCAGTGTTTTTAATAATGCGCCCCTGGTCCATCTTCTGTCCAATTCCATGGACCACAAAGACAACGTGTGTTGTCTGAGGAGGTCTGTCCTCCAATGAGGCCTCCTCAACATAACCCCGATGGAGCCGTGTACCACTGCTTGAGGCTGGAAGAGGGGAGAAGACGAGAAAGACTGGATCATTATTTACTGTATTTTATTTGCATAGTATTTTCAGTCTAGCATAGCTGAATAAACACATTTTCAGTCTGTTCAATCAAAGCCTATAATTATGTGATGTTTAAATAATGTGCTGTGCTGAGCCCAAAGAAGCCAGTAGCACCCATTCCTGCTGTCACTGTGGGCCTTGTAATGTGCCCAGCGGGCTGAGCATGTGTCCTAAATGAGAATCTGCAGTCTGTAGTCATGTGCTGTGCCACAAGGTGATAGGAGCCAATGGAATTTGTCACTGTCTGTATAGCACTAAGGAGCTTTCCCTTCACGATGCATTCATGTCAGGGAAGATTGACATAACCAGCGGCAGCGCCTCCTATAATCTGAGAACAGGAGATGACAATGTATTGGAGAGCTGGGAGACTCTTAAACCAGATTAGAGTCATGCCTTCAGGTCAGACATCAGACACGGGGGTCAACAGCAATTTGCAGTTTCTCAGTTACTCTTGGGCCCATTTGATCAAAACTAGCTTCTGAAGATAGCAGATGGACACTGTGTGGTTTTCTGGGCTAATCCATTTAAGAGACTGAACTGTGCCCAGCCGTGTTAAAATAACTGTTACAACAAATGGCTGTTAATAGTACCAAATGACTGTGCAATGCAAATGTGTTGACCAAGTAAGAAGGAAGTAATTATATTTTTAGATTTTAGAATTAGATAAAGGATCATGCCAATCTCATGATAACATTACAGGAAATATTATGAGGATAGGATAGGATACATAGCTGTGAACCTAAAGTTTATACCTGATAATAAAATTGTTGTTAAGATTTTCCAACTTGGATCAAAGCGTGGATCAACTGACAGTAGCAGCAGCCACCCATCCAGCCCTGTTATTGGCATGGCTAATGTGTGAACTATCTGTCACATCAAACTGGTTTACTAGACATACAATTCCTGTACTAATAAATTAATATAGTCCCAGATAAAGAGAACAAATCAGCTTGAGAAAAATAAAACAAAGCAGCATTTAAACCACAGAATTTCCCTCACAGAAAATGTCAAACTACTTCATGTTTCCTGTGTGTGGTATTATTAGGAAACTGTTTGTTTACCTTATTTTCTGTAAAGATAATGACAGTGACTCATTACAAACCTTTGGAGAAGCCCAGTTTCTGCGTGACAGTGCGTGCAATTTTGGATGTGGTAGCATCGCTGTAGAGGTATACTTCCTCCACACTGTGCCAATCCACATGGGTCCGACTCAGCTTCAAACTGTGGATGGCTGTAGGAGGGGGCAGTGAGAGAGGAGTGAGTGAATGAATAGATGGAGGGAAAAAAAGAGAAGATGGCATTGGCAGATGGTGTGGGAAATTGGCCAAAGAGAAGAGGAAAAAAAAAATTAAGGAAAAAGGTGAGCGACAAAATGTTGTGATAGCAAATTTTTGGGAGAATACACAGGGAGAGAGATTGAAGACAAAAGAGTAGCAAGTTAAATAATCGATTCAAGACTAGGAATTATCTATTTAAACAGCTCAATCAATTGCAGCCTGGAGCATTGATCTGCAGGTGAAAAGGAAAAGACATCAAACAATCACACACCATGATTACATATTTCAGCTCTTGCTTGACTGTCTTACATTTGCATCATCATTCTGTGTGGACTGGAAATATATAATTTTATAATTTTTTATATATATACACATATATATACATATACACACATGAGACTAAGTTTATCTCCCAGATGACAAAGTGCAAATGCAATGACGTGAGCAAGCAAGAGTAGAGTTATGGCTGAGGGGCAACACCATTTACTACAGAAGATAAGAGTGATAAATGAGACTGGTTGACTTGAGAGCATTATTCATTTCCCTGCGGCATGTCCTTTAGATGTCCTGTGTAGTGAGGTTCCTCTGAATTAGATTGGTGGAACAATCTGGCATAGGTCCAGTGCACAGTCATGGGTCTTTGTCCTGTTCGGTACCAATCCGGGGATTAAAACCCATCAGAACAGGGTATAGCACAGAGACACAAAATGTCCCAAATGTCTTTTTTGCAAGTTTCTAACAATACTGCCCACAAAAATTGACAATGACACACAATTAATTGTGTGTAGTGGAAATGTTATTATTGTATAACAATGTTTCAACAAGAACATTGAGAGACTTATCTGAATATCTTTTTCAGAAACTATTCAGGCTCTTCATAATAGAAAGGGAAAATGACCAGGGACCCACTTGTGTCATGTGTAGGACCAGTGCATTTTATTCATTTTCATTCAGTATTTAGACATTTAAAATAAAGTCTAATATGGGGTTACATTAATTTCTTCATTGGACAAGCATGACTGGTGGTCATTGCAAGGCAATTATAATACCTTAACTGCTCACTCTGAGTGCAACCAGTGTGAAAATGAATGACTTCCTCTACAAGGACAAGGACAAGCAGGGTCTGGAAGAAGAAGACAAGGGACAAAAGTGTTTGGAAAAATTGGAATAACAAATTGAAATAATATTGCTTTTCCGAGTTAAAGTCATAAAATTATTGTCCTAAGCATGTTGAGCGGAAAGATTCAGTTGCAAACATAGTTTCTTCTCTTGCATGACTCCCTTTATCCTTGTGGATCCTCAAAAGAAACCACTCATAGCACTCACAGCATAGGTAGCATATGCTTAATTTCTACCACCACAGTTTGAAATGGCCTTTTTTCTCATCTATCCTTGTGACTCAACAGGTGAAGACACGGAACTAATGAGCTTCTGGGTGAGATGAGACCTACAGCAGGGCCACTTCAGACTGTTGAGTTTTATCGGAAGCCATGTCCACTGTAAGACAGGAGGTCTGCAAAGGTCTCCATGTAAGCTGGCTTTACTGATATCAAACATTCAAAGGTAAAATGTAAGGTGTTTGTACAAAGACACCTCCTGTTTTACAATAAAAGAGGAGGAAAGAAGAGGGTATACAGAAGTATACAGAGGAGCTGGCAGTCACCCAAGAAAGGTTTAAATGTTTACTGAGCAAGTTCTTTAGAATCTATGAAGAACTAATGACACAGACACATTGTGAGGGAGAGGGTTGAACAACAAGGAAGGAGGGCCAGAGACTTTGACAAACAATGGGAATGGGATGAATAAAATGCTAAAATAGCAGAGAAACAGGGAAATGGAATTGAATGTGGGAAAGATGCAGGAAGCACAGAGCAGAGAAAAGATGGGTGAAAGAGACGAAAACATGGGTCTCCTCAAGTGAATCACAAATGGGTCGGGATATTAGCCTGGGAATGTGGTAAGTATTTCTAAAAACATTCACCAATTATAACTTTGTCTTGGCTGAAATTGATATGCCAAGATATCAGCTAGATCCCCTTGATAGGGTTTCCCAGTTCTTCCCAGTCTTCAGTCAGCATACTAATGCAATGTTAGTAAAATGTGTACTACTTTTAAGTGTGTAATAGCCTCAACCAAGGAGATGTATTATGGAGGAAATCATAGTTCTCTGTTCAGGTCTACATTGGAAACTAGGCTTGAGTTCAATAGTTACTTGCATTTATAATGAGATAGGGACACAGACCCCGAAACCTCTCTGTTAAGCATTTGATGAGGGTCACTGGACCCAGAACTAGGACAGTGATGGACCTCTAAGAGGGTCAACTCTATACAAAATGTTTGGGGGCTGTAGTAAATGCCCACAATGGCTCCTCTGTTCAGTTCATCTCAGTTCATGAGCTTGGCCGTCAACAGAATGCTTTGTTCATTGCCCTTACTGCTGGAGCTAGTGATGGTGGTTCATTAATGGCAGTCATACTGCCAGAAGGGGTGAGTGAGAAGAGCCAATGAGAGAGACAGCGAGAGGCAGGGCTGGAGAGATAAAAAGGGTTAAGGAAGGGTGGCTTTTTTGAGGACCAGGTTGTTCATTCCAGATCCACTGATTTAAGGGTACTTGACATCATGGGTCACTCGACTCTCATAGTGGAACGAACCATGTTGTCTACTCAATATCCCAGCAAGGAGATGAGAGACGGTTCGACAGGCTTCCTCAAAAAGCAGCTACAGCTACAGCAGTAGCAACAAACCCATAAAGAAGCAAGAAGACATTCTAACAACTAGGCCCAGTTAAGGTTGCGATAGGGGAGTATGCAGCCTAAATCCAAATTAACACATCCATTTCTAACTGAGCATAGGTGTAGCTCCAAGTATTAGATCTGAAAGGTCTCAACCATAAACAAAAGGAAACTGTAGCTCCAAAGAGACGTAGGTTCTACAAGGAGAGAGGGCACAAGCTAGAAAATCTAATACAGCAGAAGTACAATAAAAAACGAAACAAAGAACAAAAACTTGGTATTTCACAGTACCTTGACAACGTTTGCGCTTGTGACCTGTGGTTTTAGCACTCGTCTGATATCCACTCCATTTGAAAAGAAAAGGGAGGTAGAAAGGGGGCAGGTGGGAGAGAACTAACAACCGACAGAGAGTGAGTAACGGCCATTACCCTAGCTTCAGTCATACATGCTACCACTGTCATCCCTCCAATCTATCCGGTAGCGCTGCTATCAGATTAACACTTAGTACTTTGATACAGTTTCTGATTAGACCAATGTCTAGGCCCAAATGCAGCGCTTTGTGACAGATGCCTGAGATGACTGAGGCAGACTCTGAATGACCCTAGTTACAGAAATCCACTATCTTCACTTTGTAAAACAAACATGCCACAAATATAACTCAACTTCTTTGTGTGTTTCAGAAGTTTCTGTAAAAAAAAAAAGAAAAAAAAAAGAAAAAAAAAAAAGCATTATTGGACATTTTATTTAAAAAGTATGGGGGGAAATAAGATTGTTTTGGGGGAAAACAGCTATTTTATCATATATGAATGAATTGTAAAAAATATATATAAATTAGAACTGTGTTGTTCTTCAAGATGGACACGCTATCAGCATTTTAATATTTTTTTAATAAATTAAGATAGAAATAAAAACACGCTCTGTAGATGGTATCTATCAGGATGTGTTTCCATTTGGATTCATAAATATTTTATATTTTAGGGAAGTTTCATGAATCTGCGCAAGAAGAACACTCAATCCCACAGAGAGATCTATAGGTGCACTGGAGAGATTATTATGTGATTATTATGAGCCTAAATGTGAACTCCTTTGCCAATTTCTTAGCATGCAAGTGGATTAAACTAGAGATTTATTAATACATGGTTTTTTTTATTACCAAATCCAGTTTTATGATTCTTCTGAAAAAATGACAATAGTACAGTGAGAAAAACACTCACAGACAGACACTGTCTGCGTTAAAACTGATGACAGGAAACCTAATTGAAGCAGTTTCTTATGATCTGCATTGAGAACCAACAGAGACAATGGTTACAGGAAACCTAAACCAAGCTGAAGCGCAGTCAAACTGAGCTCTCTCTGTATATATTTAAAATCACTAAAATCAGATAAATGCCTTGATGTGATATATGAAAAAGTCTCCAAAGCATTTGTTATTCAAATCAGCGAATTCCACAGTCTCACATCTGACTACATGATTTATTCTGTGGATCAGACTTGCAAATGTCAGCAGTGTCTTCCTCAGCAGAGGTGAAAGGCTGAGGAGGAGGAGAGACCTGCTGAGTGCACAGGATGTTTATTTGCTGTAAAAGCTATCAGTGAAATCCATTTGTGCATGACGGCATTGATGGCCATCTATAAATAAGTGTTCCCTAATGACTGGAATATTCACCATCCACAGCATCATGATAACACACACATAACCTTTGTTTGTGTGGTAGATAATACAGGACACAGGACTTCATCTGAAAGCGTAGTTTGCAGCCAACTATCATTTCAGGATTAGAGAAAACAAAGCCCTCTATTGGTCTCAATGACCAATGATGAAGACAAGATTTTGGCACTTCAATTTTTTTCCCCCTCTTACCATGTCATGATCACCAGTTCTGACAGATTAGTGCCAAATGTGGGCACTTCAACCCAGCATGACAACTGATAAAAACAAAACAAAACAAAACAAGCAAACAAACAAATTTGCTGTGAGCCTTGTGAACTTTTAAATACCAAAAATATTATGCTGACAGACGATCCAAACAACCAAGCAACAAAACCCATGTTCCACTGGTCAAACATAGCTAAAAGTGAATGAATAAAATCCATCAACTGCAATGCTCCTGTGGGCATTTTGGGCCCATAGCTTTCTCTCAAATGCCACAAACTCAGCATCTATGAAAACTGTTTACTTTTGTATGGCAACAGTTATTATTCAAAGACGAATAAGAAAAGTACAACTGTGTCATGACAGAGCAGGACATTTGTGTACTTTCTGTTCTGAGCAACAGCCCTGCCCACATTCAGATATTATGCCCGCATAGCATGCTGATCATACTGTACGTCTTCTGCTTCGCTAACCTTTATCTCAGCTATCTACTGAGGCAAGAGGAGAAGTGTAGAGAAAAGAGAGAAAAGTACTGTCACACTCGAGTAATGTCAGAGCTCGGCTATTATCCATTTCACTGTCATAATGCAGTTCAAGGTACTTACGGCTCTAGTACTTCAAAATTAATTATTCAAAAATAAAATACTCTATCGTAAAGGCCCCCCCTGGAAGTCGCCCAAACAAGGTGAATTCACAGGTTTAGCAGTCACTCAAACACGACACTCAACAACGCTAAATGTGAAAAGCAAAAGTATCAAGACGGTTTCAAAAACATGCAGAATGTTCTCACTTCTGTGTTAAAATAAGAAGACATTGGAGTTGTGACAAGAACCTAATTTTAACAGCATAATGAAGCAATATAAATAAAACATTTACCCTTGCTAGACTAAGTACGATCACATGCTCTATCTGTTGTTATTTGCAGGGCCTTCAAAAACACACAAAGTATGTGCTCCTACAAAATATTTCCCACACTTTGCATACAATATGACCATAATGCCTCTGACCTTTTTAACTGTTTACATTCCTGTGTTCATTGATAGATCCTTTTGTGTACATGTACATGTACACTGCCACTTGTGGAACAGGACTAAGCCTTCAGTTTCTTACATAATGATTCTGTGATACAATTTTAGGAAAGAGGAAGCAGCTGTGAATATATTCCCAAAGAGACAGGGCAACTTGCTTTCCCCTGCTTTGTTGTTGGTCCTTTTTATAGGGCTTAATTTTTCCCGAGAGGGAGAAGTAACAGTGTCCTGACATGTTGAAGGTACAAGTTAGACTTTGTTTGATTTGGAACAATTTAACCATGAACCAAACATTGTTACATGAACTGAGGGTAGTTGGATATGATTTGATATTAGAAAAAAGATGCAATACAATGACTTGGTGTTTCATTTTCAGATTAATTTAGGTGTTATTTTGAAACATGTTTCTATTTCACAAAGGCACAATGCAGACTTAACATTTTCTCACTCTCTTTAACAGTTGCTACATTTTTATCTCTGCTTCTCTCCATTCATCCGCCACATTCATGCACCCACACATTCATCACCAAAGAGAGTCCTGCAGATCTGGCTGCCTTGAGAAGACTGCTGAATCAGAGGACCTCTGTCTTATTTGGTTTCGAAGCAAAGACCTGAAACGTCTTGCCTGAGCCAGCCCTGCAACAGGGACCAGCCAGAATAACGAATGCCAGAATGAGCAGCACCTGCAGTTCACTGGGTCCACTGCGTGGATGACACAATAAAAAAAATCTATACACCTGAATGGAAACACCTGTTCCATTCACATCTCTTAACTATGTATTGCCACTAGAGTGAAAAGGGTTGGCACATAATCAATGATTTATGACTCACGCACCCTTTCTTCTGCCTTTATTGTGAAAATTGTGACTTCACTTCTTAATAGAGTTTGCCTAATCATGCCTCAGAATTTCTTCTCCTTGATACTCTAATACAACACAATGCATGCGTTATTTTACAAGATACAAATAAAGAAAATACAGAATAAATGCTGCAGTCAGTGAATCCACCAGTCAAGAAGGGGACAATTCTTTTTACTGGTTTGCAATAAGGCTTTTGTGGCCTTTATTTCCCCAATCCTGAACCACACATTTATTTGTTTCAATCATAGTTACCAGAAGGTTTCCTGTGCTGTGTTATTTAAAATCCTTAAAAGACTTAGAAAATGAATTTGCACTAGAATGATAAAATGGTAGGTAGGTACTTCATTTACCTAATATTCTATCATTTTATTGCAAAAATGATCAAATAATAAATAAAATAAATATTCACTTCTCTCACCATCTTTGCTATCGACGGTCCTGACCACAAAATCCGTCTCAAATGTGTCCTTCATCTGTTGCCCATGGAAATGGTTAAGGTGCTCATGTTCAATGAGGTCACTCTCCTCTTCCTCCAAAGGGAGCCAGGAACCATCGATAAACCATTGGCCCCTCATCACCGAAATATGGTCTTGCTCTGGAACATAGTAAAAACAGTGCAAATTAGGGCTTAATCTCCTTTAAAATTAAGGCTTAATTTTTAAGGCGAGTCATTTAAGGGCCTCCTCATCCTCTGAATGATAGAATCAAAAGAGCTTCTTTGGTTGGATTTTTTTAGTTGGGGTTAAATGTAATGATAAATGAATTTTCGTTCCGTATATGTTGAGAAAAAATTTTCCAAAGTCAAAGTCTTGCCACAGTATCTTTCTAGGGAACTGATTCCATTAAAATCAGAGTTCTGCAGGACAATTGAACTGCCATTTAACTAAGTCTAGTAATTCCAGAAGGGCCAAGTCTCAGTGGCTTATGAAGCGAGGCTACCTTTGATTACAGTCTTGTGTGACATTATTAACTTATTCTCTGGTGGTGAATATGAGTGTAAAAACAGATTGCAGGCACATTTTGCAAAATTCAGCATGAGACTGCCCACTGGCATACTCCATATGTACAGATAGATAATATATAGACAGGAGGCCACCACAACACAAAGGCCAAAATTGACAAGCTGATAGAGGTTCATAGTAGAATGCAGTCACTATTATTCCATGTTGGTTCATATCTGGTCAGAGGAGATAAGTCTAAGGTTCACACAACATGTAACAGTTAACTTTCCCATGAAATTAGAAGTGGTCTTTTTTCACCTTGTTTGCTCAATTAACATTTGAGGATAAACCTATTACCAAAACATTTTACAATACCTTCATATTTTTTACTGTTGTAAGAATATATTTACTTCTTGGTGTACAGAAAATCAACAATGCTTCACCTACCGGCCTCTTTCTCCATAACTAACACTTAACATCTGAAATAATCTGTGTTTATCTGTCTCTGTCTCAAATGCAATGTGCTGAGCTCTTGAATACTGACATGGCATGGTGTTAGCAGTAGTGCAGGCCAAGCTGAAACAGCACAGCAAGTGTCTGAAATAACTATAAAAGACTTACAGCCTCAGCATGAACATTCAGAAAATAACTGCTTCTCTAAATGTCACTTGGCATTAACCTTCAAAAGAACCAGCTACCCGTGAACCCCTTTCATCAAGGTCAGGTTGTCCATGGTTCTATAGTGACTGCCTTCATTTGTTCTCTGCCTTTTCCTGGAAATATACATGAATTAGTTAGTACAGGTCAGCTGAGCCAAATGGACCTTCTTCCCGTGTTGTTAAGATGTTCCCAAAAGGCCCAGCAAAACAATTAGTTAGCCACTAAAACTAGTGAAAAACTATGAGATTAACTACACAGAATGAAGAATTATCTGCCATATTTTATGGCAGATCTTTTATGGGAGCAAGGATAGATGCTGCTTGCACTGAATCTCTGAATAAGAACCAGACTACTGAATGGCTGTTTTTGTATGCTGATAGCCATCGTACTGCAGAAAATGCAGTGGATGAATGGATTATATGTGCACAAGAAGAACGAATGCATTCTCCCGATACAACACAGAGAAAGAATCTGATGGGATAGATTTTGATGATACTCACGTTTCCAGTAGATAGGATAGCATTCTCTCTCTTTAATGTCCACCTCATAGAGCCCTCCCCGGACACACACAGGCTCAAACTTGACTTCAATGCCATCAGGGTCCCTCTCCTCTGAGGACACCGTGGATGTTTCCAGGGACCCCCGGGCTCCTGTGTGCACACTGCTGGTCCTCGTCTCCACCGGGACTGCCCCGTTCATCCCTCTGCTCTCCACACGGTTACTGACGCTGGAGCCACTTGCTCCGGGGTTCAGCTCGCAGTATCTCCGGAACATGAGCTCGATTTTAAGCGAGTCGTGCCCGACGAAGGGTTTCCAAGTTTTCCTGTCCTCTTTGTAAAACCACCGCACCTCCTCGGGTCCGAGCTCCTTCACCACCTCGTTGAAGCGGGGTCTGCAGCTGTTGGCCCTGGACCTCTTCTTCCTGTCGTACAGCGGGCTGGTGCCGATGCCGTCGCTGTCGCTGTACTCCAGGGAGCTGCCGTCCAGGTAGGCTGCCGGGGAGTTCAGGTCCAACAACAACCCGGGCTGGGCGCTGTGATGGCCGGGGTGTAAAAGCGGCAGGTGTCCGTTCAGCCCCAACACGTCGCCCTCCAGGTCCCACTCCTTGTTGTTGTTGGCGGTGGTCGAGCTGTCCGGTGAGCCCGCACTGTCGCTCCTCATCTCGGAGGTTTTGGTTGTTATGTTGAAACTGCTCATAACTATCCGGACCCAGCCTCACTTCGCCTTGTCGGAGCTCTCGCTACTTTTGCCGAAGCTGTCACAACATTTCATAGTGAACGGTGATAAGAAATCAAATTAAAAAATAACAATTGGGGGAAGAAAAAAAAAACTAATTGAAAAACCCCCGGAGAAGTCTCCTGCAGCGGATTCCACCGCTGCTACATCAGATTGTTAGCATGCTAGTCGGCTAAGCTAACGAAGCTGGTTCAGGGAACTAGCGCATTACAAGCAAACTCTTCAACGTTAAGACCGGACCAACCGTCCCTTCTCATAATTCAACCGACACACATCTGAGTCCAACGTGTACTTCCCCTGTCATTTCCTGCCCGTGTCCTCGGTCCGGCTTGATGACAGCAACGGTGGAGTCACCATACTTCAACTGTTCCGGGTTTTCGGTGGAATATCAGATTCATTCGCCGTCCAAACAAACCTGCATGGATACAACGCTGGTGTGTGTGTGTGTGTGTGTGTGGAACGTGACAGCTGACGCGCAGGTCACGGGATTCCTTCGCGAACGCGCGCGTAGAACGTACGCGAACGTGACGACGGACGGCGGCTCGTGAGGTCCGTTCTCCTTCGCGTCCTCTAGATGGAGACAGATGCTCAGTGATGGTTGCAGGACGCGGTTTGTAACGTAAAAACATGTAAAACACCTGAAACGGCGCTAGAGCGCGGCAGAGACCTGCACATCGAGCAGCCGGACGCCGGCTCCTTTCCGAGGTTTGGTTAAATGTTTTCATTTATACGATTGTATTAAAGGCTACTGCAAAGATTTTTGGTCACCAAAGAACACGAAGAGTCTGCAACAGACACATTTTTTTTTTCACGGTGCAAAACAAACACCTTCACGAATAAGCTCCTCTTTTATACAGATAATTTTCCACAACAATACGCGATACATTATGACAAACAGGGTATGTTGTGAAATCAAAATGAGCCAATTAGCCACAAAGTACTTGCATCTCGGTTTAAGTTCAGCCGTCAAGTCACCGGTGTCACTGAACTCTAAAGTCTATTTGTAACCTATCTGTTCCAGCGCAACCAGCGTGTTTACATCTTTGTGTGTGAGTTCATTAGTACAGTGTGAGTTTGAATGTGCATATGCGTGCATGTATGCATATGCCCGTTTGTTTGTTTATGCAAGTGCACGTGTTTGCATAACGTGTGTTTTGTGTAGCGCTATTTGCGTGTGTACTGCTGGTCCAGGTGATCCTGGGGGCCATGGTGTGGTCTGCGGGGAGAGAGAGAGAGAGAGAGAGGGATAGGAGAGAGGCCCAGGCAGCTGTATTTGGAATAAACAGACATTACCCTGCTGTGTTCTAATTTACTGCAGAGTGGGAATTAAACTTTAAACTCGTCCCGCCCCTCTGCAGTCCAATGCTGCATGCTTCTGGCCATTAACAACCACTTGCTCAATGCGTGTTATTAAAGTGTTACTCCTCTTAGAATCTTTTTTTTTTTTTTTTTAGAATCAAATCACCCCCCCCCATCTCACACACACGCACACAAGCTTGAAAATTACCTGTAAAAATGTTGGCTTTCACAGAAAGGCAAAATAATCCACTTCCCCACACGTGCGTCAGTTTCCACACACTTGTTTTGATGGTTTTGAGGACTTTTTTATAGTTTGTGCCCATCTTGTAACATTTGGAAACAATCAGATTGTCTGAATTCAAGCCATACACTCCTGCTGTTCAATATCAACTTTCTATACTTTACTCTATGACTTTTGTAGCCTACATAGGATGAGGGTTTGATACCAAACCATCATTTGATCCCAACAATTAATCTCAATCTATATCCCACATAAGATTAGACATGCATTTCATTGTTTGGATAGTAGAAATGCATTTCATTGTTTGGATAGTAAAACAAAAACAGTCTGAGGTCAGAGTGTCCAGCTGCGTAACATAATTCTTTTCCCATTATTTTTGATTAGTTTTAAGTTTCTTTATGGAGTATGAATATCCTGCAATCCCATTCAGCTGAATGTGAATGTTCCAATATTGGTATTTTCCAGATGTTAGTCATTAAAAACGTTTGTAACATTGTGTAATTATGAGTGTAAGGCTAATTCACATTGCATCAATATCTAATGTGTATGACCAGAATAATTACTTGGTTAAACATGCAATGAGATTGTGCCAAGAGCATTTTCCCATTGCAGGTTTACACTAGAGGATGACATGTGGCTTTTATATACGAATTAGTCAAATTCCTAATTTCTGGCAGTCCAACTCAAACAGGTTGGCCTTTCTCTCTCTCTCTCTCTCTCTCTCTCTGCCCTGATGTTTTGCAACCACCAGGCCCACCACCTGGATGAGTGGATGACAAACAAACTGCAAATTTTCCTTCCAGTAACTGACCAAATAGATATTTATAACCAGCTGGTCACCTCCTCCACCCACTGGGCCCCCCTCTCCTCAGCCACGGCTGTGAGAGCTCCCTTTAAAGACCAGTTGTATCACTTCTGGCTTTGTTCTTAAACAAAGAGAACTGCCCCTCATCTGCCCGTAATTGGGCCAACTCTTGGAATGTGCTTGATGTCTCTGCGCGGGCCATTGCTGCTCCAACAGACAGGCAAGGGTTGCTGGGACATGGGAGGTGAACGAGTGGTAACCATGCACCCCTTCTCATTCTGAACTTCACACTTTACCCTTTATTTTTCTTCCTTAACTCGGATTTTTTCCCTCATCTATGTTCTCTATGTCACCCCCCTCCCCACCACTACTTATTTTCTCAGGAGAGTGGATCTCCCCATTACAAAACAGAAAAGCCAACACTCAAGGTAAATGATACAATCTGCTGATTGACTTCACTGGGCTTGTTTGGCCTCTCTCAGCTGCAGCACCTCACCAGGATGGGGTGGTTGAGCGCGCGACAAGGCCAATCTGCGGCACATGTCACTAGCAGTTATGGAGGTGATGTTGACCATGGGCAGATGGTTGAGAGGGGATTGGAGGGTGTTTACTGCATTGTTACTAAAGGGAAGCAATTTAGAGAGTTCAAATTCCACTTGCAAGGAAGGAAAAAATGTTGAAACAGTAGTTGGCAGGCTACCAAAAGCCTGAGCCCCTAATTGTTTTCATTAATAGCAAATAATCTCAAAGTGCTTACTCTGTATTCTGGGAAACATTATGGTGTTATATTCTAGATGTGTACATCTGGGAAGTCTCTAAGGATTATCTTGGAAATTTGTCTGGTGGAATCACACAAACCCCAGGTGAAAAGTTTTAGGGCTTTTGTGCTTCAACCACAGACACTAGCGTGTTGTGTCTTTGTGGTGGTGTACCTTTTCGTGTTTAAGCAACCTTGTCCCAAGAATTCAACCCTTTGGTTTTGGTCATGAGTCATTTACTCCTGAATCCTTCACCTTTCACCCTTAGCTCCACACTCTGTGTTGCTCAGGAGCTACCCTGGATAAGTAAATACATGATGTAATATGTGGTTTTCACCTCCCACCCACCTCCACCCACATCCAGTAGTGATTAAACTAGAGCACAGCAGTTTTAGTTGGGGATCGGTGGGTGTGGTCACCGTGGTCTTGAAGAAGAGGAGAAGCTCGTAACATATGAAGGCAAACGGAGGGGGATTTAACAAGGCAAGGTTTTGGGCAAATACGATGGAAAGGAGGGGCACATGCAGGTCACCAACAAGGTGGGAGTGACAGCAGAGATATCACAGCCATGGTTGATCTGTCTGGGCTGGGGCTCTTCTGTCTTTGCAGCATGTAGTCGAGGTCAGGCCGGCGGCTCCACCTTCCCCCGGCTGTCTGGGCTCCAGGCTCCAGGTTCCAGGTGGGTGATTGGGGCTGTTGACTCCAGCACACGGCAGCCGCTGCCTGGCCCTGTTGCCCATAACGATCTCCTTCAGGGCTGCCAGACCCATTGTTATTCAGCCCCCCCACCCTCCAATTCACAAGTCTGATATCCCTCCACACTGGAGCCTGGTTTGGGATGGGCTGCCTGACCGCTGTCACTGTTTGCGCGAGAATGTGAGCTTGTCAAGAATATTAAGCCCCTTCATGAAGTCATAATCATAAATACAATGTGTTATGAGAGGACATTCTAATAATGAAGTTTATTGTTTGCTCTTGTATCTCCGATGCTGTTATCTGAAAACAAACCGAAAAAATAGACTAAAATTGTTGCACATGTGCAAGATTAAGGGATTAGAGCAACATTTAGGATAAATTCTTATTTAGTTTCTTGCCAAGATTTACAATTTGGACCTGTTTAGTACAAACACTAGAAAGAGGCGGATCCACCTGCCTGAGCTCTGACTAAAGGTTAATGATGTTCTCTAACGCTCAATAATTAACATGTTGTATGACTTTTGTTTAATCTATTCAGAAAAAACTAGAGTAAAACTATTACCTTCTGTCATATTATTTGCTTGGAAACTTCCAGTTGAGGACAAGTAACCCCGGAGTCATTGGAATCTTTTTATATAACCCTATGCAGAAAAGGGAACATTTCCAAGATGTCAAACACTTCCTTCAGCACAGCACTGGGCCACAGCTACTTTGAAAGATTTCCTATTGTCACATCCATCACAACAACACTTTGGGAATATCATCTTTTGTCAACTAAACTTCTAACCAAAATTCACTCATTAATTGCACATGCATGTTTTGAATTGCTCACTTCTGCAGGAAAGTAGTCACACTCCTTTATGTACCAGCTGGGAGAAGAAAGACTATGTGTCCAAACATTTTGGAAATTCCATTTCAAGAGACAAGATCAACGCAGAGGGCAAAAAAGAGTTCGGAAAACAGGGCAGCATGTAAATTACAAACTGTGTAAATTATTACTTGCCAGTGACGTTGAACATTTTGGATTTTAAGGCAGCCATTTGGTTATCAGTCACTTTCACCTCCACGGAAAAGTAAACTTGCCAGTAAAAAAGGCAGTTGTGGAGTGGAAAGTGCCAGGAAGATTAATGAGGTGTGTCTTTCCCCTCTTTCACACCATCCTTCTCTTTATCCCTCTGTTTGTCTGTGCTGGCTATGGGTCGATGTGTGTGGGGGTCCAGGTAGGGTGGCCCAATGGGGTAACATGCTGAAATAAACACTTAGAGGAGACAGCAGGGTGATGTTCCTCTCACTCAGATTTACACATATCAAACAAGGAGTTAGTGTGACCTTGTTTAGGCAAACACCTTCAATATCTCATTTTCTCCTCGCATTGTGAGCCTTTTACACATTTACTGCCTAAACTGTGCAAGAAGTTGCTTTCCTGCAAACACTCAGATGTGACGATTGATGCCACATTCATGCATACAGTTTGTTTATTAAACTGCCACCCATTCTTCCCCAAATGTCCCACTCTTAATTTAGATATGCACTTTGGAGAATATTGCAGCATTTTTTTTTTTGTGCTGCACTGCTGTTAAACCGGCTAACCCTTTGATTTGCTCTTCCAGGAAAGATGACAGTCCCCATATGAGCTGGAAGGTGATAGCGTATGCGTTTGTACGCGAGCAGCCTCTTTTAGATCTGCCTGTCATTTATGAGGTGAGGGTTCTGCCCTTAGGACCTCTATGGAGACCTACATATGTTGGACTGATCTTCGGTGTTTTCAGATGATGTTTCACACTGTCAGGGTTGACTTATCTGGGTGAGGAAAAGTTCCCAGGGAATAGACATATCCCACAGACAGCTTTGGAATGTTTTTACAGACCGGCCCAGGAACCCTCAAAAAACGGGTGTACTCCAGACTGTGCAAAGCTGCCAAGAAATTATGAGCCGTTTCAGTGCTACATTTGTTGTTTTCTATTAGTTTATTTGGATTATTGTCTGAGGCCACGTGACGTTTGGTTATGTGCCATGATGTTAAGTAGAAAGATACACCATAAAATGCTGTTCGTAGGTTAATTTATGTCACAGCTCTAGTGACCCAGGTGCTCTGATTTCTTTTTCACTACTTTCACAGTGTACGATTTGTCCTGTGTCTCAGGTATTCACAGTAAAATTAAGTGGTTTGCACATACGGTACCTTACCAAATCTTACATTTTGTACCTCCGGCTTGGATAAAGAAAATAAAGCCACATGCTGAAATGGTTGGCTGCTCACCTAGAAGAGGAAAAGTCCGCATTGTGGCCAAAGATGGGATCTATTTATAGTTGTCAGAAATATCCCCTTCTTTCAATTTCTTTCGTCCTCCCCCTTCCCTTCCTTTTCTTTTCGAGCAGAGGAGCTGAGAGATGGAACCGCAAGTCCCCTCAGAGGCTTGGTCCTCCATCAGTATCCTTAATGGATGTCAGATGTCTGTGAGAGGAGACCGTAGCGTGAGTGTGTTTCATGTTAGTTCTCAGTGTGATGAGCAGGGAAGCAGCTGGAGATGAACAGAAACTGCCCCAGCCCCCTTTACAATACCTCCATTTTTTATCCCCACTTCTGTCTTTCCAAGTAATGCTCTCCTGCTTTTCCCAGTGTAATATATTGGTATTAATAAAGGCAAACAAAGGCAAACACTCTGTAATGGGAGAGAAGAGGAAGATATTTTGGTTTCCCAGAGAACCAGACAGCAGCCTCTTTAGTTGTCTCACTATAAATCTCATGGCAGTTTCAATGGTTGGATGGCAATGCTCTGTGTTAACGTTTCCCTGAGTTGATTACAAAGGAGTTCAAGGGAAACTGCTCTGTTATTGCTTAAAGCCATGGCACCTAATAGGATGTTACAGTGGAATGCTTCAATTGCACGCGGTGCCATACAATATCAATTTGGACCTCTGGAGGAATTTGTTAAAGCAGTTGCCCAATAGAGAAGGTTTTTTAATAGAAGTTGCTTCTGAGTGAACACAACTGAAGTCAACTATGCCCTTCTGGCAGAGCAACTGCTTAATGGGAATTCAGGTTTCCCACAAACGTCTCTGTTGGAACAGCATCCCTGAACCACAATCTCTAAACGCAGCAGCTCTCATTTTGTCTTCTCTCACTACAACATTTTATTCGTATCACTTGAGGATTTTTCTTTGGGATATTACTCCTTGAGGACACGGACAGTGCTGGATATCATAGTCTAATAAATGAATAATGGAGCATCGTGGTATTGAGAATGATGTTCACCACATTTTAGAAGGTAATGGGAAGGCACAGAGTCCAGGTGTTCTGAAAGAACAAATCTGTTGCATGAGTCAATATGAGTGTTACAGTGAGTAACACTGAGTACAGTGAATACGGGCCATACACTGGGAATGAGATGATGTGTGGGCCAAGCCACTAAGTGGAGCAGGGGGAGTTGAGAAGTGTTCCAATTAGACTATGTCTGAAAACAGCATTTTCATGTGAAAACAATGTGGATCTGCCCTTGTATTTTTGTTTTTGGGAGAATTTTCTACATTTCTAAAATTCCAAAACAACAACAACAACAACAGTGTAGATGGATATTATGAAAAACAAAAACAAAAACAACAAAAAAAAGGAGCCTGAGTATCACAGCACACATTTGGATGGCTGAAATGGGGTGAATGGCATTTATTCTCAACGTCTGCTCTTTATTCTATTGGACCCCACGGGTAACCTTTGTTTTAATAATAACAGAATTTACTTGTTGTCAGTATACAAAAGAGATTTGATTGTGGCTCTGGATCTTTTAGCCAGTTGAACAGTGTTTGTTGTGCGCTCACTTTTCCAAAAATATCCCAACTGCACAATAAAACACAAGACTTATTTCAAATTTCTACCCCCCGCCTCGCTGATTTGTGTTTCTCTCTGTCTGAGCCAGGTCTCAGATTTTTCCCGAGCACCAACTAGTGTTTGTCTGTGATACAAAGCTCACTCTTACTGACCAGTTACCTCGACAGCACCCTGTCACAACCACTAAGAGTGACACACATAAAAATTTTCACTGTAGATAAAATGTTTGAGAAGCTTTGTGTGGTGGGAAGGTCATAAGCAGAAATAGTTGGGCATCTCCACATTTTGAAATGTCTTTCAAACATTGCCAAAACCAGAAAAAAAAAGTACAGCAATGAAATTCAATAAATCATCGGGGATGTTTGCTCATGATGGGTTTATGGGCACTGGGGTTAAAACAGGTTGGCTTATTGTTGGGGAATTTGAGCGGGCAGCCGGTTGGTTGGCTTCCCTTTGCTGTGCAGGAAGGGGGTGGGGGGCCTCATTATATCTCTTTCCATGTTGGGCCCTTAAGTCCATCTCCTCAGCGCCCGTTCTGTTTGTTTAGAGAGCCAGAGCCTTTTAAAACTACGTTTGGCCTAATGAGCCCATTATCTGCCAATGATCCACAAAGAGGCCCTCCTCGCTCCTGCTCCTTCACCCTCTACCTCCCTGTGTAGTAGCAAGCCCTCACCCCTCTTTCTCCCCCCTTACCCTATTTTTCTGTCACTTCCCCTCTTTTTCCTGTGCACAGCTCCCCTCGTTCTCATCCACCTTGTTTAGCTCATTTTCTCCTCCCTGCTGCTCTGCTTTTTTCCTCCCAAACCTGTCACACACTGTGCTCATTTCTTTCCCTCAGGACAACAGTGCAACCTCCTTCCTTTTAAAAACACCCGCCTCCATCTCCTTTGAGGCGGTGCGTTTTATGCCGTTGTTGGGAACCACTTTGGTCTGGTTTTAACTGCCTCACACCTGCAGACATTGTTGCCTCTCTTCATCACAGCTGACAGGATGAGTTAACAGTGCCAACAGAGGGCAGTTGTCTTCAGGGGAGTGCTGAGGAAGATTTGTGAGGACCCCATCAGGAGCTTGATACCTACAGGACGCTGACCTTCGCTCACATGTGTACGAGTGCTGCTGCAGGTGTTGCAGATGGGCATTTGGGAGTACATTCTTAGACACTTTGTGTGCTCCCCCCCCCCCACTCAAATTCTACCAGTAGCCACAGGAAGCTGGTGTGGATCAGCTCTGTGTTCGTGCCTGGTACACAGTGAGGGCTTAATTATGGTGATCTGGCAATAGCAAAGAGAATGGAAGGATGGAAGGAATGCTGTCCTCATGGCCATGCTCACAGCAGGATTAACTGCACGAGCTGCACTCTGCAACCTCCACAAGCTTGACGACCCCACTCACAGCTGCTTTTGTCTTGCACTCCAAAGAAGGAGGGTGTGAGGAGGAGGAGGTAGGAGAAGAAGAAAGGGGAAGGAAAAGACAAAGAAAATGAATCTGCAGGGTGCTGGATCTTAATTCGATTTAATGAAGGGAGTTTGAAGTCTGAGAGGCTTTGCAGTCGCACACCTCCGCAGACATGTACACGCACACACACACTCAGCACTCACTCACGTAGGTCCTATTGATCTGTTGGAACAAACCGTATTATGGGCAATTATGTTATTCACCAGCCATGGCAAATCCATTTCTTTGCTTTCATTACTTGCTAATACAAGGAAAGGAAATCTATTAAGCTTGAGCGTGATGCTTCCTGTTAGCACTGAGTGTGAGATCGGAAATCTTTGTTTCCGTCTCTCTGTAATGCTTTTGTCTCACATCACTTTGAATGTCATTCACAAGAAAAAAGAAAATCCTCAAAAGAAATTTGGTCTTTTATTTATTTATTTATTTTTTTTTTACTTTGGATAATTGTAACCAAAAAAGATTTGATTTGATAAGAACTGAACATTTCCGCAACCACAGCGTGATTTTGAGCTTCCATCTCACTTTAGTGGATGTCGTTGTTGAACTTGCAGAGCAGAGGATTGAGCAGTGCACCAGACTTTGTCGTGAAACAAAACAATCACAAAAAAAGGCCCCTCTTTGTGCCCACTTATTGCCCCCTTTTCCCCTTCTTAAAAAAAAAAAAAAAATAGAACAAGCAAAACCAGTCTCTCCATCTCTCCACCAATGCAGGAGAAGCCCATTACTATGTTCATCTTCTCAACGTTTGACAGGTGGAAGTAGAACTTTGGGGTTTATGTTTTAATTATAAAGAATTCCAGATGTGGAGGGGGGCTCATAAATTAGAAGCAGAGCTACTCAAATGTCTTTTTTCAAAGGGACCATGCGGGTCAGCATCTGCTTCTCATTGTAGCCAATGTTATTAAGGGCCCTGACTACAGAAAGGCCCAAGTCCCCCGTCTGGCCCCACAATAATTGACACTATTAAATGTGCCTAAACAGATTTAGAGCGTCCAGAAAAGTTACATTTGTCTTGCAGAATGACTCTAATCATCTATTTTAGATTGTAGAGTCTGAAAGAGGAGGAACCCACCACCTAATCTGGTGCATGATAGAGAAGGAGCGAGAAAAGAAAAGAGGCAAAGCAGAAAGAAGGGAAAGCTGAAAAAATGCACAAGTACAAACAAATTAGGCCAGAATGGCTCTGTGTAGGAATGTCAGGGAGGGCGGGAGTGAACGACAGAGAGGAGGAGAGAGGTCGGAGCTGTATTACCACACTCCAGATCATGCTGCTTGGGCTGGAGCGGGTTGAGCTGAATGCACATGGAGGGCTTTACAAAAGCACCAGTCATGAAAGACCATCTGCTCCACTCCTCTGGTGATCTTTTAAACCCACATTAATGCAGTTTTTTCTCTTCCTGGAAAGATGTGATACATTGAGTGATTTTCTCCTTTCTCTGGGGATTGATCCTTTCTGTTGGCCAGTGTTTGAGAGGGGATATATTTAACAAGGTATGAGTTTGATTTCTGATATGCGACTAGAATTTTGGATGGGCATGTCTTAAACCCCTCTGCTGTGACAGAATCAGGACCAAAGGTGGATAGAGATCCTGCAAGCTGATTGGCTGTAGAACTCTTTCTTGTAGTCTGTTTTGGACCTTGTCTACGATGGAGGAGGGTGGATTTGGGAGGAAAGATGCATGGGAAGGGGTGTAGAGGGTCATAAGGTTGTGCTTGGGTTGGTGTGAGGGTGCAATATTTCTCTACAGTGTGGGGCCAAAAAAAAAAAAAAAAAAAACTCCTTCATCCAAAAACCTGGAGCCAGATCGGCAGAAGTAAAGTGGGGCAGGAACTCTCAGGGGTGTGATTGAAAGGGTGAGAAGTTAATTTGGCAGCTTTTCCTCCTCGCTTTGCTAATGTTTCCTCTCAGGACTGAACACCCTCAACACCCCCGCCGCCACCTCACCTCTCCAAACTCTCTAACCCCCAGACACCCACAACCCCACTTCGCACTCACCTAACTTCCACTTTCAACGCCCCTCCAAACAAACACACACACAGTCTATACCATACCTATGCCATGGTTTGCTTCTTCAAACAAACACACGCCTTGTTTCCATTTCTAACTACCCCTCCTCTTCTTCGTTTTCCCTCTTATCCTCTCACCATAAGCTGTCCACCCCCTCCCACACCCTCGTGAAAAAGCACCCTCTATCACAGCAGTGCACGCTGACCCGAGACGAAACCTTTTCTCCCCAGGAAACATCCTGCTCTGAAACACTTTGGCTCAAGTGTGTTTTCTCCTGGGATATGGAGAGGAGGGCGGGTGGGGGTGTCTGAGGTGATGGTGGTGTGGTACTTGAGTTAAATGGAGACCATGTTGGTGTATCTTCACGGCCTGTCAATCAGAAGCCAACTGATGTGCAGGGGGGCTCTGCTACATCTCAAGAGAGGATGAAGGGTCATGTAGGGCAGTCGCGAAGATGGTGATTGTGGTGGGTAATGGGGTCGGTGTGCACATAAATGTGTGTGTGTGTATTGCAACAGAGAGAACCACATGGTGTTCTTGCTCTCCTCACTCACCACATGCAGGATCATTCCCATCAACAGAAGAGTGTTGCTGTGAGGGGAGTCTAGCTGGTTACACAGAGGAGAGGGTGAAGGGGGGCAGCGGGTGACGGTGTTCGGACTGACTTCCTATTGAAAATGCATCTTTGTCTGTGCATTTTGAGTTCAAAAGCAAGGCCTGTTCATTGAGACAGTGCAAAGAGAATATGTTTGCAGACTCAGGTTAATTTTCACTTGTTAAATTCCAAGGTGAGGAATGCTGTGAAACGTACACTCTGTCACCACCAACTCCTTCTGTAATTGTACTGTAGGCTACTTCAATATGATTAACACTGTAACACAGCCATTTATGAGCAGATGCCCCCCTTCTGTACATAAAATCTGAACGGAAACAGGAAAACACATGAAATTTTGTTGGTGAGGCGATGCAGCAATTGCTGACAGACAGAGACTCGTGGAATTCGACTGAAAAAAAAAAAGAGAGATAAAGATAAATAACAGGCTGATGTGGGTGCATGAAACTCATGTTCCTGGTTCAAATCCCTCTCTCTGCTGCCATAGTGATTTATAAAACACATGAAATAGAGGAGACAATTTTCAACATTAAGAAAAGATACCAGCAACAACATGCCAGAATATAGTTGTGATTTACTGATGCCCTATTAATGGTCCTTTCATATTTACGTCATCTTGTCAAGTTCTCTTTAATATGTGTGCAGAGAAGTTGCTGGAGAAATGTCTGAAATTACATTTTATTTTGCAGAAAGTTTGCCTAAAAGCCTTGTTGCTTTTGATGCACCAGTCCATAATTGATTATCAATCTTGGTTACCATAGTAGATAGCATTTTCGAGTCAGTGAAAGGGATGAAAAGGTTGTGAAGACACGAGTAGCTCACCGGGTTCTTCAAAAATGTCCATCATACAAATCTAGGCTTCAATAAACAAAGAAAATAATGCAATTATATTTGCATGCTGTCTAATTCTAATTATTAAGAAGAGATTTAAGCCACAGAAAGAAAAGACAGTCCTAACAAGGTGGTACGTCACTAACTGATCTGAGCAGGGAGCAGATGAATTTCCTCAGTCTAAGCCAGCCATATTCAGTCAGTACACTGGGAAAGGAGGAGGTACACAAAAAAATATGTAAGTTATAAATGTTCCACGGATGGTCACAGAGACGGACTCATAGTCTCTATGAGTCATAACAACATAAAAGTCATGTAGCTGACAATGGGCGAGCACCTTAAAGTCCTCAAAATATTTTTGAAAGAAGAGTCAAATAAAGGGTCAAGGTCAGCAGGATGTACATCCATGTTTTCAGAGAGGACTGGCATAGTTTTTAGCATGTGACATAGTGGTCCCCGAGTGTAGGGGCTCCAAGACTTAAGCATACAGGGTGGGGTCATATGACATCACCTTATAGCTGTAATTCGTTTTTCTAAAGCGGACCCTTTTGCATGTAGTGCAAAACTAATCAAACATACTTGTTGGCTGAGGCTAGTTGCTTGCACATACGCTTACGATCTCAGACATGTACCTATAGTCACACATGTGCACACTTACACACAATCTCAAAAATCACAAAGCATGATCTCACACGTGGACACACACACACGCTCATAGGCTACTTCCCGTAAATTTCTGGTCACCGCCGTGCCCATAAGTACCACTGGGGTCCCCATAGCGTGAGCAGTTCTTTTAAGCTGTATTATTTCTCAACATTCCCAGACAATGTCTATAGAAGGATTGTAGGAATCTCACCGTGATGTAATCAGATGTGACACACTAGCTGTGAGCATTAAGAGTGTTATCTTTTGACACTAAAGCTACATGTAGTATCAGAAAAATAAATGATATATATATATATATATATATATATATATGTATATATATGTACATTATCAGTGCTATTGTGAGTTGGAAGGACACTGAAGTACTCCTCACATGGATTTCAAAATTTAATTCATGTGCTTTATGTGTATCTACACCTCTGAGTTCCTAAGAGTGTCTGTGCATGAGTTCAAACTACAGCAAGCTTGTCCTCAGCTCTGTGCATGTCTCCGTCCATATTTGTGTGTGTGTGTGTACATATACGCATGCACATGCATTCTCCCTGCCCCGAGGCCAGCGGTGGGTGCCGGATAGGAGCACACGCGGCTAACACACTGCAGGTTGTGGTATGAGACAGGCCAGGTCGGCTGGTGACAGTGTGCAGCCCCTCTCCTGCCTCATTTATCTGCTATGGCAGCGGACAGAATGCAATTTCCTGCGAGGGGGAGGCCAGGGGGATGGAGCGGCAAGGGGGCTGGGGGATGCAAAGAACATCAAAGGCCCCTGAAAGCTATCAGGAACTTGAGTACTGCCAGCGCTGCGTGCCAACTCGCCAGCCCTTGCTCACCCTGTGGTGCACCCGGACGTCAGCTACAGCTATACACACTGTTCACAGTGTTTGTTAATATGCGAGTGTATGTGTTAGTGTGGAGGATAAAAATACCCCTCCATTTAGAGGCTCAGACACCTAGAGCTGGAGCACTCAGAGCAGCCATTAGGCACGTTGCAGTATGAAGAGAAGGTCACAGTTTATCACCCCTGCCACCCTACCACTCCAACACAAACACCCGCTTGCTCTCCTCTCCTCTCCGTCCCTCCCTCCACCTCTCGCCCTCGGTAAAGTAACGACTGGCTGAGCGTCCTCCAGTTGCTATCAGCAGAGGTGAGCGGACAGGGCAGAGCAGGGAGGTTCGATTGGGACCATTTGGTGGTGTGTGTGTTTGAGCGCTCTGTAATGGAACCTCTAAATGAGAAGCAGCTTGACTCAGTATGCTGTGGTCGTGTGTTTGTGTATATTAGTGTACATGTGTTTAGCTTCTGTGCCCATGCTGTCTGTAATCTCACTGTCTCTCAGTTTGTTTCTCAGTGTTGACAAGGAAGTATTATAAGTTCTTGCCTGCAGCCCGTTATATTGGCTGTTTCAATGTGGTTTATGTGCACTTAAATTCACATTAATGCACATTTGTATGTTGGAAAAAGATTGAATAGGGTATATAGCAGGAAGTAGTAAGGCTCCTCCTAACTTCTTTTTTATGTGGCGTTAAACAGGCCCTCTCTACAGAGTGGACTTTAAAGACTGGGATTATATGACAGCACCTGTATAATATATGTGCATTTTTCAAAAGCTTAGACGAGTCTCAGATGAGTTTGTCTTGCCCCGTCTCTTGGACTTGAATTATGAGGAAACTGTTGTTATGAGTAAATTGTTACTGTTCCTGTTGTATATCCAAAATACACACTGATTGTACAGTGTGACAGCAGCTGGCAGCTGGTTAAACAGTCAACAGGGCTGACCTCTGTACGTTCAGAACGTCTGCATCCATACAACCGTGGCCGGGCCTCAGACAAACACAACATTCTCTGCATACACCAGCCAGCTGCAAAGAGCAAAGACCTATGTAGACCCTATCTAGAGCCTATCACTAAAAGCATGGCTGGTTTTGCCTTTGGAATGCTTTTGTGTTGGTTTGTGCATTGCCATGTGCGGGAGGTCACATAAGCGACCTCTACTCGTTGCCTTCCGCTTTCACTCAGTCTGCGACGTTTATGTATTTCAGCACGAGACCACCTTACCTCGTCTTTCAGTACCAGCTCTTGGAGGGATGGTTAACCTGGTTACTTGAAAGGCTGGAGCTCGGGGTTTGGTTGGGGCTAGGAGGGTTTAAAACTGGGGGTGGGATATCTTATCATGGCCATCTGAAATGCGTTGTCGGCAGCCATTCATTGGGCTTGGGGAAAATAAACCAAACTGCCTACCCCCACCACCACCACCCAAATAACTGAATTAGACAGATAACAGCAGACCACGGGGGTCCCCTCTTCCCTATCCCCACCCGTCTATCACTCGCGCTCCCCCGTCTCTCTCTCCCTCTTCTGCTCTCTGGCTGGTTTTATTGGAGAGGAAACAGAAAACAGAAAGCCTCAGTGTGGGAAGCCACTTGTTATCTGAGAGTCTTGGGAATCGAGACCTCGGCAGAGGCTTCACTCAGCGCACTAATGAAAGCAGGACAATTTGGCCGCTTTCGTTCCCAACCCAGTCAGACCCCCATCTCAGCGCAGGTACTCTTTCTCCATCCATATGCCTCCCATCCTCAGCTTCCCTCTTCCTCTATAACTCCTCTGCACCACAAACCCTGCCTTCCATTTGGGGCCGAGCAAATAGCTTTTGTTTGGCAAATCTTTTAGAAATGCTCACCTGCCGGTCTAAAGCTACTGCAACCTGTTGTTCCAAAGGCACCAGCTGTAACCTTTTAGTAAGCTGAATGTCATGAAGCTTTGCCTTCATTTAAAACCAGCAGTTGTTCATGTTCATGTTCATTAGTTTTTTGTATGAATGGCTTGCACACTATCAGTTCATGTGATAACAGGCCTAAAAGTGTGGTAAAAGGGCACTTGCTGAAAATCTAATTTGACTGTCTCAGAACATCCCCGGATGTATTGTGGACTGCCTGTCCCTATAGAAAGCATGATGGACAGGTTTTTAAAAGTCACACATGGCCCCTTAACCATGGAAAATCCTCCCTATTCAACAGTTCATTAAGGCTAGAAGATTTAAGTTTCCACAACTAAACAATGCAGCAGAGATCCACTAAGTTCACCTTTGTTTGCCACATAGCTGAGGTTTACCATCCCCAGGTGAGCGACTGAGAGCTCCTCTCTGTTCTGATTCCCTCTGTGCTGTGGTTCCCCCAGCGGAGCCAGGGCAGGGAGGCAGCAAGGCCATGTGAATGCTGTATAGTAAGGTAAGACTTGGCCGCCGGGCATCCGGAGAGCTCACCTCCCTTTGTGGTGGATCCCTGACAGGTCGGGGCGATGCACAGACCAACCCCTCCCATCCACTTTCACCTGTGATATTGTCCCAAATGGAGGAGGCAGTGGAGAGGTTGCAGAGGAAGCACACTGAGAAGGCCCCATAGGGCATTGCTTCTGTGTAGCTCGATATCCCAGCGGGCTTTGCCGGCCTCCAGAGAAAGGTTAAATGAAGCCAGGGCTGTCTGATGGACAAAGGCCGCAGGTCAGCATCCAGCCCTTTGATCCGTTCCTGCCCTCCTCAGACCACAGAGCCAGACCTTTTTGTTTCACCTTGCTTTTCTATCCCTAGGGCTAGCCCCCTTTTTTCCTCTCAATCTGCCCCTGACAATGGAGTCACTTACAAAGCTCCGAGCGTTGTATGGTCTGCCAGTCACCAGAGGGAAAAGGTTTCAAAGGGAAGGTAGTGGGGCTCAGTGTCTCCCAGGTCCCCTGTGAGGAGATAGATATGGACTCTTTCAATCCCCAGCATTGGGCCACAACCCCACAGCTGCATCCAGCACTTTGGAGGCCTCATCCAACAAAGACACAGTAAGGGAAGCTCATGTATGGGGCTAAACTAAAAAGTGGAAAAGCGAACAAGGAAATTTGTTGACACATGCTGGACTCAACCTCAGCACCTTACTGTGAGAGGATCTCTAAATGTACCATAATGACAAACAGACTGAGAGTGACTACACCAAAGTATTTAGAGGGTTGTAACTTGGCAATTCCTGTTCCAAAAAACAGCTAGCTGAAATATGACTTTCTGTCTTGTGCGGTTTTTTTAATTTCTCTCTAATGGTCAGAAGGGGGGAAAAAAGCATTTATCGTGGAGCTGCACATGCTGCTGCAGATGTAGAAAGACAGAGTAGGGCTAAAATGTTTTGAGTTTGTCTCCTCCCTGTTCTTCGGCCACTCAGGTGGAGCTCTGTTTAGAGCTCTTGGTTGTAGCTGACATGTTCCCCTCCCCTGCATGTCACACAGTGTCTTGAAGTCTAAAGACCGCCTCTTCAAAATGGCTACCCCTCATGTTAGCATGGGACAAGAAAGAACAGTGATTTCTCTGAATGGTAGCTTTCGTAGAAAATGAGAATGACTTTGCAAATATTTTTCTCACTAAATCCCAGCGGATAAATGCCACGATGATATATTGGTGTGAAAGAGTTTGCGGATACCTGACATCAGCTTGTACTGAAATTAATTTGGAATCGAATCAATTTTAAATGATATTAAAAATGACCGTTTAACCGCATCTTTGCTTAAACCCTGACGGGCTAATTCAACATGAAGCCAACTGGCAACCGACATAAAAAACACATTGGGATATTCTTTTCACATCATCTTTGCGTTTTCATTTCTGATCTTCATCAGGTAAACTTGGATTATTATACATGAGCATTGCTTGTAATGGCCATTTTAGTGTCTTCCTTCAAAATAAGCGTACATGTGTATGTGACGATGTGTTTGTGTGTGGCGGGGTCCTGGAAGAGGGCCACAGGCGCAGGAATGTAAAGGCTGCACTGGGGGCCTCTGTGGTGCTAATGGATTAACAGGCCAGCTTGGCATGCTAATGGAGATTGTCTGTGATGTAATGAGCTTCTAATTAGGTCACCTCTGAGCTTGACCCTCTTGTAATGAGGGGGGCAGAAGGGAGAGGAGGGGCCGGGGCTGGTGATAGCACCCTGACCTGCAGGTGTGAACCGGCCCAGGCTGTAAACAGGGCTGGACATTCCTGGCATTCTCAGCTCAGCATCCCCTCCTGAAACTCCCCTCCTCCTGCCTGCCAATAACCCGTCTCCAGTGCTATGGGTGGATACACACACAGAGAACACAATTGGAGCCACATTTCATGCTCCAAGGTGCTTCCCAGTTTGGCTGAAAGGAAAAAAAGTTCCCTTGGGTTCACCTATTCTTTGATTGTTGGGCACTATTTTTCTTTATGATATCCCTGTCTCGTCGGGGTGTCACAGCATTACGCTGTGACCTGGATTCAAATGCTAACGTGACCTGCAGGAGGGGAACTATCTAATTTAAAGTGTAAGAATCTAATCATCCCATTTCTCTGTGGCATCTCGTCCCCGTCTGACTACATTATGCTTGCAAGGCTGCTGCCGTTAAACATTATCTCCTCTCAACTTTCCTCTCCAAACTGTCTCACTTGCTCTCACTTTCTTTTTCTCCCCCTTGGCACAGAGTGGCGCACTGATACCACCCCAAAGCCCTTCCCTGACGGAACAAAACGGCTCTTTATTTCCAAAGGGGAGAATAACACCCAGTGTGCAACCGAATGAGTGAAGAAGTAGAGACCAATCCATCTGCAGTCATTAGAAGTGAAAGGATTCCAGGACTACTGCCAGCACTTTTATTGCACTATTTATGGGCATTGCATTATTATAAGTATTGCATGATTAGTCTGACAGGGATTTTACAATGTGGTCTTGAGTATGATGTTGTATAAAGTGTAAATGAGGAGTGCTTTTTGTGTTTTTCTTTTTTCTTCCGTCTGTACTTGTTGAATAGAGTTGAAATATTCTCAAAATATTTCACTAAAGAGCATTTGGCTTTAATCATGATTATAGTGGTGTGTGGTTTCAATTAAGAGTGTTTGCGCATCTAAATACTTACCGCAGGTGGCTATGCATGCACATGGACGTGCATGCCTGTGTGTATGTTTAGGGCGACTTTAAAAGAGCTGGTGTCAAGATGTAGCATTTGTTGTTCTCTGAGGGACAGATAGGATCAGTGTGGGTTATCAGTCACGGTGGGCGGTGAGCAGGATGCATGGTGCTTAAGGGGGAGCGCTTTGTCAAATGACCTATAGGAGCTTATCGCTCTGTTTGTATTGCAGGACTTATCAGATGTTTAAGGCCTACCCAGCCGCTTGGTTGGAGCGCAGATTTTGCCTCGCAGGCAAAAAAGTGTGAGTTGTGGCTGCTCTGTGGAGAATGATGAATTAAAAATGAATGAGTGGTGACTTTGAACGCAATTTCAAAATTGGAAGACCCGCTTCACACCTGTTGAGTGCTTTCAATATACATTTGTGACTATAGCAACCATTGCTGCCCAAGTAGCATGTTTATCTTCCTCCTTAATCGTATGAAAGGCCATGGGGGATGGGGGGGGGGGGTGTCCAGCATACACTGGAGTAAACTGCAAATAACATGGACTCATACTGACACTTGTGGCATGAGTCCACATAGTTGCTTCTTTGGAATAATTGTATTCTTCTATCACAGGATTAGCAAACGCCACACAGAGGGCCTGTTAATGGAAACCAGAATCTCCTCATTGTAAGGCAGTTGATTTTTTCGGTTTATAAAACTGAACTTCTAAACTCTGACTGTACTCTGTTTAGATTTCTCTTCATGGCTGCGGGTGATTTTTGCCATCAGAGCTGGTTGTTGTGGGTTTTTTTGACTAGAGCTCTCAGGGCAGGGAAGTGCAGAGACAGGAACCCCAAAGTAAGTGGACACTCTCTTTATCAGTCCCTCGTTCCCTCTCTTCTTTTAGTGGCCTAGACTCATTAAGCCATCTATAAATGGGCCGGTCTTAATAAGGAGGCTTTTAAAGGGCTCTCCCTGGGCCTCCAGGGGATAATCAGACTTCAGGAGGAAGTCGTCTGTCTTGATAGCCAGCCCCTCTTCTAAATGGTGGTCCAACTGGGTCTAGGCCCAGTGCAAAATACAGTCACATCACCCATTTACTTCCATCCCTCTCTCAACTCACTCCTAGCCACCACCATTGCATCTAGTTATTTCATGACACGATAAAAGTCAGCTGGTGCCTGGCTCTCAAGCTGCTTGCGGGTCTTTTAATTGCCTCCTTCCTCCCCCTTGGCCCAGTCGGCTGCGGCTCTTTTTACGAGGACCAGGCCCCGGACCTACCGGCTGCTGCTCGCCCCTCCGAGGGTCTTCCTTCTCTTCTAAGGCATGCCCTTCTGTCTCTTGAGGCACCAAGACTACAATTGTCTCCATTTTAGGATGATACTAATGGAGCTGTGTAAACATGTGAGCCATGTTTGGTGGCAAGTTTGAGGACAGATTGAGGACATAATTGCCAATGTGGTTGGAAGAGATGAGGTTCAGCTTCAGTCTTCACCTCAAATTGATTGGCTATTTTAGTCTCACAGTTTAAAAACTTTGTGTAATCTCTTATAGATTACACTCAAAACTCCAGTTTTTTGTGTCAATAGAGCTTGTTTTTACAGCTTTACTTGCAGCTCTGGTATAAGAAAGCTATGTTTACTTATTTGCTTAAGTAGATAATGAAGATTCATTTTATGTGTTGCTTTTGGTGATTAAAAGCGTATTTATCAATGTAAAGTCAGGCGGAGCTCAAATGAGGGTGAAAGCCTATCCCTGAACAGATGTTTACCACAAAGGTCAGAGAGCGCACTGTGTTTACATCATGAGGTTTAGGACAGACATGTTTAGATTTGGAAATGCTGCTGTAGGCAACGACTTTAATCAAATTACTTTTTTTCCTTTCTTCATCCTCTTCTCTTCACTCTATCGCCATTCTTAAGAACTTTCTTTTTGTCTTACAAGATTCAAAACAACTGCTCTCTAGCGTCATTGAGTGTATGTCACTTCCTGCCTTAGGGTGAGCATGGCCTCTCCACTTCCTCCCTTATTCATTCCAGAGGAGGGCTCTGACAAGCAGCTCCATCAGAGTGAGAAGAGGGACTTGTTTCAGCCTCAGGGCTCTCTAAAAGGCATGCAGTTTGTGATTTTGGAATAAGATATGTAAATCTGGAATGGCCTGTAGTATGTTTCAAGGAGGAAAGTTGCTCAGCAGCTGCTTTTTGTAACTGTGTCTAAAGTCATGCCTTTTAATTCTTGGCACAAGATACAAAGAGGGGCTGAGAGGAGAGAAGGGAGAGGCATGGCTTATGGGAAATGGAATGATAGCTCAGACCAAAACAAATTGTTTCTGGTTTCACTTGGGCCCGACCCTATTATCAGGCTGAGTGTCAGATCAGACAACTGCTGGAGCAGAGACAGTCCAGATGGAAGAGCAAAGTGGGGGCGGGGGCACCACTGCTTGGAGACACTTTGCACTTGGGTAAATGGTAATGCTGTTTTAAAATTTAAATGCAGAAATGTGTAGTCTGTGTGTGTTTGGACTGTGGAGGGCCAGAAGGTTGAGGGTCAGGTCTAAGGCCATGGTCCTGGCAGTGGGGTGGGGGTGGTGGTGGTGGTGGGGGGGTCATTACCTCTGAGCTGCAGACTTGAGGGAAAAGTGAAATCCACTCTCAGATCCTAATGATGTTTTCTTTTGGAGTGAAAAATCTAAACATGTCCGTTGCTCAGTAATGTGACCCAATGAGGGGTCGCTGCCCGGTCACTGCAGGAAGGGCTTGTGTTTCAATGACTGCAGCTTGAAACAACATATTTGGAGGAGAGTGTGCACACATGACGGTAAGGGCAGATAGGTGCGGACGACTTCGAAATGTAGGTTCAATGAAAAAACATGTATATAATTGGGGCAAAGGTTGTAGAGGTGTACAGTACAGAAAAAAAAACATAATAGTGCGTGCATCCAAGTTCATTGTCTGGCATTCAGTTCCAGTGTGTCTGCTGAGGTGAAAAGAGCGGCTGTGTTTATGGGGATGGGTGGGGCAAACAAGCAACAGGTCATGTCAGAAAACAAGCACGTGATAATTAATAGCATTTTCGTTGAGGGCTGAGTGGGTGTGTGGGACATCTTTTAAAAAAAAAAAAAAAAAAAAAAAAAAAACCCAAAAAAACTGTGTTTGGAATTCACTGATACTTTAGTGAGAAAATGAACCATTTGAGATGGCTTTCTTCTGTCCGACTCTCTTCCCTGCCCCCTTCTGTCTCTCCTGTTTTACTCCTGTAATTACATCATCACACTATGTCTTCACTTCCTTCTCCTCTGTCCTCTAGTGACACCTCTGCCTGACTCACAGTGATACCTATGTGGTGTTATTATGGCTACTGAGCAGAGCATTTGGGTGAGGCCCACTCTTTGTTGTTGACAGGATAGCGGTGATTAACATGCCTTCTTCTGACCCCAGCTGCAGCCTGCTCCCTCAGCCCTCCCTTTTCAGTCCCTGCTGCTCCTGATGCCTGAACTCACGGCCCTGGAGACAGCCTCCACTGTGTGTGTTTGTACTCACATGTACACGTCTATGTATGTTTGGAAGGCAGTAATGATGTGTGAGAACGGCGGGGTGGGGAAGGTTTGTTTGGGCTGCTTGATTATCAACATATCGCTTTCTATAACTGTATAGTGTCTCCATTGTTCTATAAAAAATAGCTTTGGACAGGTTTTTTTTCTCCCCTTTCATATGGTATTTGCCTAAATGATGTGATGTCACCCTTCCCCACTCCCATTCGACCTGCCTTGGGGCATGACAGACAATGAAAATTAGAGGGCAACTTTCACATAGAATACGAAGGCTGGGCTGATTTCAGTCAGGTGATGCAGGGAAAAACAGGTACACACCGCCCAGGTTCACTTCTGTTCCAGTGACAAATTCATTTTTAATTACAGAAAAAAAAAAAAAAAAGAAAAAAAGAAACCCAACCATCCTGGAAGTCATTAGATTTTCCAGCCAGGCGCTGTAATCAATTTCTCTTCAGCTTGGCCTGCTGGAATGGTAGTTGACCACAATGCCTGCTAGTTAGTTAACCGCATTAAAGTTGCTCTGTTGAGAGATGTTGAATTAAAGAACAGGCCTTAGGGGAGCTCCCCATACTGGCCCTGAAACCACCCACTGTTTCTTGTGTGGTTCAACTGCATGTGGGTGGAAATGTGCATGCAAGGTGTGTGCGCCTGTGTGTGTGTGTGTGTGCATATGTGCCTGGGTGCAGTCGTGTCTTCACATAAAACGTCTGTATTGGTGTATGCAAGGTTGCGCAAAACTGCCACTGCCCAGAATGAAACTGGGCACAAACTCGCCACAACAGGCAGCGAGCTGACTTGCTTTTCCATCGGCTCCTCTCCTCACTGTTTGCCCGAACACAGCCTGAGCTTTATTTCACGGCAGACAAACAAATATTAAGTGTACGGCTCTCTGCTTTACCTCTGCTACTGTGTATCTGCCGTGCTCTCGCTTGCTTCTGTTCCTTCACGTCCCAGATATAATTATAGCCGTCCAGGGGATGATTATATGTTTACTCTGGAAGCTGGCCGACTGCCTGTCCCCAGTCCCTGAGGAGCTGCCTCTCAAAGGGGTTCCTCTTGAAAAGCACCACAAAAGTGGCTTTAGCTGCGCTCAAACACATAAGAGAGCAGATAGAAAGATTCAAGACAGAAAAGGAAGACACAGCTCGAGAAAGAAGGAGAGAGAGTGGCACAGCCTCAATGCTATAATATCTATTTATACAGGTCTATGCACCACACTAGTTTCTCTGCTTTATTCTCTTGAGCAGGCTGGTTAGCAAAGTCTGGCCAACAAGCAGCAGATGGAGGGTAGAAGGGAGGTTTTGGGAGTTGCAAAATGAATGCCTTTAGAAAACGACAATACACTTATATTTATACAGACATCCATCCAACATGGCCTCTGCTTGGGAGATAAATGTTATAGTTAGTGTGAGGCTAAGAGAGAACAATGAACTTTAAGGATACTGTTCATTCCTCGTTTGCACAAATAACCTCTTTTATCTTTGCATTGTTTGACATGTAGCTACTTTTTGCAAGCAAATTGGTCTCAGAAGACCCAAGCACAAGATCCACAAACTATCACTTATTCGAGCCTCACGTGCAAGTTATTTTGAGCATTTAGAAAATTCATGCGGATATTATATGGTTTCAATCATGTATGTGCAGTCCACATCAAAGCGCTGCATGCAGTTTTGTTGTTGGCATGGCTAAATGAAGTGTTTTTAATGATATAACACAAAATTTGCAGACAACTCATTCACGTTGCCCCAGCAATAGCTATTAATCTCTCCATGGATGCTATGCAAAAAGGTCCCTTTAGGCCAGGCAAAGGTCATCATTCCACACCTAATTAACACTTTCCACACTGCCCACACACAGACACACACACACACACACACACACACACAGAAACATGCACAGATGTAGACTAACACCTCATTTATGCCATATGCATTTTCTTTAGATAAAATCATAATGCAGCTTGTGGAAAGAGTACCATAGAATGCAGGTTTGCAGCAAAGTTGGACAAAAACATGTGCTTATGTCAGGCTTTGACTTGTTTACTGTGTGGTATTTCTGAAGGCAGGCAGGGCTGACCTGTAACTGTTAGTTGACTGGTAATCCTTGGGACTTTGCTACAGCTAATCACCTCAGCTCTCATACGTACTGAGAGCTGTGGGCCAGTTTGACAGGAATGAGAGCCCAAAAAAAAAGAAAGAAAGGAAGAAAGAAAGAAAAGAAGCAAAAGCAGGAAATTCAGTGTCTGCTCTCAAATCTTTACCAACAATGTCTAAACAAATGAATAGTTTGTTGCCGGGCGCTGGGAGGACGGAAGGACAAGCCAATAGCTGACTTTGCAACATTATTTTTGTTGAGCTGTGATCATCAACATAATGTTTGCCTGAGGGGTCCGCAGAGTACATGTTGGCCCCAGTAAGGTTAAGAGTTGGATGTGCAAAGCTTGTATATTTGTGGATGTTTGGTTGTAAACTGCTCTTGGGTTTCCAGTTACCTAATTTCCTGAACGAGAACAAATAAATAAATACACACTTGCATAAAGAGACTTTAGTCGGCAAAGCACACTCCGGTTTTATCGCCATAATTCTCCATGCCTTACCTTTTTTCAGTCAACACACATCAGCACAGAAGAGCTCACACACACACACACACACACACACACTCACACAAGTATACACACGGATACTCCTTTTAGCTGCAGACATGCCAAAGCCCACGCATCCAGGCTCGCCTCAGTGCTGTCCTTGTAATGGTTGGTATCAGTGCTCCCTGAGCCCGGGAAGGACGATAAAAGCCAGGATAGCTGGGTTTTATCTGCTCTGCTGAAAGTCAGCCATTGACACTATGCACTTTAGGGGAAGTATCACTCAGTAGGAGGCCCCATCTGTCCTCTCATCTCCTCAGTGACAGCTAGTTGCCCTCTCTTTGATCGGAATCAAACTCGTTCACCACATATGTACAGATAGAGAGCGAGCGATTCATACTGATGGTTAACTTTATTAAATATCATGTAACCATCGCTACAAAATTCAAGGTCCAGCGTCAAAATGGATTATGGACTTAATTGAACACAGACTCTTTGCTGCTTTGCTGTTTCTATCAAGGAGACACTAAAGGTAAATTATTGTTTTGTTGATAATAATAAGATTGTACTCCGTCTGACTGGTTGCTTGTGATTTTTGGCCTGTATTTATTATGTTGTTGTAGCAATTCCGAGGTGTTACCAGAATTCAGTGATTACTTAGCTAAGTGCAGACAATAGGAAAAATAAAGCCAAAAGAAGTTGTAATAAGTTAGTAATATATTAGTTTTACATAGGAACTGTAAATGACAGGAAGTTTAGCAAGGTCGAATTCCTCCCTGACAGGGAAGTGTGTGAAATCACAACACCCAGTCTTATCTATGGCATCCACACTCACTCAATTACGGCCTACAAAGACTCACTGTCCCCCATTTGGGCTCCTTATCCATCCAAACTGGTTGTTTTTTTTTTTTTTTTTCTTTTCTGGGCATTGTTGTCAATTCAATTCTTTAGCAATCAAGCACTTCACCAACGGCAACCTCAACAAAAAAGTCAATCACTGGCAGCGCCTATTTTTACTGACAGACAAAAGGAACAAAACCGGAGTTGGTGGGTTTGTCCACCATAATTTGATTGCTGACAAGTGAGGGGAAAAAGGTCTGTCAGCTTAGCGACGATACCCAACAAAGGGCAATCTCATTGTAAATGTTGTAGCACTCAATTGCTGGATGATGGGGTGCCGGACAATGGAACTGCAGGCAGTGCTAGGCATGGCGAGGACCCTCCCTGCGGCTCTCTACAGCAGTAATGACAGCCTAAGTGCCAACAGCAGGTGTCTTCCATTCAGTGCTGGGCAGGTTAATAAAATTTCCCCCAGAAAGTCGATAAACAAGAACTTGTTCACACACTGACTAATTGTACTCGTTCTTGTCCCAGCTCTCTTTCACTTTCAGTCTCCACCTCGCTCTAGTCCTCTCTCTGCACACATTTCCCACAGTCCCCACACCTTCATCAGTTACACGCTGCATTGTCACTACATTGACTCAATGTATGATTCACCTTCTTTCATTTTCAGTAGCACTTTTTCATCAGATGGGAGTTATAAAGGGAAGTTTGTTGTGAGTGCCGGGGTTTCCATCCATCTGTGTGTAAGAAAGAGTGAGACAGGTAATGATCATCAATGATGTGCTCATAGTTGGTGGAGTTTAGTCATTCTCCTGTTATATCCACAAAACAAACAGCCAGTCATTGCATTACCACCCAGTATTCCCAGAAATTGTGTTCATATTGAATGAATCTCCACATTATGATCTGTGTCTCGTTGGTGCCGGTGTGTTGTAGTGCCCCCTTTATGTACCTGAGAGCTGAAAGCAAGGGTGTAGCCAATGGACATGTGATACATGATGCACCAGACCTGTAATTTGTGTTGTTATGTTTTAAACAATAACCATGATCTTTTCCTCATCAGAACCAGTTTTTCAGTTGCCTAAATTTAACAATAAATCCCCAGAGTTGTCATGCGCAGATTCAGTCATTTTGAAAATATTGCCATTAGTCAATGCAACATGACATTGTTACTAAATGTAGTGTTGGGTTCTACCGCATTGTCCAAAATTAGCAGGGTTGATAGCTAAAAAGTAGCAAGTCACACTGAAAAGACTGAAGGGGAGTAACCTAGATAAGGATAAAACAGTTCTGATTATGTGCTCTCTGTGGTGGAGGGGTTTTTGTTCTGGTACACGGTCAGATATCTTAGAATTTGAATAATAAACCACAGGATTTGTTTCTACTTTTTGGCAGATTAAAAAAAAAAAAAAAAACGAATAAAATATGAGTTCTTATTATGACCCTACGTCAACGTAATTTTCAGGAGCTAGTGGAACAGTGAGTGAGCTGGAATCTGTTTTCTGTAACAGAGACCTGTCTTTTCATTCCAGAGAGAAATGTCAAAACCGGACAATTCTGCCAAACACCAGATTACATTCAGTGCCAAAATATTTCAAATCCCTCCTTTTTACAATACCTGACCTTGGCAACTAAGGATTGGTTGAAACTGCACTGAAGTTACACGTCAGATTCATCTTACAGGTTTTGAGGAACACGGCGTATACATGAAAGGGATCGTGAAACGCTCTGCGGCTCAAAAGGGAGGTGCACATGGTCAGATGAAGTTCGATCGTGTCCAAGCTCAGAGCTATATCGTTGGAGCTGTCCCTAAGGTACCGGACTGTAAAAAGGCAGATGCTAACATCAGCTCTGTGATGGGGGCTGTACAAAAATTTGACATGTCCATATATACCCAACCACCACACATCCACATCTGCTGTCTCCATAAAGTGGACCACCAAGCCATGACCTTCTCTTTGGCGTTGAACGTAGGAACATAGTAGCAACACAACACAAACTGTGAGGTGCTGAATTGTCCCATATGCGCACGAGGGATCATGAACTGCTACATCATGGGCTTTCAGCTGCTGAGAAATCAGCATGTTCACACAGCGTACAGTATCAAAGCCTTTAAACAACGCAAAACTCCAAAATATGGTTTTTGAAATTCCACTTACGCTTACTCTGAGGTCAGACCTGTCAAACCTTTTCCTGTCCTCAGCGTTGTGATATCTGTCACATTCACCTCGTTGCCATTTGTTCTTTGCATCATTTTAACTAACTCATCTCTTCGAGGATTGTGTTCCAGTTTTAACCAGAGTCAAGCAAACAGCTCCTGATTTTAAAGGAAAATAACAACAACAACAAAAAACGAATGGCTGCAGCAGCCGGGACCATCCGTGGAAAAGCTTCTTCCACAGAGAGAAAGAAAAAGAGAAAGGAAGGATGGAAGAAAACAGAAACTCCCACACCACAACCATGCAGCAAATTGGTTCAGTGCAGCGAACCTGTGCTCTGTGTTTAGGCAGGCAATAAGCAAGATGGGGGCACATGAAATGATATCTCAGCGCATTTATCTTGATAAGAGCAGAGGATGTTGAGGCGTAATAGGAACAACATGGTTGGTAATGAGAGGAACAAGGCATGATGGAGGAGTATACATGGATTACCAGCATTCCTCCTGATGGGGTTTTATGGAGGGAAAAAAAAAGAATAGAGCTCCCTCGTTTATTTGATTTTAGAGGTTGTGGTTGGAGAGGGAAAAAAAAAAAAGCTAGATAAATGCATGTTTCATCAGGGCTAAATATTTCCACCCTGTGAAAAATGCCGGAAAGCAAACACAAGCCAGATTGTGGACCAGTGGTAGGACCATTGTGGGTATTTGTTTACATGTCAGTGTGTGTGTGTGTGTGTGTGTGCGTGCGTGTGTGCCTTCGCAAATAAATACCAAACCTAACCACGCTCCATGGCATAGCAGGTGCTTCAAAACAATGGTAGCTTAATGTTACTGTTTACCAAAGCTGCTTCACCCCCTGTTTTTACTGTGAAGTGTTTAACAAATAAGAAGCAGAGAACGAGACGGATTAGAAGTGAAGGTCTGGTTTGGATGGTTTGAGTCTGAGATGAACACATTCGTTGCTGACAGGTTTGCTAAAAGGCTTCCATAAACGTGAAATATTTCTTCATCTTTCTTCATTTCCCTGAATCTTCGCATGCCAAAAAAAAAAAATAAAAATCTGGAGCTCCCTCGGTCTCTGTTCTTTCACTTTTTTTTTCTTCAATATCTGCAGATCCTCAAAGTTAAACCTCAGCTCTCTCAAGTGTTCGTTGCATCCAAATCTTTTACTTCTCTTTCACCTCCTGCCTCATCTTTGCAGCAGATATGATTTTTTTTGACAGGAAGATATATGAATGTGTGTGTGTGAGGTCAGACAGACACAATGATGCAGCTCAGTGGTGTGTGTTCACAGTTCCCAGTGTTAGGTTTAGTCAATCTCTTGTATCCACAAAGCAAGCAGCTCCCTCGCATTTCTGGAATGACTCACATTTCTCCCCTCACTCTCTCCCTGCGTCCTCTTTCTAAATTATTGCTGATCTACTTACAGGTTCCAAAAGCAAAGCCAAGATCGCCCCCCCCCCCCTTTTTTTTTTTTCCCTTCCTCCCTCCTGACTCGTCCTTTCTGCCGTGTCACTGTCGGAAACAGAGGTGAGATCAAGGGAAAGTGAATCCACCGAGCTGCGGTGAGGAATACTCCCTTCTCGGGTCCATCTGGACTCCATTTTGTTTCTTTTAGATGTTATCTTTTTGTCATACTGCTTTGCAATCAAACAATAAAGTGGCAAGATTAAGGAGCAGAACCCCCCCCCCTGTTATGCAAGTGGATTAAAAGTGTTTAAAACAAACAGGAGTCCTGAGATGAGAACTGTTCATTTGCTCAACGCTGCATCACCAGTGCCAAGTCATTATTTTATAAACAAGATTAAATACCCCTTGATGTCATCACTGAAACATGTTTTTCCCATGCCCTCTGACAGCCACTCTGGTATAGAAAAACAGATCCATATCCACAACCTGGAGAGATCTATCCCGCTGCTTAGAAAGAGACGACGTGTGGGTAAAAGCGTGAAACCTGTATTTGTTTCTGGTAATAAAGTTGCCATTGTCGTACTTTCCAATAATAAAACTCAATTCGATGTTTAAGGGTGTTAACGGCTTCATTTATTACAAGCGGGATCAAATTCTTGATAGGTAGGTTGGCCATAATTTCCTCTAGTCTACACTGTCTACACTGAGCAGCTGAGAACTATGACACGCTGTCAGAAACTGCACATCAGAAGTGTAAGTGAAGTAATTAATGGTCCAAATGGCAACAATCCTTTTTTTTATTATTATTACTCTCCTTCGGTTCTAATTTCCGTCAATCGTTTCTCTTGAACTCACAATGAAATCCTGCTTCTGTGGCCTGCTGTTTATCATGAGCCATTATCTGCTAAAGGTGTTAAATGTGAGTGTTTCTGCTGATGGAAGAATGTAGATGTACTGTTTGGGAGCTGAGAGTGGGATGATAGAAAGAAATTCAATATCTTCACGTATTATCCCGATCACCCAAGACACAGTTACATCACCGCTATAATGGCTGCCATGTTTTCCTATAGTAGGCCACCTTCATCTGTTATCCTTTTCTCTTCTTCCCTGTCCACCGACCCCCCCCACCCCGCTCTCCCTTCCTTCTCTGTGTCTCCCTGTCGTTGTTTTTTTTCCCCTTCTTCTCTTTTTTCCTTGGTTTCCTGCAGTCTGCCCCACGGACACTGAGCCAGAGCACCTGCAAGTGCTCACTTTGAAAGATGTTGCAGACCCAAGAATGCGCGCAGTAAACACATGCGAGCTGTATTTATAATAAATCAGCTTTATGGCCCTCTGATGGAGGTGATATCAGTGAAATTTATGCTGAGAGACCTCGCCGTCGTTAGCAAAACAGCTGCGAGATAGCACTGCACCCCGCCACCCACCACCACCACCACCACCACCTTCACCCAACCTCCTCACCACTGCCACCCCGCCCCACCCCACCCCAGCAAATAGCCTGGTCTGACTCGGGTTAGACAGCCCAACACAGTCCTCTCTATGTGGTGGGGCCTGCGGTCCCTGGAACGGTAAAGTCCAGACTGAAATAGAGTGTGGGCAGGGTGGCGGTAGTGGGCAGCAATGTGTGTGTGTGTCTGTTTCTCTGTGGTTGTGTGTGTGTGTGTGTGTGTGCAGTCATACTTGTATTTAATGCAGACAGGATTGCACAAATAGCATAAGCTTCGTGAATAGTCCGGAAGAGTGTCAAAGAGTTTTAAGGTGGATCAGCATTGTGCGGCTCGCAACCTGCAGTACCTCTGTGTTGTTGGTGAACTGGAGATTCACCCAGAAACCTCACATTCCTCTCAATCCTGCACATTGTTCCCCTCCAAGCACCTCGAAGCTCGATGCAGAAAGTGGGCGAAGCAGCTTTGTCACAGAGTGATCATGTGAAGAACCTACAGCAGAACCCAAAATTTGAAACATGTGAAACCCAAGTGGGCTTAACAAATTCACACATACTGAAACACATGTGCTGTCACAAGCACAGATACACACACACACACACACACATTGCTTCTCCCTTGATCATCCAGCGTTCTCTTCCCGACCCAGATGGTTCCTGTCACTGCTAGCAAATGGACAGAAAACAAATTTAAAAGCAGTGATGTCACAGTCTCGCCTGCATTATATGGTTTCACCTTACAGAACCCATTCCCATCATTCCATGATGAAAGGTGACCACCCGCCATTATTTGGTTTTCGACAGATGCAGGCAATAATAACAACGGCTGAGGCCCTGATGCTTAGAAGTGTTCTTAAAGCCTCTGAAACGCTGTGGAGTTACACATAATCAAGCCCCAAAATAAACCGCGTAAACAGTGAATTACTGTGATTTCCTCTGATGTCATCTCCTGCTCAACCTGCCAAGAAGGGTGCAGTGGCTTCTGTAAATGTTTGTTGTCCTTTTGTCAACAACCCCTCTTGAGGAGCCTTCATTCAAACATGTTTGCTAATTTGGTATCACGCCGAAATGATACAAAGGTGGATGAGCTAAATCTGACTGTGACTCACCTCAGCTGAGTGTATGTAATGCTGATCATTCTGCTTGAAGCCTTACATGGAAGACAAGGCCGTTTTTTGTTCCCTCGCATCCTGAGGCAAATGCTGCTGAAGTGCCTTTGAGTATGGCACAAACTGCTCAGTGGCTGGCAGTTTAAAAAAATAAATAAATAAATACACAACCGAAAACCAGTTGTACACAAAACCTCTGCGCGAGAATGCCTGCAGCTGCAGCTGAGTGTAAGCAGGCAATTACAGCGAAAGGTCACAGCTCAGACCGAGAGTTTTAAAATAAAGCACAAACAGTTGCACGGCTGTGTGCGCGTGTTTGTGTTAGTGTGTGTGCGTGTTGATAAAGATGCCAGTTAGAGTCTAGTTTTATCAATACAGCCACAAGCCAAAACACTGCACAGCTTTTAAATAGTATTTATATTCAACAACCTAATGTCATTGATATTATTAACACTGATGTTTATTAAAATTTAAAACATTGATATGATTATCTTAAGGATAGATCGGTAGATCGACAGCTAGACAGATATACAGATAGATGTTAAATATGATTGTTCAGTATATATGTGTGTGTGTATGTGTATGCATATTTGTTAAGGCTGTGATATTGTATGGCTTGAGAGGCCAGAAAATATAATACAACAGTTAGACAGACAAAAAAATTGCGAAATTTTGAGGTCTTTTTTTTTTTTATTTCAATGATTTATTTTTGGTTTGTCAAAAATTTCTCAGGCGGAGGTGGTTCTGCTTGAGGAATTTGAACTCATTACCTCAGTATTTCCAAAGTCCTGGCTATGTCCCTGCAACCAGGAACATGTGCTTGTGTGTATTTGATTGGCCAACATAGATGAGGTTGTATTGTGCTCCAAGTTAAACTCTTTTTCTTTCTCATTTAAATTAATGAGGAGGCTGCAGTTAGTCTGAGCGTGACCTTAAAGTTTGGGGGAAGAAAAAAAAAAAAAAAAAAAATCAGCAACATGGAAATGACTGTATGGGCTGCTTTGTGGTATCTTTTTGCCATTAAGTTGTGTGTGCGCGCTCTCATGCCGGCTGCTAATCATGTGTGATAAATAAATAACAGCCAGCAATAAGTCCTGTAATGGGAGGGGAGAACAGGAAACCATGCAGGAGTGTGCTGTGATTTTACCCAAAGCAGTGCGAGGAGGGATGGGGACCTCGGAGAAGTCAGTGGGTCGCCCCTTTTCCCCCTCTTCTTCTTTTCCTCTCCTACCTCCTCACTCTCTACTGTGTGTTCTCACCTCCTCTCCCCTGCTGCGACCCAGGCTCCCCGTGGGTGGGGTAAAGTACTGGAAGGGAAAGCGATGGAGTAACGCAACAAATTTGGCAGTTAACCCAGCACCAACCGCTGGTGTGTTTGAGCAGCTGCCATGGTGACCAGCATGCTGCCGCAGCAGGGATCGGGCTTCCCGTTTTTCGCACCTACAGCTCCTGAGGAGAGGTGGCAGCTCGGGCTGGAAGGTGTTGGTTTCAAGAACAAAGAAAAATGGAGCGAGGGAAGGGGGTTTCCTCACATGCAGTGTGCGTTTTTGGATTTTTTTTTTTTTGTGTGTTCTGGTTAAAATCAAATTTTGGATAATATGTTTATGCGTATCCCTTTTTTTTTTTTTTTTTTTTTTTAGATCCTGCTCCCGGATATCCCTGCTCATATAAATAAACAAAACATTTCAAATGAGCCCTCAGATACAATTTTAAGTCAGCCAAACCACAAAAGAAAACCATAACTGGAACAACATCACATCACAACACATGCATCATTATCCTGGCTAATATCACTAAAACTGTGGCTTTTTTATTTTACTTTTTTTCCCCCAGTAAGCTTTTATTTCATAACTTGGGTCAGGGCTTATTTGGGCTTCTCTGAAAAGGATACAATGTTTGCATGCGTCAACACAAAAATTGCGTATTTGTGTTTCCTCAATGATAAAGGGATTCTGCTGTGTGTATAAACACACAATCTTTATAAATTCGATTTTCCGACGGGGCTTTGAGTTTTTAAACATTTTTTCGGTATTTTGACTTTCCAAAATCTGTGCGTGTGGTTGTGATTTTCATCTGCATCCATCATACATGCCCTCACAGTGAAAAAAAAAAGAAGACGAAAAAAGAATTCATCTTGGAATCACCAACATTTTGCCCTGAGCGTTACTCAGACTGTGTTACTTAAGCTGCTGAATAAACCGTATAACTGAGAAAACTCATTTCTGGCAGTCATGTAATTCAGTTTATTCTGTCACAGAGCATTTAATGGGCGCACGGAGAAAGACTAAAAATGTACCGTGAACATGTTATTTCTGACATAAGTGGCCATTTAAATATACAGGTAAGGTTCTGTTAGATCTCATTGACTGGCTTAGAAGATAGCAGGAAATTGAATAGACAGATGGAATAGAAATAGGTTCAAAATTATAGATTTTCCAACAGAACTTTAAATCTTTTAACACGTCTTGGTATTTTTTACTTTTCAGCATCGGTGTTCTAACCCAGCAGGGCCGTTGCCCCATGCTCGCTTGAATCTGTGTGATGCTACTGCCATCAACTATGGTCTTGCAGTCTAAAAAAATAATAATAATTTAAAAAAAAACAAAACAAAACAAAAACAACCAAGCAGTCTTAATGCTCCTGGCTGATTTTGGAATCACCAACGTATTGTTTATTTATTTAGTTATTTTATCGTCAGCGGAAAATTACTGTCATGTCAATTGGCCCTGGGGAACAGCGTCAGAGCACAGAGAGGAGAAAAATGTGGCTTCAGTTAGCTGGATTCATTACCATGTCTCCAAAACTACAGCAGATAAGTCCAACTGCTTTTTCCTCCCCTCTTTAGCTTTATTTGTGTTTAAACTGTGTTTGTTTGGAGAAATTGAAGCATCTTTTTTACGACACAACTGAGCTCCTTCTCGTATTCTATCGTGCTGGCATTGCAAACGCTCATCTCCGAAGCATGCTTTCTCCGAGAAGCTTGATTTGACGAGGAACTGCAAATAATATGACTAAGGGTGCTTTTAAGAGCTTCCCAGCAGTCAACAACTTGAGTTACATCCGGCCTCGTAACTATCTGACTTAGGATCTGCACTACCCCACCATATGTGCAGAACGTAACTTCAATCAGAGAAAACTGAAATTTCGCCTTGAAGATTATTCCTGTGAAATGAAAGTACGATTCTCTTGATGATGTACGTACTTTTCATCATCCCAAGAAACGACTTGAATAATCAACCGATGCTATTACCAAGTCTAAAAGCCACAGGCCTCTTGTTTTGACACAAAGGTTGTTAGAGAATCAAACTGTTCCATTAGGTTGCATCTTACTCATTTATGAACATGGGAACTGCTGTTTTCTCTGAATCAAAGGTCTTGCTGTCTCAAATACTCAATGGCATAAAACTTGCAGATGGAAACGGTGCATAAAGATGTCGTCTTTACTACTATCAGAATAATGCTTGCTGAAACCAATGGTGCAAACTGGTTTCAAAGATTTCAGTCGAAGATATTCAGTAAGCGTAAACAGACTTGGGGCTGAGAGACACACTGGCTCTGGAATTTAGAAAGTATTGAGAGACAAAATCCGATAATTTCACGGAATTTGATGACGCTAAGAAAAACAGAAAATAACCCCACAGTCTTATTCTTTGCTCCTGTAACTTTTTTGTCTTGACAACAAGGTACAGCAAGCCCTGGCTGAAGGTGTACGTTTGCGTAGGATTGTGCGCGCATGCATACAGTGTGTTGTGTTAGCGTGTCTGGGTGAGTGTATGTGGGGTAAACTGTATCCCACCCCTGAGCTTCAGCTCTCAAATCAAGGCCCTGAAAGTAAACAGTGCACTGCCAGAGGACCTTGTTTATCAAATCTGCAATTGCACTCATAGAGCAAAATGACCTACAATTACAAGCCCAGCTAGAAATTAAGTTTTCAGTCAGCCATCCAGAAAAAGATCATAGGATATCCTGCATAAGGGAGTTCTTCAGCAGCCCTCCGCTTCTCCCTGTACCTTTTTCCTAAAACGCCATATCTACCATCATTGAAATGATTTGCCTTTTAAATGTGATACCAGGTTTTTATGAAAGGGTTTATATAGCTTCCAAGCTTACTGACAAAGGGTGAATGAGTGTGTATGTGACACATCGTGGCCCTTTTTTGGAGAATTTCCTTCCAAAGCAACCACAACAGGCTCATACTTCCAAGTACGAGAGCTTTGTTGCTACCATATTCGCCAAGATATTCCGACCACTCCTAAAACGTCAGCCGTTCCAGCAGAAGCAATTACATGCTGCTGCCGTGAAAGCAAAGTGGAGAGGTTCTCTCTTTAAAGTGTGTAAAATTCCCTCCTAGTTTAATTATGTGGTGCTGGGTGGAACCTGGAGGTTTTGTCTCTCCGCTCTGCTCCAACATAAGTGCATTTTCCATGGCACAAGCATGCAACATATTGGTTCCCACAGAGAGATCGGAAGCACGGCAGATCCCAGAACCTGGGTTACGGCATTCCTGGATCCCTGAGCAGTGTGGTGACCTAATCGCCTGACCACCTCCTGCTCCATGCCAAATCCCAAGCAGCAGGCCAGACACCCCTGAGAGTAACATCCGACTGCACCATGAAATATTACGTCAGGAGTGAGTCACCGGGTACTGAGTCCCAGTTCGAACAGCTTTACATGCTCACAAACACAGGAGCTTTACTCAGACTGGATTAAACTGGTGAATAAGCCGTGTCACTGAGAGGAAAATTGTCATTTCTGGCAGTCATGTAATTCAGTTTATCCCGATGCAGAACATTTGATGGGTAAAGAATTTACAGTGGAGAGTTATTTCTCATATAAGGAAAAAAGCAAAAAACAAAAAGCAAAACATACCAAGTAACATCTAAATAGACAGCTTCATGGTCCTGCAAAATCTCTAATCATCTTTGAATACAGCAGAATATTGAATACACTGATAGAAATAAATTCTAAATTAGTGTCACTGGCCATATCCAGAAGCTAACATCTGCACTGACACGTTCGAGTCAATCAAAAGTAAAGCAGGCCTCTATTTCTTTGACAGGCTCTGCTGTGACAAAAGTCTCCCCTCTGTTCTGCATCCTGCTGTTGTGCAGTGTTGACATTACAAACAAATTCATTTTGACAAATATCCAAACTGGAGACACCGGCTTTGATAAACAAATCAGTCTCTCCTTGTAAATCAATTCATGGTGCTTTTATTGGTGTTTTGACGTGTGAGTCAAGCACATAATCAGTCAGTGAGCTGATTGCACAGCATGTGTAGATTGCTCACAAAGATCACGGCTATTGACCAGTGACCATGTGTAAGATATAATCAGAATCATATTCCTCTTTTTTTTTTTTTTATGTAACCCATCAATCAGCTGGTGTTAATGCTGAGGTGGAAGCCATGTAACCTTTAACAGAGCGTGGCCCCCTCTGTCTTCTCTTAATGAGATTTGAGTTAAATGGTTTCACACGATGACATATCCTTACATTTGCATCAACACATGAATTAGTCCCAATCCTAAAGCCATTTCTCCTGTAATGGTAAACATTCAAAATAACCATCCAAACAGGGTTCTGCTGAGAGAGTTTGGTCTCACATAATTGTCTTTATTGGTCTAAAAACTTTAGGAATGAAAGCTCTGCTCTACAACACAAGGACAAAGTCTTTTCCACCTTCTTCTGATGTATATATAGGCTTGTGTGTATGTAGGTACGTAAATGTGTTCTTTTTTAAATAGTGCTGGGAGTGCACCCGCAATTTCACTATATCATCTGCATACAATGATAATAAAGGCATCTCATCTCATCTTATCTCTGAATGGACTCTCAGCTGGAAGGGGGGTGCTAATTTTGGGGAGAAGCAGCTTTAGTTTCTGTCCTCTATCAACAAGTGCATATTAAAATCCTGCATATAAAGAAGAAAGCCATCAGAAAAGTCTTAAATCTTAAAACGAGTCTATTCCAACGAATGTTAGTGTATTTTCTTGGCTAGTTACAGCTGATAAAACCTTCCAGTGACATTTTTCTGGCTAGGAAATGGGAAGGGTTCCTCTCTCTTTTATCATTGCTTGGAAGGAGATGGATTGTTTCAAACATAACTGTCGATCTGTCTGTGTTGTCACTTTAAACTACATGTTTGAGTCAAGCCTGAAAGTACCTGGCGTGGCGACTCACTGATGGTTGATTTGTGAAAGCAAACCTCAGCTACACAGAACCCAGGTTGAGCATGATGTCATTGATTTTGGTAATTTTGTGCTTTTAATTTTCACGTGTCAGATATTTTGTGCCCCCCGCCCCCCGGGTGTCAGCACGCTCCATGGTTCACCCACACAAGGATGTTAGCATTTTCCAACTGCTTGGAATTCCTTCCTGCCGTCTTGAGAGCACACACTGCGTTTTAAAAGTTTTTGGGCCCTTTCATGTTTTATTTGAAAGTATGTAATTACATTCTTCAAGGAATAACAGGTCGCTGTAGTGATTTACATGCTGTATTAAATGTCATGGTACAAAAAGACAGTGTTGACACTCGCCCATTAAAGAGCTTCTTCATGGCCTCAAAAACTCGGGCAGCTTTGGAGACTGAGTGAAATTATAATACAGAGGGGCGGTAAGTTTGGAAATGAGGGCTTTGACTGTTCTCCACTTTAGTCTTTTGCAGATCTCTTACTTCACAAAGGGTGCTTGGAATGGCTGGGGTTGGTCTTTGGTCCATTTCTGATTTATGTAGCTGAGACATTTTGCTGTTGAAAAAAGTAAAACATTGACTTCCATGTGTATTAATAATTTTGACACATTTTCAAATCCATCCTGATTTTTGTCAGGGGTGGATTAAGGTTTTCTGAGAAGTGGATTTTTTTTTTTTTCAGAAAATATCTACCATTCTTTTCGTGTGACCAGTAAAAGTAAAATAAAAACATCATCTTACTACACAGCAACCTGAAGGAGAAAAGCTGATTTTGAGAATATTACATATTTTGCGAAGAATTCCAGATATTCTACTTTGAGTCACTGGTTATATTGGGGAACAGTATCAGTCCACTCTGTTGAATCTAATTTAATTATGTTCTATTCTGGTCAATTTCCATTTATTCATGTCTAATCTATTTTTCTCCAGAGCTCCAGAACATAACACTTGTGAGGTTCTCTTTCAACAAGCAGCACAACTGTTGGAGAATGTATATGACTGCCTCTTAGCTCGGCCTCTTAGGGACAGTGGTGTGGGCAAAGTCAATTCCCCGCTCAGATTAAAGGAGTATCTTCAAGTGCCAATCCAAATGGTGATAAAAAAGCTTTTTAATCCATTGTGAAAGTTTCCCATTCAAACCCCCAGAGTCCCAGGATCAAGCGTTGCCCCACTCAGGCTGTGTCTGGACAGTGTTGGAGCCCGAGTGTGTCTGCTTGCACCTTGACAGAGGAAGAGAAAGGCCTAAAAAAGGCCCCCGTCCACCACTCACTTGACCAGCTCCCTTTGATAACATCTGGCAGGGGCAGGTTAGCAGCAGTGACAGCAGGAGATGGAGGGACATTAAAGTCCTGCCACTTGGCGGGAAGACAGCCAGCAACTCCACATCGTCTGCAAAGCGAACCATAATCGCAAACATTGGAATGCCACCAGTGAACTCTCTTTCTAATGGGTCTGATGATATTCCCCACTGAGAGTGTTATATGAGATGATGCCACACTTATAATAAGCTGCTATCATAGTATCCTGCACCGCTGATGCCTTCTTTGTATTCAGGTCGACATTTCTGTAGTTTCAACTACAGCACAAGAACAAAGCTTGAGGAAATTTTACGACTTTAAACTTAAACATTGTTTAGAAGGAAACTTACAGTGTTCATCTAAACAGTGATGTCGATGGATTGGAATAGACTTTGACATGTCTTTGTTCTGGTGAAGGGGGGAGAGGGGGGGCCAAGATGTGAGTTTCAACACAGCTCCCCCGGAAAAGCTCCGACCAATTCAACATCCATTCCTCTCCCTTTTCTTTCTGTTTACTTCTCGGTTCATGAGTTTACATGCAACTTCCATTACAGGGATTAAAATAGTTTGTCCAATCATCCTCAAACTCTGTTTCTGTTGTCCTTCTCCCTCCCTTAACCCCTCACACCACTTACAGGCTTTCAGGACCCAGGGTTGGTTTAGGGGATTACAGGACAAGCAGCCCAAGCACCCAAAGAAACACAAGGCAGCTGTGTTGAAGAATGTCCCAATGAGAAGTCCATGCATTAGTGAAAGCTGAGGTTTGATCAATGGCTGCAGCGCGTGCCTGCACTAGTGAACACTTCGCGGGGTGTCAGAAAGAGAAGAAAGAGAAAATGAAGGTTTGTTATTACATTGGACTCGGGGCCTAGGCGGCCAGGTCACCTTTGAGCTACTGCTGATTAAGGGCTGGTGTTCACAGGTGAGCGGCTCCAAGCAGGATTTAGTAGCCTGGACACACAGAGGTGAAATCACCCCAAAGCAGCCAAGTGCTGCTGACCTCTCCCCTACATGGCCAAAGGCAAGTGTCAAAAGATAAGTGAGCTCCGTGACTGTGCTCAGCTCACTGAAAGAAAAGTGATGGCAGGTGAACTTTCCACAAGTTTGCACAGTTGCTTTTCAAAACGTGTTATGTACACAAAAAGAGAAAGAAAGGGGATTTGATAAATGCTTAGAGGAATGAAATAGTTGGCTTTTTGCTTTTTAAATCAGGTGCATGAAGATTATTTTTCTCGCTGCACGCATACACACACAAAACACACACAAGACTCCAGTATCAAAGGTTCATATCACTGGTCACTGCCTTTGGGTCTAAACCACCCGCGGTTGGTAATCTCCTTCGGAACTGGAGGGGCTCAGTGGGGCTAAGCCTGGGCAACACCTAGGAAGGGACACCCACAGCAGCAGCAGCCACAGCTCTGCCTTCCTGTGCCGAAACTCCCAGGCAACTGGTGGCCACAAGGTGAGACGTTCCAGATAAAAGACAGTGTGACTCAATAAAGAAATAAGATGTAATAAATAATAAATAGAGTGCAATAGGGAAAATGTGTAAACAACCAATTTCAATTTATATCATCAGTAATGATAGTACGATTTATTTCTTGAAGGAGAATTTTTTTTTTCTTTCTAACCAAGCATGTGCAAGCAACAAAATGTGATCCGACTGTGTTACCCAAAGAAATACTGACATGAAAACACAACGGAAATCTATACACATCTGATAACTTTTTTGTTATGTACACAATTTATGTTCAGTCGTGTGCACTAAGAGTATATGTATGTTAGATTAGATAATTAATGAAAATAATTTTCAAACAATATTACACTTAAACTAAATGTTGGTTTAGCAATAATATGTATTTTTCTGTGAAAGCCTTTGTATGTAACACACTGAGACGTGTACTGATGTACAAGTGTATCAAAGACATTCCGCACAAAATAAAAAAATCAAATAAAAATAAGCGACACCCACTCGTCCTGCATTGTGTTTGCGGAGTGACGCACCAAATGTGCAAACTATACAAGATCCCCCCTTCCGACTGTGCATGCACCGGACAGGTAGATCTTTATCTTATCTGATCATAACAAATTGCTCCATAACTCTGTTGTTTGTGTTGTGATTTTACGTGACTGTTTCTGAGGCCTATCTGCGGTTTTATCTTGTGGTCTATGGTAATGCTGGTACGGTCTTGTCTGGTTGTTTTTGACACATCTATCGAAAAGTTAACATGACAACAGCTATCTAATATGCAGTATGAATAATGTCGCAATTCAGTGATGACTTAAAGTGGAAAAACTACCTTGAGCCCAGTTAAAGTTTGGATGGTAGTTGACCGGTCCAAGCAGAGAAAAATAGGTGCCTAAACATCATGCAGTGTTTAAAGTTTATTAACGGACAGCCCCCTTGAGATGAACCATCTGGTTTCGAGTGGATCCAACATAAAACAGACAATACAACAAACACAGTTGCACAAAACATACACAAAGTTCTCCGTTACCAACCCAGAACCCATCGTTTCCATAAGCCATGAGATGGTTTACAGAGAGGTTACGTTCAGAATGGTTTAAAAATATGTACGCTACGCTAGTTTCTAGTATCAAGTGCAAGCGAGCACTTGTTGCTGTTGCGAAACCTTCAGCTGTGTTTGATATGAAATATAACTCCAATAATCTCATAGTACCAATTCATACGGCGAGGCTGACGTAAAGGAATGTTTGATCCATTTTTAATATTCTGGTGCAATATCAGGTCATCAGCATGATTACTCCCAGTCATTAGAACTTGAAAGTGAAAACATGAAGTATGGATCCCACAAGAAAGGCTGCAAATCTGACCAAATATAAATTGTGCATGACAAGGTCCCCATCAAAGAGAAAAAACACAAATGGTTTTAGTAATGGTGTTGAAATGAGACAATCACAGTTTGAGATCCAGCTTCAAGACTCATGCAGATGGTATGTGCTAGAAGGTGAGGAATACTAAGTGGCCTGAGTCATCAAGCCACACACATGCACACGAATGCACAGATACGCACGCATGCACACACACACACACACACACACACACACAACATGCCAAAGGTCTGCAGCTTTTGCATGGGGATTTATCTTAAGGCTCAATGGGGCATGAGACTTTCCATGCAAAGCCTGTCAGGGTGACTGAGGAGATCAATAATGATTAACAAAATGTATTCTTTGATTCTCTGCCAGATTACTTGCATCCCAGATCTCCTGATCTGTATAAAACACTGTTTAGTCCCGATCAACACAAGAAAGGGTTTTTCTCAAGGCATGCACATGACCCTGGGAAGAGAACCAGAGATCCAGAGCAGATTGAAAACATGAAAGAATCATTGAAGCAAATTTATCTCTGTGCGGAAGTTGTAAATAATGGTGTCTCAGACCTACTGCCCTTATTTTAGCAGAAGACGTTTGGATTAAATTTATTTGACTTTGGAAGTGAAACTTTCTGGACAGGTTTCAGCAGAGGGTGACTCTGGGTTTACGTCCTCTTGGTGCACTCTTGCTGTGGATAAACTGTTTGGCAATGGTTTTTTCAAAATCTGCAAACTTTTCAGACACTAAATGAGAATAAATCTCTAAACTACGACAATGACACATCCCTGAGATATGCAGTCTACCAGATCGCTAATCCACCTCGGTATTTTCTCCTCCGTATTATCATTGTGAGGACGGAAATTCCCAAGAATCTGGAAGCTCGAGGAAGTTTGCCCAACACTGCGCCCAATGACAACAGAAAGCTGCTTATACTTCAAACAATCGCAAAAAGATCTGGTGCCTCGTTCCAGCTCCTGGTAAACTATTGACAAATGAAGTGAGTAAATACATACTGAAACAAAATGACTTCATCATTTTCAAGTTGTATAATTACTTTGTTGAGATACATGAGAATAAATCTGCCGGTGTCTTTTGCTGAATGCAGCATGTTAGCTGATTCCCAGTGGGGGTGGTGGACAGCCACAGGGCTCCTGAAAACTATGAAAGCGATCCTTCATTTTACACATCATGCTCTGGAAGGACAGCTAGTCCTGTGTGTTATGTGCGTTTAGCTCAGTACTGAATTATGCCATAAAAAATAAAAAACCCTCTTGAAGTCGCTTATCTGGAAGTGTATTTGCTAAGATGCATCTACAGCATATCATTTAGATCTGAGCCGGGGCCCGTAAATGTAGCTGCAGTTTTACTTTATTTAAAAAGAAGAAAATGTTGACTTTTGAAGGACAAAGAACTTCAGTTTGTGTTTCTCTTGATATCAATGGCATTAAGTGACAAACTGTTAGGAGCCTCATTAACTCTCCTCTCTTGGTGGCCTCTATATGGGCCAGATGTCTTAATGGTTGTTCCCACACAAAAAATAAGAGCAATAACAAAAAATATCAATGTTTTTTTTCTTGAGAACAATACTTTTACGATAGAAATGACTTTGGGGGTAAAGCGTGGGGAAAATGACTTTTGACATTTTTAGTAATCTGACTCCTTGATCTAAACCACAGATCTTCAGGTCAGGACTCTTAAATGTACTTTAGTTCAGTGGTCAATAAATGGCACTCAAATTCTCTGCAGAACAGTTGTAGATGATACCTTCCTGTCTGGGTCCAGGCTTTTAAATGCAAAGTGACAAAAGTTTCACGTAATGAAAAAGAAAAAGAAAACGAGGCGCGCAACGAGCTCTTTATTTTAAGTGGAGGAGGAGAGAAGGGGGGTTATCCAAGGTGTTCGAGACAGATGAGGGAGGTGGGAGTCGGGGAGGGAAGGGAGGGAGGGGAGGAGGCAGGGAGGGATAAAAACTGCAAGGGGCCAGAGATGTTGGATCATTTGGAGAGTTTTCCCCCGTCCTGCACTCAGAGCCTGACAGTACTGGAGACGGATAGGAAAGCCCGCTGCAGACACACGCTCTGTCCTCTGGTCCGCTTCAGACGCGTCTCTAAAGGATTAATGAGCCAAAAAGGCACCGAGCTTCTCTTTTAAGGCTCATTTTTCGGCTTTACTCCTGGACTGCCGGAGCACCTTCCCTTTCATATTCACTCCAATCGAGGATACCTGTACCTCCACTGATGGTAAGAGCTCATCTGCTGACACATTCACAGACACACACAAACAAACAACACGACTGCAGCATTTAGACAGAGGAACCTGCTGAATAACGCAGGGAGGACCCGGTGACACTTCTGAGACTTTGAACCGCGGTGCGTTTTGGTGAATGTACGCGTTAAAGTAGACGAGGGGGGAGCTGTGCGCTTTTTTGTTTCCACCAGCAAAAATGTTTTTGTTTTTTAAATCACAGATGCTCGCAGTGATCACAGTGATCTCAAAGCCCATCAGGTGACAGCTGGGGCGAAATGAGCGGAATAACGTGTATTTTGAGGAGATCCAAGCGGAGCTCCCGGCAGGTTCGAGCCTCTTTGTGCCGGGGAGCGGAGCTGTGACAAACCAAGCACCGCCAGGTCATTTCCAAACCCAGCTTTGGGTTTCTCCGCGCTTCTCTCTTATCAACACAATCCAAATATTTACATCGTGTGAATTTTGTGACCTTTCTCCCCCCCCCCACAAAGTTTGGCAGATTCACCCCCCCCCCCCTCCTCTGATTAAACACCTGTATCTGCTTCGTGTCAGCCTTCGTGTGCGTAAAGCAGAAGACACCGCGTTTTAGGGAGGATGTGTTAGAGGGGGAAAAAAGAGAAAAATAAATAGTTTACATCTATGAAAGTATTCTATTTTTCAACCTCCAATTCACTTCCGCTTATCCTCTGGGTCCAACAGCAACTCAAGCGTTATTGACTCGGTGCTTAAAAAAAAACCCGGCTCTTTTTCTGTCCAACAAAGACAAAGTCTGCAAAAACACTCAGGGCCAAAAACAAAAACATTACAGAGGCGTTAGGTCACAGTGGGTTTGAATCCGGTTCATAATGGTGCAGTGACACTGCAGTAGGCTTACGAGGACTCACATGTTGCGCATTTTTACACCTGTTTTGCGGAACGGCTGTGCAGTGACGTTGTGCCATTTAATCCGGCCGTGCAGCGGCGGAGAAAACTTTTTGCGGCCTGCGGGGGCACAGCGTCCTCGACTCACACCTTCACCTTTCTCCGTCATCCTGCAGGGAAACAGACACCCAGGTGCATGACTCTTTGTGGTTTGTGCGTCTTGATATTTTAGGATTTTTATTTGGATTTATTTATTATTTTTTGCCGCTTGTTTTATTCCCCACTCCTCGATCAGCTGTGAGCATCTCGACGACGTCAAAGTGATCTTAAAAAAAAAAAAAAAAAGTAAATAAATTCCTTCCCGAAGGAAACAAAGTCATGGAAGTCCTCATTTCTATCTGGCTTGTTTTCCTTCAGAATACACTCCAGCTTAACAAAACCATTAACCTGGTTTCAGTGATCTCACTGACTGTGAATGTTCTTACTGTTAAACTGCTCACTGGGAGCAAATAAAATCCCAAACCACTATTCAGCAACAACAGACTTTGTCGGTCTGTTTTATTTCTTGCAAAAGAAAATAGAGGATATTACATTTTGTTGGCCACACTGAAGCCTTAGTTATTATCTAAACTCATTCAAGCCTCAGTTACAAGCTGGTTATTATTAAAGGAGTCAGGAAAACTATTGAAATTATCTTGTTAAGTAGGCTATGTTATTTTTCCTTATAGCTATTGGCTACAGAATCACAACCACAAAGCATCACAATGAGCTGTATGCAAACTAAAGCTGGCACAAAAAGATAGCCAGCATGAAGCGAAGCAGCTGGTAACAACATGCTATTCCCACAACTGCAAACATGTTGGTAAACTGATTTCTGGCACCGAAAGATGACAAGATCCGGCCACAGATTTGTCAGTTCCCGTGGTAACCTGTTGCCCTCCTGCTGCCCTCCCTTCTTCTCATCTTCCCTCCCTCCCACCATCACTGTCAAATTCCTCAGGAAACACATCTGAAGAGCCATGTGCATAGTCTGATCACATTATCTCTAGTCAGGGCAGGAGAGAGGCCAAGGGGGACTGAGCAAAGCCAAGGGCAGTTGACTGCTCCGGCCTAATTGCTCCCTGGTCTGCATTTGTTGTTGCAAAATCTTTCTCCGTCTGTCGCACAGTTCAAATGTCTTCAGAGTGTGAAAGTTGTTATAACACTACCATCATGGATTTCTGATTCCCTCTCACGGTTTGTTCAACAAGAGGAGTAAATGTGAGTCCACACTGTTGATGAATGTGGTGGAAATCCAAAGACAAAAACCATGAAGCCTTGTTTTTTGTTTTTTTTTCTTCCTTTGTTTTGTTTTTTGTTTTTTAATGAAAATGATGAAAATCTGCCAGCAAACATGAACGTGGTGACTTTTTCCAGAGTTGAAAGTCACTCCCTGCCTGCCTTACATCTTCTTTCATCATCATCGCACCACTTTGAGTGTCTGTCTGTTTTAGCCTGCAGCTTTGTCAGTGGCTGGTTACAGTTACAAGATGTTCTGTATGGTCAGTGTTTTTGAGTACTATGAATCCCTGTAATCATGGGAGAGGCCCTCTCTGTACAATGAACGTTTGTTGTCAGAGATGTGCACACACACACTACTCATACTCATACACACACACACACACACACACGTTATCCCCCCCACCCCTTGGGTAATAGAGCTGATCATGTTCTGAACCCTCCTCTCTCTTTGCCACAGTTCTCACGAACATGCAAACGGTGGCACAAATACGCGCATTTAGCTTATACACACACACACGGCCCATCATACTTTCTTCGCGCACACAGGATCTGGTGTCATGACCGAGAAAAGGGGTGGAGGGTGGGGTCAATCAGAGGTCAAAGTCTAATGCTGTTAGGAAAAATACCCTTGATTGCACGTACAGTGAGCCATGCAGGGGCCGAGATTAATCGCACAGATACAGAGTCAAACATGCTCGCACACACAAACAAATAAACTGTGTATTACACACACACACAATGTTCCTGTTAATGTGCATCATCACTGTGTAGTAATGGTTGGGCGCTCTCCAGCAGAACAGGCTCCAAATGATGACCAAAGACCTTCAGTACGTCGCTACGTAGCTGAAATGTTGCTGTTGCTGTTGTGGTCGCTGTCAAGAATTCAGTAATTTTATTAGTGCGAGTCAGCGGCATTTAACACATTTAAATGATGTGTAAAAGAACTGAATCAATAGAGGCACCCTGCTATGCTAGTTAATTCATAGTAGAGGAAAAGTGGATTGTTAAAGCTGTGAATAATCTTTTTATTATTATTATTATTATTATTACTATTATTCTTAAGGGAGCTTCTCCTCAGCCTCAGGCTTCAGCAAATTATCTTTCAAGCTTCAGAGCTACATAGAGCCTCCAGAACACAGTAGCTCTATATGCATACATATGTATACTGCAGTGGGGAAGGTAGTGCAGCTCTCTGGCTGATTACATTACTGTCAAAGAGCACCAGGCCTGTCATCAGCGTCACTACAACCTGTTTGATCCCTCGAGTGGCTGAGCGTTACTAAGAGATGAGGTGCTTTTGAGATGGATCTATTTAGCTCCTTGTCTGAAATGGCTGGTCTCATTCGGTTTGGAGGGATAAAGGTTGAATGAGTTCACTTGGAGATGGTTTCTGAAAGCCCTCTTGGATATGGATTTCACCACTCCTGATGAGAGTGGTGTTATCAGCTCTTCAAGTTTGTTATTGAACATGATAGGATGGTTTTCTCCAGTTGAATCAAATGCCATTTGCTCACTGGGGATTTCTGCTTAGTTCTCTTTTTCTAGAATAACTAATTATTCAATCTGGTGCCTTTTCCATTTTAAGTGAGTGTAGAGGCATTAGTGATCTGCTCTCTGTTGTGGCACATAGCTCCTTACATTCCAGTTACATTAAATAGCTATCTTAACCCATGAGCCAAGTTGATAAGCCTTAAAGAGACACTGGGTTTTTCTTACCCACACAATCCCTCTTTTACTCTTTTAAATCAATTCTAGGTAGCAACCCGCAGTGTTTGCAATTGCATTCATTTCATAATTTCCCTGTCTTTTTATCTGTATCTTTCAGGAACAGGGTCACTCCAACGTTCTCCTGCAGCCGCCCAACACCACCTAACATTTCCTGGAAAAACGTGTCCATTGCCTCCTCCCAACAAACATGGACTGTTTTCCCATGCTTTATTTTCTGTCGGTAAGTAAGTGGACCATGCCGTTTCAATTTGTGCCATGTGACTGATCTTTTCCGTTCCTTCTCTGCCCACTTAGTCCTTGATTCCTGTTTCATTCAACCAGACTTGAATTGATGGCCCTTGTAGCATTGTGAACAATGAATTTGTATAAGGAAGAGCATTGTCAGTTAAATGTGTGACACATTGCCGTAGGTTTGCCCCATGGCTTGGTAGAGCAGATTGTCAGTTAACGTGGCTTCTTATCAAGACCTCTGACCTCAGGGCTGCCTCTTTTATTTTTCTAATCATAGTAGAGAAAGGAGGAGACGGGGGAAGGGAGGGAGTGAAGAGGGATGGTCCTCAGATTCCATTCAAAAAAGGTTGGTTCTTGAACCAGCTGTTTACCTTCGGAGGATGTCGCCAAAGATAAACTGCAAGTAGTCTATCTGATCGGACCCACATTACTGTAAACAAGCAGACTGGGCTATTAGAACCAATTAAGAGAGGTCCTCAGCAGATACAGTTAGAAAAGAGGCTGAAGATATTCTTTTGGCGAGGACATGGAAGAAAAAGCCAGAAAAACAAATGTCAGTTGAACTGTAGACCAGGCGCTCCTGTCCTTAGCATTCCTTTTCAGTGTTTTCCCCTTCAGCTCTATCCAGTTTTCTCCTAATCTTTTATCTACCCTTGTCATCTGCTGCTTCCCCCAGAGACATCATGATTCCTGGTAATCGAATGCTGATGGTCATTTTAATATGCCAAGTCCTGCTGGGAGAGAGTAACCATGCTAGTCTGATACCTGAAGAAGGGAAAAAGAAAGTACCGGGCCTGCAGGGTCGTTCGGCCGCTCAGAGCCATGAACTGCTGCGGGACTTCGAGGCCACGCTGCTGCACATGTTCGGCCTCAAGAGGCGGCCGCGGCCCAGCCGCTCTACCACAGTGCCCCGCTACTTGCTGGACCTCTATCGGCTGCAGTCGGGGGAGGCTGAGGAGGCCGGGGGGCATGACATTACTTTTGAGTACCCAGAGAGGTCAGCCAGTCGGGCCAACACTGTGAGAGGCTTCCACCACGAAGGTAAGGGCAAAAAGGAGGAAGTTAGCGTCATGGGGGGATAATGAAAAGGGGCAGTCTAAGCAAAACAACTTCAGTAAGAAGTGAGATGAACACATCATGGCAGCACACAAACATTTGGCATTTCAATTTGCATGTGCTCCAGCTCTATCTTGTTAACAACATATTTCATTAGCATGGTTGTTTTCAGAATTAACAAAACATTTCCTACATCCCCTTGAAACATGATCGTTAGGCAGCTCCACCTATCTCACCATAACCAAGAAATTCAAGGATGTGGTCACTGAACGCTGTCTAAAGAGGGGCAAAAAAAAATCTGCTTGACAAGCTCTCAAGAGCCTTGTTTGACAAAACCCTGTGTGTTTGGTTAGCAGCTGAAGGAAAATCATGCCTTCATATTACTGACTTGCACTTCTCACCCCACCCAGCAGAAAATGGCTTAAAAAAGCTCTGCCTTGGCCTGGAATTGAAGTGTGCTCCTCTCTGATGTCTCCAGTTTATATGGAGGGCCCTTTTAGAAGGACCTTCCTCAACGTGCAATTATCTTTAATGCTACTCTGCAGCCTTCTAAATAAAGCCCCTACTGCCAACAATGTGGGTGCTGAGAGCAGACGCTGCAGCTCTCGGGAGAGATGGAAAAACAGTCTCAGAAGCTGGTGTGATAGAAAGACTGGAACGTTAGAAGGGTTTCTGTTTATTGTGACTTGGCTCTGCTTAGTTTTAGCGACAGCTGCAGAGGTTTCAGTTAGACTCAGAGAGACAAGGTTGACTGATCTGTTTAAAGGCAAGTTGAGGTCGGAAAGCCAGACAGAAACATGTTGGGTAAATGCTTAAAAACTGTCTTCTAGATGGGCAGAGAGACTCTTGGCTGATATAGACGGGCTAGCAAGTGACCTTGTATTGAAGTGAACTGAGAAAACCGGGGAGCTTTAGGGCTGTAGAACATGTCCGCCCTTAGGGGGAGGAGTGAGGAAGGAGGGATGAGTCAGCCTTAATGGAGCTTGTCAAACACACTGCTAGTGGTAACACACGCCAACACACACCAACACGGCAACGTACCAAGGCTAGTAAGGAAGAAAGAACACCGCCACAGGAGGAGGAACTTGTGCCTGTGATGCAATGTGTATGTGCACACACGTGTGTGTATGTCCGTGTGGGTTTCAACTGCTCTCTACAGGCATTTACCCTCCTTCTCCTGCTAAACTATGTTAATAACAGACTTTGAGATCTTTTGAGTGGGAGTGCTTGCTTTCATGGAAGCACCATTGTACAATAGTGTGATTCTGTTGACTGATCTGTCCAAAACACAGTCAGGTATCAGAGTCTAGCAGACGTAGCAGATGGACAGTGCCTCTGTAGGGAAGGTAAACCATTGAACGATTCACTGAAAATAAAGCAAGAAGAATGTGTTTTTGTTTTTTTTTTTTTTTGTTTATTATTCATTTGGTGTAGCAAGTGACATATCCTCACTTTTTTTCTCAAGTCCAATTGCACATTAAACTGCAAAGCAGATAGCACATTTTGAATTTTGAGCAAGGTTTGGTTGCAGCCTCTCTTCGTGAAACGTCCGTTCCCCCTGGAAGTCAGACAGGACTGTCTGACTTCTTAATGATTATTCATGATGAAAATGATAAATGTCTTAAGTGAACAAACTGCAGAGCTAATCAAAAACACAGCAGGTTTTAATAATGAGAACCACCTGGGTAAGATTAGGGCCTGGGTGTGAAATAACAGGGGTGGATTGAGCAGGAAAATAGTAGACACAACATTCCTTTCCCCAACAATGGTGATCTTGCCAGAAATCTGCAGACTGAGCGTGGAACAGGGAGCCTCCACTGTGTTTATACTGTAGCTGTGGTACGTTAATCACCACCCTCCTTGTAATGCGTGTTTCAGCAAAGCGCTCAGAGAAAGGCATTGAGAGAAGGACCGGGTAATCCTTATAGATAGATAAGGAAGTGTGGAGGATGGATATTTATATTCTTGAATATCCCAGAGGCCTTGAAAAGTTTGAGATTGGTAACTCGAAGCTCCTGCCTGGTACTCGGCTAGTACCGACACGGTATCTTGATGGAACCTTCAATATCTGAATATTATTAATAATAATAATAATACAATTGTGAGTTTATGTTCTGCAAGTATTTGTAGATATGTAGATGGAATTTTGCATTTAAACTACCATCCCACATTTCTCCTCTTGCTTATTTTCAGAGCACATGGAGAGGGTGCATGAGCTGGGACATGGAGAGACGATGCCCCTTCGCTTCCTGTTCAACCTCAGCAGCATCCCAGATGATGAGCTGCTCTCTTCGGCCGAACTTAGGCTCTACCGTCATCAGATCGATGAAGCCATTGCCGGCACCCTCTCAGGCGAGCAGGGCCTTCACCGGATAAATGTGTACGAGGTGCTGAAGCCCCCGCGGCCCGGGCAGCTGATCACTCAGCTCTTGGATACACGACTGGTGCACCACAACACGTCGCGCTGGGAGAGCTTCGATGTCAGCCCTGCGGTGCTGCGTTGGACTCAAGAGCGCCTCCCGAATTATGGGCTGGCCGTGGAGGTTCTGCACCTTAACAAGACACCACAACATCAGGGCCGACATGTCCGCATCAGTCGTTCACTACACCAGGAGTCTGGTGAGGACTGGGAGCAGCTGCGCCCCCTCCTGGTTACCTTTGGCCATGACGGGAAGGGTCACCCGCTGACCCGCCGGACCAAGCGCAGTCCCAAGCAACGGGGCCGCAAAAGAAACCGCAACTGCCGTCGCCACGCACTGTACGTGGACTTCAGCGATGTAGGCTGGAATGACTGGATAGTGGCGCCCCCTGGTTATCAGGCTTATTACTGCCACGGAGAATGCCCCTTCCCGCTGGCAGACCATCTGAACTCAACCAACCATGCCATTGTTCAGACACTGGTGAACTCTGTGAACAACAACATTCCCAAGGCCTGCTGTGTGCCAACAGAGCTCAGCGCCATCTCCATGCTCTACCTAGACGAACATGACAAGGTGGTCCTAAAAAACTACCAGGAAATGGTAGTGGAGGGCTGCGGCTGCCGTTAACATGCAAACTAACTTGGACTGGCAACTTGAAAAAAAAAAACAAAACAAAAAAAAAACAAAAAAAAAAAACAAAAACAAAACATGGACGCAAAAACAAATCGGAAGGTCTTTACTCCCAAAAATGTTCACTTTGGACCCTTATTTATAACTTTTATGTTGAGGTGTATGTTTGTCTCACTTTTTTTGTTTCTTTGACAATATGATCATATATTTTGACAAATATATATATATTTATATCTACATATTAAAAATAAATTGAGTCCTTATTTTAAACATAAAAAGCTGTACAACTTTTCATAATGTACATTAGATTGTATAAGTTTTTTTATTGAGAAAATAGTAAAAACAATCTAAAAAGTAAAGTTTATTTACTTGTAATATTTATTGCTTTCATATATACATTTTGGAGAAAGAAAAAATAAAAACATGAATTGCTTCCAGAAATACATTCAAGCAGATCACAAGACACAAGCTTTGTGTATTTGCATAAATTAGAGCACCATGTGAATTTGTTACAACACATATATAAGAATCATTGAAATAATCCAAAAGATACGCTGATTTTAATTAATCTCTTCATTTTTGATGATTTTAATTTTTAAACCAAAGTTCATTTTATCATCTTAAATAAATATAAAAAACAATAACTGCCTGCTGTAAGAGGGATTGTCAAAATGATTGAGTTAAAAAAAAAAAAATTCTCTTTCTGTGTTATCATGAATTTGGATTTAAATTTGAAACCTGAATTTATCTTTTGGCTAAAGGATAAAAGCAGAGGAATCGTTTTGATGCTCTGTTTCTCCCAAATAAAAGAACATTTGGCTTATTATCTAGCATCTTGCCAGCTTTGAATGATTTCATCAAAGAAGGACAAATTGTGAAAATTATCACCCTGTGATCAATTTTCTCAGTTTTCAGTAACAAAAGCTGTTACAGGAATGCTATGCCATTTCAAAGCTAGTTGGCCTGTGGGTTAAGGTCTTATCCTCAAATTTCACTTTTATGTCAGTTTGGTGAACAGTGTGGTGGTTGGACACTCACTAATCCAATTGCAGTCGGGGAGGGTTGTTGAGCCCGACTGGGGGAGAGTGATTCTATTGTTCTTGACGTCCCCACATTGGGGGCATGATTGTGGCCGATGCGTCCTGCCCTGACACAAGGCGGCTGAGTCCTCAGAAGAATCAAAGGTTAGACGCTCTGTCTCCTGCCTTTGTCTTCAGCGGCCCATGCCGGCAGAGCAAAGACGCCTGTCTCCAACCTGTGCCCCATCACACAAAAGGCTTCTACATCACTTATTTACAAGCTGACGGCTGGCCCAAATTATATGATAATGTTTGGAGAGAGCAGCCCCCTTTGAACTGCTGGGGGGACGTCTGCTGTGCATTGTTACACAAAAAGTTCCCTGTACAGCATCATGTCTCTGGATTATTTTACTGTTTTAGTATTTTTATTCACAAACTTTGCCTTTAATTGGTGTTTGTGTTTGAAAAAGGAAAACAATTTAACTAACGCTTTCAATTAAATAAATTAAGAATGACATTAGGCAATTTCCTCTAATGACAAGTGATGTTTGTTAGTGGCCCTCTAATGGCCACCATGCTTCTCTTTGATGCCTGCATATCTGCGTCAAAAAAAAAAAAAAAAAAAAAAAAGAAAAACAAAAAAAGCAGGCGGCTGCTGAAGGAGGAGAAGACAGAGAAGAATTTCATTTTGAAGTGGCTGAAGGGGAGAAGGAGCTGCAGGAGGGTCAGAGGTACATGTATGTGTGTGTTCAAGCAGAGATTGTGGGGGGTGGGGGGTTTCAGCAGCTTGACAGCACAGTTGCAAAATTTCTACTGATCTCCCCTTGAAGCTGAGATAACATCTGCTAGTTATGGTAATTGTCTGTTCATTATCCCGCTAACCTACACAGAGAAATTATGCATGTTTATTAAAAGGCCTGGAGAGGAACGTTTATACAAACTCAGCAAACTCAGTGAGCCTGTCATTTAGGTTTACCGCCAGTGAGCTCCAAGTGAATGTTTGGAGGAGGACACGCTCAAGCTTTCAGCAACATTGTGCTTCAAACTCCCCACCATGTGTCAGCGGCCATGTGACTGTTCAGACCTTTAGGAAATAGATAAATGTATATGTGAATGAAGGCAGGTAGGGAGGGTGGGGGTCAATTACAGAATGAGTTCTTAGAAATAGATTGAGGGCTTTGTCATGCCTATGAGACGTGCCACTCAGTCTCCTGTAAGTGCTCGTTCTCACGCAATTACAGGTGAGTCATTATGCAGCAGGTCTATTGACGCTGCTCAACTAATTGACTGGGTGAAGTCTTCAAAAAGCTTTTTATTTAGAAGTTCCACCGTAAAAGCTGAGTGTTTATAGACAATAAAACTCCCTGCAGGAACAAAGGAAGATGATACTTGCTCGCTCGTGTGAGTGAGTGGGTGCACTCTTTACCCCTAATCGCTCAAATCAACAGATGTCAGAGATCTGGAGGGTCTTGGGAGGGGGGGGGGGTTGCCTTTAAGGGTATTTAGGTCACAAACCACCTTAGAAATGTCATATTTAGTGATGGAAATATGTGGTTCAGTGGAAGGTTAGCTTTTCAAAGTTAAGTCATTATTTTGAGGCTTGGGCCTGGATGCCCCTGCTTTTAACAGCCTACTGGTGGCATCATGTACGAATGAGCAGCAAATAAGTTCAAACTCTCCAAGAAGTCATTTGCTACATAACTTTCAGGTTTATCTTCCATTATGCCACTATCATGGTTTTACACCACACCCATGACGCTAAGTAACAACGGCGCTCCATTTGGCAGCATTGATTCATTTACTTTCTTAAATTTGCCAAAAAAAAAAAAAAAAGATATCCCACATTCTGAAATCCAAAGTGAGTTTGGATAGTTTGTTTTTATAGACTAGCATTCTGAGACAGAACGACAACCAGTTTCATTGTATTAAAGTACAGAAAATTAAAGCAAGCAAAGGCTGAAGCAAGGACATTTGAGAAGCTGGAAAAAGTAAATATTTGCTTCCTGAAAACAGTTAATCAGTATTATTTTTATTCATTCACGAATCAATTAGGAAACAATTAAATCAATTACTCAAACGTGTTTGACAACTGCAAATATATGTTATATATGTTTTTATATCTCTCTCACCGAAACAATAATAGCACTTAAAAACTCATGGCTCAAAAATCATGGTGGCAAAATTATAAACATTGAGGTCAGATTGTATTTTAAAAATTAAAAGAAACATTTAAGAAAGCTCACATTCAGATTTGTTTGAAGAGCACTCAGAAATTAGAATCACATTTTCACATTTTCGTGAATTGTGTTTTCTGAATTAAAACACAAGTGATTAAAAATTCTATTCATTCATTCATTAATGATGATTTTACTGGGCGACTTTGGTGGTCACCAACATTTTTGAGAAGTTACAATGACCAGAACTGGTTCGAAGAGGGGGATTGCTTTTGGGAACATGCTTTCATTTTTCAAACAGTACCTTAAATGTCTTGAGCTGTCGAACCTCTGAGAATAAAAGCAAAATTAACTTCCTGGTGAGACACACTAAAGATAAAGACGTTTTTTGAGGCTTGGGTGATCTGATTCTTCAGGACAGGATGTGCCACATTGTGTTGCGCCACTGTCCCAGTGACTGTCCCCACGAGTGAACCCGTGCTCTCTGGTTGCGTCCCCTCTGTTTGGTAGAGAATGAGTCAGGCCTATTGTGATGATAGCTCATGTCAGGGCCGCTCCAGGTCGGGGCCTCTCGTTTCACTCTCCCACTTGTAGTTACACACACACACACACACACACACACTATCTCTCATACGCTTTTTTTTTTTTTTTTTTCAGGCTATATCATTTTTACACACACACACTCATTCACACACAGGTCTGAAACTTAATACCCTTCCTGCTGTCCATCTGCAGGGGTTATCTGTGTGACACCTCCTCTCACCCTGTCTGTGACTCATCTCCACTCATCACACACACCTCTGCGCTGGCACATGGCAGCCCGGACGCTCCGTGGTGCATTTAAGGGGATAAGGCTGTCATCGATGGAATACTTTGACCCCGGGTCACCGAAACAAAGCTGTTTACAGTGCAGCCTTTCATGGGTAACAGTAGAATGGAGAACGGTAATTTTGAGGGTTCAGACACAGGTGAGGTCAGCAGAGAAGTAAGAAGGTTTGCCCCGGTGTCAGAGTAGTTTGTTCATTAGCTGATAACTCACTGAATTACTGGAAAGCACAGAAGCTCACAGTTAAGAATTTGTAAATAATTTGACATTCTGCAATCGACACAGCAGATAGTCACTCTTGACCACAGAGATAACGATTTTTTTTTTTTTTTTTTTTTTTTTTTAAGGGAACAATGTCCAAGAAGACTAATTCTGACTTTTATTAAACTATGAAGACTTAAATGTGAGGACTATATCATCTATCAAGAAAAAAATGTGATGGTAGCAGCTGAGTTATACATGTGAAGATTTTGGTCCGTTTTTTGTATTAAAAATTCTATATTAAGTCCAACTGATTGATTAATAAATCTATTAATCCACTTACTTAGTAATGAAAAGAGATTTAGTGGCAGCCTTTCATTGCTTCTTCAACTTTGATTACATTGAAGACAAATAAGCCTCAACTGTTGTTTGCCAAAACAAGCAAACTGTGATTTTGAGTGATGGTTGTTAGGGGATTTGATCATTCTCACCCTCTTTCAACTTTCTTTGACCAAGACTGTAAGTGTAAGTGTAAGCCTTCGCATATATGGACTCAGTCACAAAACTACAGTGGCCTGCTCCATTCAGGCTGTTAACACCCCTGGTGTCTGTCAGTGGTGTTGGAAGAAAAACAATGAAGGCCTCTCAGAGAAAGCTTAATAACAGTAATTGCTGCTTGAGTGATTAGAAAGAGTATCAGATATTTCCATCTTGACAACTGTTCCCAAACAAAGCGTACAGGAATGGAGGGTGGGGGGGGGGCATGGAGTGTGTGAGTGTGTGTTTAGTGAAGGTTACACACTGACTATGTGATTAAACCCCCTCGACAGTCGTTTCTCTCACCATGCCTGTCCAACTGGGATGGGATCGCGTTGGAAATTTCCACTTGTTGGAGAAACAACCTGCGGGTTTAAAATTTGGTGTCAAGTGCCAGTGTCGCTGTGTGGACGGAATGCTTCTTTTGTGTGCGAGTCTCTGGTGTAATTTCGGGCAGGGCAGGGTGTCCCTGCAGTAGTCCTTTCTTCCTCTGGCCCTGTGCAGTTTCATTAGATACGGCTAATGAAAAGATGGCTGCTGGACAGCCCGGCCCCCAAACACTCCTCTGGCCTGTATTTAAAACCCCCGCCTCACATCTCCCACTGAACAGGTGTGCTGACTGGCCCTGCAGCGCTCCGCTAACTCTCTGACAACACGTTTCATCCTCATTTTCTTTTAAACAGGCAAACAAGCTACAGAGCAGTATTTTCACAATTTCATTTTACAACATTAGTTTTATTACGAAGCAACTTCTTCATTACCAGTAAGCCTTTTGCTTTTAATAACTTTGACACAACTCATTGTTTCCTCTCGAAATAAAGGCTCTTAAATACTCTTCATATCGACACCAAGAGGTCCAAACCATTAAAGAAGTTGTATAATTATGTCGGCAACTGCTAACAGAAAATATGACATACATGCACATTGATAGGTGGAGATTTCCTGCATTGTTTTCTAATATTGCCTTTCATGGAGTAAATATTCTATAACAAAGACAAGTCATAAAAAAAGCTACAAGACACAAATAGTTTCTGGTAGTAAAATAAGATATGGAATTATTTGTATATTATGTAGCACAATAATAATAATAGTAATAATAATAATAATAATAGTAATGTTAATATTGTTTTGTACATAAATAAATAGCAGTGTGACATGAATATCACTGTGACTATGAGTGTATGAGCACTATCATTGCTCTGCAGACAGCTTTTATGCCTGCTGTAAACACAAGTGGCAAGTGTCACATATTCTTCTCACATCCTTAGCTTTATTTACACATATGGCAGGAAATTAAAGACAGCAAGCAGAGCAAGTATCACTCAGTTCATTTAACAATCTGCACTGCTCTGAAGCTTCTGGCAAACTTGACGGTTATAAAAAAAAAAAAAAAAAAAGAAAAGAAAAAAAGAAAGCCTCCTGTAATTAGACAAAGCTGTTTATACACAACTGTTCCATCCCACTCACCCTCATTCCTATGAAACACTAATTTGCTTTTCAGCGCTATAATAGTTGATATACAGTATGGTGTCATCTAGTGAAAGCCAACTGTTTTTGCGCTGGTTAGTTACAGAAGCCAGTTTCGGCTACTGGCTGCGTTTTCCTTTCAGGTGCATATTTATCTGAGGAAAGAATTGGTGTTTGGCTGGAGAGTGGCTGGAGTTAGATCTCAGTGTTTATTTGCTAACAGACTCCCTCTGTGTTCATACGCTGACCCTTTGTCTGGCTCTCTGAGAGGCAGGTGGATTGTGCCTCGGGGTTGCGGGCTACAGTTTGAAAGCAACAACGTGAAACCGGAGATGTAACATGACCCTGAGGCAATTAGGCCCACAATGAGGACGTTTTTTTCACATTCGCCCCTTTTGTGTTGCTAAATACTATCTAAGAGCAAATAAAATGAGGAACGTTGGGTGCCTTGGCAGAGAAGCTACGGAAAATTTACAACTAAGCAGCAAATAAGCAACAGTACAAGTTTTTGTGTCTAAATGATGCCTGCTTGTTATACATTAGTGGAGGGAGTTGCTCTCACACAGGCCTCTCCTTTGAAGTCATCCTACCTAGTTGTCCTGCATTTTTTTAGGGGATTTGGGTGGGGTGCAGACAATTGTAGAATGAAAAGCTCATTGACTCCATTTTGGGGCAGTTTTAAAACGTCTGACCATTTCCTAAGTTCAGAGATAGGAGCAGGAAAGGTGCTAGGAGCCCTGGAACAGCAAGACCCCGCAGCCTCCTTCCCTCCTTCCTCCCTCCTTCCCGTCTCTCCCATTGCTATATACCCTTCCTTGAATGGAGTGTGTCTACCGGATCTGCCCAGGATGAAATGTCATATCTTAGACTGATCCTTATCTCTTAATCGCTTCCTTTGTCTCCCATGATTCCCCAGACCCTCCCTGACTTCCCTTCTTGGACATGGCCCTTTGATGTGTCAGCCATAGTCAGGGACGCTGAGGGTGGGATATTTGTGTGTGTGTGCGTGTGTTTAAAAGTGGCTGTCTGGTTCTGCTCTGAGCTAACAAGGACCTCAGAGGTTATCAAGATTTGATGGTGGAGGAAACTGCTGGAGATGGTTGGAGTTGTTGGTGCTGTGTCTCTTGTGGCTTTACAAAGTTGACCTGATGCAAAAAGATGGTGTCTGTGTCATCGCATGCTTTTGTGCATACTTTTATGTGTTTACACGCTGGAGTAATATGTAGCAGTGATGACCTCCTGTGTGTGTAATTAATGTGTGTGTGTGTGTGCATTCGCGTTCGTATGACTCCACTTGAAGTAAGATTCAGAGCCGATGACACGGCAGCCTCACAAACTTTCTCTCGGGCTACCAGCAGATGTTTGCATGATTTACAGACAGTCGAATGTGAAACAAATGTCGGCATTATCACAGTATGAAGACATAAAGTATGAAAATGATCAAAACAGGAACACAGGTCAAAAAAAAAACAAAAACACAGTTATCACAGACGAGTTTGTGCAAATTAGTCTGGAGTTCTGTAACGCATCTAAAATGGGCATGAGTTCCATGTTTGTACCCAACAATTTTACCCCCTGTTAGAGCCAACATTGACCTCTTATTATTTTATTTTGGTCCAGAGCAGAACCAAAAGCCATACTAGAATAAAAGTACAGTTACCTTACTGGAAAATGGCTCAAGTAAAAGTGAAAGTCACCTATTAGAATCTGATATCAACTCTACTCCATATTAAATGTACTTTAAACGTACTGAAAGTACAAGTATTCATGATTTTCAACGAAGTAAATGCTGACCTCATCACTACTTCAAGTTGTCAGCAACAACACATCTTTAACTTATTACTATAACTGTTTATTCAGTTATAGTTTGCAATTAAATCCATAGCACACAACCAACAACAGAACTCAGATAAGCTGGGAAGCAACAAAACTTGAAAGAACATATTCAACCAAAGTCAAGGTTTGTTCAAATATAGATAGCAGCAAGCGTCACTCTCTGAACCATTCACAAGGACAAGGAATAATATCCAAATCAATCAAAACTCATGACATGTGCCTCAGTTCATTTGGGACTAGATAGCACTGACGCCCATCGAGGCTCAGCTAATCTTGTTTTTACAGTCTACACAGTAAACCTCAGCTACAGGCCTCAACCATTATTTAAACTGTCATCTCCAACCGGATGCCTGGGTCACGAAGCTGGATTTCATTTTAGGGAGGCTACTTCAGGATTAAGAGCTCAGCAGGTACATTGCACCGCCTAACGACCAATCAAATCTCTGGGAAAATGGCCTGCCCATTCCTAGAAGAGCCCATTGTTCAGGCTGAAATAATGAGGTTTAAAATAGTCAAACAATTGATTTAAAAAAAAAAAAAAACACAAGCATAAATTTATGGGGCACACATACAGTACTTCTGATTTATTTTTGGGGGGATTTAATATTATAATCCCAGTAATGTACACCTTGAAAGAGTAATTTTTTTTTCTGATAGCATTTTGTTACTCTTTTCTTAAATGAAAGTTTTGTGGCCTTCATGTTTTCTGAATATTGTGACTGTGAAATCTGGAGCTCTTTGCGTCTTGTCGATGCTCCGATCGGTCGTACGTAGCAGACCTCGCTCCTTTATTGCGCGAATGACGTCATCCAGACGGACAGCCGCTGCGACCGATTACCGAGCGGATAGCCGGCTCCGCGAGGCTCCGTGAGGCTCCGTGAGGCTCCGTGAGGCCGGCTATCAGCACAGCGGATGTCTGGGTAAGTGGAGCCAGATAGCGAAAAGACGCCGCGGCCGTGTTAGTCCAGCTTCGTGACCTCAAGAGCCGCAAACTTACCTTTTTCCTCACGTCGGGGTCCGTCCCTTCACCTGACGTCTGCTTCCGGGTGCGCTGACATCATCTCCACGCGCACGCGGCGTTTCGCAGTTTTTTGTTTTTTTTTTCCAACATAACATAACGTAATTAACAAATGACTTTCACCTGACCTATCATCACACCGCCATGTTTTTTTTCTAGTAACGAGTAGCAAAGATGATTATGGGAAATGTAGTTAAGTAAAAGTCGTCAGAAATAAAACAACTCCAGGAAACTATGCAAGTGTACAGTGTGTTTGCCATCAGTGAGCGAGAATTACAAGGTGAGATGCAGTTCATTTAAAAATGTGAATATATCTATATCTATCTGATGAAGTTTCCATACGTAAATGCAAAAACAGAAAAAGAGCGTCTTGAAAATATTTGTTGAAAACTTGTTGTGGTTGGTTCGACAAAAATAAAGCGACCTTGAGAGATAATAATGTCATCACACCTGGTTGAACCAGGTTGTGTCCTAATATGTTTCCACGAAGGCAGCAAAGTCTTTATGACCTCATTGCCTTTTGCTAGCAGCTGTTGTTCAGTTAAGCTCTGCATGTTAATGCTCCAACTCCCTTTGCTTTCCTTGCATGTAGTATTTTCTGAAACCAATCAGCTGAGCACAGCTGAAAGTAAACAGTTTCCTGTTTACGCTGGCTCATGCGCTGTGCCTGTGAGTGGTCATGTCTGGTTGCGTTCTCAGGTTTGTTAGTACGGATGCAGATCATTTCTGATATGGAGAAAAATAGGCCATTCAACTGGGATTGTTTGAGTCCAGGTGCTTAGATATTTTGGGTTTCATTTGAGGTGACTGAGGATTGCTGCTTCAGGGTTGTCAAAAAAGGAAAGCTTTTTCTTTACTGTATCCCCCGTGGGAAGGTATGTGTGTGTGTGTGTGTGTGTGTGTGTTTTCCTGGTTGGTAAACACATATGTGACATAGCAAGAGAGGAAAATAGACCATCAGAGCCTGTTTGATGAGGCTCATATCTTCCGGCAGATCTTCAAACAGTTATGTGCAGTTATATCTAGCATGTGACTGTGTGTGAGCTGAAAATGTATGCGTGTATTCCAACACAGCTCATTGTTGTCTTGTTCGCTCATTTTCCCTGATCCAACATCCGGAATCTCTTTGGTCCCTAAAGGAATCTCGGGTTGAAGCCAGGGGTGATGGGGGCACATTGTCTGCACCCTCTGGTGGCAGGATGTAACAGCACAACCTGCCCTTTGTGTGTGTGGCCATGTGCACATAAAGAGCATTTGTGCATCTTCTTGTGAATCTGGAGATGGTACAGCAACGTGCTTGCTCAGGTGAGAGCACAATGCTGCGTGTTTGTGTGTGGAGGCCACCCAGCATCACTTGCATATCCTGACTAAGATAGGGGAGCTGGATTACAATTAGAGGTTTTTGCTTCAGCCAAGAGCAACATTGTTCATTTCAGTGAAGGAGTGGGGCCATAACTGGGTCCAGAACCACCTGGAGAGGGAGGAGGTGAGTGGAAAGAATCAAGATGAACAACAGCATTAACATCAGAGAGAAAATGTTACTAGAAGGGCAGATTCATCAATATCATCCTATTACTACTGTTTTCAAAATTTGGAGCGCCATTGTTCCAGCTGCTGGTGTATCTGTGTATTTGCACATCAAGCTGATCTGGGAAGAAAGTAAGCCAGCTCTTTCCTTCAGATTTAGGTCAAAGCGTGAATAAACTCTGACGCTTGCTCCTTTGCCAGCGATTGTCAAGAGGCTGTTTGTTGCTCTTGGCATGAACACACAAAATTGTGTACATTTAGCAGTGGATGTTGGGGCATTCAAGAGTGAGATCATTGGTTGCGGCAGCCATGGGCCCAGGGGGACAGTTGAACTGTACAAATGAATTCTGATCATATGCATCAGATATTGTTACCTGCCTCTGTGTGGAAAAGTCCTGTTCACTAAGCATTTAAACCAGAAAGTGAGCTGGTGGCGGATAAGCAAACAAACCAGGCAGCGTGTATTTGTATTATTAGTTTTTCCTAAGAATAAAAAGATTTTCGGGCTCCATGGACCCAAGCTTCTGATTGTTTTAATGATGAGATTCCATTGCCTGGATTTCTGCTGAAATGTTATACTTCTACAACAATCCCTTTTTATACACTCAATTTTTTTGTGTGTCTGTCTTAGATCATAAACCCTTATCCATGCAACACTACAACCTCAATAGTCCTCCATAGCTCCTCTTTTGTAGCATTTCGCCCCTCCAAGACATGAGGTAAAAAAAAAAACTGTGAAAGTGCTCAATTAAACATTTCAGTCAGCAATAAAATAGGAGACCAGTCAGAGTAAACAAACAGACCAGTTGCCATGGTAATAGAAATAGCCCCTGCTGAGGTGCTGTAGCCATGGTCAGAAGAAGGCATCAGAATAAGTTATATCTGAACCTCTAAAGGAATGCGTTGTAATACTTCATAGGCATGAGCTTTTTTCTTTTCTTGGGGTCTTGTATCCTGTAAAAATAGAAGGAAAAGGTTGAGGAATAGCATCCTAATGAAGACCAGGTTATCCTGGAGTATGGTCTGTTCTATTGGACACAGCAAGGGGGTTTCCAAAACACTCATGTGAATGTTCTTTAAATTTTAGAGAAGATGCACACACACTACGCACACCTGGGGTTTACACAGGCTCCTGCCACATGTTAGCCTTCAAGCTGGCTGTCCATGATATGAAAGAGAAGGTGAAGATGATGGCTGGACATTAGTTCTGAAAGGGACAGGTACACAACACGGGGACAGGATAATGACAGTATGAAGACAGACACATGACTAAGGCACTCTGTTTGACTGGTCAACACGTGGTGTGTATTTGCGTGTGTACATCTGTGTGTGAGGCTCGCGGCCACAGCCATGCCCGGAAAGGCTTGGAGCACAACCAGTCATTAGGAAGTCGGGCCGTCTGGAGTGCATTATGGGCTGGGTACTGTAACTCTTACAAGCACTAACTGCTAACAAATCAGGGATGAGTGGAAGAATGAGGCAATGAAGGGACAACAACTAAGAGAATGATTGGGGAAAATCCTCATACCTGTGTCAGATAATAGATGCAGGTAACTGCCCTGCTGCAGGTACTTCAACCGGGGTAAAACACATTTTAACAGCCGCATGTGGCAGCAAGAAAAATGGGACCAAAAGAATGTAATGGATGGAGAGTTAATAGGAGACTTGAGGAAATAATGAGGAAAGGTGGAAAAACAGCGAGGCCAATGTAAGACAGAAATCCCAAAAGAAAAGGGTGAAGTGTGCAGAAGGGGGTCATAAATGAATAGTTGGAGAGTGATGAATGTATAGACTGCTGGATACATGATAGGATGTTGATAATGAGGCAGTACTCAGGATGGACCAGTGTTGTCATGTCAGCCCCAGCTGGAGTTTTGACTTGAGCTTTCAACAGTTTGACAGGTTTTGACACTTGATGTCAAATTAATTCTTGCAAAGGTTCTGTGTAGCTTTCATCAGCTGGACAGGAAGAAAGAAGAAGAGAAGGAAATGATGCATGTGGGACCGTGCATGTAAAAGTCTGTGATATGAAGTAAAAGCATGGAAGACATGAGGAGGGAAGGCCTGAGTAGACAGTTTCATTGACATAAGCAGAAATAACTTCTGCAGGCATCTGAGCACCTCCAAAGTTGTTTTAACACAAAGCTTTGCTTAACGGTGAGGTACAGCGGGTCCCTGTGGCTGAGCTAATAAATTGTTGTGCACCTTTTAGAATTGCAAATAACAGTATTCATCAAGACAACCAGTAAATATATGCATAGTACTGACCAGCAGCACATGGTCTCAGTCAGGGTTTTCTTTTTCCACAGCTGTGGGCAGACACACCGTAATGTAGGATCATGGCGCAGACTTGACAGCCTTGTGTTAAGTCTGCCGTAGCTTGCTACATTTCTACCAAATAGCTGTTTGCTGGCACTTCTTAAATCACCGCTTGACATGTCTTCATCATAATAAGACATTGTAGTTACAGGTGCTTTTCAAAATCATCATTGAAAACCGATTTGCTGCAATATGATGATAAGACTAACTGACGGGTGATGGTTGGACTGAGGAGACAGGAGTAGTTGTGGTGTGAAATTTGCGATAACTGTTTTTTATTTTGACTAATTGGGAGCTGCAGAAAATGACATTGGGATAAGTTCATATGGTCAAATGATTATTTATTGCTTCTTATAAACACACCCAAAAGTTACAGAACAAAAATAATTGTTATTCATCTGGACTTGACACTCTTGTTAGATGGTGAATGTGAAATCCAACAGTCTCCCTGTTTTTGCTCTGTTTTGGGTGTCTACCAACGAATTTAGTGGCTCCTCATTGGCTGAATGCTCCACTATGTTCAGTTTTATCTGTCTGCACTGACATTACTAAAAAAAAAAAAAGAAGTGATTTCAATATTATAGCTGTGTAAAGATGTGAGGTTATTATATTTCTGTGGTAATATATAGCTATAATGGAAGCTATTGACAAAAAAAAAACTCACTGTGAAGTCGATTACGAGGAGGCTCAATGGGTCTGCACCACTGCAAGCCCCAAAATGATTCCATATAAGTGCATGCGTCATACTTATTCATCCAACACAAGAAGTAAACTTCCAAACACCACAGCTGGGAGGTCACAGTTCAAAACCATGACCATCCCACAAGGCAAACCTTTTCAGGTCAACATTTGGGTCCTTCATTCATTGGTCTCTGTCCACAGTTAAAATAGTGTTGCTTTTTGGGTCTGAAAAAAGGTATGAGTCATTGCTATGCATCATTCAACCACAAAAATACAAACAGATTTTGTTGCTTGGTGAGTTTGGTGAGGAGGCGGTGAGGCGATTTGCAGAGTTTCATGCCTTTGCATAAGGGTAGCCAATTGTCAAATTCAAAGAGCAGTCGTGATTTACAAACGCAATCTTTGTATTTCTGCCTTGCAGTTAAAACCTCGGAGACGATGAGAGCTGGAGGCAGCCATTTAAGACATCTTCTTTGAAATCTTAACTCTGTTTTTTGATTTAGAGGCAGAAGAAGCAAGAAATTGCCTGGCAAGCCTCTGGCCTTCATGTTACAGCAGTCAACATATTGAAACACCTGTTTTGATTTATTGTGCTTGGTTAGCTGGCAGTGGATGGATTCCAGCACCCAGCTTGTTGCACACGCTCTGCAAAGAAGACACACACATCCAAAACAAAACTCTTTCTTAGACACAGTTGCACACATTCATGTACACGCATTTGTAAGCCCTGACACGGACGTGCACACACATACACACACAGATACACACACACACACACACACACACACTACACTCTGTACTAGTTTTACAAATGACTTGGTTGAAAGATCAATCATGAAAGCAGACTTTCTGGAAGTCTGTCTTAATGCCTTTCATTTCTGAACCTCCCCCCACTGAGCACAGGTGCACTGGCACAGAGAAGAAACAAGAGAGTGAGATGGGAGGAGAGAACAGCACGGCCCAACGGGCAAAAGACGAGTGGAGGAGAGGGAACCATACATCAGGCTGCCCTCAGATCACCTTTGACACAGTCCCACCTGTCAGCATGGGCCTGAATCAAGCCTCTTTCCTCTGTTCTCAAGTGCATAAAATGCGGGGAGCTAATTCACTGCACAGCCCTTTCTGTTTTGTGCCAAAAGTTTCTCTTGCTCGCTTTCACTCTCTCTCTCTCTCTCTGGCGGTCTGCAGCCATCTGCATCAATATGAAGGACAGACTAGAGCTGAAGAGGAGCAGATAGATACGCCATCTGGCAGTTGTCTGGCCTTAGCTGTCTGTGGTGAATATGATGAATTCTATCGTCAAATAAAATGCCTGAGGTCACTACGTTTAGGAAATCCCAAAATGTGAGAAGACTTCAGTTTTTTGTTTTGTCAATGATGGAGAAAGTTCTTGTGATGTGGATTTGGATGTTGTGCCCTTTGGTATTTCATGTTACACTCGTAGCATCATATTTCCTCATTTTACCAGCTGGTATCAGCTCCACCCGTTCTGGTGGTTCATGGTTGTCGTCACGTTGACGCATGTATATTCTACCCTAATTAGATGGTTGGGGGACCCAGATGGCCACTTGCCAAGGCCAGACGGGGTTCTACCCTTTCCTGTGTGTCACAGCGTGACGTCACAGTCTGGGTGCCAGGACACCCTATCATTGACATGATCGGGCAGGGCCTGCCGTGTTTGGGGAGTGAGTGAGCAACCTCAGACTCCTGTCACAGTCCCAGTCCACCACACAGACCAGGCTCAGGAGGAAACTGCCCATGTGCCAGGGAAGCATGGGCTGTGCCACTTGAATCCTGGAATTCTTATCATGTTGACTCAAAAGCAATGCACCACATTGTGGTTTAGCCTGCAGCTGGGACAACAAAGTGATGAATGGAGTGGCGAGTGAGGAAGGGATGTGCCCACACACTCACCTCCTTCTCTCTCTCCTTTTTTCCTTTACACCCTCAATCACTTCACACACACACACACACGCACATGTGCATACACACACTGGTCTCAAAGCTGTGGAGTTCTGCAGAGCCACTCTCCAGGACCGTGGCCATAAAACAAAAGCACTTGTAACATGAAAGAATTCCTGCAATTTACAAGAGGAAGCGCCACATCTGAGAGACGAGGTTTGAATTCTCAGTGTGCTCCTCTGGGCGAAGTGTCAAAGCCGGGGTGGCTGCTGCTGCTGCTGCTGGCTGATGTTTCCCCTTTCCACTGCCACCGCCCCACAAACCGAGTCACTCTCCATCCCACCACCCACCTGTGCTCCTTTCCACGGGTGGATGTACTTCCTGTCCCCCATTATGCCGCCATGTATCAGTGACCAGTAAAACCTCAGTAAAACATGTACACCCTGGGTGCAGGCACCCACTGCGTGCTGCTCAGGGGCCTTCAAGGGCCTCACTTTGAACCTGGCAGCTCCGGGGAATATTCCCCCCTTGAAAGGTTTATTTGGTTATCTCTCCAAATGCCCTGAGGTGTAATATACTGTTAAGTAAACCTTGCTGATACAAACCAGTTGTGGCCATGCAATACTAAACAGATTGTGCACCTTCATGCAGCAAATGGTTGCTGCCTGCATCAGAGCAGCGTGCTGCACACTGTCTGCCTCCACCCTGTAACGCCATGCACAGCAGGTTTTTCTCATAATGCACAAGAATCTAAGACTGGCTTTTGCCTCAAGGCCGTATGGGGTCTGAACTTTTGCAGGTTTTGTGTCTTATTATTCTCTCAGCCTCATTGTAATTTCCATAACCAGGCTTAATATGTATTGTATAATTCCTACATTTTATAGAAATGGGGGATTTGTTAATAAAACATGTGCAAAGGTGCAACCATTCTTTGCAAAACAGAGCGTAATGAGCGTGTGATCTGTATGTGTATGTGTGCGTTTGTGTGTGTGTGTGCTTACAGTTTTCCAGAATTTGGTCTGCATTCATGTGGATAATTATAACTTTATGGAGATTTTTTCCCTCTCTTCCTTACGACCACATCTGCAGCAGAGGCAAATAGAAAAGGAAGGGTGGAGGCCAAACTCTGGTTCTTTCTTCTTTCTCTGTCTCTTTTTCTCTGCCTCCGCTCTTTCTTTCTCTCTCTTGCTCTCTCTCTCCTTCTCTCCCCCTCTTTCTTTCTGTCGCTCATCTTCCTCCCTGGCCCAGACCACCTACGTTAGAAGCCTTGGGTGGACCCAGAACCATTGCTATCAGCGCAAGTGTACTCAAACGTCCCATAATGACTTCCACTTAGAGCCAGTCCATAAACACTCTCAGATGCACAGAGACACACTCTCAAGGCTCAGGCAGGCCGGCTGCATGCTTTTCTCCTCCGCAGAGGCTGCAGTCACTTAGCTAGTTTCCTTAATTCCTTTCTTAATAGGAATCTGTTTGTTTGTTTACGCATTGGTTCAGTGCTGTTTATTTGGCTGCCTGTTTTATGAGATTTAGCAAAGCCTTTCAAGCCACCCTAGGAGCTGCGCTACCCTCGTGTGTGTGGCAACATTCGCATATTAAACTTGAAGCTTTTTACTGTAACTCGTTGTGTTTTCCGGCAGTGGTTAGAACTGTGGTGAGGCTACCTCCGTGAAGATTTGCCCATCGGAATGGTTTGTGCGATCTCCACAGCTGTAAGTCCCACGCCTGTGGATGGTGATGTCATGCGATGTTGTGGAATTATGTTTTGCGTTATGTTAAATACCATAAAACTCTTGTGCACTGCAAGGGTGGAGCTGACATGTTCCTTTAACTCACTGAATGACCTCAAGATAATTTAACTGCAGAACAACGCTGTGGTCGAATACAACTCTGACGAGGGTGTCGTGTGATTAAAACTGTCAGTTTTTTCTGTTACTTGTTTGTTTTTTTTACTAATGTCACTTTTAATCTGAACAAACATTGAACTGAAAGATGAAAAGTCAAATGAGGAGCACATTGCAACAGTTATGCAATTACTTGACCAGCACTCGATAATTCCTAAGGGTAATATAATGTTGTTCTCACTCGCTTAATGGCTGGGAATGTATTGAGACGAGTCAAATTTATGTTTAGATTCCTGTCCTGTTATGATATGATGTATAAAATATTGAAATCCTTGATCCTCATTCAAAATTATTGTGTTGTTGTAACTTTAGAGCATTGAATTTCTTGCCGCTGATGTGGCAGTTACTGAAATGCTGCTTTTCTTCTCAGTCTTGGCCAGCGGCTCTTAGTTGGATTTCATTATTTTATGAAGCAAGACAGCATTTGGACCAGCAGCACAATGAGCGTTTCGAACCTTCTTACTTTTCAGTTTTCATAGTGAACCTTAACAGGGAGGTTATGGCTTCACACAGATTTTAAGTAGCAATAAATGTGAAAAGGAAAGAGTGCTGTTAAAGATTACAAATCTTCAGCCACATCCTACTTTACTTACTGTAGTTGTGAGAATGCATCAGATATGCTCACTTTCTCTCTCATCTTGTAAGCCATCGCAAATCAGCTAAATGAATAGGAAAATGTTATACAAGTCATAATAAAACAGGGATTATCTGGTACTCTGTATTTTTTGGTGTTTACCAGAAATCCTATCAACAATGTCTGAGTCCCCCTCTCGTTGGTTGGAGTCTATTTTCCATATCGAAATCTTTTTTTTTTTTTTTTTTTTTTTAAATAGGTTCTACATTCAGTTTTTTGGACAACACGAAATGGGAGGAAACTGTAAGGCATGTTTTCCTACAGAAAATCTATTTTATTTGCCAAGTGTGTATACATCTATGAGTAGCTTGGCTTAATTTTTTCATCCCCGTTCTCAACTTACAAAACAGTTCCAAGAGCAATTTTCAGATGAAAGATGGAAAAGCATATAAACAAGGGCAGGATGAAGATAGCTAGACATAAACATTCCACTATATAAATATATATATAACAAGCAACAGTGAATTACAATATGAAATATCTACATACAAGTCCAACAGTTTGCTTGATTGTAAACAGGAGTAGAGCAGGAGTGAGGAGTTCAAATAGCACTTGAATAAATACTGATAATACAATAATATATATGTAATAGATCACTTTATATACATGAATATAAATGCAGCATGCACGTGTGTTTATGTGTGTCTCTGCACTATATATACAGTGTACCTAGATTTATATTTGACAGCTGTGATTATGATGATGATGAGGCACATGTTACGACACAAATTTAAAACTAATTCAATTTGTAAAATGTGTAATTCACAGGGACAGAAAATGCACTAATTTTGTTTTTTTTTGTGTGTGTGTGTGTCCCTCAGTGGAGTTGTCTTTTACCGCTGTCTCTTGTGAAGCGATATATCACCCTCACAGCTGTAGACATTAACATGATCATGACAGAGGAATGTCAGAAAAATCCTGTGACACCATCTGTATCACAACACCTGGAGTTTATCTACCTGCGAGATAAACACAAATACTCACACATCAGTCTGTGCAAAAACTCCTAAACACATCAAACACTCCCAGTAGTGGGAGATTATCCAGGCTATCGCCGGCCTGCTCTGACAGGATAAGAGCGATAAAGCTGCTGAAATGACATTTTTGCCAGCAGACTGTAGAGACCTTTACGTGACAACAGAGCATCTCCTGAAGGTTGGAGAAGGAGGGCAGGAGAGAAAGGAGAAGATAGAGATCCGACTTGCAGCTGCTCTGCTCCCATCTTCTATCAATGTTGACATTTCCGTGTGTTTTATATCATGTCAAAATGTGGTTTTGAAAATGTGCCACTGACATTGTGGTTTGTGAAGCTGAGCTGTGGAAAACAGATTTGAATGTTTTTTTTGGCTGTTTAGGATTTCCAAACCAAACATGAATAGACCCCGATATTCTATATAAATGACAAGCATGTGCGTGTGCTCGTGTTCACACACAAATCCAGAAATGAATCAAAGACAGTAAGATAAAAACATCCAACAGTCTCTTTCATCTGGTTTGTTTAGAATTTTTCCATCTCGTGTTTATCCCCCCAGCAAAACTATGCATCTTGTTTTGCAATCAGCTTTGCCTTTAATCTGTTTGGGATATTGTCTCTCATTCTATCAGCAGACAGGTGAGTTATCGCAGCAGCCCTGCATCCTGCCAAGCGTGGGGTTTCACAGCTCAGGGGCCACTATCTGGACTTGCACCCAACAACTATCTTCACATGTGGGCCAGAGGGCGGACATGTCCACAGCTCACAAGATCAGACACAGCACTGAGCTGTGCCATGATACGCCTCCTCTAAGGTGATGTTGCAAATGCTAGCAGATTACAGATGGACAGATTCTAGATACGAAGCATGCGATGAGGCAGGTGGGCATTACGGTGAGCTGAGGCAGCAGAGGGCAGGGAAGGAGGCAAAATGAAAATGAGATGTTTTGCTGTGAAGCAGAACTTTGTTTGTTTGTTTCAAACACCTCAGTTTTTCTCCATTACTGAGAAAAGATGCTGTTATTTAATGACCTGTTTAAAACTGCAAACCTGGCATTTAAAATGTCTGCCGAAGACCAAACACAAGCAGATAAAATCAATGACAGTTAATCAGAGTATTGAGCTTACAAGAAATGCTGAAGTGAATTTGTTCAGTTTGCTCCGTTGTTAAGAAGATTTGTACAATCTTACTGATTGTAATTCCAAACTCCATCTGCTGAGGAAGGCCCTCAGATATGCCTTTTAAACTGAAGGAAAAAACAAGCAAGAAGGCCTTGTGATGATCTTTAACCCCCCCCCCCCTTTTTTTATAGAGTGGAAATGAGTTTTCTTCAAAGGTATTGCTTCTCAGAGGAACTCTGAATCTGTTTTCATCCAACAGATGCGTCATGGATCCGGTGTATTGACCAAAACCTGTCTTCATTTAAAAAGAACTTGCTCCTGTGACGCTTGTTACTATGTTGGCTTGTAGCAGTAGTTTCCCTCTCAGGGTCATGCAAAGTTCCTCAAAAGGTGAGTCAATTACAATTGTGAGTTTGTGATTCATGTTATGGACTTATTTTTTTTTCCCAGTGAGTCACCTACAACCACTGCCTTTCCCGCAACACTAAGTAACTTTCTTGGGTAGTCTCCTTGTTTAGGTACGCACTGTTTGTGGGCAGAATAAGTCCCCTAATTGACCTCTCTTTGATGTTATTGCAGTTAAAAGTTTTGTCTGTGTTGTGTCACTCAGCAGGCAACATGAACTAATGATAATCTCTCTCCCTCTCAGGCCTCATGAGATGAAGCCACAGGCACAAAGTCACAACATTAATTGGAGTACGCCGCGGCCTGTAAATTAGTAAGCCAGGTGAGTAAGTAAATAGTCACTAAAGCCACATCCACACCAAGGTGGATAAATCTGGGAATCTCATTTTCATTGTAAAAATGATCCAAACTGGTGTTTTTAAGTTGCTATTTTTTGTTTTTGTTTTTGTTTTGTTTTTTTAAGTTCTTGACTCAGACTTAAACATCAAAACAATACTCAAATTCTCGAGTTATTTCTTCCCAATTATCTTTGGGTCATTAAAAAAAAGTATTGTACCCATTAAGGATTAGTCAGACAGGTTTTTGTAGTTAACATTTGGTCTGTAGCGTGACAATGCTGGTATGGTCTTCTGTATTTTAAACAAGCTGGGAACATTTTCACCACCATACTAACCTGAACAGCGTAGCATCTGCCAGGTTAGTGCTGTTCACCTCAACTTATCTTCCCATACAGCCATAGTTTAAAGTTCTGGGAGGTAATATAATATGATTTAAGTAGAAATTGTCATTCTTTTTTGAACCTAGACTGCCCCAAGACCATTTTTTATCATCCAGGGAACTACTCAAATAGCACAGCTCCAGAAGTGGATGCTTTAAAAAGCTCAGAAGCTCAGAAGGCACCACAGCACACCTTTGTCTACATTGGAAACAAGTATTTAAAAAAAGTCATCATCACTCAGTGAAAAAGTAAGAACATTAACGAAGTATTTACTCAGCAGAAAAAGTGACATTCTTATTCCTGCAGCTCCATCAAAGGTGCCATTAAATAACTCCAAATCCTCCACACCTATCAATCAGGCAGCTGTAAAGTTTGGGAGGATTTACTGACGATCCAGTTTAGCCTCAACAACAACGTGCAACACGCCCCTCTCCCAAAGTCCCTACCTCAGAAGCATGAATACACACCCTTCCGCTGTAAAGCGCATTTGGCTACTTAATGTTTGAGCACCTAACAGCCAGCATTCACACACAGTGTTGAAATAAGACAACTTTAGAGTTGCATCAGTGTTTTTGTAGAGGCTGGCGTCTACCTTCCAGTCTGCCTGCTGAGCACAGAGGCCACACTGACTGTACATCCAGGCATGCAGATGGTTTCAAATCACATCACTTTTGCATTTTTAACTGGTGTCCAAACTGCTATCAAGACTTCGAGCTTGTGAAACAGAGACTAGAGAGAAACTCCAGCACTTCAGCATAGACGGGCAAGATGATAGACTTTTGGAAAGGGCGACACTGACGATGTATCTTTCTCTCATTTGTTCAGCTAATTTGACCCATTTCTGGAAAAACCAAACCGCATCGGCCTCAAGTCCAATGCAACGTGGTCCAAAGTTCTGCTGACCTTGCTGCCTTTGCTTGCAGCTTTTTTAAAGTTCAAGTCCACATTTTGCATTGCTACATCTTCCTACATGTGCAGCAGGGCAAGCTTTTATTCAAGCAATCTGCATCAAGTCTTACATCTGACATGTTTTTATTTCAAAAATCCGAAAGCTGAAAGTCTTTGTGTTCTTACTGACATATTTTTCAGCTGAACAAGCAGAAAAATAGTAATGTGATCTCTCTGCTACAGAGGTGGATACACACTGTATCCACTCTGGTGGATACAGAAGAATACTCTTCTGGATCAGAAGAAATTGTGTACTGGGTGTGAAAAATGGTTAGCTAATGTGGATGGAAAAAAATTAGTTTATAATTTCAGTCAGGACAAAGCCTGAGTCATCCATATTTGTACCCTCACACACTTAACTCTGCCTCCTTTGTGCGTCTCTATCTCTGGGGTGTTGAGAGCAGAGATTTCGGTTCCATCATCACAGGCTGAGTGGCTGCAGACAGGAAGAACTGGCCCATCTGCTGAAATAGCTTTGCTGCCGGTCCCGACTATGACCTGAGTGTTTTTGAGTGCTGTTTTTGTTATTTAACATTAATAACAGACTTATTTTCAATTCTGTTTAGTTCAGTATGTGTTTTATGGACACAATAAAATAGACAATACAATAGACACACCGAGGGGGTGAACACAAAATCATGACCACCTGTACAACCTAATACATTCCTACGCAATAACCCCCTCTGTTGAGCTTACGATGTTGATGCTCTGTCTCCATCCTAACATTTGAAGCCACAATCTGCCATTGAATTGGATTATAATATATGTCAGTACATATATTGTGTACTCTGTATGTTAATAGAAAGTGGAACCACACTTCACTGAAATCTTGAAGTTAACTAAACGTCGTTCGTTAAAGGAACCGTGTTTCTTAGCAGAATGGCCTCGCTCTAATGTAACAAAAGTGTATTTCAGAGTAGCCATGCTACATACCCCAACACCACAATGGACACACATACACACTCAACACACACATACATAAACTTCAAAGGAAGCAGAAATTATAGCCTGCATACTAACTGGGGCCTGGCATACTCTCTTTGGCTCTCTCCTTGGCTTTCCTTCATCTGAAATAAATACACCCGCAAATACAAAACAGGCAAATACAAAAACCAATGAAACACATGTTTTTCTTGAAATCCAAAGCCATTGTTTTTCCTTTCATTTCTGAGGCCGAGGTTGTATTTTTAAAACTTCAGGTACGGTTGTAGCACACACGTCCTCACGAGAATGCATACTTCACGAACACGTACTTTATGCATTTTAATTTATAAGGCTAACAATGTTGCACACATAAAAATGCTCCCATTCACACATATCATTCATATCCATTAATCTTAAACTGAGATGCCCACATGTTTGTTTGTTTTTCTTCAGATTTACTGTCTGAGATGGCATGCACTGTGCCAATCCGGCCTGTTGGAGAGCAGGTAACAGCCTGTGAAAAGTTCAAAATGTTAACAGCTGCTCTCTCTCTCAGTCTCTATTCCTATCGCTCTGCTGCAAACCGTTACAATCTCGTTTCGGTTCTTAAAATTTGATGGAGCGATGGTTTCACTGTGGGTCTCAGATAGGCAGCAAATATGGGTATCATATTTCCAAGGACTGTCACAATATATGTCCCCCTGGAGGCAAAGTTAAACAAAACCATTCCAAGGATTCCTGGGCTCTGAGTATTATCTGCTGCCTGGACCACCGTCCACGATTGCAAAAGGAAGGCAACCTGCAATCTTTTAAAAATGGGGTCTGAACATCTGAGCATTTGGAGTTGCACAAAATGTTTTTGACGTGTCAAGCAAAAAACCCTTAACAACTCAGAGGACAGTATGTTTTTTAGTGCCTTGGGTTTATAAAGTACATCTGCTTTCTTTGTTTAGAGAGAAATGTTCCCTCTCATCTTTTTCTTCCGCTATAAATCAGAGACCACAATGGCACAGTGAATAAAAGTCAGGGACAGCGCTGCTCTGTTGCACATCTCACTGGCAAATGCAATGTCTGTGTTTATGCTTTCATACAGTTGTTTGTGCTGACTTCTTGTCTGTCTGTCTCTCTGTTAGCCTCAGCTATTCATCATTCAGGATGTCTTTATTTTCAAAACAATTGGCAAGTAAACACTGAGAAGGGAATGCTGTGCCCTTGTTAGTATAAATTATTAAATCCGTCCTCCTTGTTAACTGCATGTTTTAGGGAAATTGTGGTGGATATCATCAATTTAGTTTCCGCCATTCTTCCCCTCTGACTTTGAACAGTTTGCCCACTGCCTGATTGGTACTAAAACCGTGGAAAGATTGGGAAAGCCATTATTTTTGTAGTTTTTCCTCTCCCCCCTCTCTATGACACACAATACTGTTTGCCGTATAGTTTCTCTTACAACTATTTTTAATAACCGACTCTGTTCCAAACACTCTCTCTCGTTCTCTCTCTCTCACACACACATACAAAGAGCCAGCTGGATGAGGCCCACCCCGCAGCCTGATCTTGTTAGTGCTGCAGTGCAGAGTGCAGCCACACCTCAGAAGAAACACAACTAAAAGATGGGACAGAAAGAAAGCAGTACTGTGGGTTCGACCCCTCATCTTGCTCAGATTTTATTCTGGCGTGAATCGGCACTCTGCGGTCGTTTCACCGTCCTGATGCCGAACCATAGGGCTCTGAGGACTCCCGCCCACATTCATTCATTCCGACGTGTATGTGTGTAACACAAAACAAAACATGTATTGATCCGTCAACATTATACCTGCTAATGTCATGTGAGACAGTCAAACCCATGTGTACAAGTTTACAAAAAATATCTAGGTGATAAAAGATGACCACATAAGTGATGGCTGTCATGAAAGTCAACAAAATCATGGTATCCTTAAATGTCAGTTTTTCTTCAAATGTTGCCATCACATTTCACAAGTCACTCAACACACCGAAACACAAAAATATGTTTCTATTGTGCATATTTGGTCCAGTGTTTGTGTGATAGCTCTTAAATGACATGCTTCCTCAGATACAACATCACACTGCAGCTTATCACTGATATGGGTTTCTATGGCAACACTCACAGAAATAATTGCTGACGCAGCTTAACGTGTATGTGTAACAGGTGACAGGTTGTGAAAGAGTTGTCCCTTTAGCCACATTAGCTACACCTTATTTTGGGGGCAACACTCACAGCAAGTGCACTCATAGAATCGTTAATATTCCCTCAGTAGAGTAGTAGAGTGTTTTTAAAAGTGTATCAGAGGAAGTTTAAGAGGTTGACCAAGAACCTGATGGTCACTCTTGGTTAGCCTGAACAGAAGATGGGAGAAGCTTTCAGGAGGACAGCCATCTCTGCAGCACTACATCAATCTGAGCTTTAGAACAGAGTGCCCCCCCCCCCCTCCTTTCTGAGGTGGTGTGAAAGAACCTGATCTGCTGAAACTGTTTAGCCACAAACAAAAACATCCTTAGAATTGGGTGTCCAATTAAAGTGCCATCCATTTTCACACAGGATATCTGGAGCTCAGCCAGTATGACCATCAGGTTGCTCATTTTGGCCATTTCTAGGAAGAGTCCTGGTTGTTTCTTCCGTTTAAGAACAACGGAGGCCATAGTCCCTTTGGAAACTTTCAATGCAACAAACATTTTTTTTGTCTTTTCCAGATTTGAGCCTTGACACACCCCAGATACTAAAAACATCTCACAGCCTTTGGGCATTTAAAGGCTCTGCAGTATGTCACGAAAGTCGTGCATCAGAATAAATATTTGAAAATCAGCAAATTGTTTCCCAATAGATTGATGTGTAGCTGCTATATAATTATTCTCTCTGTCTCCAAGTGTAACGTATTCTCTTTAGTTCTCCATGAATGTGAAAAATTGTCCAAAGCCAAAACTTGCTGAGACGAACCAATCCTGGAATATTCCTTTTTGATACTGAAACTACAAAAAAGTACTTTTTATCATAATAAAGAACCAGTAATAGTAGGAGCTGAATCAGTAAGTGTATGGATAAGGTAAAGAAAGGGTCCACCCCTATAGGTCAGTGGTTGACTTTGCATAAATGAACAAACTATAAACCTTTGAGTAATGTGGGATTATTATAGAGCACAGTGTGATCAGTCACACAAATGCGTAGGATTCCTTCCATTTATGAGTGTTGTATGCTGGGAGAGCTTTTGAATAACATTTGTCCTTGGTGCTGCTAAATACTTACAGCAGAGTTTAGATAGAAGTGTTTGAGCAAACGTTTAGGCCAGAATCTTGTCTTATTCTCCATTAATCAACCGTGTGAGTGTGTTGTTAAACTCTTCTGGAGCAAAATTTGATCGTTCAGATTAAATTGCCTAAACTGTAAAATAGGCGATAGATAAATCGGAAGAAAAATCCTTTGTGGCAGCGCCATGTACACTGTCAGCTGTGAGACTTTATATAGACAAGTGTGAGCCTTCCAGTTAAATTCAACACAGGTGGACTTCCATCAAGGATTTCAGAAAAATGGAAGACATCTGATCTAAAGTTCAAGTGTCATAGAAGCCTGAATACTTGTCAATGTGATTCAGTTTTTCTCTGCAATACATTAGCAAAAAATGCCTGCTTCCACTTTGACATTATTAAATACTGAATGTTGGTTGATGAAAGAAAAAAAAGAGTCTGCATAACAAAACTGAATGTCTCTGAACACTTTCTGAATACACTGAACCAAACAACAAATGCGTTTTTTGGAGAGGACGGTTTCAAGGCACATGTGTAACTACAATTTACAAAAGTCTGATTTAGATTAGGCTGCACTAATGCATGCAGGTTACAGTGGAACGGAGTGGAGCAACATATTGCCTGGGAGGGGGTAGAGTGTGTTTGTGTGTGTGTGTGTGTGTGTGTGCAGGGGGGGTGGGTTGGGGCTGAGCTCACAGCTGGGAGAATGGTGTGCTAACCCTGCCAAAGCCTCAGCACATGACTCCCACCACTTGTCAAAATCACCATGTGTGCAATAATGTGATTACAGTCTGGTTACTATTATGATTTAAAACAACAGCTTGTGCAGAATGGAAGAAACGCACTGCCCTGCAAAATGTGTGTGTGTGTGTGTGGCTGTAAGGTTGGGGGGACGGGGGATCGGGGTAACAGGAGTAGGGAGGGTGTGCGCTGGATTTGTGCTCCAGCACCCTCCCTTCTTTCTCCCATCTATGCCCTGCAGTGGGATGCTGGGTGGGGGTTTCAGGGTGACTGTCTGGGTCTTGTCATGGATTTACAAGTTGGGGGAACACTTTATGTCATTTTCTCCCCCTATGTAGCCCCTTACACCAACCAAACTCTGCGCCCCCCCCTTCCCCCCCTTTCTTTCATTCCAGGTTACACAATCACTGCACTGCACACAAGGGGTTGTCATCACAGGTGCAGCCGAGATTGGCCAGGATAAAGGAACGCTTCCAGCTCAAGATGTTTTTCCCGTCTCTTTTTTTTCCTCAACCAGCTCCTTCCCTCTCCTTTCTTGTTTTCCCCTTTCTTCTCATGTCCTCCAATTCCATGTTTTACTTATATTTGTTGCCTACGCTTCACTGATGTTTCCTCCACACTGACCCACTTCCTTGAGTACATTTGTTCTTGTTTCTCTCTCAAATGAAACTCTTATTTAAAAGGGGGAAATAAGCCACTATTAGCACCACACAAGGCCTTCCTTAGCTTCAATTAACACAGGATTCTCCCCCTGCAAATGCTCCAACTAGCCAGGAACCCAGCCCAAACTTTACTCATATATGGCTCTTAACAGAGCCTGCCCTTTGGCTCACTCCTGAGGAACAGTCAGGCAGCCAGCAAAGCAGAGGTGTGAGATCACCAATTAGCCAAAATTGCAAATGTGTCTGTTTGTAATTATGCAGGAAAGTCTTTCAGCGTCTCAGCCGCAAAGAATGGTGAACCTCCTTTCTGGTGGTACAGCCTTGGCCGCAGGGCCAAATGGGAAAGTGAGAGGGAACGAGGAAGGGAGGCAGAGAGGGAGGAGTGTAAACTGTAACAAGGCAGCCCAGCATGTTAGGAGCTGGACCCGATCCACACAATGCCAGCCGGGCATGAAGGCAGCTCTAACGATTCCCTCCAAGGCATCTGGAAGTGGGAGAGAGAGAATGACTGAGGCCCACAATGCCACCCATCTCGGAGCTCAGCTAAGGAAAACAAACGCCAGCGGTCAAAGAGAGGGGATTTCCGGTTAGAGTCACCTAATACCTCCCTGGAATCTCAGTGGTTTGGAATCCAAAGTTGTGGAAGAGCTCAGGCTGGTATAAATCACACAGCAGCAATGTGATGCTACTTTTAAGTTTCATCTCTCTGCATTAAACTCTGTTGGATTAGCACCGGGCTTTATAGCCCTCTGTCTGCCGGCTTAGCTCAGATGACGGAAATAACAGAGGATTTCGCTGACAAGAACAGGGAGATCAAGTGAGTTATCCAGTTTTACAAATGAGCCAAAACCCCAAGCATATGACTTCCCTACTTTTCATTTTAATTCATACTATTCCCATGATTGAGCCTCACTGGTAACAAGTTTGGGCATTTTTCTGAAGACTCTAGGCCGGATACAGGAATTTAAAGCAGGCACTTGGCACAGTCTCTGCTCCTGAGACTGGGATGTGGTGTGAAGGAGGTCAGGTGCAGGATCTCAGCCCTCAACCCCAGTGGCAGGATGTGTTTGATGTGCATAAGATGTGAGCTGTTCAGGTGGCGTAGTCACGAGCAAAACCGCTCAGTAACCCTGGTAGCAAGGCCCCTTATCCGAGGCCTTGCCTTAATTCTTTCACCAAGTGCTCTTTCACAACAGATGTTGTTAGACAGACAAAACCCAGACTCCTAATAGAAATAGTTTCAAAAACTCCCTGTTGGCTTTTAGGAGGAGAACCAATTGTGAGGCATGTGTAAGGTCGTGTGTGCTATGGGTTTGGGTCCAATTGATTTTATGGCCTCTTTTGTGTCCTGCGATGAAACATCTGTGCACATTTGTGGACAGACTACAGTTGAGAGCACTGGGTCCATACATGTCCCCTGTGTGCTAGGTGCGGCCCAAGCTGTTTACATCTTGGACGCAGTCAGAGTGGTACACGTCCTATGAGCACTCCGGCCTCTCTAGTTTCTCTAAGCACTTTAGTCACCGTTTATGTGCTCTAGGGACCCTGAAACAGCTGGATAAGAGATGGTGTACTTTTACAAAAAGAAATGTCTGTGTACGTTGCAGGCCACCTCACTGCTGCTCATGGCTCACGTGAAGGCTTTACCCCCCCCCCCCCCCCAGTACTGCAGGATGGTGTGAATGAGCAAGGTCACCATTCACTGCTGCCTGATGGGAGTTGAGGCATCTGTCTCAGCTTTGATGGATAGTGAGCACCTGCACTACTCACGAAAAGCAGTGAGATAGAGAGATGGAGAAGAGAGGAAAATGACCATACAGCTCTCAAATTGGCAACAAGAGACCTGCTCACCTGCCGCGAGGCATGGAGCAAGAAAAAAAAAAAAAGCGTTTCAATCGCTATCATATCCACGGACGCATGCAACATACGGACACATGTTAGCTCAACCTGCTTTATTTGAGATGTTTGTCTTCCTAATGTGCGCTACCTCAGGGAGAATCTGGCTTAATGCAAGGAGACCGCAAACTCTGCACTCTGTGGTCTTAATATGGACTAAGCACTTGCTGAGCTTGGCCAGAGCTGCATCAGGATTCTGAGGGGAGCGAGCCAGCGAAAGGGAGAGAGATACAGAGCGTGCAGGATGGAGGAAGAGAGTGCATGAGACGGGGAGAGAGAGAGAGAGAGTAAGGTCGGGGATTGTTTTACAAATAGAATTCCTTTAATTAATCACCCTGTTTGAACAGCTGGCCTACTCGAGACAGGTCGTAACGGGATCCCTACATGGAAGTGCGGATTACAGATGCGGAATCGGCAGAAAAATATTAGCTGTCAAACATTGCAGCCGAGAGGTGCAAAAGAAGGCCCCTGTTTCCTGGTGGTGAGAGAGCCTACGGGCGAAGGGGGGTTGCTTAGCATGGCTCCCCGAGGGCCGAAGCTGCACAAGGCATCACAGGGGCCGGAGCGGAGGGAGGTTATACTTCAGGCCAGGGGGGCAGCCCCAAAGATCAGCAGCCTTCCCAGAGGGCCAAGCCCACTGCAGCAGTCTGGGAAGCGGGGGGGGGGGGGGGGGTTCAAATTTGGGGGTCACGCTCTGATATGCGACTGGAAACTTAGAGACCCTCACGTTAGCCTTTATGTTCAGGCTGCACATAAACAAGCGAGAGCAGCTGTCTACAGAGTACGTAGTGTCCTAGTGGTACATGTTTATTATCGATGTCCCTGTAGAAAGATTGACATCATGGTTAAGAATGTGGCTGTGAAATAGTTGGCTACCTCCGCTTTGTAAATAATCTTTTTTGTAGGCCAGGAGTATTATTGAGAAATATTTATCAGTCAAAGTTTATATAATATGAGTTACACAGGATCTGTACTTTGCTTTCGTGTCTCTAAGGTCCAGCTTCCAATTCTATTCACAGAGTAACCAGTTTTTTGGTAGTATCTTGTGTTTACAGGTGATTTTTCCATCAGAATTCATGTTGCATGTAAAAATGTGTTTTCCTGCCCAAAGCAAGCTCAGGCCTGGATTTGAAAGCTTGGTTCAGCAGAACCCTCCGGCCCCAAAATAAGCAAAGCTTGGAAGTTTAGTTTGAACATTTTGGGCTGACGAGCAGCAATGTTGAAGTTGATAAAAAGCAGGCTGTGGCTACGTACTGACAATCCCCAGACAGACACCAGAGAAGCTCTTGTTGTGGAGCTGCTAACTCAGCCACAACACAGCACCCACACTGTGACTCTCCGAAAGTCACAGCTCCACCAGACCCTCGCTCTTTCCATCAGAGGAAAGTCTAACACCCATGATTGGGCTGGTTAGCTCTGGCTGTCCACGTTCTGTCTCAGCTCGCACACTTCTGTTTTTAAATGTGTTGATAGATTGACGATTGTAGAATTTGAAGATTTACCTCGGTGGAACAGAATTAATCAGCGGTTTCTCTCATAAAGGAAATACATTTACATGATACTTTTGTATAACACGACATTTTTGTGTACTCTAAGATGCAGAGGAAAAAAAGAAGCTCATATAAAAGGCCCTTAAAGTTGCAAACCTCCAAAGCATATCCAGGCCTGTTCTTCAGTACGTCCGTTACTGCCACTTGCCTGGAAGCTGGACAGAAACGCAGCACACAGGACACGTTTATTTTTTAAAAAAGACACTATTCTCGAGGACACGGAGAAGTGTTCTACATTTCATGCTTGGCCTGGCAGTTCATTTTTACCAGTTTTCCTCCGCTGCGCCAAACATTTCACTGTGAGTTTGGCGTGTGAAGCAGGACTGCTTCAAAAACTGCGCAGAGTTCACCTTAGGATTTTTGCACTGGGACCGAACAGATTCCGCCTCACGGAAGTCACCCAATAGGACACCGGAGCTTGTTGTTATTTGCAGATTTGGGATGTTTACTTGGGTTGCCGGTGACCACATAAAGGAGCATGCACAAAGATATCCATTCTTCGTTACTAGTAACATGCCTGACCTCAATAAAAACCCACATTTGAACCATTCTGTTCATTTTTCTGTAACTATGAGCACATTCCTTATCAATATGATATGTTGAATTGAAAGGCATGTTTTTCGAGGCATTTTGAGTATTCTAGTATGTTTTTTTTTTTGTTTTTTTTTTTGTAAATATATGAACACATTAAAATACCAGTTCTGGTTTCATATGTTGGGTATCCTGTAAGAAAATAAGCCCGCACCACCTCGCTCTGTCTCTCTGTCTATCTGTCTCTCGCCCACTCTGTCTTTGTCTCAATATGTCATTCTGTCCACTCAGTCCAGGAGGAGAAAAGGGAGGACTGTTGGCTCAGGAGCTTGAATGTCAGAACACTCACTTACACTGTATTTGCATGTAGTTTAGTGAGGAAACAAATGTTCACCGACCACACACACACACATAACCACAAAGTATCACTCTTAATTTTGTAAACAGCAATATCACTCTCAAACCTTCCACCACGCCTCCACTCCCCTTTCTCCCATGGCTATGATGTAATTACCAAGGCAATTAATTAGTCATTGAGAGACTTGGAGAGGACACAGCAGCAAAATGAGATTTACCACTTCATTAGGGCTAAACCAGAATAAAATCTGCTCATATTTTATGAATTCCAATTTCAACCACAATCATTTTCAAAAACCGAGGCCAAGGCTGCCTGAAAACACAGAAAAAGAAGCGACCTGCCTGGACAGTGGTGCAAGAAAAAAAAGAAGAAACTTCTTTGAACATCTGTTGTGCTTTCCTTTGAGAGCCCCATAAAGTTTCACCTCGGAGTTTTGTGGTGATTTTCTGCGTTTCTCTCTGTATCCCTATAGAGAGGCTGCAGCTTGTTCAGTGAACCATGCTCAGTTCAAAGCACAGAGAGGAGTTTGAGGGGTGTTGAAGACGATGATGTATAGCAGACTGGACCACCAGGGTCATGGCTTTGGTGTACCCCTCCTGTGTGTGTGTGTGTGTGTGTGTGTGTATAACAGCAGAAAATCCCTTCCTATTTCAGCAGCAGTGGACTCTCAGACCGGGCTACTTTTTGTTTTAAAAAGGAACACTTTCTTTCTTTTTTTGTCATAATATAAGTGGGGAAAAACAACTGCTTTTGTAATTACAGATAAATTCAGGGGTCTGTATCTACATTGGGGGGACCTCGGCTGTCACAGCACATTTCTGCACCGCCAGGTGGTACGCAAGTGTGTGCGCACACGCAGTGCACTCATCCTGCACTTGATGTGTAACGTTGCCCAGGGGTCTGCCAGTAGTGTGTGCATTGTCAGTCTGAGGTTGGCTGGACTTTTACGTGAACATTAAGATACAGATTTAGAGTTCTCTATTCAATCTTCCAAGTAAACTGGTATGCACAGAAGTGTCTTTGTAATAGACGAAACCCTGCGTGTGTGTGTGTGTGTGTGTGTGTGTGTGTGTGTGTGAAAAGACATGTCATTTCAGAACACAAAACAGTCTTTAATAGTGTTGCGCAATGGAAGAATTGACTTTTGTAACAACCTGATCATTACTGTTATTATCCCTTAATTCTGGTGAAGCTTCTCTTACATGATGATTTTCTGAAACATTTATACTCAACAACAAGCAAAGATTAGAGGCAACAAATCCTACTACAATATTAATGACATCATTAATGACATCATTTTGTCCTGGATAAATATTCGGCAAAACTAACCGGGACCTGCTTAACAAAGCAGGGCTTAACAAACAATAGCACAAGATATCAGCACTAAATAAAACTGAAACTCCACTTCATGAGTACTATTTTCAGATTTGAAATCCGCCTCCAGAGCCACGTCAGATATTTGTCACCAGTTTTCACAGGCTGAGTAATACTCCTCATAGTAAACTAAAGCTGATGTGTAAAATTGGTGGAGTGCCTCTTTCAGGAAGCTCTACTTCAATTTGTCCAAAACAGAGATTTGGTGGTGATTTGTGTATACTCACTGTGGCCTTGCTCATTTATTTACACTGTACACCAATGGGATTGCATTAAGATTAAAGAGGTTAGAGTAATGTACTGGAAAAAACAAAAAACAGAGCGGAACAACAACACTGAAAGAGAAAAGATTAGATTCAGGATGCGAGGACTCAAAACAAAGCGGGACCAGCGGAGAGATGTTTTTTTAGATTCCAAAACCGCTTTTTGTACATTACAGCAAATAAACATCTATTTGGGGAATGTTAACCACTCTCAATTCCCAGGATGCTTTTATAAGACACAGTGTAAGACTGATGGTGTAGAGTCTGTCTGGTTGCTGTCATGTTGTTATTGACTTAGTTGCACACTATTGGAGCAGGTCCTATCTTCTCATTTGAGAAAGAGGCAGGTTGTGTATCCACATCTGTGTGCGTCCACTATGTGCTCATCACAAAGGCACTCGGATGATATGGTATGTTTTTGTTTTCATATTAGAATTACTTTAGCTAGATTAGCAACGTTTTTGTGAGTGTGTTGGCGTCCATCACTCAAAGAAACTGTATTTGTGAAGTGTATTTGTGTGTCTGTAAGCGCCCCGCTCTTCTCTTTCTTTCTCCTTTTAAGCGGTTGTTTGTGTGTGTCTGCTCTTAATGAATACAGCCACAGGATAAACAGCCGCATGCTAAAACAATTACAGCTGAGAACATATGTGATGCATAGGGCAGAAAAGAAGGAATGAAGGGAGAGAACAAGAACAGAGTGGGCAAATACAAAAAAAAAAAAAAAAATGACGACAGCGCAAAAAGGTGTGAGAAAAAGCCAAAAATTTGAGGGTCACTTCAGTGGCTCGTCCGGGAGACTTGAGGCGCTCCCACGTCCCTCTGCTCTCTCCTTTGGACGACCTTGCTCCCCTCCGTCTGCATCGGGAGAAAGGAAACGGACGAAGGATTTACTGTTGGGTCCTGACTTGTACACATTCCTGGTGTTGTTTTTCTCCCCTCGGCCCCTCGGCCATACCAAAGGCCTCTAAAACAACAGGCTGTCAGGTTGTGACAGCTGGCTTCAAACAGCTCCTACAGCAGCCCTGCACCCAGGTTCCCAGCCTTACCATGGAGCGAGTGTGTTCGTATCTGTGTGCACACGGGGTGGTTGTATGTATGTGTGTGTATGTCTGTGTGGGTCGGGGTGGGACGGCTGTGTTTGCTTGGTCTGTAAATTTGAATGTATAGCTTCTTGTGTTGATGTCTGTGTATTTATCATTCTGAGATAAGTAGGACTTCAGTCTGCCAGACTTAACATTTAAACCATTTGGGGGGTGTGTGTGTGTGTGTGTCACATCCTCACACACACACACACACACACACACACGCATAGAGCACAGGTGGCAGAGCGGCTTTGAAGCACTGCGAGCCTTCTTATAATTCCCCTGGCCATCCAGGTGTGTGTGGGCCGGCCCGTCTGTCTCAGCCAGAGAAGGCTCTTTTTGTCTTAGTTTTGTCAACCAGGAGAACGTCACTGATCCTCATGCCGCCCCCCAAAACCTCCCCCTTTGCCTCCAAAGAGTGCTTCCACACCTCCACGATACTCCCAGCCTTCAGACGTGAGAGCTGCGAGACACCAACACTGTCTGGAGAACAGGAGGGGTTTGTGGAGGAGGAGGCATGGGCGGGGATGAGAGCTGTAGGTGAGCGGGAGCAGCCCTTCTTAGCTCTAATGGGGTAATTGTTTGCACTCCACAGGTGCTCACCATCCAAATGAGGTCACAGCTCAAGTGTAGCTCTTCAGAAGTGGAGGACGGTTGGAATTTTTCCTTTTTTTGTCTGAGAAATGGCAGATTGGAAACAAAACATGAGAAATGTCGCAACTCCGATGGACGGCCAGTAATGTTGAAGCAGTGCACACCTCAGAAAAACATGCATTGATCTGATTTAAAGCCCAACGCTGAAATGTGACTTTGATTTATGTGAGGAGCAATTTCATGTGTTTACATAGGTTTCTGACTCTCTTTATTCTGCTTGTATGACTTTGTGTCATTTCAATAATGTTTTTTTTTGTTTTTTTGTTTTTTTTTGCAAAACTTCATCTAAACAGGGAAGGTTGAATTAAATCTTTAGTTCCGATGATGAATAAACACAGCACAATAAACCCCCTCTCCGCCGGTGTTATTGTTCCGTACCTTTGATGGCCTCATGCAGGTATTTTCCTTATGATATTTCCTGTGCTTTTGAATCACTCATTGTGACCATTCTTTGAGAAAAACCCTTTTTCCTTCATCCTCAGGTATTAGTCACATCTTGTCTGTTCCAGCTAAGAAGGAGAGACACAAAAAACAAAGATACAAAGGGTTAAACAAGAAAAGAGCTTTATCTAGCTCATCTATTTACATTTTTGAAGAAAAGCAGGATGCTCCATTTTCCTATTGCGTAAACCCTGTAATGGCAGATACTGAACACCATGAGATGCAGTCAGATCAGTTTTGGAGTCTCCAGTTAAAGTTCAGTTCCAGAATCTCAAACGTGTGTTTGTTAGATTTCAAGTTCACTTAACATCCATTAAATAATGTATTTCGACAATAAACAGAAAATCTGTCCTCTGTGACAGTTACTGGGAAAAGTCTTTCCAGTCGTTTCATTTAGCACAGATCCATTGATTGAATAGTTTCACTGTCTGTTAACCTCACCACCAGGTTGCCTGTACATATGTGCACACGTGCCCAGGCTTGCGTCTGACCGGAGTGTTTTGGAGTCAAGGCAACCGCTAAGCGTAAGCTGAATCAGACAAGTGGCCGTTGTGGTTGAAGAAGTTGCGCAGGAATGGCAGAGAAAGCAGCCAGTTCCATTTAAAGCTGTGACTTCCGAGATCCGCTTGCACTCGGAAAAAGAAGATGGTTGTAGGAAAAAGCTACAATTATAAAGAAATCGGTCAAGCTGCTGTATTTAACCCAATTTAAAAAGAAGAGCCAAATACAATACTATCCTGACAGCAAGGACTAACTGTGGTGCTGTTTGTTCTCTGCATGAATTTATATATAAGGATATCACTATGAGGGGCCATATTAAAGTTTACATCTCACACAAATATCTCCAGGACTTTCTGGTCATCTTGAAATTATTGCAAATAAATTATTATTATTATTATTCAATTAATTTTTTAGAAGCTTGAGCCTTGTGAACAGCAGAGTAAACTCTATCTGCTCAATCAGAACGTGATTTTGTTCAGAGTTCTGAAAGATGCATAGGGATATGTTCAAGTCCAAAAAGTCATTTAAAAATATTAAAAATATTCAAATATGTGCACTTTGAAATGCTGCTACTATTGAAATGTTTTGATGAGAGGTTTTTTTTTCCACCTTCATCCTTTTTTGTTTTTTAACTTTTACATTCTCATGAACTGAGATAGCACATGTACTCGCTGGCCCTCTTTCCACTGGGACTGTCTATAAATACACTTATTGTGCTTTCAGGTTTGTCTCTTCTTGGCCATTAAATTGTCAGTGATTTTATGGCAGTTTTATAGTTCTCCATTTTCACCAAGAAAAATCATGTAATAACTTGTCCATGAGGCGGCCAAAGACTGCGGCTCAGCGTGCCTGGAGCAGGATGAGCTTTTGTGTCTTGCTCATTGACACTTCAGCAGAGCAGTTAAAGTTAACAGAATAGAAAAAAAGCTTTCTCCAGTGATTGGATGTTAAAATGGGTTTAGAGCACTGGAGTGCTCTTGGGAAACTATTATGTGAAATTTAAAACAATCCTTCAGACTCGTCTCAGGCCCGCACAGTGCTTTAGGCTCAATGCCACAGTGTGGACTGAAGTCACAATGGGAAACATCACAGAGTCATGGCCTGTAAATGTTAGCTTTAGTTTCTTTTACATCAACAGTTTACCCATCTCTAATTGGAACATGGCCCCTCTCCCTCCTCTTTCTATCTAAACACACAGACACACACACATACGCTCTCACGTTCAGATACGCTCCCACATCCAGGCATGCACGTACGCATCGAGTGGAATTATGGGAACATCTGGAGGAGCTCATCCAATGCACAGACAAACGTTTCCTGGAGAGCACCAAAAGCACCATCAGAGCAGCTTCAAACAGCCTACCACTTCTTACACAAACACACACACTCATACGCCATGCGCACACACACACGCACACACACACACACACACACACACACACACACACACACTTCTTGGCTTCAGAAGTAAAAGGCCAGATCAGATGAGTGGAGGGAACAAAGAGTGTCTCTTTGTGCTCCTTGGTATTATGTCACCAATGTCTCATCGATACATCCTCATATACAGTATGCACCAACCTGCCCGCAGTCCCAGGCGGGCCAGGAGGAGCGTGTTGTGAGACATTTTCAGCATGTCAGGGTCAGGTCGTCTGGCACAGAGAGTGCAGAGAGAAGGGAAGACTCCTGCACTGCATGCTGATGTATGATAAACAATTATAGATGAGAAAATGTGGGCGTTTTGAGGATATACACAGCTACTGACAAACTACTGGAAGAAATGGATTTCAAAATAGCAGTGAAAAAATGGCGATACGTGATGACAACTTGACAAAGACAGAGAGAAAGCTCTGTCAAATGTGCAGGACTTCAATTACGTTACGATACAAACAAAATCACTGCTAACAATCTTGAATCCTGCCAGTTCTCTGGTCTTCATCTGATTTTCTGTGTGAGACACAGTTCATCATTATCGCCCCCTCTCACCTGAGACCTCACCTCTTGCCTTCCCTCTCGCTCCACTTCCTGACACCCCCTCCGTCCACCCACCCGGCCCTTTCACCCTTCTCTCCCCTGCCACTACCCATCCCTTCACACATTCTCTCCTCCCCTCCCTCCCCCTCCTCACCTACCTACCACCTAGTGAGCACATTTCCTTACTCCCTCCTTGCCAACAAAAGAGGGGGGGAAAGCTTTTACTCATTAGTGGATGACCCTTGGCCCTAGGCCACATTTTAAGAGGCTCTACTTGACTCCTGACATGGCCGTCAGCAATCAAAACATGTGCGTTCAGTGCATATAGACCTGGAAAATCCAGAGGGGGGCGGGCGGTGTGTATTGATGCTTGGCTCAATGTGTGTGTGACAGCAGTCTGACAGGAGACAGACAGGTTCACTAACTACTGCACAACCTCTGCGGTGGTTCCTCTGTCTCCAGGCTGGACTGGTGATGGTTTCCCGCTATGGAGATGGATCACTCTCTCTGTTTCTCTCACTTCTCATGTGGCTCGTTCGCTGGACCCCATTAGCTTTATTACCAATGTGTTTGTTTACTCGTTGGAAAAGGTGAAAGGTTTGGGCATGGCATGTCAGAGTCCGTGTGTAATGGCATTGACGCTTTTCTAATTGCTCACAGAAGTTGGATGTGGTGAGCTTGTTTAAGATCTAATGTGTTTGTGTTTCTAATTTTGCTGACACACATGCGCTGTTTATCTCACTCTTGGCCTCGCTCCCTTTACCACTTACACAGCCGCACATATTGTCTTTGAAATGAAACAAAAATAACATCTTTTTCATTTTTTTTTTATTATTGTTTTAGTTGTCAGTTGGGATTTTTTCGTTTGTTTGTTTGTTTGTTTTTGTAAATGACAGAAAGATGGCAACCGTTTCAACCTGAAAATTTGAGCCAGCCCCGGGCCCTCTCCTGTTCAGGTCAGTCTTTTAATGAGAAAGCTGACAGCATATTCCCGAAGGCAGGGTGCTGCTACTGTAGTAATAGCCCTTCATTGCTGACAGATTCATGCACACTCGGCTTTTGATGTGGCTCTCTCCTTCTGCTTCAACCACGGCTCGGCTGCTTTTGGAAAGTTTGAGCTAAGCTTTTCAAAGGACAGCAACCGAGCAATTAAGCTCCTCTTTAACCTGTTTTACTGTGTGGTAATGTGACATACCTCTGGGTGTCTCTGACACTAATATAGACATGTCTGCTCCTGACACATCTGCCATTGTTGCATTTTCAAAATAGAAAAAAAATGTAATCAATGATGTTAGAGTCGTGAAATGTTTGAAACAGGAACTCAGAAAAATAACAATCCTCTCAACCCTTGAGAGACTGTGTGTGTTTCTGTTTGGGGTGGGGGAGGGGAAGTTAAAGAAGAGGAGGGGTCTTTTTTGTCATCGTTACCGTTTATTTACCGTTTATTTAGCTGCTCATAAGCTGTGTTTCCGTCATTATATTATCATGAGATCGATGTGTCAAGGTTTCCCCAAAAAAGTTAAAACTTATTTAAAAATGTAAAAGTGGTATTTCAGAAATGCCCCCCCTCCAACCCCCCTCAAATTGAGTAACCTTTTCATACACACACTTAGCTGGTTGAGGTTGGAAGCTGGCAGTCAGGGCTGAAGGTCAGGGTCAACGTTCAGCCCTGATAAGGTAAAAGCTGGATCAGAAGGGGAGCGGGTTGTTGGTGGGACGTCCTGTTTGGGGCCAGTTCTCACCGGTCCAAAACCCAACCCCTGTATTTGGACAGGGCTTATTTTCGATGTCTAGCGCTAGATTCTGCAGTATCCAAGCACTGAGTGGCCACCAGACCCCTGCAGACCTTTGTTCCTCCTCCCTCCTCCCCCCTCCACTGCTCCTGCTGTTACTCTGAAAACATTGTGTCCCATGGCATGAGCAAACATGTTTGGCCATCTTTCCTGTGAACCTGTAGAATGGCAGGACCCCCCTCTTTGCAAAGCCCATAAGACAACCTCACCGCCTCTGAGTGTAACACAGAATTGGTGAGACAACAGACCTTGAAGTTGGCTTTCTCTGACCTTTAAAGGTATTTTAATGGCCCTATCGCCCCACGATTGAAATATTTGGTGGGGCAGGGCAATTTTATCTCTGTGAAGTGGAAAACAGCTAATCCTGCTACCCTCTAGTGTTTAAGGACATTATTGCTCACACCAAGGCTTTGAACCCCCCCACGCACACACTAACAAAGATTAATCATGGCTGAATTAGAGCCATGTTTTCACACCAAAGCTGCATTTCGGAAATGAATGTCAGAACTTAAGAGATACAACTTTTTGCCATCTGATGGAAACCACAAATGATAAAATATTCAAAATATTTTCACTAATGTCTGTTCCCGCTTGCAGTTATAGGTATTAATTAAACAGATATTAATTAAGTTTTATGAAGTCGTTCAGATCCAGATGCAGAGGAATAGATGAGGCCAGCTGCACAACTTTATTCCTATTCCTAGTCAGGAGGTCTTTTCATGAGCTTTAGTTCTCTTTCATCCACCAAATGGGTACAAAAACTGTTTGCCAGATGATTACTTTAAAAACATGGGTATTTACTTATATCCAAATTTAACTAGCTTGCAGAGAGTGAGTAGCTATTGCACACAGATTGTTTCGTTAGGGACTGCCACTTTCCCCTTTTCCCCCGTGTCACTATCGTCATATCTATGTGAACTACACGGTTTAAAAAATATGGCAGTGGCACGAGCCGGTAAGTTAAAGAGAAAGGTTAAAGAAAATGGGGAGTTATAGCATGTACAAAAAAAACAAAAAACAAAAAACAGTCGCACACATACAGATTATATTTTCCATGAAACTTTGATTTCAAACATAAGGATCGTACTTTGTGTATTTTTTTTTTTTTTACATCTACACTAATGCAGTGGAAAAAATGAAACCAAATTTGATTTCAAGGTGCTGGCTGTAGTGACGAACCAACGTGGTCAGACACGCGCATGGAGACCTCCCAGTTCCCTCAGCTCGGCTGTTTGCTTTTAGCAGCACGCAGCAGAGAGACCAGGATAGTGAAAAGCTGCTGAAAAGGTGCATTTTTCTTAAGGAAAAGTTTAAAATTAACCAGCGCAGAAAAGACAGAAGTGAGAGTAACTGACCTTTGACTCCAGATGGTTGCTCTATGTCTGTACGCACAGCGTTTTTCTGACATCTTCACTGTCACAACTTCATAAAGTAATAAAAGAAAATTAGATGTTATGTGACATCAACCCCACCACCCCCCAAAATAACAATCGTGATGGCTGTGAAGAATGAAATATCTTCTTCTATTTTCTGCTTTGTGTTTGCCTTTGTCACTCTCCCATGGATGCTGGATGGCTGTGTCGCAGCATCAAGGCTCGACGCCCCTGCCAAGGTGATGACAGCATTATTGTAGCTGGGTCCCCGTTGGGTTACGGTCCGTGTGTTAAAACATTATATAGGCCCTGACGGTCGAGACGTAACAACTCTTTTCACCTGCCCTGTTCGCCACAGTCTCTGCAGACTCCCACGGGTGTGTGAGGTCTTTGTCAAGCTTTTCATTTGTCTCCCTCACCACTGATAGTGAAATACAGTAAATATTTGAGAGAGTTATTGGCGGGATTGGATTAATTACATGCAGTCTTGAGTTTCTGCAATGCATCTTTTGTTCCCAGAGAAGTCACACAACATTAACAAGCTGTCAAGCTGTGAACTGACACGGTTTGTCTCGGTGACTTGTTGTTGGTTGCCTAACATTTTGTGTGTGCGCATGTGTGAACGAAAGTGTATTTCTGTGCCTTTCTGAAAGCACACTTTTAAGATTGCGCATGATCAAATGTGTGAATTTTCATGTTCCAGAAATATCGGAAAACTGATTATGTATAAGATGTATAAAAGAGATGGTTACAGGTAAACAGCACAAGAGAAAGAGAAGAGGGAGTAATGAAGCTTGACTAAACCAAACACTTATACATAAATTGACATGTGCAATTAGGGAGATGTACACAGTCCCCCTGGTCTGTTTAATATCTGGAATAGTTTCCTAACAGCTTCAAGATGCCCTGTTTTGGCTCTGGTTTCCAATCTAAATTGGGTTTGACCTTGTTGAATAATGGTGCTGGTGAGGTTCTCTCTGGTCTCTTTGGCTGAAGTCCAACTCCAAACCATACAGGTTCGGCCTCACTGGAATCTGATGAATTGCGACCTGAACTTGAATTCCTCGCACTGGATTTTGCAAAAAGGGATTGAACGCTCTTTTGGTTTTGGTTTCCTGTTTATATGGTGTATAAAGGTGGAGGGGGGGGGCATTCAAAATGGAGGAGCTAAGGGTTTAGCTGGCGTATTAAACCTGGAAACTGTACTAACGAAATGACTTGGTCAAGTTTTACTATTTTCTCCAATACATTCGTTGCCCAGAGTTTTCTCCCTGCTTTTGTTTCTGCCCATTTGCCCACTAACAGTAAGCCAATGCAAACAGCGTCCATTCTTTATTAGTGGCTTTTACACGCAGAGGATTGGCAGACCAGAAATCTGGACCGGCATCCAATGGGTTAAAGACAGCTGCCAACATCTGTAGCTGTGGTTAAGTTTTAATTGTGAGGCCCAGCAAGTAAGCAAGCAGCATGGTGTAGAGGGGGCTGGCAGGCCACATATTTCAGCCCAGCGTTCACAGAGCAGCTTTCCGGCCAGCCATGTGGACTCAATGATGGCGTCCAAGGGTGTGCTGTGCTCCTATGAAATATTAAATCTGCTTGGCCCCCAAGTGCAGACAGACCACCTGCAAGCAAGCGTGGCGTGCGGCGAGCCCGGAGATCAGATGTTCCTCAGAACACACATGCACAAACACACATGTATGCATGGGGGGAAAAAAATGGAATCGCTAATGTCCCCACACAGGATAAACTTGTAGGTCTGGACTTGCTTACACTAATGGACATAAACACATACAACAAAACACACTATGAACATGGAAACACTCAAACTGATGTGGGAGGGGAGAGCTCTGGAAAAATGTATTTCCTGCTTCTTCTGTAGGGCATTTTTACGGATTCCAGATTGACCTTCGTTGAAGATTTTTAGGTGCGATGCTTCTCCGGTGGGTTTCTGTTGAAATGGAAAAGTTATAGTCACCTTTGCAGCTCCAATGAACGCATTACAGTCCTTCTTGAAACAATCAGCAAATGTCGAGAACCAGAATGTTGAGGAGGAAGAACAGTAGAAAGAAAAAAAGCGCACAGATGAAAAAGCCACTACTTCCAACTGTCAGAGCTCAACAAGAAACTTAAGCCGTCTTCGAAAATGAAGCCAAGAGGACAACGGGTGCTTGTCGACTGCCGTCCCCTTCAGGGCCTCGTTCATTTACACGTTGTGCAGTCGATCCTCAGCCTCCCCTCTGCTCCCCCGAGGCACCCCTGCCTGCCCAGATGTGCAGCTGTTTATCTGAAGCAGCGGCAAAAGCAGCTGGCCTGCACATCTGCACAGTGAACAGAGGGGGTCGTCTTTTTCTGGGCAGAGGCTGCTTACCCAGGTAATCTGTTTTAGAACCGGTTCAGGATTTTTTAGTCAGTGCCAAATGACACAGTTTGTGATGTTATGGGAAGTTTAAGACTAACAAAGACGACATGAAGAGAAAATGTAAGCCACAATCCAGGTCAGATATTATACTTTCAGCATCACTTAATGGACTAAGGCATGTGCAGCCTTTAGATATTATCAAGAAAATGAAGAGATCCGTGCATCGTGTCCAAGCAGAGAGATAAACTGATCCCACTTACATTATATATACACAATTCCAAACAACTACACACAGACTTTATTACAGTTATATAATCATTTTATTGATAATTTCAATTTTACTCTGTTCTTGTCTTTCTAAATGTCAATCTAGCCTTCTAAACTGCCGCCTCATGGACAAATCTAAGCCAGTAGTGACATCCTGTGGTCATTTTTTGTCAGCGACTCTTTCAGGTTTTTTTTTTTTTTTTTTTTCATCAGAGTAAGTTTCTGCAGCACATATTGTAGGCTAGCAGCAGCAGTCCATTCAATGCTGACAGGAGCTCATGACATCCGACGGTCACAAAACACCAGTCAGTAACAAAAACAAACAAGTATGTCTTCTGTTGATTCCAGTCATAGTTTATTCAGCATTCGGAATCTGAGCTAGACCACCAGAGACATATGGATGGATGGATGAATGGGAAGGGTGGGCCTTCCACTAGTACAAGTAAAAGTAAAAGATATCTTGTACATATGAGTATTTATCAGTGGCTGATCCACGGGCACCTTGTGTTTGTGCAGTGCGGTGCTCTCTCTATGTATGCCATCTCGCCCAAAAGCTTTTTTAAAATATGTATCTACTAGATTGATAGAAGCTACTTTGCTAAGTGTTGTCTGTGTCACCACAAAGACATTTGGAGGCGTTAAGGAATGAAAGAAAAATGTCAATGCTGTGTACACTTCCCATTGTTATGAATGAAACAATAAGCACTCATCCTCACAAGGTGGCAGTGCAGGCCTACTATCACGTCACCATTTACCTTCACTGCTGCAAAGTGAACAAGGCATCTGCTTTCTCTGAGCCAAACAGCAGGGAAAGAGGCAAGTGAGCACTTTATAAGGCATGAAGGTCAGCTGTGTGCCAGCAGTCCTGAGCAAACACGTCGCAGAAATACTTACTTTATTTCGAGGGTCATCTATGATCCAGTTTTCCTGACAGTGTGTAATGTATATACACACGCGCACACACACACACACACACACACACACACACATATACATATATATGCTGTGCATGATTCGAGCATGCTTTGTGTATATGTATACAAGTAAACCGCAGCAGGAGGCCCCTTCTTCATTCCTGAAACATCCAGACATTGACTTGCCCTTGGAATATATTTGTGAATGGAGAGCAGAGGCGCTCTGTCTCCTCCCCCCCCCCCCCCTCCCTTTTCCTCATTTGGATAAATGTCACGGCGAATCAGTTTTGTTTTGTTTTGGGGGTTGGTGGTGGTGGTGGGTTTTTTTTTTTTTTTTTTTTTTTTTTGTTTGTTTGTTTTTTTGCTTCTTTTTTTTGTTGTTGTTTGTTTGTTCGTGTTGTCATTCAAGAGAAGGTAAGACTGTCATTTTGTTGCCTTGGAGACTACAAATCAATAGCATCATGCAGTATTTTCTTGTCTCTTCCCAATGAAAGGGTTCGGTGGCTGCTGTCGTCATCAGGGCTGGAGGGGGGACGGGGAGGGGGGGGGGGTCACCTGAGCTCTGATTGGCTCCTGCCGGTAACGAGCTGCCATTGAGGATTTCTGGCCCGTTCAGGGAGGGGGCGTGTCCCCTGCTGAACTGCGCACGCCTCCCGCATAAATACTCAGTGCGAACGAAGCGCTCATCACAAAGACGCACCAATTTAAAGAGCTGCGTTTTTCCTCTGCCGGCGTCGGGCTTACTTTCGTTTTGTATCCCAGCTCCGCGCTGCAGGGTTGGGCTTTCAGAGAAATAAAATAAAAAATAAAAAAAAAAAACGGAAAGAAAAAGCCAGAGAGCAGTCAGCGGCTGTATTTAGATTCCCCTAACCAGCAGAATTGGCAGCAGGTGTGAATTCATGTCTGTATTTTCCCAGCAGATCTACTGGTGAGTACTACATCTTCCACCTGCTCACATGCCTTCTTTTATGTTTTATTTATTTATTTCGCTTGGTTTAAAAAAAAAAAGAAGTATCAAATAGCAGATGTGTTGGATCTCCATTGGACAGGTAAGAACAAAGTATACTGTGTGTGTGTGTGTGTGTGTGTGTGTGTGTGGTGATTTCCCTCCAAGCAAGCAACATACACTTTTTTGATGCACCCACTCATGTTTCCTTTCATTTTTTTTTTTTTTTGTATGGGGTGTTGCCCCAGAAATTGGAAAATGTCAAAGCATAGAGTTTTTTTCCCCTTAAGGGTTTTAGCAATATCGTTGTCAGGATATGGCTCTTCATGTCTGCCAGATTACAGTCACAGTGGTCACACAGCTTTATTTGGAGCCTCTTTCTCTTTGGTTATGAAATGTGCTTTTTTCCCCTTTTTTTTGGATTCTTTTCAGTTTAAACATGAAGCTCAGCTGTGTCCTGAAGCTTTTGCAGGGAGTGAAATGCTGCTCCATTGGTCTGTAGTGCTGCAGGTGCTGTGCAGCTGGAGAAGGATGGATGGATGCACTCTGCTCTTATCAAATTCAGTTGTCATTTTATTAAATCCATGTACTTGACATGGGAGTAGTGAGGGCCCCTTTTGTTTATTTGAGGCTCTGTGAAAACTTTTTCTGCCAAATGTTTATCTATCTGTAGAGAGGATATGCAAGGTGTTTTCTTTTGTTTGGTTTTTTTTTTTTTTTTTTGAAGGCTTCTTTGCGAACAGTGTTCAAACCTCAGTAGCCTTCAACCTGTATCTGCCAGGAAGTTCAGAATCCGCCTCTTTACAGTAACCACACTCAGCATTCTGCTCTGTTCTTTGTCACACTGCACACAATGCTTCACTTCTGTAATGCTACTTCTATAAGAAATCCGAAAATAGGGTGTCACCTTTCCTCAGTGATGCCTTCTTATTTCTAAGGTACGATTAGAGACATTCTGGGCTTCGTTTGATTGGAAGCTACATGCTGTAAGTTTCACTGAAACCTTCCACTGTCTGTGCTGCGGCTTTCTATCTGTGTGAACAGGAAGACTCATCTCACAACAGTTTGAACTTGTCCAACATGGCAGGAAATCTTCCATGTGTACTCGTCACATGTCTTTATACAACTTGCAAGTTGTCAGTCCTGATTACCTTTCTAAAGCACTGGTGTCATCACTGATCCATGATATCTTTTCAGTGGCACTCAGGATAGCGGACTCTGGATACAACCTCTTCATTGCAACCCCACTCTGTAGCCCCCCCCCCCCCCCCCCCCAAAAAAAAAAACAAAAAAACAACCCACCACCTACATACCTGTTGAGCTGTGTGACTCGCCTGGTGGAAATCTCAGTGCTGGCACAGAACATCAGCAGCTTTGCTCTGTCACCACACAAGTTGAGATTTATGATGGTGGTGGTGGAGGTAGCAACAGCAGGGTGGCAGCCATGAAACGACGTTGATAACGCGCAGTGCAGATTCCTTTCCCGTGCAGTGAGACTGTTGGTTCTGGGAGTCCTGTCTGCATCAATACAGCACCGACATCCAAGGAGATGGCATGGCCTTAATCTTAATCTTTGGAGACGGGTGGATGACCCTTGTCAGTCTGACATGATGAGGCTTTTGGCCTTTCTAACAAAGATTTTTTTTTTTTTTGGTCTAAGGTAAGGCTGGTGTGGCGGATGGCTTTACAACGCGTCACTGCTACAGCAGAAAATCATTAGGAACATGCTCAATATATATAATGAGGTCAGAAAAGTGTTAAAGGAAACGCTGGAGGAGACTGATGACAGCATGCATATCGCTCCACCGGTCACAGGATCAGTGCATCTGTCTGAAACTCCAGTGGTTTAAAAAGAAAACGACTTTGTGTTATGCTGTCATTTTGGAACAGCACAAATGAATTTTGAGGATCATTTATGCATTGATCACATTTGAAAAATATTGACTGCCAGAACTAATTTTCTCAAATGTGAGAAAATTGTTGTTGAAATTGTACTCATCAGCCCAATATGACACTTAGAGATTGCTTGTACACAAATAGTCCAGAACTCCTATATTTTTATTTATTTATTTATTTATTTTTGGCTATTGTAAGAAATGTTTACATTTCAAGCTGATACCAGTGACTTGAAACTTTTTTTTTTTTTTTTTTTTTAAACCGGCTTAAACAAAGTTTTAGCTCTAGGCTGCAATAATCTTTCCGGTTGGATGAATGGTACATTGTGGTGTCTTGTGCCATTACCTGTTATCCATCTGTGCCTTGGCTGGATGTGGCATTACAAAGCTGGCAGCACCAAGTATGCTTTCTGTTGACTGGGTCAAGAGGTAAAGAGGCTTACTGCCATCTGCCACGCCAGCCTCACGCATTAATCAAGAGCCATTTGTCTTAAGATGCGTCCTGTCACTAACCCAGATAATCAAGCAATGGGGCAGCTACATAATCACATTCACAGATGATGGTGAAATATGTGCCTCTTACCACACTAGTTAACTACCTGGGCTCATTGTGGTGGGCTACTTGCAGAGCGCTTTAACAGGACATCTCTAAAAATGATTCCACTGAGAGGAGGACATGTTGTTCCGAACAGCCTGACACTTGAAACAGTAATAGAAGGCCACAGTCTGTATATTTGTTTCCTCCCTCCCAGGTCAACTTGTTACTTGCGCACCCCCACTTCCTCCTCATTGTGCCCCCTTTATGTTTTATTAGGCCGACGTTCTGTTATTCTTAGCCGAGCAGGATGTTTATACGATCCCTGAACAGAAATATGACTGGCAAGACCCGAGTGTTTATCTTTCTTTCGCTTCCCTCCCGCTCTCCTCCTTAGCTCAGGTCTTCACTGTCACTGTTCATCCCTTCATCCCTTCCTCTGTTGCTTTAGGCATGCCTGCTTCACCCTCCTCTTTATCCAACTCAAGGATGAAATAAGTTCAAGAGCCGCTCTGGCTCTTTTATTTATTTATTTTTTTTTTTTTTTAATTCCCCCAGACCCTCATGTTAAATCTTGTGTATCTTTCTGGCCTCCTATTTTTGGATATCCCGCTATTGTTTTGGCCAAGTGTGCCGTCTGGTCTGAATGGTGCAGTAAAGGTTGCTTCATGGTGATTGAGCCAAAAGCATTATGACACCCTGTTGTGAAGTCAATGTTTCTTCCTGAAAGCTGCAAGGGATGGAAAAGCTGATAAATTACCTTTTCTCCCCCCCCTCCCCCCAGGGGTGAATGATCTCCTAGAACTGAGTGACACATGCTACTCAATTTTCCCCCAAAGGATGGAAATTCTGCTTGTGTACATAAAGGCTCTTCGTTTTTTTTTTTTTTTTTAATATAAAAAATTGTTTAACTCAAACTCCAAAACTTGAGTGTCAAAGTTCACTCATACACCATGGAGGTCTAAGAATGATTCTGTGAGGCTCATCGGGAATCCTCATTCCAGGAGTTCAAGTTGTGAGCCATAATCCACAAAAGTAACAAACAGGATGATGTTTAAAGTTAAAGTGTAGTGTGAATGCTGCTAAAGCCCCAAAGTCAGCAAACTGAAGCACAGTGACATCAGTGTAACCATCCAAGTCTGCTGAAGAAAAACCCCCTCAGTGCTCTGAACTAACAGACTGAATATATTTTTACTGAATGACAATTTGATTTTTTTCAAGTTTTATTTGGCAGAATTTCCATCTATACTTTTTTTTTTTTTTTAAATCAAACAAAACATTTTAGATTTACTGTAAAGTAACTGGTGTTTCGATAAATGGATGATTAGACTGCTTAAAGTCATGAGTCATAAATGGAAGCAGTAAGTCAGAGCTGTGTTTTTATTTAGGAATCCCACAGAATGTTTTGTGTTGTACTTGGCGGATGACGTGAGAGCTGTAGGATTTAAATGTTTATTTTTAAAGACACTTCTGTTTTGTGTAACGTCAAAGGGAAATAATTGAGTGCTTTCATTTTTCTACTGTTGGGATTTAACAGGTTTTGAAGTAAATCTGCCAGACTGGAAAATGGTCAAATTCAGCTTAACACTGAGCAGTATCATCACTTCTTTTTTCAAAACTATGTTTTAATTACTGTTACTATTGCACCTCGTTGCGAGTCTGTTACATGGAAAACTTCTTTATTTGAAGCTCAAGTTGTACCTCATCCCCACCCAGAAGAACAAAGTCCATTGACTCAGATAATGTGTGGATGTGAGTGAACAACTTACTGTGGTCTTTTTTTTTTTTTTTTTTTTTTTTTTTCTTTCCCCGTTGTCCTCCATAGTTAGTGACCACACAAACCACAAGCCTTTGGCCACTGACCGCAAAGCACCGGGCTTTAAATAGAGAGCGTGAGAAGGCTGCTCAACATCTTGTCTCAAGACAGCATCTATGTCAGTCCTGGGACCTGCTTCAAGTCATTTAAAAAATCCTTACTTTAAAGTTGGCTAGTGAATGTACTGAACATGGAAAAACAAGTGATTGTTACTTTTATCTAAAATGGAAAGTTTGGCTGAGCCTTTATGGAACTGAGTGCTTCGACTCAAATACCACAGCACGCCCTCCCAGCACGCTTTCATAATGACTGTTCTCTGGTCGCTAGTGCAAAAGACACATCATCCTGCTTTTAGAGGTGGCCATTTTTTATGAAAGCCACATGATGAGCTGTGCAGCTTTGCAAATGCACCAGCGTAGCAGAGCATGGACTGCAAGCTTGTGGTTGCATAGTGGTCAACATATGCTGATATGACTAAAATGGCACACATCCAGGAAGGTAAACAACAATGAGTTTTGTCCTAACACTTCTATTTTTTTATTTTTTGTGCTCATTTGTCCTCCCCTATTCATTTGGACTATTTAATTCGCTGCAAAGCAGATGGGGACCACATTTGTTTCTCACAGCGCACATGTGCAGCAGACAGTCATTATCTAAATGCATGGCTTCTTCTCGTCTCCTGCAGCCCACTGTTTGTGCCCAGCCGAGATATGACTGAGGTGATGATCAACAGCACCCCCATGGAGGACATGAGGCTCAGCCCGAGCAAGGACAGACTCTCCTTCCAGGTACGACACACATGCCATTTCATGCATGAGACAAACACTGCTTCTGTCCCTGCTCCCTACCCAGGTATTTGCATGCGTCATGGCCATTTTATACCTGTCTCACTTAAGTCATCGTGAATTGGAATGTCAGCAGCTGCGTTTTGGGATGAGAGGGTGGAAAATCATACTCTACAGAAACAATTTGTCTAAAAAGAAAAAAAATAATAAATATTTAACTATGTTTAACTATGTTTGCAATGCAGTTACACTTTGAGTATGTTGTCAGCATAAAGCACCCATCTGCAACTGCATAAAGAATGCAGAAAGTTACAATTGACTTCCCCCCATAGACCGACCTTAACCCTTCTTTTTTTTTTTTTTTTTTCCCCCTATTGTGTAAAATGTTGCTATTCATAGTTGGTCATAACTTTCAAGATACACAGGAAATGTATGTCGTGCAAATTGTGTACATCTGCAGGCTTTATTTTTGTGCCACGGCACAGATGATTAGAGAGATGAGAGAAGCAGCTATCAGGTGGTCTTGACAAGTTGCTCCCTGCAGCTTTGTTTCACTGTCAGCTCAATAGGGCCATCCTGGAAACAAAACTCCTTAAACACACAGCGCCCTGCTTGTCATCATCTCTCACAGTAAAACGGGCTAGAGTCAGAAACATTTGATTTGGCCAGAGTTGGTCATTGATGCCAAATTACTTTGAAAGACACATTTAAAAACGCTTACGCATGCCATGTTGAATGTGACTGTTGGATGAGGAAAAGGCTGGCTTCCTCTCCCCCACAGATCACACCCCAGCTGTGAGTGTCTGAAAGGATGAGAGAAAAGGATAAAGGGGGGGGGTGAGGAAGGTGCCAATGTACCAGTTCTCATTCTTTGTCCTCGCTTTATTGCCTCACCTCAGCTATTTGCCCAAGGCCCAAGCTACTCCTCATAAAATGTTGTTATATCAGTCACTCTGTTATGGCTGCTGGGACTTGGGCATTAATTGTGACCATTAAATTTCAGCTGCACCTGTAACTGTTATTGAAACAAGTCTTCACTAGTGGGGAAAAATAAGTAAATAAACACTTATTGAATAATCATATCAAACAGCAATATTATTATTCAGACATCATATGCAGCTCTTCCTAATCCAGTCATGCACCCAAGAAGATCTTAAAATAGTCAGTATTGTGCCTGGCTGACATGTCGTTGCTTCATGCCACTGGAAGTGAAACAAGATATGACATGTTAGTTGAGGGTCCAAGGGCAAGGTCACTTGCTGCCCAACTCCCCCTGGTGCTGATGCACACTGATGTGGGCCAGGAAAATGCATGATGCATGAAAAGGCATGCTCAAACATTACTTCCCTTGGTGTGTTTCAATATGCAGCTGTTATCATGGACTCTAGACTCATTATTAGAAATTCTCACATTCACTCAACATATTTAGAACTTTGTGTCTTTCTCCTCTCTTCTCGTCTGTCTCTTATGGAATTTATGGAGACTTGGACACAGCTGGATCTCCTCGGTCTCTTGTCTCAGCCTCTCTCCTGCTTCATCTAATGCTTTCTTTCCACTCGGCTCTTTGCCCAGAACCCCCGCCCCCACCCCTCCCTGCCCAAAAGAAGTCTGACTGAAATATGCAGGTCTAAAAATATTCATCCACTTTATCCAAACAACAGCAAAAAATGCGTCTCTTGGACCAGGAGTGGCAGGCTTTTTCCCCTGGGCCTTTTTCTCCAGTTCCTGAGAACAGACAAAGTCAGAGGTTGATGGCCAGTCTTGCCATGATAGGGAATGCATGTAATCTCTCTTGTCAGAACGTCTCTTGTGACCTTCAGTTTGGATTTATGAGAATGGCCTGCTGTGTTCATAAGCAGACATATTGGTCTGGATTTGCGGATAAACTTGAACAAAATGTATTTATTTACTTTCTGACTCTTAAACAGGAATATAACGCATCCAACACTTAATGCTTCCTGCAATAGGGATGGTTGTTCTATATATAAATGTATCATTCCCCAGTAAACCTTTCACCTTGTTGTTTGCGCCTTACTTTTATTATAAATGCAGTGACTGTAATGTCTAAAGTGATTTGCTCCTGGATGAGATTCATAAGTGGCTGCAAGCTGCTTGGCACAATGTCTGCCGGAGTGTTTAATTCAAACATGATGCAGCATTGACCGCAAGTCTTGCAAAACATGTCTCATCTACCCATACGCAGCCGCCGATGGCGCTCTTCTGCTTGCAGTTCATTTTTGTGTGAACACCTTTTTGTATGCAGGAAAGGTAGCTTAACTGCAAAGGGAGTATGGGCCGGGCAAGTGCAGGTATGCCACTGAGATTTTAAGCAACCAAAACCCATGACAGATGTTTAGTCTGCAAATGATTTCCTTCACAGTTGTTTAGCCTTATGGTGCCTGCAACACTTCTGCATCTTCTGGTGTCCCAGATCCTACCCCACACTTAGCAATGATCACAAGTATGCTCACAAATAATTTCTAGCATTGCAACTGTGGCCAGCTTTCTATTAACTTCTGAGGTTGATGAAAGATTGTTGACCAGCGTTTCACTCTCGTCTCTCCCAAAGATATTCCCGGACCCCTCGGACTTTGACCGTTGCTGTAAGCTCAAAGATCGACTGCCTTCCATTGTGGTTGAGCCGACAGAGGGGGAAGTTGAAAGTGGAGAACTTCGCTGGCCTCCAGAGGAGTTTTTGGTCAGTGAAGAGGATGACGACGACGAAGAGGATGAGGAGCACAATAATGGCAGCATCCAAAATGGACAGCCCATGCAGAATTCTCAGCACTAGAGGCTATGTTGTAGCACGCATATACTCTTGTCCCATCTCTTTAGTCTACTTTCCCTTTCACACACTGGTTGCACTTCACTTCAGCACTCCGAAGTCTCGGCCGGCTGATACACACGCAGTGTCTCATAATGCCATCTCGTTTCCCTTGACACCAAAACATCATTCCCACAAGAGAAGCAATACACGTGTGCACTCACATTCTTAACCATTTATCCTCCTGGACATCACATCCACCAAAATGGACTTGGAGAAGACCCGACACGCACACCTCTAACTTACACCCATTTCCCACCATGTGTGTGTCACTGCCCAGATTGGATGTCCCATTGAATGGCGGCTCACACATGGGTTTGGACAGGTCTCACACTGCAGGGTGTGGTGACCGCTTTGTACTTTTCTCTGAAATGGTTGGTGTCATGACCCCAGAGGCTTTACACTCGCATACAGAACTATTGTGGTACCTGTGGGGATTTACAGCACTGTCCACAGTTGTTTCAGTTCCTGGATCGATATGTTAATTATTGTGATTGCCACTGCTGTCCATAGATTTGTCTGTCTGTGAGAAGTGAATGTCTTGCGATTTTATTTTTTTCCTCTTGTTGTTACTATTATTTTGGCACAGGATCTGTCTAAATTATATTTTTGTGACCAATGTGTCAGCATTTACAATAGTCACCAAGGACTCACTGAGCAGCAAAAAGAAAGTGAAGGGTGGGGGGGCCACGGTAAATACAGTCCTGCTAAGATTATCTCCTCACATTGGCCTAACAAAACAAGAAGGCCGTTGTTAATGGACAAAAGGGAATTGTAAACTTGTAAAAGCATTTAATAAAACAATGTACAGCCCCAAAGAAGGATATGTAAATACTCTAACTTTTTTTTTTTTTTTTTTTTTGAAAGAGATGGAGAATCGCTCTGAGCTGTACACACCTGAACTGAAAACTTTCCTGGTTGTATTGCCTTTTCTTTTTTTTCTTTTTTTTTAATAAAAAGCCATACTTTTTTTTTTTTTTTTTTTTTTTTTTTTTTTTTTCCGTTCAGGTCATGGGGAACTCACTGTTGGACAAATCATAAATTAGGATACAGGCTATGTCTGAGATCATATTGCACTTGTCATTCCACTCACATCATTAGTCCTTAGTTTCGAATTTCAGATTTTTTTTTTTTTTCTCCATTTTGGTTTTTGGGGGTTGCTATTTCAAATTGCAATTAAAGAAGAAAAAAAGTCTTGTCGATGTGTGGAAAAGATTTCACTCTGTACAAAATCTCAAATACTGTTGTATGAGCATGATTGATGTATTGACTCTGTTCTTGTTGTGATTTCTCATTTGAGTGGCATTAGGGCTCTGTACAGAACATCTTTCCTTTTACCCACTGGTCCCACATGTTTTCGTAAAGCTCAGGGAGATTAGCCGCCATATTTTATTTTTTTTGTATTTAGACCACTTTTCTTTGATAATTGCAATGGCTGTAAATAAACATTTGAATTTGCTATCAAGCAGTAAGCTGTGAGAATAATTGACTGAAGTTTTTTTGTTTTTTGTGTTTTTTTTGTTTTGTTTTTTTGGAGGGTGGGGGGGTGTAAATAAGTCTTAGTGGGGTACTCCCCCAGTACATTGAAATCAGTGTTTCCAAGGGACTCTTACTTTTGTATAGTTGTACACCCCCACCCCTGACACATGTTTTCCCCACTCTTTTCACCTGTAGTGGTTAAACAAAAAGCAGTATTGCTTCCTGCACAGCACTCTCTGCACACAAAATCTCTCTACGAAAACAGCTGCATGTATCAAATACGCATATATAGATATTTATATATAGAAGCGAGAGTAGGCCACATGCTACTTCCTGTCTTCATCTCACACAGCACAGTCTCACTCTTCATTACAACAAATCTTATTCCTTAACACAGAGCAGCTTTAATTTTGAAGTTCTTATAGCAAGTCATTTTTAAAATATCAAATGCCATTCAGAAATATGAGAACATGGGTTTGAACCACCATTGGAGCCTGCACAATTACAGAAGTATTAAAGATAGTAAAGGGTATAAAAGGCAATGAAAGTAACTCTTTACACTCTGCCCATAAACACCCACCACAATGATGCAAGACTAATAAAATGTGGTTGAGTGGAAAAGCTCTAATGGGGAACTAGGAGATTTTATAGGAATAAGCAGAAAGCTTTCTGATCACTGTTGCAATGGAAGCCTCTCAGGTGATTTGCTGCTTTGTTCTATATTAGTGACCCACTAGGTCAAGTTTGATTGCCAAGTACTGGGAATAGTCTATCAAAGTTGCTGTGGTAGGGACTTTAAGGGCCAAGGGCCCCATAAATTGGCCAAGGTGGTACTCGCAGGGCCTTACGGTCGCTTCCTGGAAGGAGAACAATGAACTGACATTCTATCCTGCATCCTTCTTCCTGGAAAAACTGGAGCATGAAGAGTTATTAATACCCCCCAGCTGATAATAGTGGTCAGCAACAGTGAATGTGTCTGGCCCAGGGAACCTGTAGCAAGTTCTGAATAGCCGAGAAAATGAATGTCCTTTGTCCCTTTCTTAATGACTGTCCCTTGATCTCAGTGGAAAAAGTAGTGAGATCATGGAAAGAAGAACTCATAAGATGTTAGGAAAGGCCAGAGCACAGTCCTTTGAGAGAATGGCCGGAGTCAAGTCCAGCTACGCAAGAATGTGACGTCAGACAGAAACCTCTGAACTCTGTGTGTTATTTCAAATATTGGTGGAGAAAGTAATATACTTTGGCTTTATTAAAGAAAATCCCTGTATGTTTTCAGCTAAAAGTGATGTGACAGGAACTTCCAGAGCACAATCCTTTTACATACAGATTTTAAATAGCTCTTATATTGCATTTGCATTTCTCAGTCTCTGCTCAGATAATGAACTTGACGGCCACCATCAGGCCCTTCAAACTGCATCATCAATAAGTTTTGACTTTACTTTATATAGTCCTCCTGTCCCGTAAGTTGAGATATCTATCATCATCAGTTCAAGGTTTTATGGAATTTACAGTTCCAACAGCCAAAAAGGTCTAATATTAGAAGTCCCTGTGAACCAAGTTTCTCACTTCTCCTCTTTACATGAATCACAGGCCTCTGCCAAAATTTCCACCAAGGTTGTTTATTTTTCTAATTTCTTCATTTAAGTTTTTTTCTCTTTTTATGCGTCACCACAAGTCGTTTGGGCCTGCTAACTTGAATGGATCCCAACACAACCACAAAGTTGTGGTAGAGTAGGTTATCTGTGTTTTTGAGGGGCGAACTGTCAGTCTGGTTTTGTAGGGGACTAACCCAACAACAACAACAACAAAAAAAAAACAAGTTTCACATCTAATGCTCACGTGTTAAATCTTGATTGGCTTGCCAACAACTGCTAAAATAAGTTAGCTTAGCTAACCATTTACTGACTCTGGCTTTACATTCACCATACACACTTATCTATCAATCATCTTATGTAACTTTTTCCAGTAAGGCCAGTAAGCATTACCTAAAAAGTCCACCCAAGTAATAAGTAACTCAAATAAACAACTTACATTTGCTTATTTGGCCATGAGGATTTTGTGCTACAAGAAAATATTCTTAATTTAAAAGACAGTTTTATTGCCCTGTGGTCTATGCTCCGTTTTGTTAATTTTAACCACTCTGTCTCTGGTGCAAAATTTATTTCCTTACTCTGTAAATTTGATTATGAACTGCCCTGCTGCTGGTCAGAGGTGACAGCATTCATTTTGCAGCCAGCAAAGATGAGTAGGCACTCAGTCAGTGGCATTGGGGAATAGAGACCATCTCTCACACCACCGTTGGCATGAGATGAGTATCATTAAACGTGTGCAAGAGTGTTTAGCCTGACCGTGTATTAAAACTCTTGTCAGAGTCCTCTGAGTGAAGTCACTGATAGCTCTTCTAGCTCATTCTTGGAATTCTTTCCAATGGAAACAATCCCATCCTTGATCCCAGTGTGTCGGCAGAGTCTGACCTGCCAGCCCTCGAATTCTCCCTGACTCCCAGGTCCACATTAACACTGTTACTCTGTCACTCCTATACACATAAACTCACACCAACCCCTTTGTGTACCTATAACATAACCTCTCCCCCTCCTGTCTTGTCTGTCAAGAGAAGAAAATTAATGCTTATCCGATGAACTCTTTTTCCCCATCCCTCCCATCATTGTACTTTTCTCTCCAATGTAGTTGTTTTCTCATTCTTTCTATTTTTTGCTGCTCCAGACTTCTATTACTTTCTGTTGTTTCAGCAAGTTTCCCATACTTACATGACAGTAGAAATGTACTCTGCATTCCCACAGTACAGGTTATGTAATTTAACATTTTATTACAAACAGCGCCGCTGTTCCTATAACCTTGCTATTTTAGTGCTGAAAACTTAGCGTGTAAGCCACCAAGGTTTATTCTGCATGTGCATGCATAACTGCCTGTCTGTATGTTTGTGTAAAGCGTGCAAACGGGAGTATGTGCTCGGAGGTTTTATGTATAACCGTATCTGTTATTACGAGTGCCATGTGCGTAAGGGAAAGATTCTTTTCCCATGGTTCCTCAAGTGTGAGAAGAAAGTAGAGCTCTCAGGACATGAAGCAAAAACCCTGCTAGTTATTTATAACCTGTCTGGAGACGGCCTACCATGCGTAGACACATATCTGGCACTGTCAACAAGAGAAGAGCTAGAAAAAGACATGCAGCGAGGCATACAACAAGGAGGGAGGATTAAATGGAGAAGGAGTAGGGAAAGGAAAAAGAAGGATGTTGAAGAAGTACAGCACTTAGATAGTGACATGGGTCAGTTACAGTTTAAAGATTGGTTTTGGCCTGGTGGCCAATTTAGATAAGATTGGTGAGATAAGGTAAAATGCAGCTTTAGCAAAAATATCACTGTGGAACTTCGTTGATGTCACCATGCCCTCATGTCTATTTTCCGCATGACTTTACAAACAATGTGTATGGAAAACCTCGCCTGAGACTTCTGGAAGTCAGTGAGGCAGATCATTTTATTGTACTGTGTCTTTTCCCTGAATGTATTTGACATTTGGAAACATCACAGTGCCATGTGTGACATGGTTCCAAAAAGGAGAACCAAAGAGTAATGATTGCTATTCAAAATTTACTCTCCACAAGACGTAATGCAACTGCTGGACTCACAACTATAGCACAAATTTGGATGGATGAGTCGAAGCACCTTGGGACTCGTTCTCTATTTAACAGGGTGATACAAGGTACATCTCCATCTTATCCTCAACCTTTTAAAGCTGTGATCAATACAAGTCTACTATCATCAGTTTTACACTGCCCTTTTGTGTGTTAATGTGCTAATCCTGCTGCTCTTCCATAGGCTGTTGTTGATATAAATAGACAACTTATGGCCTGACCACTCTGCTCCTAATTGCTTTGAGATTACAGAAAAAAGGGAAGAAATAGGGAGGTAGGAAAGAACCAGAGATGCAGATGGAGATAAATTTAGCAAAATTTGGATTCATAATTGGATTTAACTGAAAAAAAAAAAAGACAGGAATGTCATCTGCTGTTACAAGTGTGAGTGTGAAATATACCGTCAATATGAAGAGGAAGTCAAGTGAAAGTGAAGAAGGCTGAAGTTAAATCATCCGTGCCCCTTTAATGAACAACTAAAAAAGCGCACAAATGCATTAGAGGCAAGAAAAAAAAATAGATTTGTTACCTTTATTTTAAAAGAGGTTTTGTTACTGCGCTATCAATAGACTTTATTTAAGATAATACAAAACACTGCATACAATGCAAAACAATCACTCTCCAAAATGGACTTGCGTAAGTAGAACAGCATGGCTAACATGAATTAATGTTGTTTCTGTTGTTACGGCATTTGTCTCGTAAATTGATCCAAACCTTTGCTGTGAAACAAGTTGCATTTATTTTGGCTTACCTTCCTTGTCGTCTTTTATCGGGAAACATAACTTACTGATTTCTTTCTTGTTTGTTTTACATGGATTAAAATCACTGTGATTCTTAGCAGAAGGCTCAGATACTTGGAATTTTAAAAGGGAATATGATTAGGAGTGCGCGATCATATTGCCTCTGCTAAATTATCTTCGACAGGCATCATTAATCATGTGAATGTGCTTCTCTTTTAAAGCTGAGTTGGGACCAAACTGTTAAAAAAAAAATAAAAAATTTAATAATGGCAACGTGTTTCAAAGTAAAGTTTTTCCGTTTCCCTTTGAAGTGATACATTGACCCTTGAGAAGTTTGTACTGATATAGCTATACAGTTCACTCAGTCTCTCAGATAGAGTGCATGCCATAGGGAACAGGTCATGGAAAAGTCTTGAGTTTGACTAAGTGCACTCTCTCTTTTACCCTGTCTGTCACTCCTTCTCTACCTCACTGGCTACACACACACTCACACACACACGCACACTCATATACAACCACATGCATACACACAAGAGAGTACATGCTTGGATACACTCAGACACATTGGCGAATCTACGCACACACACATCACTGAATGCTGAGGTAATTTGTAAGAGTAGAACAGCTCATAACTGTGGGTAAAAGAAACAAATGACACATGCTTGGATTTACACTACTTTAAAAGGCTATGTTGTGGGATTCAGGTTCAGAGGTATATCATCAATACCATACTTGAGATTTGAATGAGTCCTGACATACAGTTAACACACACCATCTTCATGAGGAACACTGCAACATAAGCACAATCTCAAGTGCTGAAAAAAAGATAAGCGAGTACAAAGTAGTTAGAAAATAGTTATTAACTATAGGTATACCATCAACATTTAGGCCACTGCAAATGGTAGACCTCCCAAAATTAATTGGTTAATGTTTGCTGACAAAATATGAAGAACAATGATTCACTTTCAACAAAGTTTATGAATGATGCCCTTGTTCTCAGTGTAGTGTCGCAGACTTGTTCATTGTTAACCTCAATTTCTTCAGCTCATTCAGCGAATTGCTAAAATTATAATATAATTTGAATGACAATGCTGGGGTGGATTAACTGCACCAACAAACAGTTTGTGGCTTTGTGTAAAGCCCCTTACTGTGCTTATTATTATTTATACACAGTGGTTAAAATGATTCTGTTCTATATTAGGGGAAATGCTGTATCTTTCTCCATTACGGTTATCTGACTGTTATAATTGTTGCAGTTTGCTCTGCATCGTTTGTCTTCTAGTTATAGAATGTGATGCATTTGTTAAAAAGCAGATAAAATATATCACCATGTCTGTCTTTTACGGCGATGCAAATTGCTGCTCAGCCACTGATGCAAATAAGATGCAAAAAAGAATAACATGATACTACTTACTAACGATTAGAAACATTTCCCGGGATTAGTTTTTCAATGCAGAGACATTTTTACATCGTAGAATTGCCTGTTCGCGTTTCCTTGGGTGTGTGCAGACAGTTTGACTGCTGCTTAAAATAACAACAAATATGCCAAACATAGTCATTATCTGCATGCAAACAAACCTCAATATTTCTTTCTTTATTTATTTATTTTTGGTCCTTCTTCCGCATGCTGTCTGCAGTTCTCCGTCATCGACCCGCTGCAGCTCGACGAACAGCGCCTCCTGATGGCGTGCGGCCGGCCGGGCAGGTGAGAGGTGACAAGTTGAGAGGTCGCCTTAGCACAGCAGTGAGTCGGCCACACTTTCCCCGGAGTTAGTGCTCAGTAAAGGCATTCCGAATGAAACCAGTCCACCTGAGCTCCTTCAGCTAATATCTCGAAGAGGCCATCAGCTTTAACGCCCGTTACAGTTAGCTGTTGATTTAGCTTCCCTAGTTAGCGCACGCTAGCAGGGTGCGAGCTGGCTAGCTGGCTGGGTAGCTAGCTAGCTAGCTAGCTTGCCCAGTTGCTATGTCGCAACCGAGGATGAGGATTTACTGGAGCTACCGTCGCTAGCTCATTCCAAATAAACTCTGATCACGGAGGAAAAACGAAACGAAAGGTGGGTGTGTTGTCGTTTAAGCGTACGTAGTAACTCTGGCTGCAGATGCTGCATTGGTCAAATGAGACAGGTAACGCCTGCTAACATGTGCTAGCTTGTGGTTTGTGTGAACGATAGACTCGTCTTAGGAAATTAGCATTCATGATGTTTGTTTCAGTCCGGCTGTAAACAACAATTCGCACAAATATAATTATCACTGCGGCCACAGACAGACTTGTGGGACTGCCGACAGCACAGCTGTATGGTTGAGTGGCTTAAGTTTCCAAGTTACATTTTACGACGATAACGTTTATTATCCATGCAACAATATTAGCTTTGCATAATGTCCTGCCAGCTTATCTTTTAAAGCTTTCTTTGTGTGTGTGTGTGTGTGTGTGTGTGTGTGGTGGTTGTAGGCTGACTAATTATTCTCAAAGCAACATGCAAGCTGGAAAGATGATTATTTACAGACACACACCTTGCCCATCTATTTTTCAGGCCAGTTTGTGTAACCACCTGGTTTGAAGTTAAACGTTGGCTCCGGTTAAAGTCCTTTCTGGGAAAATGTGTTCACGGTAAATAGTGGTGCATAAGCTACTTCTAGATCAGATTGCATCTATTAGGTGTGGTCTGTGAAGTCAGTGTTCCCTAATACGGGTCGGATTTAATCTCGGGAAATACTTTGCATTGTTTAATTAAGTGAGATTGAGATTGTGAAGGTCTACGATGCGCTCGTTAGTGTGAACTTTGCTCCCATGAACTGCAGCAGACATGCTCACATCTTCAGATGTGATCAGTGTCCTTCCTGGTCTAACACAAAACCTGCTTTACACGGAACTATTGTCAGATTTGATGGTAATCTAATGTAGATTGTAGGAGGAAACGTATTCCTGAGAAGCAAGGTTTCAACTATTTCCGTTTTGATCCCAATTTGGATTAACCTCATTTTGTTAAAAATTCAATATTTAATACAATGAGCCACAGATTAATCAGATGTATTGGAACTAATTATTCTTGAATGCATTTTTCCAGAAAGTAATTTTGTTTATAACGTCAAAAATTATGCAACTTTTCAAATCCCAATAATATGTATTCAAATTGCTCTTTTTAAGAGTTGTTATTGCAAATTTGGGTGCATCCCATGCAAAATAAAATATTGTGAAAGTTTTAATCTGTAAAACAAAACAACTTAATAATTGTTAGATGTAGGAAGTTCGAAATTTTTAAGTTCTTGAAGAGATTTTGAAGAGAGTTAAACTCCCTTTAGTTCAATAATTAGGAATTAACTAAAAGTTATTTGCAAAATAATTATCTATTTCATTGCTCCTCTCTTTCTTCTCTTCTTTTACACACGCACACTGTTTAGCCTAGACATGGTTGACCTCTTTGCTCTGCTTTTCTCTGTTGGGATGTCTGGTCTTGGCTTTAAGTGAGGAATGCAAAATGATTGCCAGAGAATTCAGACTTGGACTATGAGGAGTATGCTGTGCATTGGCTGTTGTGGTGTGTTTGGGGAAGTGCTTTTGGGATCATTACTATGGTGATTAAATAAATGTTAAAGCAATGCAGATGGATGGGACTAAATCATACTCACAAGTGGTACTAGCCCTGGAGTATGAAAACAAAAGCGTTTCCGTGGATGCCTTACATAAATAGCGCCAGGTCCCTGGTGCCCACACCAAGCAGGAAAAAACATGTTTATTTAACACTGTAATGTTCATAATTCCATTCACATTCATCAGCTGCTCCAGGTGTGCTATTCCTTTTTGCTGCATGTATGAATTGTTCCAACAGCCACCCAAGGGTGTGTTTTGTGTGTGTGTGTGTGTGTGTGTGTGTGTGTGTGTGTGTGTGTGTGTGTGTGTAGATAGCCTAATTGTGGCAATTGTGCTGAGCAAGGAGGTTTCCTCAACTCTCTTGTGCCTCACATTTTCCGTTGTTAAAGCCAGTAACCCTTAAACCCTTATTGCTAGCGTAATCATGCACTCAAACTCAGTTGCATTTTTAAAAATGCACCTTCAGCTACTTATGTTGCTGCCGTGAGACTTGCTGCATCATGGTGCTGCAGAGGTTGTGAATGAGTTTAAAATGATAGGTCTGCCAGGGGCAGGTAGTCTATAGCAAAGGCTTGGGTGATCATAATAATCATTGAGGTGGAACGATGTAAGCCACAGAACATACAGAAGAAAACACCTGCTCAATGAAGTAACGCCTTGGTGCATCATCAGCTTAGATGCTCTGCGTCAGCAAGGCCAGGGTATAATTAGATCAAGGCTCACTGTATTTCCCCATTTAACCTTAACCTCAGGGGACTTTCAAGTAATCAACTGGTTCTCAATTAGTCAACCTCAACTGTTGGTCTAAATTGTTTAAAATATGTACGAAAAGAGGTAGAAAATATTTGAACATGCGTCCCATTTCTAATGCATGTAGTAATGAAAATGACATCCAGATGGTTCTTCCATGAATAGACAATTTGACTCTTTCATTGTCAAATCAAGTGTATTTACATAGCCTTTCATCACAAGTGTCTTGGCATGTAAAAGTGCACCAAATCAAAACATTTGACATTTAAATGACTTGCTCAAGGCCAGTTTGGCCACTGAGAGTGTTGCTCATCCCTAGATTTTAATTTTGTACTTTAAAACATAAATAAATTGATCTTTTTTTGGGCACTTAGACTGACTTGGCTCAGCAGTTAGTTGGAAACTTTTCAAAACCATGAACACAGGTTTGACATTATTATGGCTAATTAGACTTCCCCTTGGGGTTTTTGGAGCCATACAAGGAACTACATAAGACCACCAAAGTTTGTGTACTAATAAAGTCCAACAAAGCAGGTGCATCCAGATGAACTGGACAGTGGGGGAGATGGAAATCAAGGACACAGTGAGTTAAAGCACCACGGTCAGGACATACCATTGTTATGTTGGGATTTTCACTAGGGGCATGTTCTACATGTGTAACATTACCATTAGAATCTGCAGCGGTCACCACTGAACTCATTGAATTTGACAAGGCATCCCCATTGGTATGTCCAGATGAGCCCCTTTAAACTTATCAGATATGTCATGGACAATTGAAGGTCTTGTTGTTTGGTTTTGAATTTCAGACAGATTACAGGTAGGTTTCTCTTCCCTCAGTGGTCAAATAACCACAGTGCATTTTGCAGCAGTGCCCAGTCCTAGAGCAATGATATCCATGCAATTTGTATCTATGTGTTAACTTCAAATAAATGGGACTGCTGTTTTTCAAAATGCTCAATGATTACATGAATGATTGCATCAATGTGAGAAATGATTGTACAGGTTTGACACGGATCATCAGATAATTATCGGACTAAGATTCTTTCATCGATTATATCTCAGTTAAATCAGAATAAAGTTCATCAGTTCACTTGTGCCTGCATAGATTGCTATCTATATTTTTTACTTTCACTCTCACCACCTTAGAAATACATGTCATGGTTCTAGGTGCTGGTTGGCACTCGTCCACCATTGAAATGGAGCCTGTATTATTTATTATTTTTTTAATGAATTTACTTCAACATCCCAAGCTTGCCAAGAGCCCTAAGTTGATTTCAAATAAAACAAACAAGCAAAAAATATATATTCATAAAGCAGCTAGTTTTATCAATATGTTGCATGTGAGGATGTGATACTTGGCTTTCAATGGAACTTGGTCAAACAACATCACGATTCTTCAATTTATTCCAGTATCCGTTTATTTCTTCATCAATGCAAATTGTTATAGTGGAAGATTATGATGGCACGGCTATCTTCATGGTACGCATTTGCTGAGCACTTTATTAGAAACACCTGGCCATTTATGCGATTATCCAGTCATGTGTCAGCAGAACAGCACATTGAGATGCACCTCAGGAGCTTTCATTAATGTTCACATCAAACACCAGGATGTGAGGAAATGTAATTTCACAAACTTTGAGTGTGGTGCCATGGGCAGATTTGGCTGTTTCTGAAACTGATATGGAATTTTCACACTTAAGACTGGATGTAGCTGATATAAAAGCAACTGTAGCCAACTTCACAACTGTGGTGAGCAGAAATAATCTCAAAATGCGCACAAGGACAAAAGGACAGAAGGACAAAAACAGCAGGAGATTATCCAATCTTGCAGGCCAAGAACAGTGGAGTGGAGTGACTCTTCAAAACTGGACATTTGAGGACTGGAAAAACATGAGCATGACAAAGTATTCAGTGGCCCTCCCAGCTGTCAGATCTGAATCCAGTGAAAGCCCTGTAGAATGTGTTAAAACAAGAAATTGGCTGCATGAAAGGGCAGCTGACATATCTGCAGAAAGCATGTCAACATTTGCGGCATATCAAAGTAATATTTGCAACATTTTGAATCCATACCACAAAGAATGGAGGCTGCTTTTGAAAGAAAATCAGGCTTTTCCCTGGATTAGTCAGGTGTTCCTAATAAAGTGCTCAGTGAGTGTTGTCATATTGTCTACACTCTTTGAGTAGTTTCATTGAGATGAATTGGTATGACAGCCATTGTTGATATTTTCAGTTAAAGATGGAAGATTATGGAGCTTTGCTGAATGTAGTCATATTTTATTAACAGGGTTTATGTCAAGACTGTCACAGAATATGGCTCAAAGTTTACAGAAGTGTGCAGACTTCACAGACTTTACATTAAATCATTTCAAAGCCACACTTGATTTACTGAGCATGCACCCACAATTTGTTACCAACAGACAGAAAGGTTCTATTTACATTCCACACCAGGAATGTCTGCCCTGGATTTTCCACTGTTTGTGGGAAAATATATCAGAAGAACAACAGAACAGCAGGCTTTGCTATTGATGAGAGTGTCGATAATAGTGTTTGTTTCATGTTACAGAGTTGCTCCACTTCAGCTCTTTTCCACAGTCACCTCGACAAGTCATAATTTTTTTAATTCCTTTCTTAATACAACCACTCTGGCAAAGGCTTTGACTGCTTCATTTATTTACAATTTCATTAATCTGCTTGTAAGTTAAGTTGAGTTGAATTTTGTTCCATTCATCTCTCCACAGATGGCTTTGTCGGCACGAGGCCTGTACTTTGTGGTCACCCTGTTTTTGGGTAGTTTCTTTGGAAGTGTCTTCATGTTGGGTCCAGTTTTGCCCCTGATGCTGCTGTCTCCTGCCTGGTACCGTTGGATCACTGATCGCATCGTCGCTACCTGGCTCACCCTCCCTGTGGTGTGTATATCAGGCTGTCCTTTATTTGGCTTACCTCAGTGTGTGGCCCATAAGGCCTTACATTACCTGTGTTTGACACAGTCAAGATGATCTGCCTCATCATCATCATCTCTGCCTAATTTAGTTTATTTTTATCAAACTTTAATCATCCAGATTGATCTTTAGAACAATTATATAAATCTTCACAGGGACACAATTATCCTCTTCCCAGCCTCTCTTCTCTTTTACCACATATGTTTTCAATTATCATAGTTTTGTCTTCTTTATCATACCCCTCATCCTTTTTCTCACACTCTCATCATCACTTTTGTCTCCATTCTTCCTCGCCTTGCACTTTTATCCACTAAACTTTCTCTCTCTGTCCCCTCTACAGTCCTTGCTAGAGTTGGTATTTGGGGTGAAGGTGGTAATAACAGGTGATGGCTTCATTCCGGGAGAACGCAGTGTGATCATCATGAACCATCGCACACGCCTGGATTGGATGTTCCTTTGGTGTTGTCTGCTCCGGTACAGCTACCTTCGTCTGGAGAAGATCTGTCTCAAGGCTGCCCTCAAGGCTGTGCCTGGCTTTGGTGGGTACACAGTAGGTGTCCTACATGCCTCTTCACAATAATGTATTTTGCATAGGTTTTTCTCAAAAATGTTGTTGCAAGCTAGTTAACTTCTAAGAATAATATCAAGTCATTGAATGTAAGAGGAACACTATCATGAATGCAAATCAAGGACAGTTTAAAATACCGAATATATATATATATATATGTGTGTGTATGTGTGTGTGTGTGTGTTTTATTTATATATATACATATATATATATATATATATATATTTTTTTTTTTTTTTTTTTTTACTTTAAATTTTTATTTTTTTTTTACTCTATGGTTTCCAGAGGCAGATTATTAAAGACCAGGAGTATGCTGACACAAAAGGCAGTCATTTCATAAGGATGTTTCCTGAGAGACTTTGTTATTTGCCTGCCTGGAAAAGTCTTATAGAGTCAGTTGCAAATGAGAACCAATCAAATACACATGTTAAGACTTTGCATGTATTTTCCAGGCTGGGCAATGCAGGTGGCCTGCTTTGTCTTTATTCAGCGTCGTTGGGAGCAGGACAAGAAACACTTGGAGAGCATGCTAGACTACTTCTGTGACATCAGAGAGCCTCTGCAGCTGCTGCTGTTCCCTGAGGGCACAGACCTCACTGGTGAGGATTAAAGAACGCATCGACTGAACATCAACTTGCCCACATTTCAGTTGTATTAGAATATGTTGCCCACTAATCAAGTTCTAGTGATCGGTGTGATCTTATTCCTGGCTTTGGCCTTTGCACTGACACTGTTATGCAAACACTTGCCAGACACCCAACTCAGTCATTTTTGCAAGAATACGGTGATCTTTCAATCCAACTGATAGTGACACACTAATGTTTGAAGCGCCTTTAGATCACAATTAAGCCAATCAAGGTCCCAAATAGCTTTTCTAGTGGAAGCTTAACTTCTCTTATTATGATGTCATGAGCGGTCTGCTGTAGTTACATAATAATTGCCCCACAGCTTTAGGGCTTTAAAGATTCACTTTTGATGTTGTGTTTGCACTTGTAGGTGTGTGTGTGCTTGTATGTGCAGCTGTCTGCATTTAAGCCTCATAAATCCTCAAAGCTTAATTTGACCCAAGAAAAAAGGACGTAACAGGAAGTTGTCCTGGTCCTCAGTCCTTAATATGTATTCTACAGACACGCGTAGAAGGGTATTTATATGATCAGCTTCTGTATGCACTTAAACCCCCCCTTTGAATTGAATTTTTAAGCTTGTGTGCATTGACTGGCGCAGGATATTCATACCCCTGGGAGAATAGAGGTTTGATCAGCAGACATCTGTGAAAAGTTCTTTCTACTACTCTGTCTGAAGGAGCTACTTGTTGCATAATATGACTGCTGAGTCATGATGTAGTTTACATGTTCCTGCAACAAGTTCCTGAGAAATTGTTTGATTAATAAACACAAATTTTTCCTGTGTTTATGTACCCTTGTAATTTATACCATTGTGTAAGCATTTGTCACTGGACAATGTATTTAATGAATGCAGTCATATCCAGTAACTTACTTTGTTATTGTTATTACTGCTGTTTATATATTGGTGGTGTTATTTTTGCTACATGTGTAACACAATGAACCAGTTAACATGAATCACGTCTAATTGCTTCTTTGGTGATTGCAGCTGCCACATGTTTAATTACTGAGTGTCTGTGTCATCTGCAGAAAATACAAGAGCAAGAAGTGATTCATTTGCTGCCCAGAACAACCTACCAAAATTTGAGTATGTGCTCCATCCTCGAACGACTGGATTCACCTTCATTGTGGACAGACTGCGGAAAGGTCAGTTTTGATCCACATCGACAGTATCTGAAATCATATAATATCTACATTAAACGTAACAATGCTCGGCTCAAAATAAGCTGAAAATGTTGCAGTTGGTTGTCTAACAGCAGTCATGCACACATGTTCATCTGTAATGATTGGTGTCATTTGTAAAGAAAGATGAGTATGACTCAAAGCCTGTCGTTATTCTCAAAAAAATGTTTTATCAGCACAACCACGGAAAAATTATAGCATATTATCATGAATGTGTTTATACCACTGACAATTTTTGTAGGATAGGGATTACTACAGCTATTTTTCCAAGTGTCAGACCTATGGTTCATCATATTGCCAGCCATTACAGCACCCTTGAGGTTCTCAGGTTTCCCTATGAGCTAATTCTGGCTGCCTTCCAAAATTCTTAAATAGTGCCTCTGGCCATGCCATCTCGAGCCCCACCTGCCCTGGATGCTGAGCCTGGCACTAACTCTTCCAAGCAGGTGTTGTGAATCAGAGTGATGTCATCAGACTTAGCTAATTCTCATATCTCTCTCTCTCTCTCTCTCTCTCTTCACCACCGACAGACATGCTGTGCATGTTGTCTTTATCCAAGTCCACTGTTCCCCTCGGAGCTCTATTTTTACCCTTGTAGAGCTGAGCTGTGCAGGAGAAAGTGCTGGCAGGTGTCACCCTGTATACTTGATACCTAATTCAGTTCACCCTGTGTATTGTAAGGGCATATAATTCAGTGATGATGGTATGCAGCTCAAGGTAGCTTTGAAAGCAGAGAGGCGGTGAAGCCTGAAGCCCCTGGATAATTAAAGGTAAATGTATGGTTGATTATGGTTAAGCTCTGCACTTTTGAAGCGTATATAGTAGTGTGAACAAGCAGTGCGTGTGTGGAAATATTCAGTGTCATCGTTACGCCCTTCTATCTGGATTTTTTATTTTTTTGTTTTGAGGAATAGAAGTATTCAGCATTATTTGATTTTTTTTAATTTATTTTTTAAATTATCTGTTGCCTTTCTTTTCTCCATTTTTTTTTTATTTTTTTTTATAGGAGACAACCTGGATGCTGTCCATGATATCACGGTGGCCTACCCCAAGAACATCCCTCAGACAGAGCGTCACCTCATCTTGGGGCTTTTCCCCCGTGAGATTCACTTCCACGTCCGCCGCTACCCAGTGGATTCACTGCCGCCCTCATCCTCAGACCTAGAGTCGTGGTGTCGAGAACGCTGGGCTGAGAAAGAAGTCCGTCTCCGTGACTTCTACTCAAGCCAGCCCCGGGCGTTTGACAGGGATGGTGTTGCACGTGTGCCACCTTGTAAGTCAGAGTTGCGAGTGGCTCTGATCAAAGCTGCCTCACTATTGTACTGGAGCAGCTTCATTGCTCTGTGCCTCACTGGTCTTTGGATGTGGGCTCCATTCAGGCTCTATTTCTTTGTCATGGTTGGAGTTTATATGGCACAGCAGAAGCTGATAGGAGGGCTTGAGCTATTTGAGTTGACCTGCCATAGATATTGGAAGTCCATGGCTGCTGATGTGAGTGAGAATAAGGTGTTGGATGGGAAAATGCAGTGAGGAGGGAATTCCGTTGTCTTGGCCTGTTTAGTCCAGCGGGCTAAAGGAGCCCTCAGCGGGACCCAGAGCTCCATGTCTTAGAAAGGGAGTAATAAGTGCATCCCTGGTGCATGGCTTCAGTGGAGAGAGCTTACCTTTCTGTTGGAGGAAAAAAGAAGAATGTGGTGGATTTAAGGAATTCATCATTCATACATAATGTATCAACTGCTCTGTATTTGTCCTCTTGCATAATCACTGTTGAATAGCTCACTGTCAATGTATTTTTTCTCATTTTATGTAGTTGTTGGTTCAGAAACCCAGTGTGAAAATGTGTCATAAAACAACGCTGTTGGTATTTTTTATGCTGTTGCCATGTCCTTGAAACTGGTTTGCTTGTATGCTATGTTTCCCCATCTTTTATATCAATGTCATATGGAGCAGAGCCATAGAACAGAACACCTGTGCACATGATGACTTGACTCTAACCAATATTCAAATTAGCACTGTAGTTAGCTGGATTAGACTGAAGTTAGTCTGTTTCATTGATAGTCTCCAACAAGGAAAGGAAAGGACAAATATAATTCCCAGAGAATTATTAAGGAGCATACAGGTATATATGTACCACTGTTTACCTTTAATGGGTATGATTACCCTTTTATACAAGTTGGGAAATTAACTTTCCCTGTTTGTCCTACAAGATGAGCTGTGTGACAATGTTTATTACTGTATTGGTCTTACATAAATAATGTTAATTTTCTTGTTTGCTCAAGTAGCTTTTGCACATGAAAGCCAAAGGTGAGAAAAGCAGACATGATGTAAAAAGTCAACCAAACAGAATGTAGTCTGTCTTGTCAGGAACAAGTGTCTACAGTTACACAGAGGCAACACCTCCATCCACTGATGGAGGTCAAAGATCTGTCTGAGACCTTTTGTCTGTAGAAGCAGATGAGCTTTGTGCCCTTTATGGGAATGAAGAGATGGAAGAATGTCCTGTTGGGACAACATTACCCCTCGATGTGCAGGGGTGGCACAGAGGACCAGACTTGGAGTGGAAAACTGGCGCTGAACTCAACCTAATCCAAAAAAGCCCTGTAATGCCCACCTCTGCCTGTGTCACTCTACAGGACTGGCATTGATGCGCCTGCTAAATTCAATTAGCAAGTGACAGCTGAAAAAGCTTCTCCAATTGTGCCAAAAAAGGACAGAAATGGAAACAGCATTGGAGTGGCACTTCAATCACACTTAAAGCCACTGTCTCTCTTTACCACTGAGCTCAATACCATTTGAAGCCATTAATTCTGGGAGTCAGGGAATATTTGTGTCTTGGACAATCTTTAACAGTTACAGTAACACTGTGCATTGTGGGAATATCTGTCCACCTCAACCCTGCGTTGTAAGATAAATGTCTTTCATGACTGACCACATAGTAGAAAGGTGACGGTAACATCTTTCTTGTTTATATGAATCTTAAGCTCCTGTAGTTGAAATGTAGAGGGGCGGTTTCCAATCACTGTGATCAGCTGGGTGAACAGTCTCATCAGCATGTTGTAGTTTACCTAACATGACACTATATCATTTCAATTCCTCTGAAACTCCTGAACCAGCTAAAATCTTCATGTGGTACCTTTTCACCTGTGCTGTTTTGTGTTGCTCATTTCACAATCACTTGCCGATGCTGGACCTCTTAAACATCACTGTCCTCAGGTAAACACAGTGGACACTGTTAAAATTCTCTTAAAGCAAGATATATATCTGAATAAATACACTATATCAACTCATTTATGTTTCCAGACATTGTTTTTTTTTTTTCCCCAAACATTTTATGGCCAAGCAAATGATGACTTCTGTCTTTACTGCCACTGCTGCGTGTCAACTGATTAGGTCTTTGGGTAAATTTTGTAGTGGGTAATGTCAATGGATTTACAGTGTCAGCAGTTTAAAATGTTGCGCCTATCATAGTGTCACATTTGTACATTACACAGGAATTGTATTGATTTTTATTCATCATTCCGCTCACGTAGAGCAACACTCCCCTTATTCACACTGACGTTTTTAGTTGCTGTGGGGCATCTTGTGCGTTGTCTTGGCAATGCTTTAATCTAGAATGCACTGTAACAGTCACCACACTGCAGTGAGTGAGTCAACAAGACCTTCAACGATTGTTACGCAACACTGGGGCTATAGTTTTCCTTGTCTGTTTTGTACACACATACATTCGAGTCTACCATAGAAAACTAAAAAGGTCAGGCGCGCTGAAGGTGAAGTGCAGTCACCATAGTAACTAATGTTGACTCCCCTGTCGCCTAGCAACAGGATGTGGAGTGATGTCAATGGAAAGCATGCTATTTTCTCCTGCTGACAGAATGATGTCACTCCTTTGTGTGTGTGTGTGTGAGGAGAGAGAGGTGGAAAGAGAAGTTTATTTGTATGTTCTATATTGCTGCTCTGCTGAGGGCATAGAGATGTGATGCTGATATCCCGTGGAATAAAGGAGAGACAAAAGGCAAGGATAAACTAAAATAGCTGTCCTGGGGTGATGAATCACTGGCCAATTAATGGTGCAATTACACTCCCAGCTCCTTCTTTGGTCTCCACACCCCACCCCATCAAACCATCACCAGTATATAAATATGGCATCAAATTTGCTCTCGTTGGTTTGAAAGTGGGTGGAAGGAAGGTGAATGATACACAGACACCATCATTTTGTATGAGACACATGAGAGCATCACATCACTTGTGCATCTTTTTTTTCCCCCCTATTATTAGATTTCCCTACAAGACTGACTCTCTTAGTAACAGAATAGCTGGATGAGTGTAAAGGAGCCTGAGGATAAAGTCTTGAGACTCTCAATGTCCCAGGTCCTGCCTGTCTGCACTGTGGGAGTCTCAAAGGAAAAATAACTCTCACTATGAGCACACCCAAAGACTATGACACATTTAAATTTGTGCCATGTCTTTCCAATTGCATGCAGACTAATAGGATCAACAAGGCAGTGTAATTATCCTTATCTGGCCAGATGGCCTTTTAAATAAAGACAGCAGACAGTCCTGAGGTTACGCAGGGACAAAGTCAAAGACAACCATGAATTGCAAAGCAGGACAGTGAGTTCTGTGAAGATGGAGCCTCTTTTATGCTTGCAGTCACGTCCAGCATTTAAATGGCACTAGGTGTAGTCATAAAAAACTCAGTCTTCTCAATCCATTAATGCTTGAGGTCCATCAAAAAAAAAAAGAGGGAGAAACAGGCAACTGCAGTGGATGCAAAAATAGACCAGAACAGTTTGTTGTGTTCAACAACCTTAATTAATATTTGTACCAGCTAAGTTTAGTGCTGCCTGCACAGTGCAGGACGCCTCCAGGAGTAGCCACAGGAAAGCAGACCTGTTGTTGATTCCACTACTGTGACACAGACTCACAAAGATACACCAACAAAGAAGCCCTTTAACAGGATCAGAGCTATAAATAACTCTACGGCAGCACTGCCACATTCGTGGGTGGATTGGGGTGAATCGTCACTGATTATTTATAAGCCAAAATGCAGTCAAACCTCCGCATTGTGGATGATTCACCGTAAGAGCTGAATATGCGAAGAGGATTTATAGTCTGTGTATGTCATGATTTTGGTCACAAATGTTTTCAAACTTTCATGCTTTCTCCTGACAACTCGTTGAGCGTTTTTGCCTATTTTGGGGAATGTATTTGACTTTAAATAATTCACTAGAGTTCATTCATTTTCTCTGTTTCAGGGACTAACATGTATTTCCACCATGCAGTGATGCTCTGCAGAGCATGGCCAGCAGACTAATGTTGGAAACTGACAAGGGGCTGTTATTAAGTGTTCTGCTGCCACCTAGAGTTCAAAGGCTTTGGTTTTACTCAGAAAATATTTTATCCTCCACTCATCTTAATAACCTTATTCGAACATGGGAGTCAGCCAAATGTGCACATCTGGTTTGCCTTGAACACCATGCTTAGGTCATATTTATAAATAGCAAGTGTAGTATGACAAAAACAGCTTTATTAAGGCCAGCTCTGTTCTGGTATGCCCCCTATCTCCTTTGGAGACGGTGAATAATGGGTAATAGCGGTGGAGAAACTATCACCTCATACAAGACACAACTTCCTTCAGCTCGCTGTTGCTCTCATATTTCTTTATATAATTGATATTTTAGATATGACAGACATCCAACTCAAAATGTATCAGTTGAAATGTGTTCTTGTTTTGATGTAAAACCACATGCTGAGCTTTAAATCAAATACAGACACAACCGAATAATTTAACCCAGCAAGACCATATCTTTATTTAGAAATCACATCAGAAAAAATCTTGCTATAACCATACAGGAAAGCATTTTTTCAAACCTCCAATCAGAAAAATATACAATAAGATACATGTATCAGTCAATAAAACAATATATAGAGTAGAACAAATGAAAACAATTGGCCTATCAATAAAATGCTAAAAGTGAACAATAAAGGAGAACTATAGTCTGTCACGGCCATTTGACTGTACACTGCACTGCCCAGGGGTATGGATGGTGTCAGTGTCCTAAATATATTTAAATACTTTTTTTTTTTATAGAAATTACAATTTGTACTGTTTTGTGTGACCTTGTAAAGGCCACCGAAAACATAAGCGAGACCTTTCTGGTAATGCCTGCAGGCATTCACCCTCTGAAATGGCACACTGTTACACCAGGGCCAGGATGCTGGACAGTCACAGTCCAAAAATAACCTTAAATGAAATTAAATCTTTTTTAACATTTTGACACTTTGAAATCTTCAATGATATAAAATAGTCTCTGGCCTAGTCAGAGAATCAGACTTGCCTTTGAAAACATATTACTCCATCAGATGTTGTTTGGCTTTTGGTTGCAAGGATCAAGTCATCTTATGACCAAATGTGCTCTAAGACCAGGATTACAGAAAGAGAAATGGTCAGCCAAAACATTCAACTGTTGAATCATTCACATGAATATAGTTTAAAAGTCAGATTTAAGCTTGATAGAAACATATTTTTGGTTTGTTGTCATTTCCAACATTGAGCTGTGCTACAGAGAGGTCTTCTGAATCTCCACTGTCACCCACCTTGTTTCAAATGCTTGTACTGACCCATCCTATCATAATCCTGTCCTTAAGATAGCAGGCAGCCAGATAAAAGTCTCCATCACACCTCACACACATTCCTCCTCATCACATGGCTGGAAGGTACATGCTCCAGATCTATCACATAGGTGACATGTTGCTCTTCACATGGCACACATACACAGGCACACAATCTAAGGTGGCAGATGCTGATTGTTAGAAATCAATATAAAACCACAGGAGTCATTTTACAATTTTCTTTGTTCCAGGAACTCACTTCTATACTATGAACTGCAAGGATGGGACATTAAAGCCACTCTGTGTACATCTGAAAAATGTCGTGTCAATCCAAACAGATGTATATCAAGTGAGCTAAGCCTAATGAAAACCCTTATTATAATCATACACAATAATGAATACTTAAATATGACATCAGTCTGTGCGGTTCTTATGGTACCATTTGGATGAGAGTAACGCTTTGATTCACAACTATGTTCATTACACTACCAGCTGACAAAAGATAACCAATACAGAAATGACAACTTTCATTGTCTTAACTGTGTTCAGGGCTCACCAATGACAAATACACCGAGACAAAGTCCACAACATCAAAGCACAAGCCCCATGGAAGAATTATGTAGAGCGACATTTAGACCAGTTTATTTGACACTGCAGTGTAGACTGGACTGTTGGCTTTGCCCGTCTCTGATTGATAGCCATACTCAGCTCTACTGCCTCCAGTTATCTAAGTAAACAAAACAATTAGCTGATGTATTTTTTATGTGACTTATGTCTATTGTCATGCATGTATTTGAATATCATACGAAAAATATGTGGAGCATGCCTTTGTGTAACGACAATGAAAACTGTGTGACCGTGCATGCATACTTAAACACGTGAAGTTACAACTGCAAACAGTGCCCCCAGTTGTTAGGGGAGTGGAAAGGGAGGGAGGGGCTTGTCACACATAAATCAGGGAGTATTTTGTGGAAATCTATTCAGCGGGAATAGATCAAGCAACTAATCTTCTTATCATCAGACGTTTCGGGTCATGGGCCAGAGACAAGGAGGGGGTGTAGGGAGTGAAGGCAAAACTTCACTGACCACCGAGTCTGCAGGCGGTGGTAAGAAGCAAACAGGCAAATGGAAAAAGGAGAGGGAAAAGACGACACTGGAGTGAGCCTTCCCACGTAAATGAATCCAACTTTAAGGGCTCATGAGTTGTCTGAGGGGACATGCTCTTCAAAGCCCTCACTCTCCCTAACCAGCGCCCTCTCCAAGATCACACGTCCCTCCTTGTACCGCTGGCTGTCCTCCGTAGCAAACTCATAGATCCAACCCAGTTTGCTGTTGCAGTTCTTGCAGCTGACATCTCTCACCATGTGTCTGCCAGTAAGCATCACTCTGTCCTGTACCTCACTGTACTGTAGGTTTACCACCTGCAAGTTTGAGACACAACAGACAGGGAACAAGATCCTGAATTTGCATCTCGGCTGACTTTAGGTACACATGATCATTCACGCTTTCTTGGCTTTGGAATGTACCTTATTGAAGAGGAATGCTCTGCCTGTGGCTCCCGTGAAACGCGTTGAGATAAGCTCAGACCGATTAGTCAGGATGGTGTCACAGTTGGCACAGGAGAAGAGGCGTGTTCCACCAATGTGGTCCAAGAAGATACGCCCCATCGTCAAATCTCCGAGTGTGACTCAAACGTGGCTGATGTGGGAGGAAATGAGAAAGACGACCTATTTATGATGGGAACTGAAAACAAGGCTAAAACACAAACCATTTCAACAACAACATGTTAGTGTTTACCACCAGCCATAGAAGTTGCTTTTGTATAAATTTACTGTGCAATAATGTGCATGACTGTTTGGTGACAGTTTTTCACAGTTTTACAAGACTATCATGTCACTCCAGGCCATGTTCTATCAACACATGTCAATTCAAAGACAACCAAGCTTGGTTTGAGGAAGTTAATCTGGTTTCTGTTCAGATTTGCTTTATTTTGGCTGCGCTTTAATTCGTTTTATGAGCGGATTAGCAGATGTTTATACATTATTATATACTATATATATTACCAGTCAAAGGTTTGGACACACTTTCCTGTTCAATTATATGGGAAAGTGTGTCCAAACTTTTGACTGGTAGTGTCTCTTATCTATAGTGATACATTAACATTAATATATGGAAAAACTTTCATTTGTCAAATTATTTTAATGCCAAAAACATATTCTCATCAAGTCATTTTAAGCAACCTTGTTTCCCACCAATAGATTTTCCAAAAACGGGTCACAATCATCAACGCTGCCATATAAAACTACACATCCTCTGGTTCTGGGTTTATCTGCAAAATCCCTTTGATTTAATATATATATATATATACACACATATATATATATATATGGAGAATTAAATATATTTTAGTAAAAATCTTCTGTCATCACCAAGCAAACATATTTAAAGTCAGTCCTTGTGCAGGTCGGTCGTCTTTCCCTGTAAATACTACACGTTTTCATGGTTGATGGAGAGTTTCGTTGTTATTTTTCTGTATTCATTAATTTTACTTTTCCAATAAACAAAGCACGGTTTCCTGCCGCCGCCGCCGAGGAGCTGAGCTCAGCTGCTGCTTTTTGTGGACACCATCTTTGACCGGTGCTCAGAATAAACAGCCCTCATCACGAAGGCTGACGGGTCGTTTGACCGAGTGTTAGAAACGAACAAACAAACAAACAAACTGGGTAATTTAGGTGAACTGGGTGGTACTGTTGTTGTTGTTGTTGTTTGTTTTTTTGTTTTTTTTTTTCGTTTCTCTGTTAAACAAAACAACAGAAGCTAACATCAGTTAGCAATGCAGCTAACAGCAGAACAACAACAAACCGTTTCCTCCCGCTCCGCTCCTTCGACGCCTCCCCGCCGCTTCAGCTCGGTCCAGACGGCACAAAATGTCGCCGGTATCTGAGGTATATTTTAGACGGACATCTGCCTGTTTGTGTCGTTGTTGTCGTTGTTGTTGTTGTTGTCGTCGTCGTCGTCGTGTCGGTCGTGGTTTTGTTGTTCTTTTTCAGCTGTTCCTGTCTGCGCTGCCAGCCAAGTGTCAACATCCGGTGATGGCGGCGCCGGCCGCCGGGAGGCCGCCAGGTGTCGGCAGAGGACGGAGGACGGACACACAACCCGGACATGTCTAATCAAGTCCACAACGCCAACACAACGCAACTCTCCCAGAGGTGACCAGAGGTTCACAATGGTTTCAAATAACAAGTCCCCGAATTAAATTTATTTAGAGAAATTCAGGTTCCCATACGAATATATGTTCTGCTTGAAACATCCTGGTCACAGCAGCCATTTAAAACAAAAGACCCACAAATACTTTATTTATCCCCAGGGGAAACAGAAACATATGTGCATGCACAAGAGAGACGATATAGATAAAATGTTAACATGAAATAAACTGAATGGCCTATGGGTCAGTAAGGATTAAGAGTGCATGTCAAAATGCATATAAAGTAAGTTTGTAAGGCGCACCGACCCAGAATATTGCACAGATATCCTGAGTCTTCAGTTCAGTCTGGGTCAGAAAAATAAACTCTGTCTTCCGGAGGTTCAGTCTTTTAGTGCTATCTGTTCTTAACTTGCAACAAAGCAAAGATGCAAGACATCCCTTTCTCAGATAGGACATTTGTCCATTTGGTCAAAGGATGTATGTTAGCCCACTTTCACGCTTCCATGGCTTATTGGGACAATTGGATGCAACACAGTCATTAGCCTTGTTGTTATGGTTGTCCCCAAAAGGAAAGACCTGCAATATTTGACAATAAAGATAATGGTAAAATCTTTTGAAAAAGATAAAAAGACATTTGCTGACTTACCTATCAAACTGGCACTGAAATGATGACAAAAAAGAATACAATTAACGTGCCTAGCTATAGCAACCACGTGATAGGGACTCACAGACAAATAAAAGTAAAATCCAACGTACTCTGATGTCTTCTTGATAAGGTAAGAACATTTGGACATAGGAAGCGTTGTATCAAAATGTTATAAACCTTTAAAAAACACATAAATGAAATCTGATAGTCCACCACATCAAGATAAGTTGCTTTACTCTCACGTCATTCCAAGTGTCATGTGATCGGCAAAGCCAATCTAAGGACAAACTCATAAAGTATTTAACTCATATCTCATCACAAACTGATCCTCTACAGTTTTACTAAATTGATAGTTGTTAAGATGTTGTTATATAACCCTGATGAAATCTATGAAATATTTGATAATGACATTCAGCATCAAAAGTTAAGAACTGTCCTCTGAGTGTGCAGTAGCACAGCTTTAATTAGAGAGCAACAAATTAAGCAATTAAAATGGAATGGTATAGTTATACAGACGGTAAATAATGTTATTATTACTGCCCTGAATTAACAAAATATTTATGATTGCTTGAAATTTTACACACAAGTGTTTTTTATTATGAACAAGAAATTTACTAATATCCCTGGAAAATCACTCTGGCTGCTTATCGATGTGGCCACAAACTGTCCTATTCTTTAAAATCATTGTGCTGCAGCAACAGAAAGTGCTTCTGGATTTAGTCAGATCTCTGAATTTCTCTTCCTTCAGGATGAATACTTGATATTTCTGTGGCCAAAACAAAAATGTATATTCGACATTGTTGCATTTGAATTTGTCTGAATGCATATGAAATATGGTGTCTTTTTCTCTTTTACCATTTAAATGTTCAAAGTTTAGATCTATGCTTGATTTATAATGTATCATGATCCTGGGCATAGATGTGACCTTACATTTCACTGACCTTCCATAACGTGTTCACTCAGTCTGTTGCAGAAGATGAGGATATTCTGTAGATTTGCAGGATAAACTGCTGGTGACAGAATAAGGACGCCTGACAAGTCATTAGATTGATTGTTATACAGATAAACTGATAAAAGGTAGATATGACTGAGGATAAAAGAGAGTGTTTGGGAGGACAGAAGCAGGAATGATAATTTTCTTTTTTGCATAGAGAATTATTTTTCTCCAACTTTCCTATTTTTTTTTTACCTTTTTAAAACTTTGACTTCTTGAGAACTCTTTTCTCTCTCCACACCCTTTTACGGGTGCAGTCTACTTCTCACAATCAGTGAGAGTTTACATTTTCCCTGAGGCAGAGGGAAAAAGAGAAGAGGGCATTTTACAAGGCATTCAATATCTCACCACATCATGACAAATATGTCTGCACTCCTGATTCTGACAGCCCTCATTGGATTCAGCGCTCTATTCACAGGTGAAGTACAGGTGATAATATTTGCCTAATTAGTTTGACAGTTTGGGCTGAAGCCCGTCTGCAGCTCTCAGAGTCATGTTTGCACTGTTGACTGCTTCGTTTTGCACCTATTTTAGCTTTTGTAAAGCCTCAGTTTTTTATGCTTTTTAATGCTGAGAATGTTTTTTTTTTTTTTGTCTATTTTGTCCTAGCATTGTCTTCTTAGGTTTTGTATTTTACTGTTTTAAAAGGGAGTGTGAAATGGTGACCACATGAATTTCCCACTTGTGGGATAGTAAAGTTTACCTAGATCTTTACCTCAAATAAAAATGTCTCTGTGGTGCCTGTTTGGGAGAGTTTGGGAATTATATGTGAGGGCAACACTTTGAGACCATCAGCATTTATAATAGCCTTTATAAGTTGTACACTAATGTTTCATAAATAGTTCATTATATTAAAGTGTTATTAACCATCTATGAAATGCCTTTAGAATGGTTAAAAAAGGAGTTAATATGAGTTGTTACCAATTTTATATGTATGGGTTTTTTTTTTTTCTTTTTTTTTTGCTGATGATGGATGAAGCATAAATAAAATTTACAACTGTTGGTTACATATTTAGTTAGTTCCATATAATGATCTATTGTGTTCAAAGTACTTTGGGCGGCCAATACAAAAAGAGTAAACTACACAGATATTTTTATTGCGCCGCAGTTTATTGCATAGATTTCTGCATCAACCAACAAGTGATAGTGAAATCAGTGAAGTCTGAATCAGTTTGATATCATAAAAAAAACGAACCACTGTACTAAATTTGTTTTGGTACAGTGCCATAATTGTTTTAATAGAGAAAAAAAGTTAAATTGGTTAAATTTGAAGTCTTAATTGTTGTTTTATTGTTTCTTATATCACATTTAGGCACTGTCAACACTGAGACACTAAGAGACAAGGAACGGTCTGAGGAGGTACTGTCCTATCAATTATTACGCTTTAATGCTAACTGAAATTATAGTATCAGTCATTTGCTTTGTGACTATGAAAGTCTGAGAGATTGTATTTCTGTTACAGACCGAAAGCTACATGGGAATACTTTGTCCAACAGTTCCTGGTCCATCATCTCTGTCCTCCTCAGGTGAATATTTCACGCTGATTTGTTTAGTTCAACATCAGGCCTTATATTTGCCTAAATTCAATACAAATTATGTGAAATACACAGTCCATCATTGTATTATATTGCTGACCCATGACTTCCCTTGTTTTTGCTCCATTAGTTGATGCTCTCAGACCAGGTGATATCTCAGCTGTTTACACTCTGGGAATCCCACCCTCACACAGGTATGAGCTGGGAATGAAATGCACAAATATAATTCTGTCATTCAAATCACTGGAAGCCACATATGCAGTAGTATTTCCAGAGCTAATTTAGAAATGTGTTACCAGCCAACTAAGACCTTCTACTGTATGCCTTTGTCATTAGGGATGAAGCATCCAGAGTGGCCAGCAGACTAACTGGTAATTATAAATACTATATAACTATAAATCCCTCAGTGCACTTTCTCATCACAGATTATTTTTACAATGTGAAAAACAAAATCATCTAGAATATCAAGATAATTTAGTGAAGTCTTACTTTTGCATTTGCTACTAGCAGTCACACAGTAGTTGAGGGATTTTACATCTTTTTAAATATATTGTTGACTTGATAGTCAATGTACTATCATTTTGAATACACATTTATCATCATCTGAAAAAGTAAAAAAAAAAAAAAAAAGCAGTTTTGCTGCGTTCAGAATTGACCAATAAAATTTCCATGCTATTCTGGTCATTGAAAGTGTTTTAGTTAAGCACAATAATCTGGCTCTGTCACTTATTAACTATAAGTAAATTGAGAACATGTTACAGGCAATGTACAGAGCACACTTTGGTGGAGATAACGATAATCCTATAGTTTAGTCAGGTTTATCTCTCAGGATGTAACAGTGGGTCATAAAACACAGGTTACAGACTCTCATTTTAAAAGAAGCACTTTTTTTCACAGCAACAATTACCTCATGATGTACACGAGTCACTGTTTGATCTTGCTGTGAGGTATTTAATGTACTGTAGGATTACTAAAGTCTTTATTTTAACTTTGTGTGTCTGTAATAGAGCTGTTTTCCATGTTTAATCCTGACATAATCACTCGCCATGTGCATCAGATCTCAGTGAAGCCCAGGTAACACATATATACATGACACACACACACACGCATGCACGCACATGCACTTATGGCTTTTACTAAGTTAGCTGAAATGAGTGTGTGTTCTAGGAGTCTCCCGGAGGAAGCTGAAGCTCTCTCTCTGTCCCTGGCACATCAGGTGTGCATTAATATTCTCAGAACAATGCTATGTTCAGTTTTGTAACAGACAATTCAACTTTCGAACATCTATTTCCTCAATATGATATGAATGAGGCACTTACCCATATCTCACATCTTTCATACATGTCCATTATCTGCTCTTGTAGGTCTCAAACTGGAAGTTTGTGCTGCTGTTTGTTCCAGCAGATTCCATGTGTGCCTGCTCACCACATGTAAGATTCACAGGAAATCATGTCATTGCAGATGTTGTTTTTTTGTGAAGGGTGAGATAAGTTGGTAACTGTTTCTTTGTGCTTCAGGTTGCTGCAGATGTGGAAGCTGTTGTGCAGGATGTAGAAGCAGCCCTGCAGATATTGCAGAACAGGGTATGGTACTTTTTTTGTTTAGTATTTTTGCCATCAACAAATAAAATGGGAAAAAAATAATATGCTGGATGAATATTTTTAGCTGCATCACACTTTGGTCCATGTCGCAGTGTGGAGCACATATCAGCAGCAGGAAAAGTGAGTGTTTTCATTTATACATATAAGATCATATTTATGTGCCTCATTGTATATGGTACATAATTATGATGCGGTTATCCTTAAAATTTTTAGCAGCTGTGAGTGCATGAGAGATGAAGGCAAGAGTCGACGCTTACATAAAGCAACACTCCTTAAAACACTGCAGGTAAATGCAAAGGAATGAATTGTGTGCCTCTGAGTCATATTCTTCTAAACCATATTCTGATCCTTCAGGCTTACATTATATGTACATGTTTATCTTTTCTGCAGGACTCTCTAAGTCATGTCTTGGATAGTCCAACATGGCACAGCAAAGGTGCAGATTTCACCGTCATGCTACAGCCTGTCCCAGCTCTCCTTTACCCTAACTCAGATTATGTAAGTAAACTGTTGCATACACAGCTTTCCCTCCAGTGGTGAAGGACTCTTAAATGGCTGATGAGTAACTAACATGTCATGTGTTTCTTCGCAGGATAACACAGCACATCAATTAAATCAGGTTGCTATTCAGCTATGGACAAACATGGTAATTTTTTACAAATCCACGTGATGAGATGAGAATGAAATGCAGTTTATGTTTGTCTCAGTCAGTATGACAAAGCAGCATGGTGAAAAGCCACACCAATGATCTGTATTCTGTTTTGACAATGACTTTGAACTTGAGTCTGAGTTGTAAAATGAGACATCTGGGAACAGCCATCATGATTTCTCAAATCAAAAATGAAGATGGACCAATGATTACAGTGACCGTTTGACGGGAGATTAGATAAAAGATGTAAAGATTAACTTGATGGTTTTATCTAGTTGATGGCTTTCTCCATTGTTTATATGAACCCAAGGGTTCTGCAATCAGAACTGTCAGACAAATTATTTTCCCTAACCAAGTATCACTTTTCCTCCATCAGCTTCAGCCAGTTACAGGTCAGACAGAGGTCACGGACAGCAGTGTCATCAATATTCCTTGCCCTACCCAGGTGAGGCCTGCTGTCACATAACACTGTCTATTAAAACTCACAATAGTACACTGAATTGTGCTCTACCATTGATAGAAACATGTCAGAAGACTAGATGGCCTGATGCACAGCTCTCCAAATAACAAAACAGGCTTACAACATAATATTTAAATACAATAATGATACGGTTGCTAATACTGTGACTTGTTTTCCCCTTTAATCTCAGGAGCGACCTTTTCTACGGACACAAATAAATTCACCCACTGATGGAGAAAAGACATTTTACAGCAAAGCCTCACTCACAGATCGTGTAAGTGTTTCAGCTCAGCTTCAGAGCTGCAGTAAAGCAACAGCAAACACCATAAAACATACTAAGGGATATCGTCTGTTGACAGGAAATGGATTTGGGTACTGAGATACCTTGTAAAGACCGCAGTCCATCTCCCACTACACCAAATTCAGGTAAAACTTTATTAATTAAATAAAACTCTTATTTAGTGTTTGCAAACTTGAGTGGCACTGTAGTGCTGGTAAGATGGATTGATGGATCCAGTCCAGTAATTTATTTTATTCCATTTCCTGTGTAGTCCATGAACTCAGACCTGGAGACATCAAAGTGGTGGCAGCAGTAGGTGACTCTCTGACAGTGAGTGTTTTCATTCTCTTATATCACAAAAATGTATACCTGCACCCCATTCAAAAAGTCAACCTTATCTCCATGAATATTCAAAGTTGTCAGTATATGGTATATAAAGAACATGACAATGGATTTAAAGCAGCCAGAGCATACACCTCTGATTCAATCAGTATTTCCTCTGGTTAACATGGTGTGTCACATTATTGATTTTTATCTGCAGGCAGCCAATGGTGTAGGTGCAAAGGTAAACAATCTCCTGTTAGTGCTAAATGAATACAGAGGACTGTCGTGGAGGTAAGAGACCTTAGTCAGATTTTGATGGTGAGGAAAATCACTTAAAGAGTTAATTTGGTGTCTGTCAAAGCTGCAGTTAATGCTAAAAGGCTCTCTCTTAATTTTCAGCATTGGTGGCGATGAAAACATTACCACAGTAACCACTCTGCCAAGTATGTTTGACTTTTATTTGAATACATTTATCAAATCAAATTACAAGTCCTAAAAATCTTACTTGACATTTATTTCACAAGAGATCTGTTTTAATTTTTCCATCATTAAAAAACTTCTCATTCTGTGATGGCTGTTCACTTTAGCCTACTTGGTCACTGAAGACCCGTAGTGTATGAATTTGTTCCAACAGAAAGGCAAAGAAAAAGAATCACCCTCTTAGATTACTTGTTACTCTTGAGCCATACAAAATATTAGTTCAAAATGACCGACACGTCACTAATGGCCTCTAGAGGCTAGACCAGACCCTTCCAGAGACCGACCCCCCCCCCCAACAGAACCAATATCTACTGATCAACTGATAGTTTGTGAGAAATAAAAAGGGCCTGATCAACATGATGTAATAAAGTACAGAAGGAAACAATTTTGTTCATCAATCCAGTCGCTGTTTTAACCTTGTTGATCTGCCTTGTGATTGTGGTTTGCAGACATCCTGAAAGAGTTTAACCCCTCCCTGACTGGCTTCTCACAAGGAATAAGTAAAGAGGATGATCCAAAAGCCTTTCTCAACCAGGCTGTGCCAGGAGCACAGAGCAGGTTAGTCATCTTATCTATCTAGTTTTGAGTCCAAACAAATGAAACCCATTTTGTGACCAGAGCACAGAATATTTTACTTCTACTATCAGAACTCTCTGTTTCTATTCTTAGTGATATGGTGCAACAGGTGCACATCCTAATAGACAAAATGAAAAGTGACTCGGTAAGGCAATAAAACTACAGCAGAACCACACACAAGTGTGTTCTTCTGTAACGTTTATCTCAGTTTTATTGTTTGTTCATATACCAACTGAACATTTACCTCTTATCCTCTTTACAGCGCATTGATTTCCAGAACGACTGGAAAATCATCACCATGTTTATTGGAGGCAATGACATTTGTGACTTCTGCTCAGACAGCGTGAGAATTTTTTTGAACTGGCAGAGGTTTTTTTTTTCTTGCATAGTCTTTAAAGCTATTTATTTTAATCAATTAACCAAGTATAATTTTATCTTTTTTTTTATATATTTCTATCTCTATTAATTTGGTGTTTTGTCAATACAGTATCATTGAATGGCGTTGAACAGCCATTTCATATCCCAAAGTCAAATGATAGTTGCATCTCTTGCTTTCTTGCTTTGATATCTTAGTAAGAAACATTTATTTCCGCAGGTTTTCTTCTCTCCCAGGAATGTGGTCATGCGTATTCGCCAAGCTCTGGACATACTGCACAGTGAGGTATGTTTTTGACTTGCACTAATCTCACACAGACATGCAACTTCCTTGCACATTGGCAATTTCAAAATTACAATTTAAAATCCAGACAGCTCATAAATATCTAATGTTCATAGGTCCCACGTGCTATTGTCAATCTGGTAGAGCTGTTGAACATTGTATCACTGCGTGATTTACACAAAGATAGCTCTCTGGGCTGTCCTTCCTGGCTTATACGGTTAGTCACTTCTGGTTGTTTCTAACAAAAACAGTTTGATTTTTATTGAAACTGATCATGCCATCACTTAACTGTTTAATTTTTTTCATTTTAGTTTAATTTGCCCCTGCATACTGAAGCCTAAAGACGGATCCTCTGAACTCCAGAAAGTCATTGACTTCAACAGAGCTTATCAGGTAAAGGAAAAAAGGCTAAATCCAATCTGTGAGCACAGTTCTCCTATCATGACACTGTCTGTTCAAACCAAATATCACTGAAAAGTCACACCTGCCTTTCCTTCCAGCATGCGATGAGAGAACTAGTTGACTCTGGGAAATATGACACACACAACAACTTCACAGTGGTACTACAGCCTTTTTTCAGAGAGGTTTTTCTTCCTGTCTTAGAGGTAAGCGCTGACACACTTCAAATATTGAATAGTCCCAATTGTTTTTTTTTTAATTTTAGTATCTGCTAAAAAGATCAAGCCTCCTGTTCTTTCTTTTTATTAGAATGGTCGACCCGATCTCTCTTTCTTCACACCTGACTGTTTTCATCTCAGCCAGAAGGCTCACACTATCATGGCTCGTGCTCTTTGGAACAACATGGTAGGATTTGCTCTATTAGAACACATTTGTTACATTTTTGTCAAAAAAATGGTTTGTATTTCTCTCATAATTTAACCAAAAGCATTGATTTTTACAATCTCATAGTTGGAGCCACTGGGCAACAAGACTTTTACACAAGACTTCACAGCAGGCATCGACTTGAAGTGTCCCACTGAGGTAACTTTACAGCTATTAATGTTCACAGAATTGACAAAAATTAAATATTGTATGGTGTCTTTATCATTTTGTGTATTCTTCTTGTTTGTTTAGACCAACCCGTTCTTTAGGACTGCTGTCAACAGCAACTACACCTTTCCAGGCCCTGCACCCACCCCTGCTCCTGTTACTGTAGGTCATCATGCTCACAAATGATTTAAAGCAATGAATTAAAACTGTAAACAGCTAAAATATTTCTGTCACTCTTTAGAACTGGGGAAGCGACTTCTCCTGCAGTAACACAGCTCCGTCCAACTCTGTGCCCACTTCAGGTAAGCATGCAAAGGTGCTACAGAACGTGAAATGCAGAAGTTCAGTGTAAAATATGCTCACGTTGATCTTTCCTCAGCTCACAGGATACGACCAGCAGACATCAAGGTGGTGGCTGCTTTGGGAGACTCTATAACGGTAAGTGAACATCAGAATGAGACCAAATTCCCCAAAGGTTGTAGCAAGACTTCCTCTAAAAATGATGAAATCTTCCGCTGATTTATCTGGATGTGTCAGCAGCCTGATCATGCACCACCAGCATGTCCAGGCACATGTGTAGCTCGCAAGTGATACCAATATGTGCTTGTGCCACCTTTTTTCACTTTTCTTTTTGACCAGATTTTTTCTCTGTGCAGGCTGGGTTTGGTGCTAAGGCAAAAAATCTTATTCAGCTATTAACTGAGTACAGAGGGGTCTCATGGAGGTAAGAGATGATATGATATGTTGACAAGTGCATTTACGTTGCATTGCTGCCATTTCATTCATTATTTGATTTTTCATCAAACAAGCATTGGAGGCGACGAAACTCTTGAGACTGTCACAACGCTGCCTAGTAAGCTTCCTGTCTCTTTTATTCTTGAAGCCCAATGCACATTGACAACACTAGATGTCAGAGTTGGACTGCGGTAAAATTTCCTCACTTATGCAGTAATATCCTTCCTTTACATCAGATATTCTTAAGAAGTTCAACCCCAAAATCAAAGGAGTGTCAAAGGGAAGCGGGAAAACACAGACTGGTTTCAACATGGCCGTATCAGGGGAAAAGATATCGTGAGTTGTAATGTGTCTTTGATCTGTTATCAGGGTCAAATGGCTCACTTTCAAATATGTTGTGCCCTCATGAATATCTCAAATTTTTATACAGAGGAATTCCAAAGCAAGTCCGACTTCTGATTGATACCATAAAAAACGACTCTGTGAGTTCATTACAAATGATCACATATTTACATTTACCATATTTCTTGATCATTATGTTGAAATAATATGCATGATAAACCTGAAGGTGTCATTTTTGTTCAAACTTATTGTCTCCGTCTCCCTTATTCTTTCTACATCCATTTCATGGAAATAGTCAGTGGATTTCCAGAATGACTGGAAGCTGGTGACTCTCTTCATTGGAGGCAATGACCTCTGTCAGTACTGCAACGACCGGGTGAGCTACTTTAAAAGGCCGTCACATTGCATACAGGATGATTCAGTGGATGAAGGACATTTCTAAAGCACTCCCTTTAAGTAAATCTACTACCACAGCAGAGTGGTTAAACATTCTGCAGTGGTTGTGCAATACTCCGTGCTGTGTAGAGCTGTCTCATGATATCACTCTCCAAAGGGGACTAAGCACTGGAGCAGAATAATCAAGCTTTGTGAGCAGCCCTCCTCTAATTGTTTTATTGTGTCAGAGTGAGATGAGAGCAGACATGGCTTCGTTACAATGAGCACATTCACTGTCACTTTACCCCCTCCAACACAAAATGTCCCCACCCCACACCCCTTTCATCTAAGCCTCTATCTGTATTAAACAAGCACACAGGGTACAGTGATCAGCCTTGTTCTCTAAGAGGCATAAACAACACAGAAGTCAACCCAGACTCTCTTCATCCTGTCTCTGTCCTACTCCCTCCTTCTTTCTCTCTCTTTCTTTCTTCTCCTTTTGCCTCCAACTTTCCCCATGCCTCCCTCCCTCCCTCCCACCTTTTTTGCTTTCTCTCCATTACTCCCCCTGCACTCCACTCTTTTAATGTTTTGTGCTTTGAAGCAGAATATCAAAGCCCAGCATCAATTTAAGATGAGCCCTGAGACTGCGATAGTGACAGCTTAGGGTTAGTTGCTGCGTGCACGCTCATACATGTTGTATGATGTCGGGTTCTTTGGATAAAATGTACTTTTTAGATAAAAACCTGGCAACTTGATGCCAAATGTGCCTTAATTATTCTACTTTTTACTAGCCATAACAGAAACAAGTTGTTGATGTGATGAAAAGGCTTATGTTTACATGTGTTTGCTGTGAATTAATCAATAGCCTTGTACATTGTGTGTCCAAAAATTGCAGGCTTCTTTGTCACCTCAAAATTACAGCCATCATTTGATGACGAGCCTGGACATGTTGTACAAAGAGGTAAAGAGCTGCTATCTACTAAAGATGGAAACTTGATCATGCAATAAATAATACATCTTACAATATTTTAAGATTCCCTACAACTCTTTCTTTGGCCATAGGTTCCCAGGATAATAGTTAATGTCTTGGAGATCCTGGAGATTGAAGGTCTTCGCAGGATCAAAAGCGATAGACTTGGGTGCAATTTTATACAAAAGTACGCTCATCAATTCACTCACACCAAAAAAATTGCATGTGCCCCAAAACCACTGAGTCCAGGCAGGATTGCCCTCCTCAGTCATCAACAGTTTTTTTTTTTTTTTTTTTATATTGATCTTATTCTTCATCAATCCAGCAAAGAAATATGTCATAATTTAGTTTTTAATAAAGGTCTAGCTCATCCAAAAATTGTGGTCCAGTCCAGCAGGGTTAGTGTTTGTATTGTTCATGCGTGATTCAACATTTATAAATGTGTTTTATTTTCCAAATCCTGATGCTCATATTCACCTTTGATCCTCAGGTATGTCTGTCCATGCTTCTTGTTGCCAGGAGAGGATTCCCCAGAGCTGGCTGAATTAAAACGGATCAATCGAGAACTCCAGGTTAATTAACTGTAACAAGGAAGTTGAAATGTGTTGATCAGACAGGATCAAGACATTAACATTTGTGGTCTTTCTTGCAGATTGAAACACAAAAAGTGGTGTACGGAGGCCGCTATGATGGCAGAGAGGACTTTGCTGTGGTTGTGCAGCCGTTTTTTCAGAACTCTGTCGTTCCATTGAATGCTGTAAGTTGCTGTAGATAAATATGCTTCAGCCCAATAACAAGCCCTGTCCCCACAGTGTACAGACTGATTCTGTATTATTTTTTTCTCCAGGATGGCAAACCTGATGATACCTATTTCTCTGAAGACTGTTTCCACTTCAGTGAACGGGGACATGCTGACATGGCTACAGCTCTGTGGAATAATATGGTGAGTCCCGAAAGACAGGAAAGTAAAAAGCTAAACGAACTGAACATGGGAAATCTGTCTAAATCACCATATCTCACTGCATTTTGGTCATGAAATGGGGAAAAAGAATTTCTGCTTTATCTCTAGTTGGAGCCAGTGGGTGAAAAACAGACATACAACAATTTCACAAATATCAGAAATAACATCAAATGTCCCACAGAGGTAAGGAAGCTGCTACAAAATGTTCTCCTCACAAATTACTAATGACCCAGTCGTGTCCAGTCTGTTTACTTGGGTCATGATGAAGAAGTCCAAGCATGTGGATATGACTAAATTTATAGCCTTCATAATGGTATTTTCCAGGAGCATCCATACATCTTCACAAGGTTTAACAGCTTGCCTAGTTTGGCCACCACTGCAGCACCCGAAACCGACAGCACACCCTCTCCTCCCATCATGACCAACACAGCACACACCACAGCTGAGCCTCTCACTTCTGATCACTTGGACAATATACCAATATGGCTCGCTGCTGTGCTGGCTGCTACTGGCTTTGTGATTGGCTGTGGTGCCAGCTGGCTCCTCTTCTTCTGCTTAATCAACAGGAAAAAGACGATGACAACTGCAAAGGAGATGAGCACAGTGCTTTAAAATGCTACTCTCTGTTGGTAGCGGTTATTATAATAAAATGCATGGAGGTGAAGCATATGGTCGCGACATGACAGAGGGACAGACTTTTGACTTGTACAGTGTCATAACATTTATCATAAATTTTAGTTAAAATGTGTATTTTTGTGCAGAACTATTCAAGGGAAACATTGCAAAATATAATATAAAGTGAATGCAGAAAGTACATTGTTTGACTGAATGTCAATATGACTGGATGCATGGGTGGAAAACAAACCCTTGTATTAAGGAAAGCTGTAAACAATTTAATTTAATGACTCTCCATCATGGATGCTTGGTTCAAACTATACGGAAGTAAAAGGGTTGAATAAAATATATCGAAAGTTGTGTTGTACTTGAGAGGGATGGTTCCCCTTCATTTTTTTATATCAAATTTGCATTAAACTTGAAGGCGTATGTAAATGTTGTTGCTGGTATAACAACTTAATGAAACTGAACAATCCACAATAATTATAAATAATGTACAGGAGGTTGGCTGCTGCTGTATATTCACTTTTGTTCATGTAAAAATGTATGTGAAATAAGTGCTGTCACACCCAGTAATCGAGTACTTGAATGAATTTTACTTATTTATGCTTTCTGGGTATAACAACACTCTGTTCTTATTCGGTCTTATTTAAATTTAAAAAGCAACGTTATGAGACAGTCTATCAGATATTTAAATAACCTTACTGCCCCTGATTCTAACTGTTTCTTTTGACTATTTGGAAAAGATAAATTACACAATAAACGTGCAGTGTTGACGATGCAGTCACCATCACAGCTTAATGCATATGCTTTAGCTGCATATGAAAAGCAGGATGTCAACATATAGATGACACAAAGCAGCCATAAACAAGCTCTGCTTTGAGAGCAGTACACATCAACCTGCATTTCTTCGCTTTATCACTGACTGATCCCTGATAAAATGCCAATAAAGTGGTTTTATGACCTCTTTACAAGAGGAAAATACATTTTTGCTTGAGTACTTCCATATTCTGCTATGTTTACTTCGCACTTTCTAAAGCACACAAATTAAAACTAAAATAAATAAATTGATGGAAAATTTGGCATTTGGATAACCGGAAGTGCCTGTGTATCGATGGGGGCGCTAAAGTTTTCTCAACAACATATACTTACACATACACACTGTAATGTAACTGCTTAAGATGTCTGTGATGTTTAGGTCTTTTAACACGATCATGGAAGTATGAATTATATTATTATGTTTTAACAGTGGAATTCACCCCTTTGTTGTATATTAGACACAACTTGCTGTGTAATGTTGCTCAGACAGAGCACCATTAACTGCGACCTAGAAAATAAACAAAAAATGTAATTTTACAACGATGTCAAAATCTTATTTTATTTGTTATTATCTTTAAAGGTAGGATTCATGATAGGACTGTTTCGACTTGAATGCAACAGGTGGCACAGGTGTTTTTGCAAAAAAAAAAAAAACACAAACAATCATGGATGTACAATAATTTCAGCATTTTCAGTATTTTATATGGATTTTACTATATTTCTTTATGATTTTAGAATTGCATAGTGTATTTTACCTTAAATGTTGTGATTTTGCGATGGAGACTTTTCTTTGTCCTTTGTTTCTATTTGTTTTCTTGTCATTGTGTGTGATGACTGCCAAGATAATTAATAATAAAATCTATCGATCTATGAGGTTTTTAACAATTTATTTGATTTTATATGTGTGGCCGCTTGAATGAATAGGATATGTGTAGCGGAGCCAAAATGCAGAAATACGCCCTTTAAATGAATTGAGTGGCTCTTTAAAGCGGATTTAAAGCGGATTTAAAACGTGCTTCCTCCGTGCTCCGCCGTGTCCTCTCGGCGGCAGCGCCCCCTGCTGGCCGGCAGCGGGACTCCAGCCGGCCCGACGCTGAGCCACATCAGTTTGAAGATGGCGGAGGGTGAATTGAACGTGGACAGCCTCATCTCTCGGCTCCTGGAAGGTGAACAACTCTCACATCAGTTGTCGTGGCGGTGCGGGGAGTTAGCCGGCGGGGGGGGGGGGGGGGGGGCTTCGCTAAGCCCGGCGTCGCGTTTGGTCCGCGGCTGCCGCGGTTTCCACGGTAGACGCCGGAGAAGGCGTTAGCTCGGCGGGCTACCGTCTCGCCGCCGTTCCCGTAGTGATCTCCGGCTAGCTCCGCTCGCAGTTACCGTTAGCCGGCCGTGTTTATAAACAGTCCGCGGTAAACGCCTACATTTCTCACTTTTCTCCCCATTAGCTGTCCCAGGGGAGCTAATTCTTATCCTGCTTTTTACTTTAGACGGTAATTAAACTTTCTGCCTTGTGGTGTCTTATTTATTTTTGGGTCATTATTATTTTTTTCCGGTATTCCGTCTGCTTTTATTTGCCACATTTTGTGTGGTCGGTGTGTGTCGAGGAGGGGCTGGGACGTTTGTCCTGTTTGTGTTGATATTAAAACAAAACCGAAGAGAAATCCGTCATGGCGTCAACGTTTGCATCGACCACGAAGGTTAACTTGTGTATGAATGTATTTTTATTTTTTTATTATTTTTTTTCTCCTCCGTGGTATCCACACCGTTTTTCGGCAGCTCGCTTGTCCTTGACACGGTTCATTCTTCTTCTCCTTTTTTTTTTTTTTTTTTTGCCTCCATATCCGAGTTGTCGTTAAAAAATCAAATGGTGACCTGGTTATTGTGACAACATAGCAAAAGGCAACTGGGCCCACATTTAAAAGGAAAACTAATATTAAGCCATCAGACACTGAATCCCTTTACCACTGTGTCATGGGCGCATTAGACCTGTTAGATTGTGTATAATTTTATTTTTTTGATGATGATTTTTTTTTTTGGTCTTGTTGCTCACTGGGATTGTAGGTGTGTTTTAGTGGGGTGTGCTTCAGTGCACTCATGCACACAGGCCCGATGATACACACATCCACCATGAGTGTGTTTGCACAGGTGTATCACAAGGCACAAATGTAGGACGTTTCAAAATTAGACTAGATCCACTGTGTGCTTCTCTGAGCCTGCTCACAAAAATGTTCATATCTACGGGGTAAACCGATCATCATCTGCTGCTGTGTTCACAGTCACATTATTGATTTTTGTACTTGGGAAGTCAAAGGAATTTTTTTTTATTATTGGAGTGTGAGGGCCAGATTTTTGAATTTGGCAAAGACAGGGATGTGCAAAAAAATCCTTCTGAGTTGGCTGTCCACGCGCCAGAGAGAAGGCAGGGGAGTTGTCTATTCCATCGTGAGATCTCCTTTGAGTCGGACCAGACCACTAAGGCAAATTCAGCTGTCCTTGGCATACTTTCCAGTAATATGTGTGGCTCTGTTGGAGATGAAACACTGTGCCAACTCTGAAATGTTAAGATTCGATATTAATTATTGCTGGAAAATGCTGCCTTATTTTGTATTGCTGTTTAATTTGAAGTGAGTTAACGCTACCATGGTTAAGAAAGATCAAAAGTAAAGGTTAACATTTCTTCACAGTCTGGAATTCACTTCTTGTCTGATTCCACTTTTGACTATGAAACAAAATCACCTTTAGCATCACACAGTTGTGATCATCAGTCATCTGAAGGTTGGCAGTAATTGCTATTTGACAGCTACTGCCTGTGACTGGTGGTTGGCCATTTTTGTCATCAAGAAATCTTGTTGGTCCTCCATGCATAAGGATTCCCTCGGCACTCGGCTCAGTCTGCAGAGACTTGTTGCCTGTGTTGCTTGTATTTTTGATAAAAGTTGGCCTTGCCATTGGCATCTTTCACAAGTGGTCAGCTTTGGTGTGATCTTGTTGGTGCAAATTGATGATGGCGTCTCTTCTTGTTGCATTTTTAGCATACAAGCAACTGTTTATGACTGACTGATTTAAATGCTATCATCACACTGGCTTCTTACACAATGGTGAGGCTTTGTAGTTAGTGGTGTGAGCTTAATAAAAAGTTCAAATCAAGTATGGGGTGTTGGTTTTGTAAAAGCAAATTTTATCTGTTGAACAGATCATAAAGGAGTAATAAATCTGTAGTGATTGTCTCCCTATAAGAAATCATTCCTGATGAAATTCAACCACCAGAACAGATTTATTATTTTATTTATTTTTTTTTTTTATGTCATGCTGTGATCTTTATGGATATAATTCTGAATCTCAAGAAAATAAAGTTATGTCATTATGCCTGGTCTAAAAACATATGACTACTCGAAAGGATTCAGTGAATCGGATGGAGAAAATACAGCAGAACTTCAATGATTTTGATGATTAACTGAGTAATATCACAACTGAAAAAAATATCAGCTATTTTAACAATTAATTCTTTATTTGAACAGTTTTTTCCGACGTAAATTTACCAAGTAATTGCACATTGATTGGACAAAACAAGTCATGTAAAGATGCAACTTGGTACTATAACTTAAGTATCGTGCTTGGCCTAAGCATGCTTATTTGGAAGACCAAACAAATATCCTCTTTAGTTGTTTTTCTTTTGTTGTTGTTTTTTCACTTTCACATTAAATAAAATAAATCTCAACTGAAATCAAGACTCATTATGCAACTACAATATCTGCTTTTTGGGAGGGGTTTGCACATTGTTCAGTCTTACAAGAGAATTCTCCGAATACAAAACGAGGAAATCTGAAGACCAAAAGTTTTTATTCTGCATCCAAACACTCATATAGTAGCTTAGTGTATGTAAGCCAAATGTCAGTGACCGCACTTATTCATTGGAATTAAAACTTATTAAACACTGTCGCTTTATCCAAACGTGTACAATCACGTGCAGACAACGCATTCACAAACAGTGATCTGGTTTATGATGGTGGAAAATCCTTGTCATTGCTTCATATTAGCCTTTGCCCCTTAATGTTCTTAAGAACATAATCTCTTTTAAAAGTGCCAGCCTGCAGAAGTGCAAACAGTGAAAGGTTCAGTGTTAAAGCCAAGCATGCTAAGCATCCCTGCTTAACTCACTGCACTCTGAGGAGGCCTGTCTGTCAACTGAAGAGCCCTACTTCTGCAATTTCATGCTTTACACCATGTGCAGCACATGGGTATGAAGCAGGGCAGCTACAGTAGATGAGTGATAAAGAAAATTTATGGTGTAAACTAGGGATGGGCAATGATTTTCAATTAATCAACAACTTTTAAAAAATCTAATCGTTTGTGACCATCATTTTGCCTTTTACAAAGGGACTTTGTTATTTCCCTTGTTCTCAGTGGCACCCAGAAATATGTTATTACTGTAATATGAGAAATAAGGTTTTTATTTTCCATAATTGTGCCTTACATGTGTAGTCAGCACATACATTTATTAAAGCCTTTTGATGCAAGTCAAGGCCAGTAACTGTTAATATGAATTGTTCTGTGGAGGAGAAATAACCTGCATCTGTGTACAGTGTTGTTTTTTGCATAGAGAGGCTTAATAGGCTTAATTCTCCTCAATTAAAGGCAATCGGCGATTAAAAGTCGAATAGTTCCGAGTGACAATCGAACAGAATTTTTTGCTGGAAAAGCACATCCCTAGTGTTAAGTAACAGTTCCTGAAGGCTGGAGGAGCCTGAGAATAATTTTTGGCTCACTGATCCACAGTCTGTGAAGAGCCATATGCACTCTCTTCTCAGAGTTGGTTGGATTACATGACTAATAAGACCGTGGAAGAGAGTGGTGTGTGTGTGTGTGCACACATGGCCATTTATGTCTATACACACAAATGCATTCACGAAGCCTCGGGAATTCCTCACCACTATCCCTTTAATCCATTTAAACTGCTCCCCTTTTGGCCATTTGTCATCCTTTTAAGGAAACAAAAAGACATGTTGGAAAAGGGATTAAATAAATGTCCTGACTAGAATGTATTTGTTTAACCTGGCTCGTCTAACTTTTAGTGGGCGTCAAACTTTTAAGCAATATCAAAATGCTTGTGTTACATAAATTCTCAGTCATGGATTTATCGCTTCTGTTTCCATCATCGATGGTTCATCGTAATGCAGTGTAAATGCATCTGCAAATCCAGTCCATTTACTATTTCTGAAGGAAGAAGTGACGAGCATTTGATCAGGCCGTTCTTCAGCTTGTTACTGAATTTGCATTTTTGGTTGTTTTTGCCTTTAACAGTAATATGTATTTGTGTCATTATGCCATGTGCCTTTTTTTTTTTTTTTTTTTAAATGCCAGTTTATGAGCCTTTGCACTATCCCGGCTTTTCAAAAGTGAAATAAAACACCCAAATCAAAGATTTTAGACCCACAGCTTTTTTTTTTTTTTTTAAATAATAAATCTTCAACTAAATGAAGCTTTAACTTTAGGCATATATTGTGGGCTCCAGGTAATATGATGAGGAAGCAGTTTTTATATATATTCTCATATCTCTGACTATTTCAACTGCTGACTGTAGTCAGTGTTTGCAATTCTCTCCCTTGCTTTCATTGCTAAAAGACAAATCTGCACCCAAAGCTGTGGCAGGACCCCAGGAAGTAGGCTTAAGCTAACTGTGCAACTACACAGCCAATAAACCCACTCTACTGCTGAAGATGCAAGCTGCTCTCGCAGCCTAAGCAGTGGAGTTTTGTATTTTTTTACTTATTTGTTTATTTATTTTAAGTATGGCTGAGATTTAACAGCTATAAGCTACAGAACTGTTACGCCCATAGCTCATCAGATTTTAAGATTGCTCTGCCACAATAGTTCTCCTCCCCCCTTGGGTGAAAAAGTGTTCTTTCATGACCTCATTCTGAGGAACTTTTTGCATAAACACTTATATTGATAAAATAAATAAAAATTGATTGCACTGACAGTTCCTTGCTTCTCCTCTCCAGTGCGGGGATGTCGCCCGGGGAAGATTGTTCAGATGACCGAGGCAGAGGTCCGGGGCCTCTGCATCAAATCCAGGGAGATCTTCCTAAGTCAGCCCATTCTGCTGGAGCTGGAGGCGCCCCTGAAGATCTGTGGTCAGTGTTGTATATTTCTACCCTTATTTTAAGGTCATTTTCTCACCGTCAAGTCCGTCCTTTTCTTCAGCTTGTTACTCTCTGCGTTGGGTAATATCCTCTACTGTGAAATTTCTAAATTGAGATATTTTCAAACACTGGGACATAAATTTGATGTCCATTTTATGTTTTAAGACCATTAAAAAATAATTATGGAATTTACACAAGCATGAGCTGTCTACCAAAAACCAAGATTGTTTAAAAAAAAAAAAAAAAGTACAATAACACTTCAAGTGCATTACTAATCATATGAAAGGTCATGGCAGGCTATAGAGGAAGTAAATTAGAAATGTCTGTGCTTAAAAGTCTAACACACAAGCTTTTTAGCTTTTAGAGCTTTTAAAAAGCTAAACTTTTTACAAGAATAGGTCTTCTGCATTTGCTTCAAATCTGGTCCAGTAATCAATTTTGAATATGCTGTAAAAAGCTTGACCATTTGCTTGTAAACCTTGACAAACATCAAACAGCAACATAATCTTAATTTTTGAAGAGCAGCTCAAACAGAAAGTGGCCAGTGGCAAACTCCCATTCTGCAGAGCACAGCCTGGTTTGCTCAGCCCAGAGCAGCAATCTATTTCTCTGACGCAGAGTTTACTTATGTAACCAGACAGGATAACAGTGCCTCATCCTGGGTCATATATTCAGCCAGTTATTCTCTTCACTGCCCTGTGTATGCCACAGAAGAATACATGGAGAGGGGAATAGAAAAACGTATACAGTGATTGTCTATCAGTTTTACACACATTACATAGAAAATCCCAAGTAGAGCAAAGATATTCCCATTTGCAAGTTAGTTCCTTCTCAGCAGTGGAAACAGCTACCACTATCACACTCTAGCTGGCTGCTGCACATCTCAGCACACTCCCACATGCTTTATTTCTTTCCCCAGTGTAGTGCTGCAGCTGCAAACACTTCTGAACAGTCCAATATATGTGCTAGGCCTTGAAAATACAGCACACAAGCTATAAACTATGTACTGTTCATATCCAGGCGAATTGACAGAGTACATTTGTGGCTGTTTTCAGGCCACTTTCCCTCCCAAACACATTTACTGTGTTTGACTGCTGTTATGTGGCTTTCACATTACATCAACCTCTGAGAGCAGAATTTGTATTTTAAGGAAGCTGTAATTCAATTAGATTTTCATTCCCAGTCAGATTGCTTTTTCCTTGTTTCCAGCACCACAGTGATAAGCACTTTTTTAAAGGTCTGGAGTGCCTTCATGCATGTAGACCTAACCCTGGTACATTACTCTAAAATATGTATGAACATCAGGTGGTGTTATTTGTCATGTGTTTGGTTTCTTTGTGTCTCTTACTTTCTTTGTTCGGATGGTTCTAACCCCAGGCTGATTACTTTCCCTTAACCCACAACAGTGATGGCAGACTTTCATAGCATTTACTATATAGGCCCAGCAGTGAATGCTTTTAATTATTTACCAAGGTCACATGGATCAGGTTCTGCACTTTCTCTCTCTCTCTCTCTCTCTCTGTCTCTCTGTCTCTCTCATGTTGACCTTAATGCCACAGACAAAATTTTGCCAACATTTTTATTACTGTTACTAGTTTTATCATAGATTGAAACAGAATAGCATTCATTTGGATTTTCAAATACAGTGATGTTTTCTTGTTCATTGGCACAAATGATAATAATCAAACTGTCATTGTGTGGTTGTGTTAGATTGTAATTTGGCTACTAAAAAAATCTGGACGGATGATAATGTTTAACAGCACCTTGTAATTACATTTCTCTGCAAACTTACCAAGTTGTTGCTCACTAACCACAATGGGACTTTACTGATCGGGAACAAAATATAATTGATTTGTTAGCCTGTTCAATTAGCTCAAAAACCACAACTGTGGTTGCTCTGTTTTTACTGTTCATGTGTAGTTTTTCGTTTTTCATTTCGTGGTAACATTTATCATTTGAACTGACAGCATGTTATTTCTGTGTTGAATCAAATGCCTTTAATTATTGTTCTGACTACAAGTAGTAACGGAAGAGCAGACTGCAGACTAAAGAGAAAGAGATGAAAATGTTGAATACACTTTAATGTTTTTAAATCAAAAAGGATAGTTTAAAAAGTTCTCTCGTTGTGTTGGTGTCCTATCACTGCAGATCAACATGAAAACACTGTGCAAGGTAATATCTAAAGGGGAATTTCCTTCTGAAATGATTTTAATTTTGGAAAAGACCTGTTAGACTAAACTCTAAACCCATTGATTATCTCCCAGTTTTTGTTGGAGCTGTATGGGCTAAGCCAGTGTAGGGGCCAATTCACAGCAAGCACAATCCATGTATCATCTTTACTTACTGTATCAGGAATATGTCCAAGCATGAGCAATGTGAATGTGGTATTGATATTAAAACCCAGGCTTTTCACATAACTGTTGTTCCATCCCTTCTGTTTGGGAGTTATAAGAAAACAAATCAAGTTTTTCCAACAGAAGTCTCCTCAGGTCTGGGAGTTGAAGGAGAATGACTGCGTTTCCTAAGCACAAGCCTCATGTCTTTTTTTTTTTTTTTTTATTTCAACGTCCAGCTCATGTCTATTCAGTGATGTCATGGAATAACTTGCTTATGAGACAATATTTTATCATGAGATCTAAGTGTAAGTAAACTTATATGTAAAAAAGCTTTACTTGGATTTAAACCTTTCACCTTTTTTACAAAAATAATGACTCTGTAAATGCCTATATAGGTCCTGCTCCCTCATATGTCTGACGCAAATTGTCAAAACTATCAAGCTTCCATATGCAAGCAATGCCAAAGTAGATCTGTGATCTCTCTCTGCAATCTGTCAATGTGTTAAAGTCAACGTTGTATTCTTGCCATTTTATTTTTTATCCCAAAGTATTTATTACATATGCCTGACTCCATTCTCCAAATCTTTTGAGAGGAATTTCTACTGGGAGTGATATAGGATATAGGATGTGATTTCTGTTGGCAAAGACCCCCCCCCCCCCAAATAATGTTGTGCTCTTTGGGTCAACTTACTCCCAGACAATGTATGGGGAGTAAGTATGTATGTATGCCAGATGAAATAATTCGGAAATAAAGGGGAGTACAAACAAATAATCATCTGCATACAAACTTTTTCTATGCTCTGGCACTACCTGTTTTCATGAATAAATTGGAGAGATTAGGACAAGTGGGACAGCCCTGCTCCAGCTGTGCTCCAGCCCGAACTCCATCCATGTTGCAGAGTTGTGAAAGTTAGAAAGGCTAGCATTAACTTTTTATTCTTGCAGTTGGAGAAGAGTAAAGTGCCTAAATAGAACATATAAAATCTTCACAAGAGAAATTCCTACCAAACTCGTTGAAAATATTTGGCATCTAAACTGAGCAGAGTCAAGCTATTATTATTACCCTGCACAGGAATCTATTTTTATTTTGGGTTTTTCAGCTTTGTATTAATCCACTTTGGCCCTCAGTTATTAAGAGGAACATTACAGTGTTGATCATTATTTTTTAAGATAGCAGCATATCATTTTTAGTCTCGAAAGCTCAGGAAAGTGATATCATCCCTTTCCTCCTTCGGAATAAGTGATATCAAGGCCTCCTTTCAGGAGAGGGGCAGCAGCCTTCAGGTTTTCGCTGACATTATGCATCACAGTTATTGGTGTGACCGATTTATCGATGACGTATTTGTTAAGTGAAATAAATTCAATGATTGTCTCTTAACCTAATTTGTAAATCTCACCAATACCACATTAGACATGCCATCGTGCACTTTTATTATTGTAGAGCTGTTTAACAATCTGTGTTGTCCTCTGAGACAAATCTTGCATGGACCTCAAATTCAGCAATCCCCCCCCCCCCCCCCCCCCCCCCCAAAAAAAAAAAAAAAAAAAAAAAAAAAAAAAGCTTTCCGCCTTTTTCTCTGCTTCCTGGACCCCTAATCTCTGTGTTGCTACTCTTGGACTGTTTTGACACTGCAGAGGCAGTGTTGAGTAAATAATTCATTGTCACCCTACAATTCCTTGTGTGAGAGGGGGCGGGAAGGGGGGGGGCGCGACCAATAGTCTTGGTGAAAATTTGTGTGAGCAGCAATAAATCCAACGGCACTAGTTGATGTCAAAACTCAGACCAAAAATCTTGTAAAGCTGATGAGAGTTGGTCTAAAATTATGCTTGGGTCTCATTTTATAAATGCTTTAAAATCATTCTATGGAGAAAAAAAACAAAAGCAAAATTGTTTGGTATGCCATGATTAAAAGATTATTTTATGATCCAGCTTATCCATCTCAATCTCAAGATTTAACTTCAACTTGGATTCTAAAGTCCACTTACCTCTAACTGGGGCCGCTCCAACTGAAATTAAAGTGTATGTTGCCATGTTTGCATATGCAAAATCACACAAAGGTGGCTTTGTTCCTTCATTTCCTTACTCTCCTTTTCTGATCAAACTAAAGGATAATTGAGAAAAACACAATTTTTTTTTTTTTTTTTATGGCTTTATTTCCATTTCTGTTTTAGTGCAGATAGAAGGAAGAATTTTTGTTCACCACATGATGTCTTCAGTATTTACTCAGTCCTCTGTATTCCCTCAATTTTCGCACTGCCAAGACTAAAAAATGTCTGATCAAAGTGTGGTCTTGTTTCTATGTGGAAATCATCTTCAGTTAGATTATCACAATCCGGGCCTAAATTGTTATCTATGCCCAAAGACAAAATAATAAAGGTGTTTGTTGGATATTGTGTTGCATTGTGTTATTCAGCTGGAACAGACATGTTTGATAACCATTTGCTAAAAAACTGGGAAAAAAAAAAACAGTAAGATACTTGAGATGCATGGGATCGTCTTTTCAGTCAAGCAGAAAGTAAAACTCAAAATAAGTGACCAGGATTGTGTTGCTGGAACACTGCATGAATACTTCACAGCTGTTTCATTGAACTATTGATGTTGTATTTTTGAGTTTACATCAAGACTCTAGATGGAAAGCCAGGGCTGCATGTCCAAGGCTGAAAGGAAAAAAACATTCATGGTAAAACACAAACCAACTGGCTAAGTAAAGAATAGGATAAGATGAGGATTGACTTCAAACATTCAGAACTATCCGTTTAATCGGTCGTTTGCACAGAACGCTATGCTTTTACATGCCTTCGCTAAACACAGGCAAATATATATATTTTTATATAGGCCTATTTGGTGCCAGTGGTGGTTTGCGTTTTGGTGCCTAGATCACTGACAGGCACCATCAAATTGAAATGAGGCCTGCCAGCCACTGATGACTCCAGCATAAAGTGGCAATTTTTGTTGGTTATTTTAATCTCAAGGCCAGACAGCTGCACAGCTTAACAAGACCAATTTGGTGCCATCTTGTAATGAAGCATTGCCATAAAAAGAGTGTGGCACATGAATTAGCTTTCCGTTTTGGTTGCAATAAAACCTGTTATTATTGTCAAAGCCATTCTGGTGAGGCTCTCTGCAGTCATCTGGGTCTGGAACACTTAGCCCAAATTAGAGCAGCTCTTACGTTGGTGCAAGAGGATATAAAAGGAAGCAGGTCTTGGCTAGTTGATGAAGTGAGGGTCCCCTGCAGAGAATCTGTGCTTTGGTGAGAAGGCCTCTAGCTCATCACAGCCTGACCAATGTCAATGAGAGGAGAGGGTGACCATAAATCCTGTGAGACATGTTCGAATTAAAGTTAGTTTCCACAGATGTGTGGATGTGCATCCTTTTATTTTTGTTATCAGCCTGGTTTGTGAACATTCTCTCCTTTGCTCACTCATTTCTCATGGTATTGATCTGGTCGCAGCTGTAATGACTCATTCTGTGTGTGCATCCGTCGGCTTGCTGATGCAAGCCAAGTAAAGTATATTCACTATATTTTATCTTTACTAACTGACATGTCTGGGTGCCTTTTCTTCAGAGAGAGAAGACAGTTTGTACACATTCTTGAATATGTGCTGCAGTGACATTTACATGTTAAATCCAATAGTCAAGTGACTTTTCATAATCTCCCCTTCATTTTCCATCACCAAATTTATTATAATATACCTTTTGATTGAACTGTCTTTAATTCCTTTATCTGTCTGGCTACATCTGCAATAAGATAAATAATAATGTTTTTTGTTATTCTTAGTAGTTACTGGTGCTATTTTTTCTTATTTATGTACTTTATACTCATAAATTGGATGGCTGCCAAACCCAGTTTTGTGCAATGCATTTATTTTTTATGAATTAATCTGTCTGTCAGATGTCTTCCTTTCTTTCTTGGCCACCGCTGACCTCCCATGTCTTCTCAGGTGACATACATGGGCAGTACACAGATCTGCTGAGGCTGTTTGAGTATGGTGGCTTCCCTCCAGAGGCAAACTACCTCTTCCTGGGTGACTATGTGGACAGAGGGAAGCAGTCCCTGGAAACCATCTGCCTCCTGCTGGCCTACAAGATCAAATACCCAGAGAACTTTTTCCTGCTTAGGGGTAACCACGAGTGTGCTTCTATCAACCGCATCTATGGATTTTACGACGAGTGTGGGTAGAAGTAATTTCATCCTTGCACACAAACATCCCTGAAGTGTGTGTATATATTACATTACATTACATTAACACATCTTTGTGTGCCCCAACAGGTAAGCGCAGGTTCAATATTAAGTTGTGGAAGACTTTCACTGACTGTTTCAACTGCCTCCCCATTGCTGCTATTATTGATGAGAAGATCTTCTGCTGCCATGGAGGTTAGAGAGCTACTTTTGGCACTTGTTTCCCATCTTTCTCTCTAATCCAAACATTGGCCTTTTGATGGTGCTCAAAAAATATGTTTGGACTAACTATACTCCAGTCATACTTTAACTCCTGTTTTAGGACTCTCGCCTGATTTGCAGTCAATGGAGCAAATTCGCAGGATCATGAGACCAACAGATGTGCCTGATACAGGTAGTGTGTGTGTGTCTGTCTGTCTGTACATACATACATACATACATACATACTCTGGTGCATCCTCATCCTCGAAACTGAACTTCTTTGCTTCCTTCTTGGCTCGCTCCTCTGTGTGTCTCTCAGGCTTGCTGTGTGACTTGTTGTGGTCAGACCCGGATAAGGATGTCCAAGGCTGGGGAGAGAACGACCGTGGGGTCTCTTTCACATTCGGGGCGGACGTGGTCAGCAAGTTCCTCAACCGCCATGACCTGGATCTCATATGCAGAGCTCATCAGGTAATTATGAAAGGAATAAAAGGGAAGAGCCTGAATACAGAGTGTAAACACAGCAAGTGTATAGTGAGCAATTTGCTCTTGCATGGTGTGTGTATAATTACTGTGGCTGATACAAAGATGGAACATAGGAAGTCAGGTCCACAATTCCCTGCTGCCATTTCATCATTTTTTTCCCTGTGTGTCAATCATTTGAACTTTATTCAACACATTGTCATTATCTATTTTTTTGGCTTATTATTTTAAATGGATAATATAGCAGGGAAGGACAAGTTGGTGTTTAGTTACTGGGCATCTGTAAAAGTAGTCATTAGGTACATGTACCTGTTTTTATACAGTAAGTCTTCTATTAATTGATTAAATGACTGAACAACTAGCTCTACAGTACTTGCTGCATATATTTTGGCTTTATATTGGGCCTTTCATATTGACTCAAGTGTAGGCGGTTTTGTATACTAAACCTGGAAGGCACAGTTGGACTTTGAAAATAGCTAAAGATCTGTTTCTTAGTATTGATTGCTGTAGGCGTTGGAATAATGCCATTTGTCTTCTAACAGGTTGTGGAGGATGGATACGAGTTCTTTGCCAAACGCCAACTGGTCACACTTTTCTCTGCTCCAAATTACTGCGGAGAGTTTGACAATGCAGGTGGCATGATGAGCGTCGATGAATCCCTCATGTGCTCCTTTCAGGTAGTGTGAAAACACAACGCATTTATGATAACTGAATTCTGATATTAGACACACTCACACATACAGTCCCTTTGTCTGTGTCCTGAAGATCCTAAAGCCCTCAGAGAAGAAGGCCAAGTACCAGTATGGTGGTGTAAATTCTGGTCGGCCCGTCACCCCACCCCGCACCACCCAAGCCCCCAAGAAGAGGTGAACATGCAGCCTTTGTCTCCCCCACCTGCTTTCCCTGTCTGTCCTTGGTCTGCCATCATGGCAACCCCTGTAACTCCCCTATATAGCGAAGATACAGGGCTTATCTAATTGCCCAAATCTTTCTCCCCCCCCCCCCACCCATCCCTTCCCCATCTCTACTGACAGCTCTTTTCTTAATGTGTACGTGTACATAAATTTGCTGTGACCAATCTGTTTTATTTTTTTGCCTGTTTGTTGGTATTTTTGATATTATTAACAAATAATCTTAATGGTGGTTTTACTTCCAGTTCCATTTGAAGTTTTCTGAGGTTCTATGTCATGTGAGGACATGCCTTTTCTGTTTAGAGGGGCACAGTGACTGAATTAGAGGGATTCTTTTTCAGTTGTACAAACCCAAAATGGAGATTGAAAATTAGCTTTTGCCTTGACCTCTCAAAAAGTGGAAAGAATCCTTCCAATAAATACAATGAGACTGATATGTCCTTGCAATGCTCGGTCTGTAAACACAATAGTATTTCCAGTATTCCAGCTTAATTTTTCAGATTCATCATAGCTCGTGCAGTGCACTTTGCAGTTGCAGTGCACAGGCACATTTTGTATATTTAACCATTGATGAAGTGCACCTCCTAGAAATAGCTTAAGAATGTGACAAGAATGGCTTGAATAAAATATAGAGGCTAAATGAGATGCTGCTGGCAGTGGACAAGCTGTAACTAAACATAACACCCTGTGGAGATCAGTTCCTTCACTGTTATGTTTCCCTGTGCCTCAACCCCACACCCACACAAAAATATGGCGCTTCTCATTCGAAGCTGATATTCTTTCCTGGGTATATTTCTTATTTTATCTCAAGACAGTATCTCTATGTATAATCCTGATGATTTAGAGTTGGAAAAAAAATGCCAGCAACCCTCCTTTTCCATCACCCCAAATGGTCAGACAGAAAACAAAACCTGGTGGAGTTGGGGATGTGGCAGAACCATGCGGTTTTAGTGTATGATAGTGATGCCATCTGGTGTACAAATGCAGTATTACAGTGCTAAGCCGCTTTGCGTTATAATGCCAGTGCAACGTGTAGGAGGTACTTCAGTTGCCTATTCGGCTGATCGGTCATTAACCTGGTCGGCAGTAACATTTCAGTCTACCGAAAATAAGATGCAGTCGACTCTTTGTGGAAAACAGTTGCCTCTTTCTTTGTTTTCTTTCTTTTTCTTTTTGCTCTTTGTGGTATTCTTTCTGTTGTATTTCTAAGTTCTCTCTTCACATTGTTTACTTTTTATTCACTTAACTTATTTCCTAATAATGATAATAAGACAACAATGAGGTGTTACCAAAAGCTGTTTTGCAATTTGTACAAGTTTGTTTGAAAGTCTATAAATTCAATAAAATGGATGGAAACTAAAATGATTGTCTGTTTTTCTTATTCCCCTGTATCAGTGTCTATGGAAACATTGCAAAGTTGTTCTTCCCTGTAAACCTTTTGGGTCTCAACCTACAGGATACAGCCAACTTCACATTTGCAAACTCATTAGCTCATAGTTTACACCACTGGGGCTGGAGGATTCATCTGACCCAGTTCAAAATGTTTTGCATTCACCTTGAAGGTCACCAGCAGGAGAAAACATTTGCCCAGGAGCTGCAACAAGATTTAAACAGATGATCCACTGTCCCACTTTTTGAAAGATGTGTGCAATAGATGATGCTCTGGAGAAAGAACTGAAGAGGAAAGTTATTACATTTGCATTTGGCTCTTCTAAAGCAATGCCTGTCTGTCCAAGTGGCTACTTATGTAATTCTTGGTGTTGGTTATTTACATTTAGATTAAATCAATTTTAATATTCCATTATCTGTCCTAGTGATGGGAAGTTCGGATCTTTTTAAGACCCCAGGTCTTTTGATCTCTTTCAGTAAAATTAACAAATCTTTTTTCAGCCCATTTGCTCATTTCGTTTGTTGGAACCAGTGTGGTGCTGTAGCTTTCATTTGAGTAATGACTGAAAAAGCACTGAAGAGCAACATGGTTTGCTTCACTTGGCATATAATACACAAGTTTGCTTTTGTTAAACTACTGAGCACTCTTTTGGGCCCAAACCTACTGAAGCTGAATTTACTGATTACTTCCTTTGCTGGTAGGAGAGCGCTCCGCCTATCATTAAAAAACTTCTCATTCTGTGATGGCTGTTCACTTTAGCCTACCTGGTCACTGAAGACCCGAAGTGTATGAATTTGTTCCAACAGAAAGGCAAATTAAACCTCCATCCCATAGCTACATAGCTAACCTTAACTTAACTAACATCAGATAGCTCTCCTCACCTGTAATAACAGCACTGGTCATGTTGCTGTTGTAATCATGTGAATAATGAACGAAAGACCAGAAGACCCATAGTTATGTGGCGCGCATACGCAGACCAGGGAAGAAAGAACAAATCACCCACTGAGATGACTTCTTACTCCCGAGTCATACAAAATATTAGTTCAAAATGAACGAATCGTTCAGGGACGACACATCACCAATCTGTATGTTTTCCATCAGTGTCCTCCCAGCTGACAGTGGGAGGACAACAGTCACCGGTCTTTCACAGGCCTAAAACAGAGACAGCCATTCACGCTCACACTCACCTAAAGCATGAGTGCCAGGACTGTGGGAGGATGCCAAAGTGCCAGGTGGACAGGACAATCCAACCGTGTTCTTAGCAGGCCTGGGCTTTAGACCCAGAACCTTCCTACTGTAAACTGACAGTGCCACACACTACAATCATCTCTCATGTCCGTGATCTGCCTTACCCGCCGACACAAAGCGCCTGATGAAGACCAGAATATTTGCTGCTTTTCTTTTGCCTTTCTTAAATATATTTGGGTTTTAGGATTAATTACAAAGAAACTATGTGAGGTGAATGAAGAATTTGGAACAGCTGTGGCCCTGATAACCTTTGAAATCCCTAAATGAATGGACTTGTGTGCGTTTGGACGTAATACACCATCCGAAAACAAAGAGGGCAGCACCGATCACTGCGGCTCATGAAACTGCTCCGGTGACGGCTGTTGATTGGACGAAAAACATCACGTGACATCAGACCGATACACGGCGTGGATTGGGTTGAAGTCGCTGCGCGTGCGCGCGCGGAGCACTTACAGATCCGTTGCCTTGGCCAGGACGGATCCTGAAGCAGAAGTGCAGCCCGAGTCCCGTCCTCTGGATCACATGCAGAGAGGATAACGACAGCACGGCCGTTCACACGGAGATGATTTCATGAAGAGAGACAAGCGAAGGGCTGCCGATCATAAGTCCAGAGCTCATCAATGCAGGTAGGGCTGAGGGATCATCTGTTTTCGCTGCTGCTGCTTTTTCTAAATGTTGTCAACCTGCACTAGCTGAAATCAAAGTGATCACCTTGTGATTGTTACATCCGCCGTCAGAGCCGTCAGTCATCCTCACGGTGCGGCGCTGTCCGTGTCAGGGCCGGTGTGTCAACCGATTTGGTTCCCCCCAAGTTCCTGTTCCCCTTTACGCTGATTTACTAGTGAGTTGTGCGTTGTTGCTAAGTTACCGTACGTACCTAAGGAAGAAACGCAAATAGAATTACAGCTGGGTGTACGGAAAGCTAAATGGAACAAGCATGTGTAGGTAACTGGTATGCTGTTTATTATATAACAAACAAATTGAGGGTGCATTTGTTCGGCTTTTCATTGTCAGTCTTTGTGTAAATCGATGCCAGCTAGCCTAGCTATTAAGTTAACCTCACTGTCGGATTACTTACGCTAGTTAGTCGCTTCCGGGTCACATGGTGTGCTGGAGCCAATCACAGCTCACTCTGGGTGACTACGTCAGCACGGTCAGGTGACGTAACTGTGAAATGGTGTGAAATGGCGCAAATGCAAGCGGCGATTCGAGCAGCTCGGTAGCGCAGTGGTAACGCCGCCGCCCCGCATCTGGGAGGGGCGGGTTCGATTCCCGGCCGGTCATGTGACTGAATGTGTATGTATGGTGTAATGTAACCTCGGGGTTAAGTGACTGTACTATCTGTAATGATGTAAATGTATCACGTGATGTAGATGTAATGTAAATATAATGTAAGTGTTGATTTGTATGGTTTGATGTATATAATGTGTATGTATATAATGTGTATGTATGTAAAGGTCCATTCCCGGTGTGGGCACCTGAACGTGTCTACAGTTAGTTGGTTGCGAGTAATGGACTGGGCTAATGCAGATACGGCGCCCCCCCCAGGACCTAGGCCGAACCAGACCTGACGGGTGACGGCACCCCTCCAGGAACGGACCGAGACCAGACCGGAGACAGGACGCGTCCACAGACTAGACCAGTAAAAGCAAACGAGTCACCCACTGAGATGATTTGTTTTAGTGATTATGTAATATTTGAGTTTCTTCCTAATTGAAACCCTCCCCCCCCCAAACAAATGGTTTGGCCACCGAGCCTTCGCTAAGCCCCGCCCCCCTTGGTTACTGTTGCTATGCTATGCTAGCCTGTTCTCTGTTGTCTGGAGTTCGGTAGGAAAATGTCAAGTCAGCATCAGTCCAATCCAGAACAAGAAAATAAAGTGTTAAGAAATTTTCTATAGAAATGTTTTTTAAAAGGTGGTGACGGTGAATTTGGGACGAGAAACGTAGAGCAAGGTAAGAAACAGGGCCGTTAGCTTGTAACGTAAGCTAACTGGCCAGCTCTAATGCTAACGTCCATTAGCCTAGCTTGTATTGAAGCACCATTTCACAATTTCACATTTACGTCACCACGGTTAGGTCAGGCGACGTAACCCTAAATGTATGTAATGTGTAAAGGTCCATTCCCGGTGTGGGCACCTGAACGTGTCTATGTGTCTACGTGTCTACGAGACCGGAGACAGGACGCGTCCACAGACTAGACCAGTAAAGCAAACAAGTCGCCCACTGAGTGGAACTATTTTAGTGAAAGCTTATGTAATAGTTAAGTATATTAACTTGTTTTCTTCCTAATTTGAACTCCCCCCCCACCACCACCACAACAACAACAACAACAACTAATGATTTGGCCACCGATCCTAAGCCCCGCCCCCATTGGTTACTGTTGCTACGCTAGCCTGTTGTCTGAAGTTCGGTAGGAAAATGTCCAGTAAGCATCTGTCCATCATCCAGTGATCAGAAAGGAAAAGAAAGAAGAAGAATAAAATAAAGGGTTGAGAAATATTCTATACAAATGTTTTTTTAAAGGTGGTGACGGTGAATTTGGGACGAGAAACGTAGAGCAAGGTAAGAAACTGGGCCGTTAGCTTGTAACGCCAGCTCTAATGCTAACGTCCATTAGCCTAGCTTGTATTAAAGCCCGACACAAAACGTTATCTTTGACAGAAACAGCTGAGTTTGGGAGCGCCATCAGAAAGGAAGAGACAGAGAGGGCTCCAGCTGCAGTCAGGTCACAGAGAAAGTGACATGGGGGGGCAGAGGAATTTATTTAACATGTTGGCTTTATTTCTGCACAAAGATATTGACCGCAAATTTAGAAGAAGTACTCCACCGCTTCAGACACAACAACACAAACAAGGACCGGGACATTACTCGTTGTTAATGTTTTGTGTGTGTGTGTGCAGGCGGACAGACCTGTATTCTGTAATGAGGAGTTGGACCGTTTAGTTGTAAGTGATGTCCACAGAAGACATCCAAACTCTGGCTACAAGCTAATGCGTGTGTATCACCACGTGTCTTCTTTAAGTACGCACGGTAACAGCACCTACGCACGATTCAGCAGTAAATCAGCGTAAAGGGGAACCGAATCGGTTAACACACCAGACTAACCTCACAGAGGAGCCCGTGAGCTTGTTCCTCTGTTTTTAAATATAATAAGCTCACACTATTTATCTTATTCAATTTGAATTATGTTCACTCAACTTTCAATGAACAATTAAAGAAATTATCGGAGGTACTGATGTTGAAGACAATTGTTGGTTGCAGCTTTACACTGTTCCTGTGATGGAGGATGGGGGTGTTTCAATAAAGCATAACTAATGAACATATTTTTTAAAAAGTAATTAAGTCTTTAAAACTTTTAATATTGATTTATTGTAAAAACAACACTGCTCTGCTCTGTTGTCCCCTTTGCCTGGTTGGTATAAATTAGAGCTTAGAAGATAAATTGAAAAATTTTTCAATGTTTTTGGATGATTTAACTGACTAGGATGGTAAATTGTGACCCTTTACGAATCATCTTATGGTTTTGATGAACATTTTCACTGTTTTCTTTCATAGACCATGCGGGTATCTTTCTGTCTGTGATTGCCTGATCAAGTGATGTAAGATGTGATTTGTTTCTCCAAACCTCCAGGCTGAACAAAATCCTCTATGAGCGAGCATTGATGGCATCCTCTCCAACAACAGTTCCTCACTGCGGTCTCAGCGATGAACTGTGGAAAGCCCAGAGCACACGCTGAAGAATGGCAAGGTTGAGGCGCAAATCTTGCATCACATTAATTGCTCTGGTGTTGCTTGTCCTCATCATAACAGTGAAAGTGCTCACACCTGAGGACTCTCCATTCAGCAGCCCTGTGGGCGCCAAGCTGTTTCCAAACAGAGAGAATGACAATCGCATGCCGAAAGAAAACAACAATAAAGCTGAACATTTTAAAATGAATGACTCTCCGAAGTCAGAAAGAGATGAAGAGCTGGAGGCTACACTGAGGAAGTTTCCTCCTCCAAACTACTATGTCCACGCCTTCTACTACACATGGTATGGGAACCCCAGGTTTGATGGAAAATACATCCACTGGGACCATCCACAGCTGCCACACTGGGACTTTAAGGTGGCTCAGGAGTATCCGCAAGGAAGACACAGTCCACCTGATGACCTTGGGTCCAACTTCTATCCTTCTCTGGGAGCTTACAGTTCCAGGGACCCCTCCATTATAGAGGCTCATATGCAGCAGTTACGTACAGCAGCTATAGGTAAGAGAGGAATCCCATCTGGGTATTGTTAGACTGAGGTATATTATATACTGTGAACATTTTATGTATTTTTGATCTGAATGTTTTCTTCTATATGAGGTTTAAGTTTATATTTCAACTGTAACTGTTTATTCACAGGTGTCATTGCTGTTTCCTGGTATCCTCCCAACACAAAAGATGATAACGGAGAGCCAACAGATGACATTGTGCCTTTGCTGCTGGATGTGGCACAGAAATACCATATTAAGGTCAGTAAACAGCAACAAGCTAAATCTTTGCTGTACAGAGTCCATTTAGACTAAATCAAATAAAGAATATTAATCTAAGCTGTCAGTTGGTTATGTTGCTGTAATTTCTGCTTGCAGGTAGCTTTTCACATTGAACCATACAAAGGGAGAGATGAAGCCAATATGTTCTCTAATATCAAATATGTCATCGAAAAGTGAGTAGAGTTGAGTTTCTTCAGTGTCAGTCTCACGATTTTACATTCTTGAGAAAGATTTTCGTCATGACTCATTGCACTCATTAATAATTCATGTTCGCCTCAGGCTTTTCCACTGATATTTTCCTTTCTTCGGTCATTTATATGCTCCTTTTTTCCACAGATATGGCGAGCATCCTGCTTTTTTCCGGTACCGGACAAACACTGGCAAGCTTCTTCCACTCTTCTATGTGTATGACTCATATCTGATGAACTCTGAGCAATGGGCCAAACTCCTAAAGCACACAGAGAGTAACAGTATCAGAGATACCCCATATGATGCAATCTTCATTGCCCTTCTGGTAGAGGAGAAACATAAGAGGGATATCCTGACAGCAGGCTTTGATGGTGTCTACACCTACTTTGCCACCAACGGGTTTTCCTACGGGTCAACACAACGGAACTGGGACTCTATTAAAGCGTTCTGTGAGGATAACAACCTGGTATTCATACCAAGTGTGGGCCCAGGATATATTGACACAAGCATTCGACCTTGGAACTTCCAAAACACTCGAAACCGTGTTAACGGCAAATATTATGAAACCTCACTGAGTGCTGCTTTAGAAGCAAGGCCGGATTTTATTTCTATAACATCTTTTAATGAATGGCATGAGGGGACGCAGGTTGAAATGGCAATTCCTAAAACAAGCCACACTAAGTATCTGGACTACCTGCCCAATAAACCTGCAATTTACCTGGAGATAACTCGCAAGTGGGCAGCAATATTTGGTGGTGAGCGACGGAAGTGGCAGGAATGATCAGACAAAGAGCCCTAGCATTTATTCCTGGTTGTATGAAATAATTACTTGAAACCTAAATGAAGTTGCACAGTAGACCACAAAATACAAATGATGATTAATTGTATACAAAAAGGCAAATTATTTGCAAAGGCACTGGCTTTGCAAATAACCTGCAGGTAACTACTCAATTATTTTCATTTCAGCTGCATTGATGTATGATATTTTTGTAGGTGAATAATTATTATTATTTTAAATGATGTGCTATTTTGTGTTTGCACAGTTATCAGCATGCTTTATCGCTGTTTCCAGCATATCCAGCCAAAATTGCGGGTAAGCATGATCTGTCTCCCTGTAATCTGTGACTATATTAAACCTCACTAGAAATAAATAAAAGTGCATCCTGGAAAATTTCGAAGAAACGAGTAAACAAAGCAATCTGGTGGTATAAAGCTGTTGCCTCACTCTGCTTCCAGCACAGTCTCACACAAAACACAGAAAGAAAAGGCATTGCATGCATCTTGATTTCACACAGGCATGCCAAGCTTAATCCCAAAAAAAATCAAAGGACAGCACTTCAGCTATTGAAACAGGATGCGGCAGCAGCAGCTCACTGCCAGGATGGATGGTGAAATCAACATCATTTAAATCCCTGGAACACTTTGTATTTTGTAGTTATTGGGTCTGTCACCGTTAATACCTACCTGGTGCTCGTTGTCATGGCATCTAGAAATAACGTGCATCACTTCAAACCACTGATTAAATTCATTTGTCTGAAACCTGTTTAGTAAATACATTTTCTTGTGGAGAAGGAGAAATCCAGTTTCAGGATGCCGGTTGCAGTTACCCATTGGTGCGTTCACTGTCATTTTGAAGCCTCAGGTTTTTAAAATGGTTGCTGTCATGTTGATGGGTTTTGTTTTGCTTTTTGTTTGTTTGAAACTGGAAGAAACCATATTCGGAGGAGAAGGCTGAAGAGGAGTGAGGGGTGAGTCTAACTGTTTCTGTACTTTGTCTCTGTGAGGGGTTACACTTGTCAATCACACGATAGCCACGCCCTGATGAATACCCTCTTTTATGCTCTATTTTTCTTCAAATTGCACTGTAAATATTATAAAATTAGCATCTTGCTGTATTAAAAATGACTTGAAGCTTACAATTGAGGCCAAAAAAAGCCCACCACGAAAACATTTGCTCGGGTAATAAATCAGGTAAGAATTAGGGCAGTTTTCTCATTGTCATCTTTTTCCAGCCAGTGGAGTCGCCCCCTGACGATAATTAGATAAAAAGTAGATTTTTAAGGCACTTCCACATTGGCCTCACTTCTCAGTCCCAGCGTGTGGACACAGTCTCTGCTTGGACTGTGGAAATATTTTCAGAGCTTCTTTCACAGCAGGGACCAAAAGTGAAGCTAGATCTCTGAAGCTTTCAGTTCTTAAGGACTCTCAGCCCCAACTCTTCATGGAGGAAAACGCTAAAGTGGCCCTTTAAATTATTACCTGAACTACATGTTGTCACATTTTTAACCTTTTCCTGCAATAGTTCAACCCCCCCTTTGTTTAGGGGCCTTGCTTGTTGCAGCATCTCACAGCTGATGTGATCACATGAGGCGCAAACTTCGCTTTAACCGAGGCCTGGTTGAGTTACCGGCTGTGGTGCACCATCAGCACCGACAGGCGGACACAGTCATCAGTCACAGGCAGCCATGAAGAGCCGCCACACAAACCTCCGGCTGTTTTACCATCCTGCTGTCAGAGGAACCTCTTAAAAAAAAAAAAAAAGCAGCACAAACACGCCACCTGTTTATTCGCATGACAACCTTAAGCTGATGATTGAAGTGTAATATTGACTAAGGCAGAATCTCAGCATCCCACCCCACACACACACACACACACACACACACACACACACACACTGCCGGCAGCTGCATTGACGGTAAACAGAGGAGGGTAGCGCATGGGCAGCCAGCAGAGCATTATTCCACATCACATCACATCCCTGCGCGTACATGGCGTCCTCACACACCGAGCCATGAATGCAGTGTGCAGTCTGACGGGGTAGCAGCCAATTCTTTTTTTTTTAGAAACATTTTCCCGTCTTTTTTTTATTTTTATTTTGGATTTTTATTTATTTTTTATTTTTTTTGCAGCCATCATTCCCTGCGTCGGTGTGCAGCAGCAGCAGCAGCAGCAGTCGGAGTTGGGGGGTGGGGGGGTGTGGAGGAGAAGGAGAAGGAGGAGGAGGAGGAGGACTCGGCGGCAGATCGCACCGTGAAGGTATCATCACCATCATCATCATTTTCCGGGGCTCAAGACGATGGATGCAGGCTCATCCGGACCTGTTCCTGCAAGTAGGGCGGACGGGTGTGATTCTTTCCTTCCTCCTTCCTTCTTCCTTTCTTTTTTTTTTATTTTTTATTATTATCATTCCAGACGCATCCACATCTTCCGCATGTTGCAAGGTGTCTCTGAAAAGGCTCCGGAGCTGCGGAGGAAATGAGAAGAAGGGTCTATTTTGACTCACGCCTGTCGAGATGGTGAGTCCTGATGCTAAAACCCTCAGCAGCTAATTAGACATGATCTCCTCAGAAATAACTCCCCGGCCGGTGCATCTCCATTGATCTCTACGCAGTATTATTAATGTAGTAACGGACATCTTCTACTTTTGGGAGCATGAATGACTTTTTCTTCCATGTGTGTGACTTGTATTTAGATTGCCATCCTCTCTGTTTGCAGCTCAAACATTGTAGCCTACATATTTTTCCAGCATCATTATGCGCAAAAAAAAAAAAACGAGCATTGTTTGGAGGCACATGCAATATTGCAGTTAATGCCCACGTTATTCTCATCAACTTAAGTAATGTCGTTTCATGCCGAAAGCGAAACCATTTTTAACAGTCGATGTACTGGTCTCCTTTGGGGGTTTTTGTTGTTGCTTTTCTTTTTTTAATGACCTTCAGTGTTATGTGGCTGGGAATGAATTCTCACCTGGGATGGAGCGTCTTTTGACAACCAGTGCTGTCTCCTCCCCCGGCAGAATACATAGAAATCAGAGTGTCCAAATAAATACTGCCTGTATGGTTTAAGGTCCCTTTACCGACAGTAATCGACATGTTACTGAAACCATATGAAGGGTTTGGTGTTTCACTGTGAGCGATGCTTCCTGGATCTGCCTCCCTCTCCAGCCATCTCATCGTAGCCTCGCTGCAGACTACTCATCCATGCTGTGCTTTTCCCGTGTCCCAAATACATCACAATGTATTTGGCCAAAAAACAAACAAACAAACAAACCCCCCCATCCAAAAAAAAAAAAAAAAGAAAAAAGCTTTGTTGTGGTGGCAGCTATGCTATTTAAAATGTGAATGAATGACCTCTGGTCTATTTTGTTTGTGCAGAGAAGTGCAGGATGAAGGAGGATAACAAGTGTGTATTGCTATATTACCCTCTCATATTACACTCTCTGACCTCAGCACCATCACCATGGAGACTACAACTTTAACACAGCATGCAAATTTCATAGGGCTGATTTTGGTCCCTGCACTCCTGCATATCATATACATACTGAGTGTATGCATCCCCAAGAGCAAGTAAGTGTAAGTGCATATCGCTGCTGCTTACCAGGATTTGCCTGGTATGAAAATGTATTGATAACGAATCCCTAAAAAAGATTTACTTGACTTATCAGGCATCAGCTCACAGGGTGCAGAGCTGTGTAGTGAAGTCACAGACGATGGGTGTAGATGACGGGGTGCTGCTGCACACATGGCTCATATCATACAGCACGTTGGACAGATGGTGTGAGGAATGCCAGTGCTTGAGCTGCTCTTACTGATTCCAGTGTCTTTCAGTGTTGCTGGGAATAGCCAAACTCTTCTGCCACCCTTTACTTCTGCACTCAACCTGCTTGTATGGCCCCTTTATGCAACATGCAGGTGTGCACAGCCCCCATACAGCTGGCGAGCGCGGGGGGTCTCTCTCCCCTCAGCCTTAAGATGGCAGCATTGTCTTACAATACATAGCAGATGCCAAAAACTAATAACAGCTGGATGCTTATATCCCCGCTTAACGGGCAAATTTGTAATAACCTCAGTGTTTTTGTTTGACTTTCAAGACTTAGTTGTGGAAGTGCAGTGTTCTCCACAGCTGCATGCTGGTTGAATATAACCTTCATGTTTTTGTTTTCCGTATGAGGTGATGCATTGTTTTGTTATCTTCTCTTTGCCTTAATTACTTCTCTCTCTGGTTCTTTCTGTCTTTGCTCACGTAAAGGAGATATCATTAAGAAGACCTGTACATTCAAGATCACACGCACCTCATTAGATGATTAAGAATCACTATAGTTGTGCGCAAGAACAAGGCGGCACCTCTAAGCTGTGACCTCCGATGTTTTCATTTCTGTCGGCGCTGAATCACAGCAAACATTGATCCCATCATCGACCCAATGTAGGAACTGCTCCCTCCGATTCCCACAACCTCTACGCTTGCTTGGATTTCAGCATTCAATTAAATCCACCAGGTTTGTATTATAATGTGCCTAGGAGGAGGACATCATATTTTCTTTATGAGTATTGATCTCATTCCAGGATTTAAAGCCATAGATCATAGCGAGAACAAACTAACAAGCCAATTGAGACAAAAATGATGTTCAGATTCAGTGATTTAGTAAAATGGACATAAAAACACATATGCAAGGCCTTTCCATGTTTAGGTAGCTTCTCTCCTGGTCGATCGTGACTTTATTCTTGCTTTTCTCCTTTGGTTCATCCTTCCTAGGACAGAGTATGCCATCTGCACCTTTTCACAGAATCCTACGACCCCTTCTGCTCGGCACGTTCATCCTGGGATGCTTTGTGACTCTGTTTTTGATGTATTTTAAACCATCCACCAGCTGGTTATCAGGTCCCATAGAGTCAACAGTATCCACGGACCGAGTGAAGAACCTCTTCTCCACCAAGAGCGATAAAAACGTGACCACCGTGCTGATCTGGCTGTGGCCTTTCGGACAAACTTACGACTTGAGCGTCTGCAGCTCTCTCTTCAACATCGACGGCTGTTTCATCACAGCAGACAGAAACCTTTACAATAAGTCAGATGGGGTCATCATCCACCACCGGGACATCTGCACTGATCTGTCCAACCTGCCGCCTCTCCAGCGACCGTCCTTCCAGAAATGGATATGGATGAACCTGGAGTCGCCGTCGCACTCGTCCCAGCTGCCGGGGATAGAGAACCTGTTCAATCTGACTCTCAACTACCGTCAGGATGCTGACATTGAAGTGCCTTATGGGTCCATCGTAGCCGCGGAGGGGGAAGAGGACTTTGTCCCGCCCAGCAAAAACAAGTTAATCTGCTGGATTGTGAGCAACTGGAACCAGGATCACGTGCGGGTGAAGTACTACAATGAGCTGTACAAACACATAGAGGTTCATGCATATGGTCAAGCCTTCGGGGAGTACATCTCTGACCAAGACTACTTCCCCACCATTGCCAGCTGTAAGTTCTACCTGGCTTTTGAGAACTCTATCCACAAGGACTACATTACTGAGAAACTCTATAACCCGCTCTCTGTGGGGACAGTGCCGGTGGTTCTCGGACCGCCCAGGCAGAACTACGAGAACTTTATCCAGGGAGACGCCTTCGTCCATGTGGACGACTTCACCTCTCCCAAGGAGCTGGCTGATTACCTGCTGCTCCTGGACAAGAATGAGGAAATGTACCTCAGGTACTTCGAGTGGCGGCGGCACTTTAAAGTAAAGAAGGCTTATTTCTGGGCAGAGCACACATGTCTGGCTTGTGATTACCTGCGTAGGCACAAGGAGTATAAGGCATTCAATAACCTTGACAAGTGGTACTGGGGTGGATAGTGCTTTGAAGGGCTATGCAGTGCTTGTGCTGTTGATGTTGAAGGCAACGCTTTAAGATTTTTGTCCTTTGGTTGACACGAAGGTTCATTACTGTTCTGTCGAGAGCTCCCAACTGACTTTTTTTTTTTTTTTGTTGTTGGTTTAGTGGCCCGGTGAGGAGCCTTGTTGGTTCATTTGTTTTTTAAATTTGCAAGTCAGTTTTGCTAAGCCTTACTTTGCCTTTTGAGTTATTCAATTATTATTTGTGTTTACTTTGAATGAATTACAAATGCACTACATTTTCTAATTATTATTTCAACCATGTTTTTGTTCGATTATTAGTGTGCATGTTTGACTGGATGTACGTGTCTCTGTAACAGATAATATTCATGAAGCAAGGTTGTCATTTTTTTTCTTTGAACGTCACCTGCTCGTGAAGTGGCACACACTGGGCCTTGCTACAGAAGGAGGCTGGCATAAAAGTGAAAATATTTATGTAATATTTATTCCTGTGAGGCATTATATGATAAAAAAAAAACAAACAAAAACAATCTCATCTGTGCTAGTGATGCCGTCACCTATGCAGTGTTTACTGAACTCAAATGTGAAAGTAGGTCATTTGTGTCAGGTACATATTGTGTACTTTGGGGATTATGTAGCTTTCTTTCTTTTCTTTTCTTTTTCATACTTTGATAACTTTGCATTTGCACTTCTGATTCAACTGTTACCTATCTCTACATATGTACAGTAAGACAGTGGGCCATTGTAGTGTGTGGTTGTTAATGGCATATGGTGATCATAACTCCGGTTGTCTCCGATAGCAGATGTGACTCTGCTCTGTGAGGGGGAGGTTGCTATTTTAATCATGTTGTGAAATGTCCATTGTCACATGTTATGTGTCCCAGTGCAGACGGATGCCATGTGGATGATGATAGTACAGTACAGAGCCATTCATTGTACGGCAATGTGAATCTCTCACACAACCCATTCTGTCGCGTTCTGATTTGACCTATGAAAGTTTGCAATTTCTGACAACCGTGAACAGAAACAGCACAATATTTCAACACAATTAAATCATTGTATTGAGCAAATTTTCTGTGTGTACTAGACTTTCATCCAGCAATTTGACTTTAAATATTAACGCTGATATCTTCGATTATTTCCTGCAGATGTTAGCACGTGATTTAAATTAGTGTAAACTTGAGCAGTTCACGTGCTTTGGACCCGTTCAGAAAAAAATGGGAGACATTTGTGAGCACTGCAGGATTTCCATGTCTCTGTCTTTGAATCATCACACCACAGTTTTGCCTGGGGAGTCAGTGGCTGCATGTGAAAGATATTCTTCTGGAATTTTTTGTTGTTGTTTACAATTCTGTTTACAGCACTTCACCACTGAAGATCACACGACGAAAGGACAGCTCGTCGGCTGTTGATATCACACTACTCGTCAATATTGTCAAACAGTTATATCACCGAACAATGCATCTCAACAGCACTCAGCAGCTATTGACACGATGGTTACATTTTTACTCAAGAACTGTGCAAAACCATGTCAACATCTTATGCAAGATAAACTGGCGGCTTCTTGGTCAATAAGAATCAATCAAACATGTGTCGGGTTATTTTCATTTTGATATTTTTTTGCTGTCAAAGGGACCATTGATGTAAATGATGATGAAGTCAATTATTTTTATTATTAAATATGGTTCAAAATACCATAAAGAAAAACCTGTATATAAACCTTGTTGTAAACTGAATCATCATCGTCTAATGGGTCCACTAACGAGAATGAGGGAGTGCCTGCGGTGGTTGCATTCACGGGGAAAGGGCACAGAGTGCTGTATATACAGTATTTTTAATGTTCAAATCTCTTTAAAACATGGAAATGTTGTCAGGCAGTGAATTTGATTTCGCTGTATCTTTGTTGAGTGAAGCCGGTGCTTCACCAGTGAGTGAAGATGAAAGGAGAGAGACTGTCCACAATTTTGGACAATTTTATCAGGCAATTTTACACTGGCGAACTTTTTTTGTCTTCGATTAGTTGGGAATCCTGTTGGGATGACCTAATTGGAAAAAGTTGCGTGAAAATGCAGCAGAGATACAGCACTTTCATTCATGTGGAGTTGTGTGACTCACTGTGCTGGTGGCTGTCTTAGATGGAGCTATTGAGAGTTCAGGAAATGTCATCTAGGGCGTCCTGTAGATTAACTATGAAACTGCCATTCATGGTTTCATATTGTACAGTCTCATCTCATGTATGAAAACAAAGGTTTTTTTGTCCAATGTTGTTGGTGACTTTTAGGGACAAACGATTCTGTGTGTTGTCTGTCTTTCAACCCTTCTCTCTCTCTCTCTCTCTTTCTCTCTCTCTCTCTTTTTCTTTCTTTCTTTTTTTTTTTGGCACAAAAACAAAAAATAAGGAGCTGTGGTTTCTCAGCTGTGAGTGTGTCACAGCACCAGAGAGTGAATCAGGCTGTCTCTGGATCCTGTCTGACCTCGGACTGATATTGCTGGAGTACTTTAAAAACCCCCCCATTATACTGAGTGAGTCAAAATCATGAAGACATCTCCAAAATTGCTCTTTTTCTGCCGGTTCACTGAAACAGTCAGTGAGTCACTCAGTAATCAAGTTTTTTGCCAAATCAGTGTATTTTGCCAAATGTTGTGTTTTAACTGTAGATGTCTGATAGTGTCAAAAAAATAAAGAAATGGATAAATGAGAAAACGTGAAATAATCAGAAACTTTTTTCTTTGTTTTCAGACACACAGTTTGCGGTGTATTTGATTATAATTTGAAATTGTTTTGAATTGTTTAAAACAAAAACAGTTTTGTTGTGATTCTGTTTACACTCAGTTTAAAAGTAATACTTAAGCGCACTTGTTTACTTATTTGCCAGGAGTTAACATAATTAACTTAACATAATGACTGAACGAAGAACAAGCCTGCAGGCTATCTTATTTGTCTGGACTGTGCATAAACCACAGTTTTACATAAATCCAAATACAACATAAGATGGTTATGGTAATCTTTTAAGGTGCTGGCAGGAGCTTTCGTTTTCAGTCTTTATGCTGACCCAACCTAACAACTCACTCACTGTAGCTACATATTAACTGTACAAAAGTGAAAATGATAATGACCTCATGTTAGCAAATATAAATCTGAGCGTTTCATTGAGTTTGTTGGTGTTGACAGATTTTTATTTATTTTATTTTTTCTGTTCTTGCGTCTATATCAAACTGAATTTCCACAGTTGATGCCCACGCTGTTCTACAGTGCCATGTAATGCAGGCGGAGGTATAAATAGCAGTCCAAAAGCCTTGATAAGAGATTGATGCGCGCAAGGAGAGTACGTTGTGGTGGTTACACCTCGATCCTCCAGCTGTTGTTAGTTACCCCATATCTTTGCTAGCGCTCTGGTATTTACAGTCATCTCCTCCACCAGATATAACACATCTTTGTCAACTGTCTCAACTCATCGCTGCGGGCCAAAGTGTGTGAAAAGCGTTTGTGTTGCCAGGATCAGCAGCAAAAATAATCCATCAATGTCAGTCAGGGATTAATGGAAAAGTTCAGGTGGTGTTTTGGGGGTTCAAAAAACTCAAGACAGTGCCAGAGAGGAGGTCAGTGTCCTCGGCAGTGGATTATACATTGGCTTTGCAAAATATAGAACATCTAATCTCTCGTTCTTCAAAGAACAACATGTTGGAAAATGGGTTTATTTGCTTTGCTGCCAAGTGTAAGACACTTCTCGTGTGTTTACCATGAATGTGTAGGTAGAGCCAAGAGCACTGTTTGTTTTCATTTAGACTGCAAGCCTGGCTGGAATTAAACAAATAAGAAATGTCTTGTTTATCCTGAAGAACCTGATTTCAGTTAAATAAGATGATAGATGCAGATTACCTGACCAGCCGGTGGCAATGGTGCAGCATTTAGCAGCTAAACGGGCAAATCCAGGAATATTCAGGAGGTGGCAGCGACCAAAAAGAGAGCTTCACCTGGAAGACACAAACATGTAACAATTTCTCTGTAATTTAAATTTGACATTTTTAAATACACAGGCAATTTAATAAATGAACAACATGTTACATGCCCACACATTGATGACTGCTTGGTCTTTTGAATCATCGAACAAGCTGGAAAAATTTCAGTAAACTTGAGGCTGTTTATTTGTACTGCAGAACTTTTGCAATGGAAAGACTTTTCAGCACAAGGGCCTGAGGCTGAAGTTATTATTCCTGGACAGCGTTCCTGAGAGCTGGAGAGGAAAGGAAGTCTTCTGTTGGGGCTCTGAAGCAGCATGAGATTCTCTAAAGATTGTGACTTTCTCTGTTGAAGGTAGGCAAGATTTTCAATGTTCTTCTTTTAAATAATGGATCATTTTTGACAGACTCTAGGTGTGAAGACATATTTTGGTCAAATATTTAAGCTTTGTGCTCTGGCTTGTATGTAAATGTAATCATTAGCTTCCTACCGAGTTTATCAAGCACGAAATCTGTGAGCAAGGAGGAGGCAAGACATCGAGGAGGAGGAGAACATTTTGATGGATTGTTCATTCCTTGAAGAAGAGAACTTTCTCGCCTCTTTAGCGGCTGAGATCATATGTCTGGCTATGTGACAGGTCTTGTCACCCACGCATACCATGACTCATTTTGGTGAGAACTGGGGGAGGGTGGTGGCAGAGTTAGTGAGGGCATTACCCAGGTCCTCCCTGAAGGGGTGTAAGGTTTTGGGAGATTGTGGACTTAGTAGATTGTATCTCGTTGCCCCCCCTGGCAACCCCCCTATGTGGCTATCTTGTTCCGTCGCGAATGCTGCATTGAAAGTGAGCTCTGCACGTCGCAGAAGACAGCAGAGGCCTGCTCAAAGGGCCAGGTTTGTGTGAGTCCTCTCATTAACAACCAGAGCCGCCAACCCCCCCCGCCCCCCAACCTAATGGAGCCCACTTATGCTGTCATCACCATGCCAACCAGCTGTCAACTCTGGTGCTGAGAGGCTTTTGTGCTTCGGAAAAATGCTACTGTGTTGTGTTGATCTGTCTCAACAGTCTATGACAAGTCGCCATCTCACAAGAGCCACCAAAGCAAATGCCTCTCTTCTTCTTTGAGATCATTTGATTAAGGGGAGTTTGGGGGGGGGAGGGGGCACCAGCTACTGACACCTTATTGTAAAGCTTGAATACATTAAGATAAGAGGACACCCGAGTCCGGGTCAAATAAAGGCCTATTTATTGGAACTGGACAGGCTGCATATGAAATCTGTTGGCAGCTGCTCACTAGTTGACTTCAGAGGATTAAGCAGGCAAAAGGAATATGCAAGATCAGCAAGCTTTTTGCTCCACAGCGTTGGCACTATCTGATGTCGATCTTATTAATCCAGGAGACAAACACAAGCACCTGTTATCTATCCGATACGAATCAGGGAGGGCTACAATAATATTACAAACATGCATGCATGAAAAGAGATTAATACTGACAATGTGAAAACTATACATTCATCCAATCCTCAACATTCAGTGTGTATTGTTGACTTGTTGACATGCATTGTATTTTTCACGATTTCCTTGTTGTCAAAGCACTCAGAGACGAGTGCTTTTGTTTGCTGGCAAATATGGGTCACCTCCACCGCTGGCTAGATGTCACATGACCAAAGACATACTATGCAGTAATACAACAAAGATTAAAGGCCATTAGGAAGCAACCGCTACATATGTCCTACAGTTGGTTTATTTAGGGTCTGCGTCGCTTTGTGATTTTCAGCCACTGATCTGAACAGCAGCAGGGAGCAAGGAAACAATGCTCTGGTAATTTAATCCAGAGCAGGCAGATAACTCAGTGTAATCCGGTAGGAACAACCTATTTAGCTAGAAGAAAAACCTGAGGGCTGGCAAGGCTTTAAATCAGAAACCATTCCGACACTCAAGTTCCTGATGTGAGATGGTTCGTTCTGCGGTGAAAGGCTTACATAACATGTGTCTCGTAGGTCAAAAATAACACAGCCTTCCACTATTCCTTAGAGGTCTTTGATACCACCTACAGACAACACACACCCATGTCTCAGCATCAACCGTTGATCCAAAAAAATGGTTGGCACCCCATGTATTTATTACCAGACTGTAATTCGAGATAAATTCTTGAAGGAGTGAAGTAAATGTAGATAGAAGACAGAGTTGAAGGGAGTTTATCCAGAGAGTTGCATTCCTCTCAGCCTCATCCCTGTCGCTGACCTTCCTGTGTGTGTACGAGGGATTAGGCTTGTGGGCTGGGCTGGTGGGCTTCCCGGGCTATTTTTACAAAGATGTTTGCTCCCTGATCCTTTTGGAAAAATGATAGGAGCACATGTTATGAGATTCAAACGTAATTAGGTGACTGTCAGTCACAGTTATGGAACCATTTTTGATTATTATCCAGGCGGGGAAATATGGTTCTGTGTTTTAGAGACACATTTTGACACATCCAACTCTGCTTTCACTTAGTGTGGCTGATTGTGCCAAACATACACTCAGACAAACATGAAGCATGTGAATTATCTATTGTGCTCTAATGATATGAGCAGGGCACCATAGTTAGAGAGCCTTTATTCCACGGCAGCGCACTGAGAGAGGGGTTTTAATGACGTTGCAAGAGTATCGTTATCAACAAGATGGTCACCATTAAGCTGTCATTTCAGCTCCTCCTCCATTATCTTGCCAGTGATGGATTGAGCATCCACAGGCCTGTAGCTTCACCCTTCTCAAGTGCTGCCAAGGCACTCTCAATAGCCACTGAGAGGTCCTGGCAATATAGTGCAGTACCTGGCAAGCACAAAGCTGCTGGCGCCTACCTCTCATAAGCCATCTGCAACTGCTTGTGTGTATAGCAAGCACTGGCAAAGGCCATAATTTTAGTCCAGATATATGACAGCATCCAAATGGTGGATCATCTCTAATGGGGCGTCAATACAGTGTGTGAAAATGTGAATTTTTATGCACATTTTTACCGATATCACTGATATGTGCGGCAACTTGAAATTGTTCATCAAGTTTTGGCCGCTGGCATTACAGGCATTGTAGACAACCACGGTGCCCAACAATAAAAAAAAAAATAATAATCCATCGCCGCGTTATCAGACTTCATTTGCATCATTGTTGTTTCTGTATTTTTGACGTGGAGCAACAATGTTTGAATAAGCTCCAAGGCTTAGTGATCTGCGCACCATCAACTCCCTTAAAAGGTGCAGAAGGATGCGACAGAGCATGTCCATTCTCCCCAGAGATTACTGCTCATAAGAGGGCCAGTATTTATAGATGATCAACCCCCCCACCAGTGGATACCCCTAATCCTGCCTCACCCCCTTTCATCCCTGCTCTAAGGTTGTGCCTTGACTGCTCGTGCTCTCTCTGCAGCCCCGGCTTCAGGCTCATCTTCGCCCCATTGCAACTGAGTCGAGATTTTCCTAATACAGTGCTAGTTTTTTTATTTATTTTTTTATTTATTTTTTTCTTTTCAGATTCTTTTGAAAGAAGAGAAAAAAACATTTTGCTTGGCCTATTTACTTAGTTGATGATAAGGGTAAAGGATTGCCTGGACTATTATAAGGTATTTTGTTCAGTTCTATTCTCTTTGACCTGCAGCTAAGAAAGGCAAAAAAAACTAAACAAAAAAAAAAACAACCCAACATCCACCATGGAGCGTTTCGACTGCCATTACTGCAAAGAATCCCTGCTGGGGAAGAAGTACATAATGAAAGAGGACACGCAGTACTGCACTAAGTGCTATGAAAACCTGTTTGCTAACTGCTGTCAGGGATGCTCTTCGCCGATTGGCTGTAATTGTAAGGTAAGGAAGAACCAGTGTTGCCTGGAGAACAAAGGCTCTGATGTCACAAATGTGTAAAATAAGAACAAATGTTGTGTAATGATCAGCAGTTGAGAGAGATTTCATACATTTTGATCAGATTTTGACTATCTGACGATAAAACCTTTGCTATTGACGTTCTCGTGCATGTTTCTGACCTTGCGTGTGCTAATATATAAAATATTTCACTTTGAAAAATTACCAAGTCCAACAAATGTGCATGTTAAACATCTACAGGACCTGTCTTATAAGGATCGCCACTGGCATGAGCAGTGCTTCAAGTGCGCCAAGTGTGGCCGATCTCTAGTGGAGAAGGCCTTCGCTGCTAAGGATGATTTGTTGATGTGCACTGAATGCTACGCCCTCGATTACTCCTCTAAGTGTACCACCTGCAAGAAAACCATCATGCCAGGTACCCTGAGAGACACACACTGTCGCGTTTGGTCACAAGAAATGTAAACAGAACTTATTGAATTCGAAAGTTCCTTCTTGACCATCGTTAGTTCACAAAACTACATCACCACAAATTGCCTTTAGCAGCTTTTAGTCTAGCTTTCAGTCATTCATCAATTCATTCGTCCATCTTGGTATTGAAATGAAAAACAGATTGAATTAAGATAAGGATTAGATCGTCCACAAATGCATGGCACAAGGACAAACTCCCTCCGCTAGGGACGATATGATTAGTAGCTGCGGAGCAGCTCCTGAACAGACCTTGTGGTCAGACAGTAGAACTTTAAATTTCAATTTTTAAGCAAATATGGATGAGAATAAATAGGAATTTGAAATCAGCAATACCACGATGAGCCAAAATCGAGCATGAGGGATCATGTGATCATGCAAACTTGTTTCATCGGTAATGGCAACACAGCTCCTGTTTTATGTATTTAAATATGAAAGCGACACAGCAATGCAGTTTCCATCATTCCCAGAAGTCTTTCCAAGGCTATTAAGACAGCGTCGTCCTTCCCTACAGATAAAGCAAGGCCTATTTTGGGCAGCAGTGCGTTTCTGTCATGAAGGTACCATATGCTGACTAAGCCGCTCTCGTCCCCTGTGCCAGGTTCCCGCAAAATGGAATACAAGGGGAACAGCTGGCATGAGACCTGCTTCCTGTGCCACCGCTGCCAGCAGCCAATAGGAACCAAGTCCTTCATCCCTAAAGACACAGGCTACTTCTGTGTGTCCTGCTTCGAGAAGCAGTTTGCCTACCAGTGCTGTGCTTGTAAGAAGGTGGGGTTGCAGCTGATTTTCCTCTCGATGTGTTGACTCCTGCAGTGACTGTACAGTGAACGGATGCACCTTGGGAGTAATCCCATTGTGTTTCCCTCTGCGTTATGTCTGTTCTGGTTACCTTTAGGCCATAACAACAGGTGGAGTGACCTACCAAGACAAGCCCTGGCACCGCGACTGCTTCCTTTGCATCGGCTGCAGAAAGCAGCTGTCGGGTCAGCGTTTCACCTCCAGGGAGAACTACCCCTACTGCCTCGAATGCTTCAGCAACCTCTATGCAAAGAAATGTGTGGGCTGCACCAAGCCCATCACCAGTGAGTCACTGGTTGTGTGCTCACGTTTTCATTTACTCACTGTTTCGTGCGTCTCGCTCGCTCTTTTCAATGCCACCATCATTTGCATTTGTGTAGGAACATTCAGAGAAACAAAGTGAAAAATATTGCATTAGCTCGCACGTCATGTAAATATCTGTGTTCGGTGCTTGCAGGTCTTGCAGGGGCCAAGTACATCTCTTTCGAGGAGCGCCAGTGGCACAGCGAGTGCTTTGCCTGTGTGCAGTGTGCCGTGTCATTGGTGGGACGTGGCTTCCTCACCCAGCGTGACAACATCTTGTGCACCGACTGCGGAAGGGAGAAGTGACCCTTCCATGAAGGGTCAAAGCTTAGTCCAAATAACAGCAGGGCTCATTTTCTGATACAGATACTGTTGGCTCATGAGTATTTCTACCTAGCCTGTTTGACATCTAAACTAACTGAGTGAAAAATGCTTATTTAGGTGTTAAAATGACAATTAGCTCAATCACACTGCTAGACATGTATATTTGAAGTTTAGGAGTATGTGCAATTGTTGATAATAGATCATTTTTTTCCTTTCATACTTTGTAAGGACAAAATGTTGCGAACATTGTAGAGCTGACTAATGTCTCTGTGTCAGGTTATTTAGCAGATTAGTGACGGATAATTGACAAAATTGTACTCTCATTAATGAAATTTTAACATAATGCATGGCGTTAGAGAAGATGGTTCATCTTATATAATAGCAAACTAAATATCTTTTTGATTTCTTGTGTCACAGACGGACAGAATTCAGAAATGAAGCAGCGGATTGTTAAAGAAAATCACATTTAAACCTAGTGCATATTAGTTTAATGAAAAAAAATCCTACACACTGAGGAATAATATGCATGACTTAGCCTGAAATACTTTACATACTGATGGTTCAAATAAAGACCTGTGTGTACACTTCATGCAGAGATGGATGTGATTTTGGTGCTTTCTGTCCTCATGTTTTATTTACGGCAACAATGCCATCCAGAGGAGGAGAGCAGACATGTCGCTTTTTTATGAAATCCCTCAGGGAGGACGGAAGGCAAAAAGTTCAGCATAACAAATATAACTGTGATGGTAGGGTTAAAATCCAGATCATTTTATGACCATATTGTCCCCCGTCAGTCATCCTTTAAAAAAAAAAACAAAAAAAAAACAGTTCAGTAAAACAAACCTCTGCTGTGTTTCAGTTGCCTCTTGACCTCATCCTACCCAGCTCCTGCCCATTGTAAACAAACTGAGAGCGGCCATATAAGGTTTGATTGGTACGTCACATGCTCCTCTACTTGTCCATTATCCTCTGACCAAACCCACCACTTTGGTCCTCGCACAAGCCAAGAATACAAGTGACCGTAACTGTGGGCACCTCAAAATATCCGTCTTCTTCGCCCTACCTAATGTTTTGATACTTGTAAAAAGTTGGCTTTCTTGGTGAGGCAGCTGGATGAGTTGTGTAAGTGTCCTCACATGGCAGGATGAGAGGCGCAAAATGCTGACATAGATTTCCTGTCAGGGTATAGTCACGTGGGGGGGGGGGGGGGGTGAAACTACTTTACACTTCATAAAGCAGTGCAGGGATCAAAGAGGAAGGGGGAACAGCAGCGAGGTAGGGACATCTTATTTTACACATTTTACTAAAGCAGAGCTGTGGATTTAGGCAGATACGGGCTGAAAGGGCTTTTCACAGTGAGAGTATTACTGCTGAAGATCTTGTCTGCTTGCTGGTGAGCTATTACTTGGGTTTTACATTTTGTGAGTTGCACAACCAAAGTCAATCAGTAATACATTTGTGCAATGGCTTTTAAAGCGTTCACAAAAACACATGTCCATGAAAGGCCAGAAGCCCCAAAGGAAAAAGACAAATCCAGCATTGAGTGCCTTGAGTGCTACAATCAAAATGTTTATATAGGGACCAAAAGTGCAACAATCCAGCATCTCATCCTCCAAAGCGGCACTAATGGAGACCCAAGTCAGAGCAAAACAAGAGTAGGTGGGGTGAGAAAGCTAGGCTCAAGCGGCCCGGTAGCCAAACTGAGGGTAATCCCACTTTTCAACCATCTGCTGGTCCTGTGGGACCGGACCTTGACTGTCCTCAACATGTTCTCCTTGGAACCTATTCCTACTCTGAGGAAAATCCAGCATGTGTCTTTGTTCGAGGTGTGTGACTCATTGCTCGCAGCTCAGGCAGGGTGCGTGGAAATGGCGACTTCGTCCAGTCGCAGCAAGGCGATCCGGATCCACGTGGTGGGAGTGGACAGGTGGGAGGTCGTTAAGCAAATCCATCTACTTCAGCATCCTCTAGCCTTGGCAGTGGATGGTACCTGTCTGTGTCTAGCCACCTGTGACAGGTATCTCCTCTGTGATGCTGAGACGGGGAACAGAGAGGAGCTTTTTCCCCACAATCATAACAGGCAGCATGCCATCGTGAGCTTAGTGGGACAAGGGGAATTCCTCCTGAACGGGCCTGGATCTTTAGGTAAGATAAATGTTTGTGGTGAATGTTCTACGGGCTGTTACGCTCAGACATCTCCACATGTTATTCCCAGAGCAGCTGTACAGTTAATCATCTCACATCACTCCCCCATACACTCATCTAACTGGCGGTTATTTGCTTTGCCTTCATCCCTCAGGCATGTTTGTGATGAGGACAGGGATTTGCCAGCGCCCTCCCCTGCAGTGGCCTGTGGACGTCCTGGCAGCAGGAGCGTGTTTCCCTTATATTGTTTGCCTGCAGCCCCAACGGCTGTCTGTCTACAGCATGTTAGATCAGCAGTGCAAACAGACTGTGAGTCTGCATGGAGCAAAGGGTCTACTCTCTACGCCAGGTAAACCGCAACACCGCAACAATCCTGGAAGATTGTTGTCCGACAGCCTGCCAAACTGTGTGTCTGTGTGGGTTTTGGTTTTTTTTCCTCTCTCTCTCTCTCTCCCAGTTTGCATTTATTCATTCAATCATTCTTGCGCCCACTGTTCCTACACACTGAGTGTTTCTGAAAACGGAAAACAAATCTCCCCTCAGATGGCGTGTTAGTGTTCACAGAGAGAGACATTTTCAACCTGAGTCTGGTGCCGATCGAAGAGCAGATCCAGGCACTCGTAGGAGATGAGAGGGTCGAAGAGGCATTATTACTGCTGGACGGAGTTCAAAGCCGTTGTCCACTTGACTCATACAAGGTGAAATTAAATTTGCCATGGAACATGATGCCAACATTTTCCTGCTTTTTTTTTTTTCCTCTTTAAACGTTCTAAAAACTAAATTTTAGCCGATGTCTATTTGCAGGTCCTTTTATTTCTTTAATTGAATTGTGCTGAATGGAAAACAGAGTAAATGCTTAACATAACCACAACACCACAATGATATTAAATGTGCACAATGTCAACCTAGGTCACCGGTTTCTTTAGCACACGATGCACATTTGCTAGCTAGCAGTGAAAACTGGAGCTGTGTGTATGTTTGCTGCCGTCTCCGGGGCTGCGTCACATTTGCATCATCTGATACTGTAACTAATTCTCACTAATGTGCAGGTGATGTGCGTGCATTAGAGGCCCAGCTGACATTATTTTATAGGGTTTGAGTTTCATATTTAGGTGCATTCCAGTCAGATGAATGCAACTGAGGGCAGCAGATGGTGCCTGCGATTTAGCGTAATCTGTTCCACATCTCAGGTTTCAGGTTAGAGGTGAGCAGACTTAGAATTAACATGCTGATGAGCCATTTGTCAGGATTCATTGTTTGAAGTGTAAGACACTGCCCCTTGATATTTAAGGTCTTCCGCCTGAATAATCTCAGCTTTTGTTTTGTTTTGTTTTGTTTTGTTTTGTTTTGTTTTGTTTAACTGGCAGGAGCTGCAGAAGGCCATAACTTGCTTGGCTGGATTTGTTCATTTTTACCAGGAGAGTTTTTCTGAGGCCAAAGATCTATTCATGTAAGAGTAAATACATTCATACATTCAAAACACAACAAGACTACAAAATAAATCATAGCTGTTATGGAGTGTGGATTTTTCTGACACGAGCCAATACATGTTATCCTCGTGAACAGCAAAGGTGAGTTGGACCCCAGAGAAATCATCCACCTGTACCCAGACATGCAGTCGTGTCTCAGCAAGGACTTTCAAACTAAATTTGACCGAGTAAACAACCGCAGGGATCTCCAGGATCGGAGATCCAACAGAGAGATGTGTCATCGTTACCTGGCCTTCCTGGGAGACTTTCTCAGCACCATCAGAGGGACCAAGCAGGACCTGGACTGCACTCCAGAGGTGGACTGCGCCCTCCTGAGGCTGTACGCAGAACTGGGAGACAGTGAGAACCTGCATCAGTTTGTTGCATTTCCTAACAAATGCAGGGTGGATCTTTGTGTTCCTGTTCTGGAGCAACACAGCAGGTGAAGATAAATGATTGTTTCTTATGAATATGGCTTCTAAGTCAAGATCAAACTGGAAAATTCTAACAGTTTGGGTAGATTTTTACTATTTCTTCTTTCTGCTTGATCTCTTTATTTTCAGATTTTTTGCTTTAGGTTTACTCTATCAAAGCCACGGGAAGCAAATGGATGCAATTCAGGTATCACTGGCCTGAACCTCACACTTGTACAGCAGCTACATGTGGAAACATTGAGTGTGCTACTGTGTTATATCCTTTCAGACTTGGGTGAAGATTGCAGATGGGGCCTTCAAAGACCCTTCTTGCTCAGATGTTTTTGGTCACATAGTGTTGACTCTCAGTCAGCTGAAGGACAGACACACTCTGTGGACATTTGCAGACTGGACTCTGCAGAGAAACCAAGAGGTGCCTTCCTTTCTCATTTCCTCAATTTGACTGCAGAGGGCAGAGTTGCACAATACAATTGTGCCGCTCCCATATAAACAGACTGCAAAGCAAGACGCACTTAACCATATTAACTAAATTGCCCTGATTATGGGGCAATTATTGGTCATTAATTCACCACCAACAACTTTTCCTTAATTTGAAAAAGACAGGTGTGCAGATTTTCACCGAGCGTCTGCCAAATGATCGCCAGGAGACAGAAGAGGTCCTTGTTTTCTTGGAGAAGCACCCAGTGGCACTGGTTTTGTATCTTGAGTTCTTAATCCAAGACTTAAGCAGTGAGGTAGGCACAACAGCAGAAAACTGACCTAATAGCCTGACTCCTTTATTAAATATACTGAGACGTGATTGTCGTAATCTGCCCTCAGGAGGAGAGACATCACAGCCGTCTGGCCTTGGCATATGTTACTCAGACTCTGCAAGAGGAAGCAGATTTGAGGCCGACCAGAGAGAAGCTGCAGCAGCTGCTATGGGAGTCCAAATTCTATGACGTTTCCACAGTATACGGTGTGTGGATGCCTTTTCAGAACATAAATAGAATCATCAACAAATTACACTAAATGTCTTGTTTTTTTCTCATTGCAGAAAGAGTGAAGTCAACAACCCTGCATACAGAGAGAGCCATTCTGCTCGGCAGGACTGGGGAGCACTCCCTGGCTCTGCAGGTGCTCGTTCACCAGCAGCGTGACCTCCAGGCCGCAGAGGACTACTGCTGCAGGGCTGCCCGGGGACGGGATGCTCAGTTCAGGCAGACCCTGCTAATCACCCTGCTCCATATCTACCTGAGCTCCGAGGAACTCACCAGCACTGCGGTGGACCTGCTTAACAACAACCCTCACGCTTTTGTGGCGGAAAAGGTCATCCGGCTCCTGCCTGACTCCTGGTCTGTTCAGCTCGTCTCTCTGTTCTTGGCTCGCTCTGTCAGGGAGACCTTACACCAGAGGCGGATGGCCAGGCTGCAAAAAGCGCTGGCCCAGGCAGAGCTCATGAGGCACAAGGTCACTTGGGTGAGTTTAATAACATAGTTCACATTTTGAGCTGAAGTGAACATTGTGTCTACTCGTTTCCTTTTTTTTCTAAACACGGTTGCCCTTTTGCTCCCTCCTCCATAGATACAGGCCTCAAAAACAAAGGTCAAACTGGACAAGGGGCAGAAGTGTAAGGTTTGTCAGAGAGACATCGCAAAGCCGGAGTTTGCCTGTAACCTGCAAGGTGTGATGATGCACACCACGTGCACTGAATCGTGAAGACACCGATAGAGCAGCCTGTTGTCTCTGCACTCTTCGCAATCACATTCATTTCTAGTTGGATAAGTGTCTGCTTCCTACCCGATCATTTATCCAGATTAGACTGTGTCATCTAGGCAAACTCTCCACAAGGACTCAGTTCATGGACCTTGGACCAGACATGTTCCCTGATTAGGAAAAAGAAAATATATTGTGTAAATAACTGGTTTCAAAGTGCAAAAGAGCATGCAGTGCACTTTTTCAGGGTGGCATGTCTGAGCTATTTCCTAGAGACACTGTAGACAGCAATAGCTATAAAGTGAGTTGTGGAGGACACTCAGGGACATATATTCACTGATCAGACAGTGGTGTTTTGCATGGAAACCACCTGTGGTCACCCCAATGACCAAAGATAACTTGACCATCCTCCGCTGCTGTGTATATGCATCCCCACCATCATGGTTTCCACTGACTGTGTATATTTGTAGGCATACAGTTCGAAATAGAAAGTCAACATGCTGTATGTAAGAGACTTTATTTATCCTGTCTGTGCATTAATTTACATTTATGATCAACGGGCAAAACAAAAAATCCAGATTAAAAAGAGGAAAGATGAGAGGCGAAAAGGTTGACGAAGCGCAGAATTCCGGGTTATTTCTATCGTAAACAACTTTTAGAAGAAACCAAGTGACACGTCTGCACTTTGTGTGGAATAAGATGAATTGGACGCACTTTTAGCCGACAGCATCCCTATATCATTAAGGATCATCCCAAATAATGACACACAAACTCCAGTGTGTTCCACATGCACAGTATGGAAACAATGTGAATAAACTTAAACACATATCATTAAGACAGACAACACCAGATTCGAGAAGTATCTTTCTACTCCGGTCAGAATTTAGTCATAAAGGGCTAACCGTAACTACACGTGCTTTTCTACGCTTATGCATTTTGGGGCACAAGTTAAGCAGACACCAAAGGGGGCTGGAGCAGTGTGACTTGGCTGGACTACGAAGTTTTTGGCCAAGGCCAAGTGACTAATTGCAGTGTAGATAAACAGTGATTTATACGCATGTGGGATGGGATTATCTTTTTAGCCCACTGCCAAGATTTCTGCCATTTTTCTTTCCTGATGAGGCTTTTGCGGCTTTTGTCGTTGTGACTGAGGGTCTATGAGGCAATCGAGAGTTGTATTCATTTAATGTTTCACAATGTGGATGTTATGAAGCCTTTGGGGAGTGTAACTAGGATTAAGGGCTGTTAAACATCTTCACTCCACTCTGTGTTTCTGAGTGCATAAATTTTACCTCTGTTTCGTATAAATGAGCCAAATCATAGGCTGGAGAACCTTCAGAAAGCCTTATTCCTGCTTTTCTCTTTAATGTGGTTATAGGAAAATTGCACCATCCACTTCTTCATATTGGCTCCTTGTAATTTCGTTAATCCAAGCATTTAATTTCACTCTCCTGTTAAGTCATAAGCACTGCTGCATCAACAGCAGAAAGGTATTGGTGCAACTGATAATCTTTTTTTTTTTTTTTTTAACTTTTTTGAGATTTGAAGGGAGCTTCTTTATATGGACTGGCTGTGACAGCAGCTGCTCTGTAATTGGCTGAACATTGGGCCGTGCCTGATAGCCAGTGACCACTGGGTGGACCTGGGTGCCAAATTTATGTCCATTCCTTCTCTTTCTCAGACACCCACAGGGAACATTAACGTTGTTTTGAACATGCGTGGTTATGCTGTGCCTCAAAAACGTTTTTCCCATCTTTGATGTTGACCAACAGCCGTAAGCAACCAAATGGTAATTAGCAGACAAGTACAAAACAAATTTCACCTTAACAATTTAGTGTAAAAAAAAATAGTTTTTCATCTGATGCAAATGTTCTGGTCACTGAGTATCACAAGTAGAAAATCTCTGAATCACTACAAGGTGCCATCCAGATGGTTATTTCAAACATGAGGGGAAAGGAATGGATGCATGGTGGGCATCCAGACACCGGCCTCCCATTATAAACATCCATGCGGCCACAAAGTCACAGTTAAGAGGAAAAAAAAGAACATTCTCTTCTAAATTTTAGGAGAGAAACGCCAGCCGTCTGGACTGTAGGACGTAAATTGTTTTCATGTTGACATTGTTTTGTGTGGAGTGTAAAGAGCTGTTGTGGGATGCCATAAAGGGGCAGTAAATACTTTTAGAAATCAGCACACAGGCCTAACTGCCCCCTTGAAATCAATGAAGTATTGATTGTGGTTCCAATTCTGAGTATGAACTATGTGTGATTTTGAACAGGTGACCTGTTTTCAGTTTTGTTTTGTTTTTTTTATATGAAATGGTGCATTGCTTGTTATATTTGTGAGTTTAATGTTTGTTAAGATCTAAAAGGGAGTTTGGCGTCACTGGGGTTTTATTGGGTCTTACTGAAGAATAAACATACTGTAACTTTCTTTGCCTCTTAGCAGGAAAAATGACATGTCAAGTGATGCCCCATATAAGACCCATATAAAAAGGAAATATTTCCCTACTTGATTTCATGATTACCCCGCCCCTCACCCGGAACGCTGGCTGGGATTGGCTCCAGCACCCCCTGCGACCTGGAAACGGAAAAGCAGGAGAAAATAGATGGATGGAAGGATTTCATTATTGCGCTGTGTGGTCCTCTGTCCTCAAATGGATAAGCTCTGTGTACTTTATGGAGAGCTACCACCTCCGCGCAACTGCATTTCAAGAGAATAAGAGGATGATGAAGTGGAAGGGAAATTGGATTTTATAGTTATATATGTGTTATTTGTATGGCGAAGACAATGTGTGAAGAGCAGAGATGATAATCTTAGTTTCAATAGATAACACCACTGAGTAAATTATTTCTTTAACGTTGGCCTATCTACCTATTACACGGAAATGTATACCCGCTCGTTGGCAACAGCTATAAAACAAGCCTTGAAGAAAATGCTGCCTCAGGGTTCCAAAAAGTGTAGCAGGTACCTCTCTAAATAAAATCCATGGGAAAAGATGATTACACAATTCTTCTCTGTGCATCGTATTTATAGTCAAAACCACAAATTGCTGTATCATGTCCCTTATGACGCATTTTTCAGTCAGCGGTTGGCAAAGGACAAGGACAATCTTAATTTGCATCCCTTCTGGTAGCAATAATGGTAAGGTAGCAGAAAACCTAAACGATTGAACTTTAATTCCCACTCTCCCCAGCAACACTAATTCTGTATATATATATAGTATGGGAATAAATATACGAAGAGGATGATCAAAAACATATCCTTTTTTTAACTCAGAAGGCAACGTTCTCATTTTCATGACTTGCTACCTTGGGGTTTGGCAGAATGCCACTCGGGGAAATGTGTAGGGTGGCCCGCTGGAGACAGAGAAAGAGACCACAGACACCCACCCTGCCCTGCTCCGTACAAGCGTGGGTTATATACGTCACGCTGTATAGTAAAGAGTCACACCAAGTCTCACAGGCTAATGCTGTTTACTTTTTTGGCAGTGCTCTGAACTGTTTGTTTGACTCGGTATATGAACTAGTGATTTTCCTCCAGATAATCAGTGTACCCTAAGAAGTAAATTATAGCGAATACAGAAGAGGGGCTTCGGGGTCTTATGAGAATTATTAAGGGAGAGAAGGTGGTGATCATTCGGCCAATTGGGGCTACTAGGGGAAGGTTTTTTAACGACTTACTCTTACAATTGAGTACAGCAGTCTCTCAATATGTGATACGGCTTTACAGTCTGCACATCATCGGTATGAGAGGTTGTGCATCCGAACTTAGTTACTCACACTTCTGCAGTTTACCTGACAAATAAAAGTCTACCGTTCAAATTTTCTCCACCAACAGCTCCTCCAACTGTGTCTGTCTGCTGTTTGGTGCTGGTTGGGTGGTGTCCAATTGGTTTTTAAAGCACTTTTTTCTGTAGCAAAAATGATGCTAAGAGAGTAACGAGTGAAATGAAACTATCATGTTGCCAGGCAACAAGCTGGACCTCACCACAAGGCTCCATGAGGCTTAGAGGGATTCGCATCATAAGTCTGTGTAGGTTAATGACTGCAAGTGATGTCTCTGGCTGTCATTTGATATATTATTATATGTCTCTTAAATGGCTTGTGCTTTTAAAATTACACAAAGAAGGAAATTCAGGAGGTGGAAGCAGGTTAAAATAAAATAAAATAAAAAAAAAATTAAAGATTTCGTTCAGATAGCGTTCACACCTCAGTGATTTTCATGCAGAGCCTTAGGTAACTCCCAAAGCTTCCATTTTGCAATGAACTTGCCATTCAGCTCACAGGAACATCAATCTCTTTCTCCAACTTAAAATCATCCATAAATAGATGTATTCCTAAACAACTTAAGAGTCATTAGAGTAATGATCTGCTCTATATACAACTAATGACAACTAAGTTTGGATGAAAATCGAGGGTTGATTTTTGGAAAGTGTAAAGTGTGAGGTTTTTGGCAACTGCTGTTTATTTCAAGTGGAGAGTTTAGTGTTTAGCCCAAACATGGTTGTCCACCTGCTTTTTTCTTTAATCTGGAGAGCTTGTGCCTCATTTCCAGGGCTTGCAGCTTTATCCCCGGACAGTTTTGGTTTCTGGGAGCAGGAACAGAGCCACTGAGAAGTTTAAAAGTCAGGGCAGCGCTGCAATCTGGCAGTCTAATCGATTCATTGTTACATGGCCATTGTGTGCAGAGACTTACTTTGTGGTCATGTTTTAGCAGGACAAGATACAAACAAACCAAACCAAAGAAACGCATCAAGTCGGCATAATCTAGATGTCTCCTCTTGAACATTCTTTTCTGTCAGAAAGGTGTATTCAGCAAAACCACGGGTGGTGAATACATTCCCACAGAAACGGCTTCATGGTCTGGAGTGAAATTAACCCAATTAAGGATGTGTGCGCTCCACGGCAGGATCCCTCATCTCAGTCTTAGCGCTATCTGTGAGACTCTGCCTCATGTGGTGCTTGACATTACTGATTATAGAGCGTACGCCGCATTAAGTTACTGTTAGTGTTCCCTGGGAAAGTGGAGAACATAAGATCACGCATAATTAGACATTTAGCGCCAGTCTTTCCCACAGATGCACACACCCTTCGCCACAACAGATAGGCCAGGGAGTTAAAAATGTCCCCTGATATCAACCACTGGATCCTAAAATGCCCTCCATCTGCTATATAGGTCTGAACTTACTGTAACCCACACAATACAGGCACCAGGGGGGTACAACAAAAACAGCACTCACTCCAGAAGGCTTCTTTTGAGCATCCAGCTACAGCAACTGCAGTAGAAATCCTAAGTAATATGTATTTTAGAGCAAAAAAAAAAATACCATAAACTATCATAAACTCATATATAGTCATCAAAGCTTGAATCAGAGCTCAGACAAATTAGAGGTATATTGTGTTTTAGTATAGAATTACAATTCTATTTCTACAGATTGAACATTTCTGGGAGCATTGAAAGAAGGCTTTCATTAAGTCTTTCATGAACCCTAACAACCCCAGACAGGAGAAGAATGGACCGATTCTCAGCTGATGTCAAACTGCACATCTCTACATTTTGTGGCTTTGTGAACTGACACATACCCATTTCAGTGCCTGTGCATCGTTTGCATCTAAAAAAATGCCAAGAAACCCAAAAGGGAGGGGATGCTCTTTAACTAAAGCACACTAAAGGTTAAATTTGCTCCTCATTACAGTACATCTGTTAATTCAACCTCAGTTAATAGGAAGAATGCCCTAACCCTAAACCAAACCCGTACTGTACAAGCCGAAATCTTTGGTGGTCTTGGGTGGGACCAATGTACATGTGAAAAAGTTGTGTAAACATATTTGCAGCTCCAGAGGAAGAAGTACAAAGTGAAATAGCAAAATGATCTAAACAGTTTCCAACAACTTTGTTCAGTTCAGCGGTGTCCAGCCTGTGGGCCTTGTCCCACTGGTAGAAAAAACCATTTTTACCATTCATCATTTTTTTCTAGCATTTCAAAACTAAAAAAAAAAAAAAACTTAAAATTCTTGTTTTTTTTTTCCTTCTTTCCCTCTATTAAAGCCTATCGCTGTGATACGTTGATAACAGGAACCTAAACTCTTGTTACTTTATAAAGATGTTTGCCTTTTCCAGTCTGCTTAGTAAACAACAGTGAGAAGGAAAAGGAGTCAAAACACATTCATTTATCACTTGATCACAGGTAGACCCCCAGGTTGGTCTACACTGATGCATCAGGTCAAAAGTTAAAAAAAAAAAAAAAGTTACTGATTACTATTTCCACTACGGCTTTGTCCAGCTAATGCTACCTACAGTATAACAGGCCTCCTAATGATTTGTATGTTTAGTCAGCTGTCAGCACATGCTCAAACCATGGGGATCCAGATACAACAATAAATCAGAGAGCAGTCATTGTGGTGACAGCACAGTGAATCACAGAGTCCTAAATAAAGCTCTCTCTGCCTCTATTGTATAAACACTCAAACCAAATCAGAGCTCTATAACATAACACTGTGTATGCTTAACATGTTGCTTAATGGAGCAACAAAACCATAGCAACAGGCATTATTATATATGTGAGTAAACCTGGACCTGGAGTAAGCATGTTCTTAAAGCCCACAGAAACCTGGGGAAGTACATTTCCTACAACCCTGAACCAGAAAGGGCTGTAGACGTTTTTTTAAATTTATACTGATGACACTGATACACACATGACAGCAGGACGACTGTCGAAATCATTTTTGTTGCTTTTGATTGCTCTACTTTTTATAACAAAAAAAAAAAAAAGTTCTGTAGCTGCTTCATAAGTATAATAATTAATTATCTGTGACTGATGCTGGTTTAAAAAAAAACTAATCTCAGAAGTATCTTCCAAGTGTCTGCTTTGAAAATGTATTTGGCAAGGTGTGTGCATGTGTGTGTCTGCACAACTCAATGTGACGGCACACAGCAGTCTCTTTTCTTATCCCCGGGTGATTACTGACATTTACAGTTTATTGCTGTATTTCATCACAGAGCAGAAAGCTTAAAGTGTCTGGAGGAGCTCAGCTCTGTGTGCAGACCGAGGAAGAGAAGTCTGATTTCAACAAGCTGAAGCTTATGTTAGGTCTCAGTCAAAACAGGACAGACAGAAAGACTAAAGAGACTGGGCAGTTCTGTTTTTTTTTTTTTTTTTTTTTTTTTTAATTTTATTTTTACCCCACCCCTTAAAAAAAGCTCCCCAGCTCATAATGTCAGGTTTTGGCACGTTTCCGACCTTTAATTTGGAAAGGGTGTTTCACAGTCACGAAAGCTTGGAGAGATAATAGCGGCTGAAAGTATAGCTTACAGTAGCTGCATGTGTACAGGCGTGGATTATAATTTGCTTAATTCCAATGAAGCAAACCACTTGTCTGTGTGGTATAGGTGGGATCAAACTGTGCAATCAACTGAGGGGCTTCATACTGTGTATAAAGTGAAAGTGAAGGGCTTTGAAACTAATCTCATTTTGGTTTTAAATCTCTTATTTCACAACAGAGGAACAGGAGCAATCTGAGCAATCCTCTGTCATTAGAAGAGCAACATAATGCCTGATTTTGAACGGTTTGCATCTGCGAGAAATCCTTCATAAAACATGACCTTAAGTTTGGGTTAGCAAAGAAATCCTTGCACGCTCTTGTTCAGCAAAAAATAGATTTATAGCCAGCCTGCGATCAGATGACAGGGTGTACGGTGCGGCCTGGTGACGTCATTGTCACAGCTTAGCAATATGAACCCAGAATTAAATACATACACTCATTATCTGAGTGATATTTGTCCTAATAATGTCCTGACATGTCAGAGCAGCTGTAATCCATACTTAATCAATACTGCTTTGTAATGATCAACCCACATATGACTCTCCTGTTTGAACTTCCACTCAACTCCATGACACATTTCAGGGTTTTTTTTTTTTTTGTTTTTTTTTTAAGCGTTGTACTTCGGTTTCACAGACTCACTCATCAGCATCATTTTCGGATACAATAGGATGAGGCTATTTGAGAAAGGATTGCTGAAAATCCACTAGAATAGCACACATCATCGTGGATAGAAAAAGAAATGCGAGAGCTGTTTGCTGCTTGTTTCTCTGCTTTAAAATTAAATCCCTGCAGCTTTAAAAGAGGGCTATTGCTAAGTTTCTTCTGTTGTATAGTTTCTTGCAGCGGAGCAGGGGGTTTGTGATCGGTGCTTCAGCCAGTGTTGAATGAAAAGAGTTTATCATGTAACCTCTGATCAAACATGACCCCTGGGTAGGTAGTTAGCATGCTAACGTTTGTTGAAGAGAAGACATGTTAGAGGCCGGATTCACTGTTTCCAACCAACTGAGACCACTCTTGCAAGTAAAGAACAGATTTCAATGCTGAAATCGTACTTTTACCAGAGTAATAGCTCCTTTAGAAAGAGACCATTTCAAGATGCTTTGGAGAAAAGAAATTACTTCAAATTTCTATTGTGGAATGTCACTAATTGAAATAGGAACACTTGGTTTTGAACAAAGAAAAACTTTTAAATGGATTTCCCCAAATGGCTGTTTTGGCTCACTGTGTGAGGAGAGGTTTGGTCCGTTTCCACCTTCGGGGAACATATTTGATCAGACGTCTGTCCCTTTATTAAATGGTCACTTGAGAAAATGTTGCTACCGGAGTTTCCAGACACTGTCTGGGTCCACCTGTCTGTCTAGCGTACGATAGGATTAAAGCGGTTTATTCAACCACGAGCTGTTGCACACTGACCAGAATGTGACTAGACCAATGTAAACACTGTAGCAGAAAAAGTGCACCAGTATTAGGACTGTAATTCTCTCTTCCTTTACCGCAGAACCTCAAACTTCCACATTTGGAGATGTTGTTTAAAATACAGGACTGTAAATAGCTGAGAAAAATACCAATTGGAAACTCTTTAAGGTCTCGCAGAGTATGCGTGCCGTTAAGCAGAATTACAAGTTCACCTTGTGCCATCCAAACTCGACTGTCCACCTCTAGTTCCAGCTCCAGGGAGAAAGACATATACTTACAGGCCTTAGATGTTCCTTAAAAGCAAAGCCCATAACCTTAGAAAATGGTATTTACAGTGGCTCTCAATTCAGGAAAAAAAAGGAGATTTGGATCAGGAATTATAGAAGAGATTAACAGAGGCTCTTTGTCGGGAAAGAAGGTCAGAGACCAAAATAGTCATCAGGCCTGTCCTAGAAAGATCTTCCAGCAAGCTGTCATTGCAGTTAAACCTATACATGCTGCAATTGAGGCAAAGAGCCCTGGGAAGTGACATTATAATTATTATGTTCGAAGGAAGGGAAAGTTTTACATGTGGATTGGGCTGGTTAACAGGTCTACAGTCGTGGTCACTTAAGACAGCTGCAGTGTGCCGAAATTACAGAGCACAATGTCTCACACTCCTTCTGTGTTTAAGATCCCCTGGCTCTGCTCGGGCCGGGACGAGCCCTCACAGTAAAATGGCTGACCCACACAGAAACTGATGGGTCATCGTCAAAATAGCAAACTCTTTGTTCTGCTATGCGACAGTTGCCCTACAGACCACCTGGAAGCATTTATTGTTTCTGCCATTATATGCTGCTGATCAACTCTTAGAGGAATATCAAGCCTGAATTTTGCAAGAGTAGAAGACCCCCCAAGAAGCAAGTCTGATTTTTGTTTGTTACATTTTCATAGATTTCATCTTTTTAGCGCAGCTGACTCATACACACAAGGATTCACCTCAGCCTTAACCTTTCCACAAAAAGCCGGCAGACGCATGGAAAAAATGTGAGAAAATAAAAGGGAGCACATTTCTTGTACATCATCCTGAACACCAGCATTACCTTTTCAAGGGGGGCGTTGGGGGGGGTTGTAGGGATATGGCTCATTTCATATAATGCAGGTCTAATAGCTCCTTTAAAGATGTGCTTAACCGTGACTTTACTTGGTGAGAAGAAAGTTTAACTCACTTGGAATTTCAAAACATCCTGCAAAACTGCACACACAAAACTCTGCATTACATTTCAGAGTAAAAGTCCACCAAACAAGTCAAATTTGGCTTGTGAGCTTCTTCTTCTTTTTTTTTTATACTTCCAGTGAAGACTTGTTTTCTTTAAATGTTAGGCACGATCTCAGATGACCAGTGGTTAGACATGTTTAACGTGCTTTGGTTCCCTTCATGGTGTTTAAAAGACCCTGTGAAGTCAAGAAATATCCTGGATCCATGCTATGTCGGACAGCTTTCTATTTCCACTATCACAGGACACGTGAGGCTCTGTGCAAAGTCACAACACAAATGTTTTTGTAAATAGCATCCACCTTTGGAGCGCCTCTTGAAAATATCCTGCAAATATGTAATAAGTCTGGATCACTAAACCCCCTAAACAAACACAATGAGGAGCCAGCTACCACCGTGCAAACCATATGGAATGAAAGTTCAGTTTGTGTATTCCAGTCCTGATTTATTCTGGGATGTTCTTGTGTCTGTGATTTACCAATAACAAACTAAAACATCTGCTCTGCCCCTCCCCCCTCCCCTTTTTTTTCTTAATACTTTCAAAGAGCAAGCTGGTCAAATACCTCAGTGTTGGTTTTATGGCAAGACTTCTGAGTTCAGCTGACAAACCAGCTGCATACTTGCATAATTTACTTCTATCACGATAACTTGGTGACTTGTAATAAATTTTTCAATTAGTTCAATTACTTTAGCCAAGTGGCTTTATCTAATTCAGTCATCGCCTGCCAAGAGCAGAATGGGCTCCTAAATGGTCATAAACTCAGACTGTGTTACTCATTGTAACCGGCCTCTGCTTAAACAGTACAGTGCCAAACGAAGGTTAGCATTACTTTAATTTACTTTACCATAGAAGAAAATAATCAAATATATACTAAAAAGGTACACTAAATACCAACACTATGGGGAAAAGCTGCATGAATCCTCATTTTGATTTATCTCTTACACACAAAGGGAACAAATATACAAGTACAAGTACAAGGAAGGAAAGGTATTTAGCACAGTAGACCAATTTTGGCGTGTGTACGTAAACATGTTAAAAAAAAAAAAAAAAAAAAACTGTTTTAAAAAACACTTCACGTAGTTAATATATACAGATGGAATCTCCATAACTACACAAGAGGATATTAAAGTGATTCCTTCTGTGTGTGTGTGTGTGTGTGTGTGTGAGCACCGTGGATGCTTCAGTGGGCCACAACACACTTCCTAAGGTGCACATTGGACCGGTATCTGATGCAACAAATCACTGCACATACAGATGTTAAAAAGTATTTGAGCAGATGAATGTCGGAAAAGCCTGAAAGTGTCAAACTGCACACAGTGAACGTCAGACGGCCAAATAAAATAACAATAAGTGAACCCATTTCTCAGCTATGGGAATGTTATTCCTTTGTGTTTATCATACAACCATTGACACATTATGTATTACATAACATGGACCGATACCCATTTAGTCAGAGTTGAGCCACTGCTGCTGGCTCTGCTCAGAGTATCAACCCACACAGGGCCCATCAGACAGCAAAACAACCCTCTGAACCGCGCCAGACCGAGCCGCGCACCCGGCATTGTTTTGGACATTCTGTACGTTAACAGTTCTGCTAACTCCTGCGGTCGGCCTTTAAAAATGGACAGCACGTGGAGACATGAGCGAATAGAGAAGGCACTAACTAACAGTTTAGCTCCAACACTCATTTAGAGACAGACATTGGCTGAGACCAAATATAGCGAGCAGAAACAACACTTGTCTTTTCTCAATCATTATGATGCCGCAGTAACTATGTATTTCAGCACTGTGAGGTGACATTGTGTTGTATAAACAGTGTTTCCTGGTTGTCTCTTTGGATTTCAGGCGCAGAAACTATCAGCTGCAGCATGTGCCCGAGTCAAATGTAATTATGAACTGACAAGACAAATAAATCCGTCTCTGCTATGATGCACTTCACTCTGTCATAAGGGTACTGACCGACTTCCCTCCGCACACACTCACAAACAGGTTGTTGGGGGTTTTTATTGTAATGAAATGGCTGGCACTGGCTGTTACAGACAGTGAAATCTTAGATTTTTGCAAGCTTGATGTTGAGGATTACTCATTATCCTTAAGTACAGAACTCCACCACCTACACTTAAGCACCAGAAATCCCATTAGGGTGGTTTTATCCAACTTTGATATCTTTAAATGATACCACAAAAAGTAGACACTTCGAGCAGCATGTCTACTGTTTGACTGGGATCTGTTTTCTTTTTTTTTTTAAACTTTGATGAGCTCTGGAAAAAAGCAAGATGATAATCAGAGGCTGGTGGAAAGTTAGAACACAATCCTTGTTTTTTTTTTTGCGGGGGGGGGGAGGGGGCGACAAGAAAATCTATAGGTTTTATTCTGACCTTCCTGCCTTTGTAGTACGTTGTGTGTATAACTGCTGTTTCGCTGCACCTCATAAACCGTCTGGCTGCCTTATTCTTGTTAAATTAGTTCCTGGCTGCCGCAACTCTGAAACTCCGATTTCCTCAGCTAAACAAAGGCAAAGAAAGCCACCTCAAACCAGAAGCTGAGTCAGAGCTTTCCAGAAATAAACTTACAGCAAAATGAACTATGAAAGCAGAAACAACTGAATCAGATAAAGCAGCACTTGACTTGGTTGACTGGGCACAGGCAAGTTCTCACCTTCTGAAGTGTGGCGATAAAATCACAGGCAGCATGCGAGCCCAAATTTCTAAGTATTTCCAACTTATCAGCTTAATTACATAGTGAATTTTATCTCTTTACACAATTCGAGACCATAAAGTAAAAGTTTGAAAGTTGTTGTTTTTTTGTTTTTTTTTAACTTGTGTGTGTGACCGTTGGAGCTCATGGAAGCTGCTCCACAGTTACCCCACAACAAACACTCACACCTGACAGCCAACTGCTACTCTTCATCCACCCCCCAATTTTCCTTCCTTCCTGGGGTTTCAAACTGGTGATCTCCCTGACACCAGCCCTCATCTCTAAGGCTACCACCACCACTACCACAATTTTTTAGTTACTTTTACACTTCCGGCTCCATTTGGATCTGTGTTTGTTTTCAAGACCCTGTAATTTCCCCACCAATCATTCAAAAGGGCCCCTGTCAAGTCTGCCATTCATAAAGTTTAAAGTAGCTCTTAGTGGTCCGAGGAGTTTATTGAAACATTAAATTTGTATCCCAGCCGTGTTGGTGTATCTTTAGCAGTTGCTTAACTCACGTGCTTGGTCGAGTCCCCTTACATCAACTGCCAATTATGTTCTCCTCTTGGGTGTGGGTTGAGCCTTGGTCAGCATGGCTAAGAAAACCAGAAACATCAATTCCTGGGCAGTGGAGCGAACAAAAACAGAGAAAATGCAAAAACCTTTCCTCAAACACTGTTATCATTGTAGAGTACAAGCACAAACATCACCAACATCGCCAGTAACACTGTCCAGCAGTACTCTTCGGGGAATTTAGTGAAATCTACAGGCTGTTGTTAGATACGGATGAAGGCCCGAACAGCAAGACGGGCCTTCGTATGCCAACATTTGTCCTCTGCATGAAGGTCAGATGAAGAAATTTTGCCTTGTCACAGCTTCCCATGCTTGTTTTCCTCTTTTTAATCACTATTAATCTCTGGAAAACAATAAGAAGTTGCATCCCAACAGTCTTCACATTAACTATTGGGAACAATCATGTGAAAAGCTCCAGTGATCCTGAAACAAGATGCTCTCAGTCCCCAGCTTTTTTTCTCCACTTTTCTAAATAAACAAAAAACTTCAGATCGTAAGTCAAGTTTATGACTTGAAAAGGAGAAAATGAAAGCGTGTGTGTGTTTTACAGTGAGGTGACGATATAAGAGCATTAAAGTCGCAGCCTTTAGTTTGAAGGCTCTACCTAATGGTTATTACAATGAGACCTTTTGACCACATCAAGCATCTGCAGGACTATAATTAGCAGAACAGAGATGGCCCTGCCATCTACACTCACATCCCTCAATTCTGCCACTCTAAGCTCAAGGACACAAAATCCCTCTGAAAAGAAAAGAGCACACGGGCGTGTTTAGCAACTAACAAAATACACTGCAAATACGTAAACAACAGACAAATTACACTGACAATTCAAGTCTTCACCAAGCCAAAGTATACTCTGGTTCCAAGGTTGAGGGTTAAATGTTTCATCCTTTTGACAGATTCACATGCAAATGCAGGTTGTTGTTAGTTTGTTTTATGCGTAAAGAAATGAATCATTGTTCTCAGAACATTGGACTAAAAATGGAGAACTCCTTTGCAGTGGTTACTCTGTGTTTGAAAAACATAAACTGAAATTATCTGGACCTATAAACATATAAACTCCTAACTCCACCCGATCTTGCTCTGTTATTTCTTCTAAATCTGACTAAAAGCTGGAATGGCTGGTCCTCCTCTTGGAGCACAAGCATAAAGAGTTTTCAAAATAATACAGTATAACTAAAAAATATTTAAACTGGTGGCACCAGAAAGGCATGGTGTGGAGTTCACCAGCAATTAAATCAGACAAGGAAGCTTTAGCTGCTTAAAACATGACTTTGGTCAGACATGACTTTGCTCAGCTGGTAAAGTCAGAGAAAACATAAAGATGCTTGATTGTCACATTCCTGTGTAATGTGACTCTATCATCACATCTGCCGAGGTACAGGTTGTCAGTCTGCACCTTCAATTTAAGCCATCACTTCAGTCTTGGTTATGAGCAGCACAAACATTTGGAAATGAAGATCACAAATCATATTATATTTTATAGGACAGAAAGGGCAAACTTAAACAATGTTTGCCAAATATGATTAAGTGCTATAAACCAAAGAAGGTAGCACTTTAGAAAATTGCAGATAATTTGGTCTAACGTAGAAAAAAAAAAAAAAAAAAAGGGTTCAAACATGCTCCATGATGTAGAATCTTTAATTATACCCTCTGTGAAAGATGCCTGTCACAATCACACGTAGAACAGACGCACCATGCAGAAAAATCCGTGAACCACTCAATCATGCAAACCGTCACCACCGTTTCTGCAAATATACGCGTGTTGCAGGCAGTGTCCGTGGAATATACATCATGGGAACACAGGAAGAACATGTGCCACTAACAGTCTTATGTTCAGGATGATTTAAAGACTGAATACAAGGTACCCTACACATCGTTTATGGCTCCTTGTGTGTCTGAGAACATGTGATTATTTGGGTGTATGCATTTCCTATGTGGCTGACCTGAAATTGAGAAATTACAGTTGGAGAATCTCAAAGTAAGCAAGGCAATGTGGAGGGTGAGGGTGAGGGAGGATAATACTGGAGGATAGAGCTGATTGAGGAAATACAACATCATGACAGAACACAGCTGTAATTGTAGTAATAGGCCTGAAACCTCTGATGATACATTTACACTGAGGGGGCCAAAAATAACAGGTGACCACAGGTCCATGGCCCCCTTCTCATCAGCTCCAGCAGCAGCACACTCACCCCACAGAGAGGTGCCGTACGCCAGTAAAACCTGCCCTCTGGTGTCCAAACCTAAGGAGTGCACACAAGGGCTGCTGCACATTGGCTTGCATTCACCGGGCTGCACAGAAACAAGCCTAAATGTCCTTCCCAGTGGTTCCGTATATAGATTTATTAGCTGTTTTGATGGTGAAACACACAAACTTAAGGAAAAACTGTTCATCCTGAAATAGGAACTGAAATCAAGGCCTCTCTGTCCTCAATCAGCCACAATGACCAGCTGACCGATTAATAACAAGGAAATGTACACAACTAAATATAAGAAAAACTAAATCTGCCCATCCCTTAAATGATGGCATTACTTTAGAAATAAACATCTTTTTTTTTTTTTTTTTTCCTTTTTTTCAATCTGAGGCAGCTGAGACTAAAATCTCTTGTTCTTTTTCATCCACAGCACACTGGACCAACTTTCCCAACCACTTCCCTTGTTTACCTTATCATGGCAGACATGGAGGTGTCCAGACGGTCCAGAAAAGTGAAGGCGTACCTCCACCAGCCGGCTGGACAAGGTGTAAATTTGGATTCTGGTACTGTCCATCCTCAATGCGAGCTTTGTGAAGTAGCACAGGTGCCGCTAAAAATCTGGTATCTTTTTGTTTATCTATAGATGTGTTTAGACTATTCTCAGACATCTTCATATTTGCTCAGTGGGTCTTATAAATATCAATTCAAATAAACATAAAAGTTGAAAAATGAAAAGGTTTCATGCTCTTTTCCTCTTTGTGTTTTTCTTAATGTTTTTTCGTTGTTGTTGTTTTTTGTTTTGTTTTTTGTTTTTTTAGACTTTGAACGTGATTATTTTCGAGTTTAGAAAAAGACTGAAAAAAGTGATAATCATGTGTCTGGATATTCAAGACATGGAGGCACCCTGATGTGTCATGCCCGTTTTGGGCAGATCTGTCTGCTAATTACAGCCTAGCACTGAGGAGGGAGGTACTTGCATGGTGGGGGCCCTTTTTTTTTTTTTTAATGATGCGAGGGTAGATATGGTATAAATACCCACATCATTGTACTGGGAGGCAGCATATCCTCAGTTGTGCTCCTACCCTAAGGATATACAGCAGCACCAGAAGCTCACTGGTGCTGAGGAGTTTGGTTTTCCCCTTCTTTTGGATGCTGGTACGTGTGTTTTCTCTTCCTTTTTAAACAGCTCAAGCTCTAAAGGAGCGTAGGCAACATGTTGGTTATGTTTGAGCCGGAGACAGGTTCCTGTTGCAGACTGGAGAAGCAGATTTTGGTGTGTTTTGAGCTTCCTGGGTCATACTCAGGCAGTTCTGGAGGATCAAGGATGCTCTAAGTGAATCCATTTTAAAGAAGAAAATGCAATTCACACCCTGTTGAGCACACTTATTTGCGACTTATTGAGTTTCTGTACATTTGTATAGCATATGCACTTAGCTGAGACAGCTTTAACTGTCTGTAACAGCTCAGAAAAAGAGACGAAACTAAAGCTTGCTGACACTTTGAGACTGACCTTTGCTTTGCTTTGCTTTCCCTGCAGGTTTGACTTTGCAAGATGGACATTCGAGTTGCAAGCATCCTTCTCCTCATGGCGACCTTGACAGCGGGCCACGGGGGCTACGTGGTGAAGAAGTATGTGAAGGCTGCCCCTCAGTACCAGCCTGTGAAGGGCCAAGGTAAGAAACTACAGCCTCCCCTTTGACAATGCTAACACTTCTCTAGCACAGCTTGTAAACCAGCAGCATGTGAAGTCAGGTTTCCCTCCCTAAACTCATTTCAGGATAGTTTTTCCTTACCTTTCAACGTCCTGGGAGGGAACAAGCATCTTTGTTGTGGCCAGCATGTGCAGCATAAGTAGCCGGACAGCAGTCAAACACAGGCAGCTGCTCTTTACTTTGAAAACTCAACTCCACCTTGCTCTGAAAGCATCCTGTGCTCTGATTGGCTGCAGTGGAGTGGACTCTCCTCCAATCACATTGTCCACTCAGAGCTGAGCTTTAAATAACACCTACTTTGGAGAGCTGCTTTCTGTTTTCTTCTGCATGAAGTCCTCCTGGACTTTTTTTCATTTTGTGATCATGAGGGTCAATTGAAATAATTATGTGAATCAAAACTTAAAATTGTGAGTTGCGTAATGTTTTAAGATTACTTCTGTATTCAGGACAGGGCTTTTTTTCTTTTTTTTTTATAGTTTGTAGCTGTAAATGTTGCTTTCAGACACTCACACTTATTCATTTGTTTTCAAACATAGACGACAACAAAAAAGACTCACTACATTTTAAAAATTAGCGTAGACTAGTAACCATAACAAAAATTAAACATATTGCTATTTTTATTTGACACAGTAGCTCTCAGTGAATTATTTTTAGTTTCACACTGACAATTACAGTGCAGTCGCCCTGCGTTGTGGTTTGAGTGGGTGTGCTTGCTAAACACAGAAGCAGAAACATCTGTTTGGCTTTATCCAAAGTTGGTCTTTTGTACACGTGACCACATTAAGGCAGCAAACAAAAAAGTCTCCCTCTCATTTAGACCTCCAACCTCTTTGACCAGAACACATCAAATTAATAATTTTTTTTTAATACATATATAAGGTATGTCTAAATATTCAAATAAATACTTACATTTGATATGAAGAATGTGCATGTTTAGGATTGGAAGGCCCCGTATGTTCATATCTTGGAAGTCTGGGTTCATGGGACTTTAGTTCTTTCCCCACCTCTAACTAGGGATCAAATACCACAGAATGAATTACTACCTATCAGTAAATAGTTTTGCATTGCATCCAACATTTTTCACTTTTCTTTGCAACTTGCAAGAGATAAATGTAAATGTCTTCCCTGATTAGTTTTAATATCTGTATTCTAAGATACAATTGAGTAAATATGATGCTCAGACCATCTGTTTATTTCCATAATAAAGTCATGACAAACTAAACAAGAAGTTTCAAAAGCATATTCCAGTTTATCGCCACTCTTTTAGTACCACAAAACTGCAGGGAAATGTACTTTGGCAGTAACAGAAAACACATTTTCACCTGTTGTCTCTGTGGAGTATTGAGTGGAGTGTTGTTGTGGTTGTTGTTGATGTTTCTTTGTTTGTTTGTTTTATGATACTGATGATGTTTCACTTTTAACAGTCGGTGAGCCTGGACCTCCAGGTGAGCCTGGCCCTGAGGGACCTGCTGGCCCTCCTGGCCCCCCAGGTGACAGTGCTGAAGGTCTGCCTGGACCCCGTGGACCTCCTGGAGCTCCTGGAGCTCCTGGGCGCTCTATTTCTGGCAAACCTGGATCCCCAGGTGGACCTGGCAAACCTGGCATCCCTGGAGCAAGTGGTGAGAGGGGAGACACTGGAGCTCCTGGCCCTCAGGGACCTAGGGGATCCCCTGGATCTCCTGGAAGCCCCGGACCCGCTGGCCTCTCTGCAACTGGCAAACCTGGACCTTCAGGGCACCCTGGACCAATGGGACCTAGAGGAGAGACCGGCTTGAAAGGACACCCAGGTGTGCCCGGACTGCCTGGTCCTAAGGGTGATAGAGGGGTGGGAGCTCCTGGACCTCAAGGTGCAACAGGACCTCAAGGACCTATGGGCCCAACTGGAGCACCAGGTGCCTCTGGAGTTGGAAAACCAGGAAAGACAGGTGCCCCCGGAGAGTCAGGAAAGCCAGGTAGCCCAGGTAGAGATGGTGCCCCTGGTCCCATGGGATCACAGGGACCTAAGGGACACACTGGTGCCCCAGGTGTAGGTTTGCCCGGTAAACCAGGTGAGAATGGTGCCCCCGGTCTGCCTGGCTCAATTGGCCCTAAAGGCCACCAGGGACCTGCTGGTGCCCCTGGTGCCCCCGGAGTCCCTGGATATGGAAAGCCAGGTGCACCTGGAGAGAAGGGTGAGAGGGGAGCTACAGGTAGCACAGGAGCACCAGGTGCAAAGGGTGAGCAAGGTCATACCGGATACACTGGTGCCACTGGTTCAACTGGACCCATTGGTCCTGTTGGACCTCAGGGAGAGAAAGGTTTCCCAGGTGAGACTGGTCCTGCTGGTGACAAAGGTGAGACAGGCGCACCTGGACCTCAGGGGCCTAAGGGAAACAAGGGAGATCAGGGACCACAGGGTTTCCAAGGAAAACAGGGTTACCCAGGTGCAGCTGGTCCTCCTGGACCCAGAGGAGGCGCTGGGCCCGCTGGTGACAAAGGAGATGCAGGTGCCCCAGGTAGCCCAGGTGCCCCAGGTGTCCCAGGCCCTGCTGGACCCAAAGGTCATCCCGGTCGTGCAGGTGAGCCTGGTGGTGCTGGTGCTGATGGTGCTCAAGGTGCAAGAGGACCTACTGGCCCTCAAGGTCCTGCTGGTGCTCCAGGTCTTAAGGGACACCCAGGTCTCCCTGGCCCTCCTGGCCCTGCTGGTTTGGCTGCTAAGGGTCTCACCGGACCTCAGGGTCCCCCTGGTGAGCCTGGTGAGCCTGGTACTGATGGAGAAACTGGCCCAGCTGGCCCCCCTGGTCCCCCAGGTCCTCCTGGTGAGGTTGTATTTGAGAAAGGCAAGGGATATGGGGAGGTTATGGTTAAGGCCCCCATGTCTGCTTTCACTGCATCCCTGGCCACCCCTTACCCTGCCTCTGGCACCCCCATCAAATTTGATCAGATTGTGTACAATGCTGAGAATCACTACGACCCTGACACCGGCATCTTCACCTGCCAGATTCCAGGAGTTTACTATTTCGCCTACAGCATCCATGTAAATGGAGCTCATGCTCTGGTTGCCCTGTACAAGAATGGCCAGCCTGTCATGTTCACCTATGATGAGTACAACAAAGGCTTCCTGGACCAGATGTCCGGCAGCGCTGTCCTCTTGCTTGACGAGCAGGACACAGTCTACGTCCAGATCCCCGATGATGAGGCCAATGGTGTCTTTGCGGCCGAAAATGTCCACTGCTCTTTCTCTGGCTTCCTGATCGCTTCAACGTGATACGTTGATACAGTAGTTCCCTAAAGCCAACCAACTACATTTGCAATCTATTTCTCAAACTAAAGTAAACTCCCTGTTCATTTTTCCTCAGCCAAACAGACAGGCAGTTCACCCTTCTTTGAGGAATAGTAGCATCTCGACTTGAAAACTAAAAGAAATAGGTGCTTAAAAGAAGGAAAACTAATTTATGAAAACAGGTAATCAGGGATGGGGAACGCAATCCACAAAGTTACCAGTGAGCTTATGCAATGGAGACAGCATGTGAAATTGAGGTGTTATAACTGTTGTGTCCATACTTTTTCTTTCCCTCTCCGTTCCTTTTATACTGACATCAACCAGCGAGTCTGAATTTAGTGTTTGTCCGTTTTTTGTTTTGTTTTGTTTTGGGGTTTTTTTTTATTTTATTTGTTTGTTTTTGTACAACCTTGTCTTTGTTTGGGTGACCAATAATCTCATTAAAAGTACAAAAATACTTTCTGTGCATCATGTTGTAACTATTGTCCTTGCATGTGACTTGAATATTGTGAAATGGTTTAGGTCAAATTGACTGTTATTTTGAAATAAGTCACCAGGATACTGTCATACATACACCAACTGTAACAATGTTATATCCCCGAACAAGCATTATGTCATGTAACGCATAATGACCAAAATAAAAGATGTCTTAACAATGTTTTGTCTCAGTGACATTTTTTCAATGGGACCAAAAATCAATAATAACATTGACATTTATTTCTTTAAAGGCAAATTCCTTAGAGGCAAAAGTGAGGTGATTAAAAACCTACAGTACTCATTTATACACTCAAACATGTCAAATTTAATCTGTTTTGAAAGGTATTTTACGTTTTGGCCCAGCTTCAGGGTTGGAGTTGAAATAGAATAAAATATTTCTTTGGGCTTCCACAACACATCATCTTGAATTATTAGTGACCTTTCTGGCTGCCCGTAATTTTTAGAGCTATGCAAAAATTAAGAACCCATATACCAGATTTCCTGTACAACACTGGATCAAACCAGGAAATAATAAAGGAAAATGTCCAAAAAAATATAAAAACCACAAACAGGTACGTGGATAGGCAAAAAAAAAAAAAAAAAAATCAAAAAAAATATAGCATTTAAATGTCATGTCATTTAACATATGCTCACGAGTCATTAGAAAAGGCAGAGGAATTCAGTCTCTTAATATTCAGGTTAAAATTGAAGCTGTATGTGGATGTAAAAATACTCACAAACAAATATCAACAGCAAAGAGTAGGCTACTTCTATAACAAAAATCATTCTTAATGTCCAGGTCATTAAAATATAACATCTTAGTTTTGTTATTTTGTTGTGGAATTTTCTATAATAAAGCACAATATCCAAGAAAGTCATCATGTGTTTAGTAGCTGGTTTAGTAGTGTTTTTTGCCATGGAGCAAAAAAATAAAAAATAAATAAATAAATACTGCTGAACCCTTGAAGAAGACCTGACTACCAGCTTTGGTGCAATGTGTGTATACCCAAACAAAAGATGAGTCATTGATATGTATGATGCAATCTCTTCCTTGATTATATAGTTTTATTGGGTTTGAATTCCCTTAGAAACCTGCAATTTATCAAGTCCCCCCCAAGAAATGGGCTTCTGTTCTTCCAATTTACGGAGATGGGAATTACACATTTAAATTTTTGGAGTAGATGTACTTAGTTATTTCATGCCATGGAAACCCTAATGTATATTCTATACTACTGGTTGTCTGCTTGGCAGCCAAAGTTTTACAAAAACTACTCTACCATGGAAGCATGAACTTGGGTGTGTTAAAGAAAGTAGTGGTGTGTAGGATGAATGACAGGGATGGTCTCTGGCCTGGCAGTAGTTGTTTGATCTTCCCTGGAATAGAGACTAACGCAGTGGTTAGGAAAGGGGCCCGGGGGCTGGTGGAGGGAAACCACTGGGGACTGCCCTCTCAGGGGGACAGCCATTTAAAGACAGTCTGCGGTAGGTGCACGTGAGGTGGGACAGACAGGAACACAGATGGAGAGCCGCCTATGGTCAACACCAAGCCACACTCCAAAGCCTCAAAGGAAAACAACTGAGACAGTGAGAAAGGAACTGGTATGGAGACACTCTGAGCAGGTTGGAGGGCAGTGTGTGGCATGTTGGGATACATCATAGCTGTGAAGTGCATTTGAACCACACTGGAGCCCAAATGGGAAGCAAAGCCCTCAACAACGTGAGCGAAATGTCTGTGTAGACCAGGATGCAGGAATAGAAATAATATGTATAAAACACGCCCTTCTTGCGGTGGGTGAAGCTGCAGCAACCAGGGTTAAATCGAGTGCAAAGGAAAGAGATGGCTTGAAATGAGCATGAGTAGAGATGTGGGTGGGATAAGAACAATACTGTTGCTGCAAGGTCTTTATTCTTAACAATGTCTCAATGTGTTTACGGGTTTTTGGCTTTCGTACAAGGAGTCCCATCTTAAATGTGGTGAGCAAAAGCATAATTTAGGTCGGTGCTGCCGGTTGCCGTAGATACTAAAACCTTAGAGGGCGTAATAGCATTTCTCTGAAACACCATCAGTTTGGGTGCAAAACCGGCACCTTGGTGAGTGAATGAAAATAGCACTCCAACCCAAAATCTTCACATAATTCTCATCTCCTAAAAATGCCGCAGGGTAGCACTTTTCAACTCTCACAGTATGTTTGAGTGGTTTAGACACAAAATGTTTTTAAGACAGCATACATTCAAGAATGAGTTGACAGCCTAAAATGGACAAACCAGTTTCCTTTTGAGTAAAGATACAACGGAAAGTGTATTTTTTTGTGAAAAATCCACTCGCACTACCTAGACAACATTCCTACACTGTAGTAATTTCTTTATCTTTCAGCCAGTGCAAGAAACTGAATTTCACACCCAATTCATAGTAAAAGTGTCCAAGGTTGAGAACCTCATATTGAGGTTTCAAGGTGTTGTTTGAGTAATGGCCACATGGAGGCGCTGTGAAGCAAAGTATCCATTTTTGTCTAGTGGGACATCTCACCCACATAAATTCAGTTTAGAACTGCTAGACTCCCTTATCACTGAATAAATAATCTCGTTTATTTTTGTCCTTTTCCCACCTGTGTTCACAGAAACACTGCCAGAACACCTTAATCCCATTTTGTAGGCAGCAATTTCTTATTGAATTAGGTTTTATACTAAAACAGTGTTTCCAAACTCAGACTCATTTGTGCATTTTATTTGTTTGAAGTGGTGTTGTATTCATCACAGCTTGAAGCAAAATTTGCTTAAAACATCTCCCAATTTTATTCAATCTTACAAATGGTGAAAAACAAGGAAAAAACTTCATTTACAATGGGTAATCTGTTAAAAACTTCAGTCATTTAGGTACATCTCAGTCATAAAACCAGTAATATCAAAGTCTATACAACGTGCATTACTACAGAGTTTTGAAATGGTGGAATCTAATGGAAAGTGATGAGCATCTATTATTTTGACAGTTTACTAAATCTATTCATTCAGGAATGGTCGTGTCCACAGGAGCATTGAGCTTAAAGAGTTGTAAACAACTGTGCACTGCAAAGACAACATTTAAGACTTGGTTTAGGACTTTCCCTTTAAATATCACAATGTGTCAAATCTTGCAGACACAGCTTTAGCTGCTACATCCAAATGCCCAGCACCAAATACTTTGATTAAATATGTCAAATTCAGCAACATGTCAACACAGTCATGGTTTCATGTAGAAAAAAAACATTCACACTCGCATTTGCACTTTCACACTCACCCACGTCACAAATGCAGGCACCAATGAGCAGTGAGGAGGCAGCACACCGGTACGCCTCCAGTCATCACTGCCACGGACCCTGCAGTCATTACGGATAAGATGGTAGCAGAATAGTAAACGAACACCAACCAAAAAAAACAAAACAAAAAACAAAACAAAAAAAATCCCTGGTTTTAGACAAGTTCTCTCATTCCTTCAGACGGGTGCCATCGTCTCCTTCATTCTGGTGTCTGGTTCAGCAGGATTACTCGGCGGCGGCGGCAGCTTCTGGGCTGGCTGCCGTTTCTGGCTCAGTGGGTGAAGCTTCAGCTGGTTTCTCCTCTCCCGCTGCTGTCGCCTCTTCCACCTTCACCTCCTCCTCCTCCTCAACCTTTGGCTCCTCAGCTGCAGCCTCCTTGGCTCCTTCCTCACTGGCCTCGGCCGGCTTGGCCTCCTCGGCGGCTGCCTCCTCAGACGCCCCCTTTTCTCCTTCGGCTGGTTCGGCTGCGGCCGCCGCTCCTTCTTCTGTGGCCTCCTCTGACTCCTTCTTGGTTTTCTTGAAAGAGAAGCCGCTCAGCTTGAAGGAGGGTTTCTTGAAAGAGAAGCGCTTTTTCTTCTGCTTGCCGTCCTCGCTGGTGGATTGGGTGCCTTCTTCCGGCTTAGCAGAAGCCTCTCCATTTGTGGCCGGGGGCTCCTTCTCGCCATTGGCCTCGGCAACTTCTACTTTGTCACCGTCTTCCTTTGGTGCCTCCTCAGTAGGAGTGCTGCCGTTGGTCTGGACATCAGCTTTGTTGGCCTCCTCTGCAGCTGGAGAGGTATCGCCATTGGTCTTAGCATGCCCATTCTCCTGAAGAGAAACAACACAAAAAAAAATAAAATCATTCCTGGACAAACATCACCACGTCATATAAAGAAACATTTGTTTAGTCTTAATGCTTCTAACATTGCATTTGAGGACCAGACTTTAAACACACGAATGTGAGGCTACCACCTGCAAAATCTGGTGTGCTCATGCTCAATCAAATGCACTGACTGGTAGTAACCAATAGGAAAATGGCCCCAAAATTGCAGCAACATCTGTTACCGGGAGAGTGACGAAAGATGTGGCTTTCAGCAGTAGGCTCCTCGGTTAGGCCGCAGTAACGCCGGACGCCATCGGGGGGCGTTCAATGAGCAGACGGTGCAAACAACATGGGAATTTGGGATTTTTTTTTTACCCCCCCCCCTTCTTTTATTTCTCAAAATAATCAACCAAAGCCTACAATTTATATTAGGAATGCCTCTTGGGTTATTATGTAGGGGGGTTTTCTTATAACTGATTAATTTCGTGGGCTGTTCGTGTATGAGAACATGGCTTTCTTTCTTGGACCTGGCAACAAAGGCGTGGTATGGTTTTTTAAAATGGCCATGCCACAGTGAGAGCGGACAGACACCCCCCCGCCCCCAAACACACATTTCAACCAAAAGCATCATTTGAAAAAATAAAAAATAAAAATCTAATATATATACTATATATTTTTTTAAAGGAGCTAAACCAGGTGAGAAAGAATTTCGATAAATCTCAATTACAATTACATTCACTATCAAATTCTCCCCAGATTTTCAACATATTCAAATTCGGAGGAAAAAAAAAATAAATATCAGATTGTGAAATGCATGTATTTCAATCAGGGAGAGGAAGGAAAAAAAAAATATTTTGACATGAAAAGGCGTCGGATTAAAGCTGAAACGGTAACAAAGCGGCTGGCCGGTGAAAATGGATACATGTGGCCACTTTCCCTGAAAGCCGGTGAGCGTGTGGATGCGCTGCAGGGAACACGGAGCACGCCATCGACGCACCACGAAGCTAAATTGGGGCTGAATTCCTCGCAGAGCAATTAAGATCGAAACGACTGAGTCGGAGGAAATGTTACCTGTCCGTTTGACTTGGCTGCGACAGCTGCACCTTCTGCGGGCTTTTCCACCGCAGCTTCCTCCTTTCCGGCGGTTTTGGAGATTTGAGCTCCCATGCTTTTTTTTTTTTTTCTTTTTTCTTGGTCCAACAAAGGAACCCAACCGATTCAAATGAATGAACAAAGACCGCAAGCTTCCTCCCCCCCCAAACAAGAAAAAAAAAAAGATTCAAGTCAAACACCTCCTTTTGCTCCAGACGAAGCCACAAAAATGGAATCGGGACCGAAGTGACCGCAAAAAAAAAAAAAAAAAGAGGGACGAGCGAGAAGTTGCAAGGAGGCGGAAAGAAATGTGGCGGAGACGAGAAAGGAGACGCGAATTCTTCCAATTTTTTTTCTGGAGAGCGGAGTTTGTAAATGGAGAAATTGGCCCCGCCGCAAATGAGATGCGGAGTACAACGCCCAAGTCCGCTGATGAATGGGCGCCGAGGCTATGACGACACAGCCGCCGCGTCTCCACCAATCAGAAGTCCGCGGGGGGGTGTGTGGTGAGGGAGGGGGGGCATGGCGTTGGGGGGGGGGCCATGGACAAAAGGAGAGACACAACAACATGGCCAACAACTTGTTTTATATCCACCTTATAGTGCAGGAAGTAGTTTGTGTTTTTTATCTGCTGGTTTATTGGTTTTACTAAAATTAGGCTTTAAAATATCAGCTTAACTCGTGACCCCAGAAGTATTTCTGCTCCAGAATATGATGAATATAGAATGAGACACATCGTAAAATAAACAAACTGCAAAACAGCCATCATTCCCTTTTACATGAAGGTGCACATCAGGTTATTCAGGGTTAGTGAGATAATAAACAACATTTCACCTGAGGATTAATAAAGATCGAGGTCACTTTTTTAATTTTTAACCCAGTAAAAATTTTATTCACAGTAATAAAAATGTGCATAGTCTAGAAGACAGCTGAAAACATGTCTGTTAATCTATGGACGCACCAAAACAACTTCATGTTTTCGGACCGAGCTCAGCTGGTCTCATCATTATATCATCGTGTACCCCGTCAGTAAACACACATCCCCCTGTAACTATAAGCCCCTGTCCCCACAACTTCCCTCGTCCCTCCTCTTGCATAATAGTGTCTTGTCTGCTTGTTGCAGCTGGAGCATCCCAGTGACCCAGATATAATGAGAGTCTATGGTCCTGAGCTGCTGCTGCCTTCTCCAGCAGCCTGCAAGTGCTCTGACTCCACGAACAGCCACAAGACTGCCGTCTCCCTGCCATCGCTGCATGACCCACATCTCCATGGTTACCAGTCCAAAATGGCCCCGAGGAAAGCAGTCGCACGTCGCGGGCTCAGTGATCATGACTCCTGGTTACGGAGAAGTAGGGTGAGAGTGAGTTGGAAACTAGACGCTGCAGACAGCAGTTTTTCGGGGATTAGGGTGACTTCTTTCACTCACCCTTTGTTCATCAGGCTAACTAGGCCACACTCATTGTTGTGATATTGTGATTAAATGCAAATCTGCATTTATCATGTTGAGCTGCCATGAATAAATAAACCGGAGGACAAAGCCAGAGGCGCATGAAGTGTTTTCAAAATGAACCATGTATCCCAGACAGTTAGGCCTGAAGATTTAAACCGTTATGAACAGACTCACACAATGATGCACTCTTTGTCAGTATCCTGAGTGAAGTGTGTGTGCAGGTACCGGTGGGTGTGTCTCTGTGTGTGTTAATGAGCCCATCCAGAAAATGCTGCAGAGCAATTTTCTGAATTATTTTTCTTTTCAATTGAACACAAATTTCTCTTTTTTTTAGCAAAGAGTCATATAGTATGATATATGTAATATAATGGAATGTGATATCATTTTACCAAGAAATTTCAATTTGAAACTGTCTGGATATTTAGATCAAGATATAAAAAAATCCAGTGTGGGGTTCAGGTTTGGGAAATATTAAACATTTTCTGGGCAAAGCATCTTTCAAACATACGTAATGGTCAAATTAAATCATCCATATAACTGAGTGTGATTTCCAATGTTTTGTTGTCCTTAAAATCACACAGGCAGCAGTAACACACAAACACCAAGAGGAATATCAAGAGAACGGAGGTCAGAGGTCATGATTCCTTTACACATTACAGCTCCTCTAAAATACCCAAACTAATCTGGCTCAGGGTTGGTTTCTTCATTTCTTCAGAATTCCCCTTCAGTGTTTGGGTTTTCCAGTTTCAGCTGCTTGGTAAACATTATGGGATGTAAAAAAAAAAAAATTAAACTGCTCATATGTCTGGCAAAGTGTGTCTGCAGTTTTTAATCCACCAGCAGGTGATTTCACTTATGAACAGGCCTCCAGGCAAAAAGGGAAAGCACCTGCTGTTGATTTTAGCTGGAAGAAAGCCTTCCGTGCTCAGACCTGAATGGGGGGATTGTTAAACACAGTAAGATAATACAAAGACAAGAACCAAACGTTTGGGTTTTGTCCTGGCTCAAATTTAATTTCCAATTAAATTCTAATTACTTGCTCTGTTTATTTAGGGTGGAAATAAAAACAACAGTGAGCTCTAATTGACTTGAACGAAAACAGCTAGTTTTCCCCACCTTGCCTTGTTTTTCAATCACTCCAGAGACGAGTGGGCGTCCTACTACATATTGTAATTTCTGGTTGGCTGTAAAAGCTGTCAGTCAAACCTTTTGGTCGATGTGGATCCGCTTCATCCGTACGCAACAACAGCTGCGTCAAGACTCCCGTGGAAAGACCGGAATTTCTTTTCTACAGTTCAAAATAAAATCCCAAATGTTGTTTCTTTTAATTCTTTTAAGCGTGAAGGCTTTTTGGATGTATTGAAATCACACTTTTATTCATATGCATCACCTTACATTAAAACTGAGGTAAAGAAAAAAAGAAACTACGATGGACTTAATTCATATGAAGTCCGGCTGTTTTAAAAGGAGAAATAAAAAGAGACCAAAAAAAAAGGAGCATTAACACAAAATAAATTATGGGATGAAAATGAAAGGCTCAAATAAAAAAGGGTTGAAACTATATAAACACACACACACTGTGTAATCTGTTACACGTTTTTATTTGCTGCTGAAATAGCTTTTCGCTGAAGAATAATCAGCTTGGTTTTATTCTGAAGGGCTCCCCCGGAACACTGCTTGTTATTGTCGCCAGCCTGCGGTCGGCCGCCGTCGTCGTCATCTGTACGCACGGCGGCGACAGGACTTCTTGAGTCGGCAGCAGGGACGGCTCTCCCATCGCTCTTCTGCCTCCGTGCGAAGACCAAACACTGACACAAAGTACAAACATCTCCGCCAGATTCGCCACGAAAGCCTCTCTGGAAACGCCGATGGATTAATCTGATTTTTTCTGCGGTAAGTGCGCTTCCAACCCCCCCCCCCTCACCACCACCATCACCCCCCCCCCCCCAATCCAGTGTTGAATTTCAATTGGTGCACCCGCCTTGTCCCCTGTTTTGCGCTGAGGATTGCGAGATGAATCCATCCCGGCGGATAAATAACAGGCTGTCGGTTCAGGCCAGGATTCACTCCGCATATCCTGCACATGAAGCTGCGTCTTGTTTACGGATGACTTTGTCGCCAGACTCTGGGGAAGGAAGGAGGAGGAGGGGAGGGGGGGTTAAAACGCAGGCAGAGAGCGGTGATGGGCTCGTAATTGTGGGTGATGTTTTGCAGTGCTGTGATTCTGGAGAGGGGGGTCTGTGTGTTGCTGCAGCAGCAGCAGCAGCAGCAGCAGCAGGGATGGACGCTCTGCAGAACAGAGCTGACCACTGAGGCCATGCACGCACCGAATAAACGCCACGACGGCCCCGCAGACAGCCTCCTGTTGAGCCCCCCCCCCCCCAGAAAAAAAAAAAAAAACTAAAATAATAATTGTCATGGGCTTTGAGCTAATTGCATTGCCACGCTGATAACTATCAAATTAAGGCTGCCATAATCGGGTTATCTGATGTGTCTGGGGGAGCAGCCATCCATCTTGTAGGCAAACACAGGGGATGGTGTGTGTGTGTGTGTGTGTGTAGCTGGGAGCTAACCACAGTTGTGTGTATGTGTGCAATAAGTTGCACAGTAGTTTGTGTGTTGCTTTAGAAATAAACACAGCACCCTGCAGCCCTCCACTTTCAGTCTGTCACTGCTCCATGAATGGCTACATAATAGTTTGCGTGTTATCCATCAAATTTGAATGAAAGGACTTGGACATTATGTTTCATGGCTCCCCCACCACACACACGCACACACGCACACACATACTCAGGCACCCACCACTCCTTTACACATAAGAGTCCACTTATGAGTTCAAGACTTCATGTTCCCGTGAAATGTCACCAGAACATTGTAATGTTTAGCCCGGTAAATGGGTTCGTCTGTTATTAAAGCCAACACAAGATGTACTGATTTACAAGAGATCTGTTTGCGTGCTTGGTTTTGGGTCGGTGGGCAAATGCTACACAAATAGCAAGGCCCGTAACTGATAACATTCATTTAGTGATTGGTCAAATAATAGATTTGTCATTTGGCAAAAGCTAATAGTGATGGTTGTCTTTCATTCGATTGCTTCAACTTCTCTGTTGTGATGTTTTACTGCTTTGTGTTGCCGCAACATTGTAAACTGGTTATCTTTGGGATTCGGAGTGAAATAGTGATGGGTTTGTTTTGTAGTTTTTATGGATTAAATGATCAATTGCAATAATAATCTATAGATTAACGGTCTGTGAAAACCTGTTTTCTTCAAGGCTCAATTTGCCAATTATTTTCTTCACTAATTGACTAAACCTTTGAGCCATAAATTGTCTTAAACTCTCCTTCTCAGTTTCCAACGTCCAAGTTGAGATATTCTGAGGTCTTGTTTTGTGTAGTTCATGTCATAAAAAGGAGAAATGCAGTAAAAGCTCACTTTTGACACTTTTTTTTCCACTTTAAAATGACAAACATTCTTAAAAGTTTTTTTTTATTCTTATTTTTATTACATTTTCTGTCAGCTGATCCATTAACCAGCACTTATGCACCATGTGGCTTGTGGCTCCGTTTGCACTTTCCATCAACCCAAGTGTTATTCACTTTCAGCAGGAATCTGCTAGCCTACATTGCTGTAGGCCCACAACATCATCATTTCCAATGGGTTCTTAAGTTGACCGTTGCCCTCCCCTGGCAAAAGATTTGGAAAGAATCATTTAACCCCCCCCCCCCCCCCCAAACTACAAACTGACAGGCTAAAGCAGCGAGGAGCCATTTCTTGAAAATAAAGAACGCAAAAGGAAAAGTTAGTTCAGGTTTCCATGTACGAGGCACAAATCTCGCTGGCTGTTTACAATGGGCTCAGTGATTTAACAACATGACTCAACATACTCAACTGCGAACATTGTGACATTGAAGCACAGCGAGGCTTAAACCCACACATACATACTGTATGAAGCTCAGCTGTGGGTTTTTATAACGAACTGTGGTCATTCAGTACGTGAAGAATGCTTTGAAAGCTTAAACACTGTATTTCATTGTGCAGATAATCTTGTAGCCGAGTGAAATGTGGCCATTGTCTTGTTGTTGATACACTGAATGAACTCGGTTGTCCGACACAAGCAAATATTGTAACTATTTGGAGAATGGGAGCCATAAGGGGGAGATTGGCAGAACTGTACCAAATCCAGTCGACACTGCAGGGAGTTTTATACGCTTTCAAATGGCAGGCAACAGAAAATTCACTTCATTGAGTCATTTCTTTGATAATGTACAAGAAGTTTGTGTTTTTCATTTGAATAAGGTCAGTTGAAATGTGACTTCAGTGGGATGGTTGTGGGCGGTCTGACCTTGTATTGATGCATGTCAATGACCTGAGTGCAAAGGGACCCACACTCCAAATTAAACAGAACTGTCTTGTCTTGAATTGTAAAATGATTGTATTCGGAAGTGGTTTGAAAGTTCACTCGGGGTCAAATAATGGCAGTGTTCTTTGTTGTAATAACCAGTTGACTGCTGTTTCAGTTAATTAGCCAAATTTCAAAGGTTCAAACTGGCCACTTTCTCTTTTATTTCGATTTTTACAATTTCTGCATCACTTCTACTAAGAATAGAAATAACATCAGGCCAGCTGATTACCAGTCACTTAGCGTGTCCCCATTAGAGCAGCAATTAGCCTATTAATGAAGTCCATTGATGGAAAATGTAACAGCAACTTTAATCTCTGGTTTTGCATTCTTGAATGTGAGGATTGTCTGTTTTTCCTTTTTCATTGATTAAGTAAATTTTAACACAGTTACTTTTTGGACCGATAAATAAGACAAGACAGTTAAAGAAATCACTTTAATCTACGGCAAATTAAATTGATCTTTTTTTTTTTTGTTGTATACTTTTTGAGTATTTCATAGGCCAAATAATTAATTGAACTATTTTGGAAGACAGAGCAACTTGCAGTTTTATCCACAATTAAAATTTCTGTTGTTTTCATCATGTCATCAGACAGCTATTTAAAAAAAAAAAAGGAGAAACAGAAGAAGAAATTAAGTGAAATATTTAAATATTAAATAGCATGAACCCAATGCTGTCTATTTTATACCATTTGTGTATGTGCAGAATTAATTAGGCCAGTGGTGTAACTTCACAGGCCTCATTAAAACCAGTGTTTTCACTGACTTCATACACATTCAGATATGTCTAACATCAGACTGCATAAATGTCTGTTTCTCCAGCCCGACTGACTGACTATCTGATGTTTAATCCATCAGTTACGTTATGTGACCCTGGCATGTCTGTGCTTTTAATTTACTATATTGATCTTGCAGCTTCACTATAAATGGTCGAGTATCTCATTATGCTTCGTGTGTGTGTGTGTGTGTGTGTGTGTGTGTGTGTGTTAATATAGATGATTAACACTTGTGGCCATTGAGCGTCAGCCTAAAAGCGTTCATTTCAGTAAATTAATTTCCAGTTGAGCCCGACAGATGTGACTAATGTAGTAGCACTAACCCTGTCCTGTTACTTTGTTCAGTTAATATGGGCTTCTTTCGTCTCGCTCCGTTCCTCACTTCCTGAATCCTGCCGCAGCGTTGACAAATACTATCCAACAGATTTGGCCCGACATCAAAGCCAAATTTCGACTGCATCTTGTGTCAATCAAGATGAAGAGGTTTGTGTGTGCCTTGTCTCTGCCTTGTGCTGTTACGACACATTATGTAGCTACCATCCTGTCCCTGCTGACCTTCCTAATCACGACAGTGGTCCTCTCGGAGGTTTGATGTCCATTTGGCCTGAAGATAGCGTGATGAGGTGGTCATGTGATAACCAGGCAGTGTTGTGGAAAGGAACTAGCCCCATGGCTGTGATGCCATCATTTCCTTTTTTCTTTTTTCAAGAGGGGAGGGAGATTTTCGCAGGTTAGTAGGGACAGAGCAGACTATCATGTGTCTGAAATTATGAAATGCAATGATAACACCCACCTCGCATCATTATGTTGCCGTGCCTTGTCCTGACATTTTGATAAAATCCATAGTGTTGAATCATGCATATAATTCAATAACAGACAATAGTTGTCCCCTTGGATCTGAAAACCAGAGAATAATGCCTGCGAAGCTCATATTTGTGTTACACTGTACTGTGATGAAAATGAGAAAGCTGCCTGTTGCTGTCCAGTGCATTTGAGATATATTTTATCTCTAAAGATGGCGGATTTTCGTCGCACCTATGCAGCAGCTTCAGTCACAACACAACCTGAGCTCAGACATGATTAATATGCAAATGATTACGAAGTGAACACTGTGCCACAAAGGAAACGTGTATGTAAACAAAACACGATGGCCTAGATTCCACGCAGCAGATACATACAGGTGTGTTCGAGGCGTGCTGTGTCAGTCCCCAGCCTTTTTACTTTCTTGCAAAAGTAGGAAGATTTATTTATTTATTTATTTATTTTTATTTTTTTATAATGCCCACAGGCAGCTCGACGACCTGAGATCTCCCCTCATTTAGTCTGATCCCTCCAGGAGTGGAGGCAGTGCTATTTCAATCTATGCAGTAAAAGAGAAAATCCACCAGAAATCAGAAACAACCTCATGCATGGCAGCCCTTTGTGCATAGATGTTTTGTCATAGATATAGACATTTTTCAATACAAATTAGCTTGACAGCCTATCACATAGTGATGTCTTTTAAGTTGTTTACTTCGTCTAACCAACAGGGATAAACAGCAAACCCTAACATTTTATGATGGAAACAGTGAATCTGTGTTATTTCTTTAATTTTGGCAGTCAACAAGTTAAAAGCATATCATGGAGAGACAAACTCTTAGCTGTCACATTTCTAATGTTTTCAAAGTTTTGGTAGGTTTTTTCCCCCCTCTAAATAGAAATTGGTAGCTAAAAATGTGTTTCATGACGGATTTTTGTGGTAGATATATACCTGCTATGGAGGAGGTGGCTGTAAATACCAGATGATGTGAGATGTAAATATAAATGTCAAGGAAGATTATCTCGAGAAGCAGCAGCAGTCTTCGTCATTCTCGTCTTTCAGTCGGAGCTTTGGTCAGGATTTACACTGTAATGCTACTGCTAGGCCTGTTTTTTTTTTTTTTTCTTTGGGGTCTTTTATGTGGTTTTATTGGCAGTAATGAATCACAGTGCTCTCCATCTTGCTGCAGCGGCTCCCATCTTCTTGTTAGTTAAGTGTGAATCCTGTACTTGGTGGGAATATATTGTATCACTTAGATTCCATATCACCCTCAATGTTATTAGTGGCTTTTACTTGGACTCTCCATCAGTCGCAACTGTTGGATCATTTATAGTCTGGTGACACTGATATCTCAAAGGCAACATTGATAAGATGATGATAACGTGAAGCAGATGTTCGGACCTGAAACCAGTGCCGTTTTACAAATAGTCTGCATTCTGTTCTTTCCTTCTTCTGCTCAGTCTATGCTATGTTTAAAGACTGCAATTCTCCCAGAATAAAGAAACACAAAATGTTACTCAGCCATTAGCAAAGGAGCAGACAAAGAACCGGTGTCACAATATTATTACCATCCAGAGGAATGGTGCAGTCCCTGAGAAGGGATATTTACCCCCGGCTCATAAATGAGTTGTTATTTGAATGCATTTTTTTGCTGTAAACTACACACCATACTTGGTTTGGTGTATGTTCGTGTGCAGCAAGTGACACATCTGTTTACACTTTTTCTCTGATGTGATCACCGTCTTTTGTGTAAATGTTAAAAACGGGCCTGAAGGAGTTCCATCATAAACTGTAGCTTTTTCTTGTTACCATTAAGCTCTGTAGTCCTTCAAAACATACCTCTGACTCTGTTTAGGGCTGTAACTATTATTATTTTCATTTTGTCTAGCAGTTGCTTTCTTCATTTATTTTCTGGTTTTATAAAAGTATAGCAAAAAATAATTTCTTTTCTCCAGTAACTTCTAAAAATGTCCTGCCCGAATATCTTTACTATTCATTTTAGTAATAAAGCAGGCCAATAAAACTAGAAAGCACTCAAATTCACAAAGCTGGAAGCAGTAAATTTTTGCCTCCAAACTGACTTAAAATAGTAATTGACAATCAAAACAGTTCATTTTCAATAGCTGACTAATTGTTTCAGCTCAAAATCAGACGTAGACACTCCTATCTTCTGGCTGACAGCAAATCTCCAGATGATGTAGATCGATATTTTCATATATTGTGCATGAATTATTCCACTTATCCTTAACCTAATGTTTATTTCGTTGGCAAACACATTTGTGATCATTCCTCTTTACAAATGAATGACAGAGAAGAGGTGCCACCTGTGTGTTCACCAAGCCAGCACATTTTTCCCAAAAAGGCAGCAGCATCAGTGTTCGCCTCGAGCTCCACGTCCCCTCCACGTTCCACTGCAAACAAGTGTGTTTCCAATTAGCTGTTTCCGAAGTCAGCTGGCCAGTAATGCTGATGAAAGGCAACAGTGCTGTCAGTAGTCTCCTCCCAGCCGTGTGGTACCAGCTTCATGGGCTTCCAGGGCTTAAAGGGGGCAGTGGGTGGAGGGGGCGGGGGTACGGTGAGCCAAAATAACGATAGAACGTCTGTTCTTAATTGGGAAAGCAGACTGTCTGACTCATTACACAAACTAGTTTAACTTTGCTTTAGTGAGGCCAAAACACTCCATCAGTCCCTCTCATGAAACTGTGTAAAGCCAAAGAGCTTTCGGCTGCTCGGGGTTTGTGTGCTGTGAATGTATGGATGGGTGTGTTGCTCCTCGTAAAGCACAGAAAAAAAAAAGAATAAAGTGCATACCAACTGGTAATTGCCGGGTGTAAAGTGTGGTCTTGCAGTAAGATGGAAACGTAAACCATGAGAAGTAGTGCAGTTAAAGTTAAACTGGATCCTGTCAGCACAAAGTACCTCGAATGAACATCAGTGTGAACACATATTTACATCACTGATCACATTAGCCGTACACTGCAGTTCTCTCACACCATGTTCCTCTCTTTAATTAGTAATGGGCTTTAAAGTAGCGTGTTTAATTTCAGCCTAATTGAAAGATTTTTCGCAAGGCTTTGTATCTCTCAGAGGAAGCTTTGAAATAATGGAATATTGAATCATAATTTCCCCCAACGGAGACGGCTTTTGAGCTATTACTTTACCTGCGTATTAATTCCATCTTTGCCTCCCCCCCTCCACCCACAGAGAGTAGAGAATGGGCTGTGTCCAATGTAAGGATAAAGAAGCAGCAAAACTCACTGATGACCGGGAGACCAGCCTCTCCCACAACTCGGGATACCGCTATGGCTCCGACCCCACGCCGCAGCACTACCCAAGCTTTGGGGTCACCACCATCCCCAACTACAACAACTTCCACAGCGCCGCCACACAGGGGGTGACCGTGTTCGGAGGAGTCCACACCTCCTCGCAGTCTGGGACGCTTCGTTCCCGTGGAGGAACAGGTGAGGTGAAGCAGCAGATCCTTTGTTTATTAACCAACGGGGTTGCTGCACATTTTACTGCATTTAAGCAGCTTCAGACGCCCCAGAACGGAGATAATCACGTGACAAGTGTGTGTCAGTCCAATTACACTTTGTTTGCCCTCCAAGAATTCAAATGACAACAACAGTAATGGTATTACTGAGAAAAGAAATTGTGTATGTATATATGCAGATATATATATAGAAAGAAATACTTTTCCACTTCAAACTTCTAATTCATGGTTCCACATACAAGATCCTCTAAACTTCTGTGGTTGGAAAGAGACAGCTGCAGTGGAGAAACTAGACCAGCTCAGTGGGAAAAGCCTTGAAGAAAGATGATTTTTTTTTTTTATATATATATTTCTTTTGCCACAATCTCTATTTTGAAGTCAGAATGACCGGAAGACGTGTGGCTTGTAAAAATGGATCCGATATTTATTTTTGTTGTCTATGGGGCAAGATGGTTACAGGAAATGACTGTAAGCACACCATCTCCTTTCTTGACTGTCTCCGAACAGACAGCAATGCGTTCTCTCATCTAACGCCTGCCCAGAAAGCAAATAAGCAAATTCCCTAAAATGTCACACTGTTTCTTTAAGACAAGGTGACATTGTTACTGAAATATGTTTCTGTCACTGAATGAGGGTCAAGTTACAAACAAAGCAATTAAAAGGGAAATAAACTGTCAGCCTAAGCAGTAATGCTGTAAGCGTTTCTGAACACCACTCACTGGCTGGATCTTCTCCAATATTCAATAAAAGGCTGATGTCTGCTGAATATGCTGACTGACTAGTATGTTTGTTTAGTAAGAAGTTATCGCTTCAAATTGTGAATAATAATAATAATAATAATAATAATATATATATATATATTTTTGTTAGTTTTATTTGTGTTTTGTGTGCGATTCTTCTCCTGTGTGTGCAGGGACACTCTGGTGTTTATGAGTTTCGGTTTGCGCACAGGACGAACATCCACTGGCTGAAAGTTAATAGAAAACAGAGTGACCTAAATTATCCCCAGTGCTCGGCGACACACATCTGAAAACCAGAAAGATCAAACATTGTGCTGAATCATAAAAAAAAAAAAGGGGATTCTGGTGTTCTGGAGAAAATGTGCTTCACAGTTTCTCACTTAAGATTTTAAAGATGCATACAATGTGCAAAGACAAATTAACGAGATATCCTGCTTTGTCATCTTTTTGTTGTTGTTGTTGTTGTTTGTTTGTTTCTGAAGGTAGATCCCAGCAGAGGTAAACACTCTGCGTCAATGGACTCAGCACCAGCAGCGTATATGAATAAGAAATTACTCCAGGAGGGCAGCACAAAGCAACATTTATATCTGTGATAGTCAGCGTAATTTCAAATAAATAAATGAATTAATAAATAAACATTCTCAAGGTAACTTGGGACGGATGCAGAACAGAAACCTCAACAGACTTTACTGTGAAGATTTCCACGTCTTCTGAAGATGCAGTTTTGTAGTTGTAGTCACTGTGAAGTGTTTTTATGAGGTGACTGCATTGAAAAGGAGCTGAGCAGGGGCCTCTTGCAGCTTGGTAGCTCGGCCTGTCCAGGGACAATACAGATCCAATCAGAAAATGAAGTAATTTTACAGTTTCAGGCCTATTGAGAGATACAGGGACTCTCATGCTCTTCCAAATCGCATGAGATAAGTTTGATTGGCCTGTAATCTAGATTAATCTAGACCTTGGCAGCAGAAACTATTCGTTCCAGATTCCAGACCTAGAGAGACCTTGTTTGGCTAAAAACTAAATCCAGTTGGTTTTATTTCTATGCAAAACAAGAATGTTCTTTTAACAGGCACCAAATCATTATTTATTTATTTATTTTTGTTTGTTGATTTGTTTATTTGATTTTTTTTTTTGTTTTGGCCACGAGGGAAGCTGTATTGACAATACAGGTATATAGAATAGATATAGAAAGCAAACTTAGTGATCAAACATCTTTTTAAATGTGAAGCTATACCAACAGTTATTTTGATTCATGCCTTTAGCCACCAATGCTCCCCCCACCCCTCAACCCCATTGTATCTTTTGTTGCTAAATACTCTGCTGCTTACTGTCTCTGCTTGACATCTGGCATTGAATAGGCATCATTCAATCACTGGCGAAAACCCAAAACTATTAAAGTTGCAGGCCATTAAGTCAAAACATTGAGCTGAAAGGCCCTAAATAATTGGATAAAGTAGTTGAGTAAAAAACATTGATTACGTAGCTCCATTACAAGTTTGGGAAAGATGACAATTTTAGAAATACCTTGTAGTTCTTGTATACAGAAAATATTAATCACATAAATTGTTAGAATTAGATTTTCCTAAAATAAAGCAGCTGAATAATAAAGAATAAACGAAGAAGGCAGTTAATCTTTTTTGCTGTTGCATAATATGGAGCCCATGTGTCAGACAGATGAACCTACACGACAAAACAACCACAATGAAAATGCCAAATAATACTCCATCCATGTAATTCATACCCATCAGCTCCAAACACCACATGTAATGTTTTGTTTTCCCTCCAGGGGTGACTCTGTTTGTGGCTCTTTACGACTACGAAGCCAGGACTGAGGATGACCTCAGCTTCAGAAAGGGGGAGAGGTTTCAGATCCTCAACAGCACGTAAGTGTGAAAACATCTGCATGACACCATGTTTGTTTAGGGTGGCGGTCGTGTTGTTACTCCAGTTTTTCGCGAACATTCGAAAAAAGCTGGGTTTGAAATGAAGTGTTGTTGAATCTCTTACTGACCTGACCTGGCTTATGTAGTTTGTTGCATTTAAAGTCTGACAGATTTGCCATCAAAATAAAATGTGCCTTTCTCCAGAGTTGCAATATAGAAATATTGACAGGATGCAAGATAAATATAATTCTGAAGTTTGTTTTTATGTTGAGGTAAATCCGCACGTCCGCCACATTTGAATGTTTATTTGTGCCTGACTGCATAATGAGCACATCTTGATCCGTCACTTGTGTTTGTTCCAACCTGCCTCCGTCCTCCTCCGTCGCTCTGTGTCCTCCTCTCCTCAGCGAGGGAGACTGGTGGGAGGCTCGTTCTCTCACTACAGGTGGAACTGGCTACATTCCAAGCAATTACGTAGCTCCGGTGGACTCGATCCAAGCTGAGGAGTGAGTAAAACTTTTTATAAGGAGCTCACAGGTTTCAGTCTCAGAGACCCCGCAGCTTCACCAGCAGAGATCATATTATGCGTATTTGAAAGCTAAATGTGGCATACAGATACAGACCAAATAAAGAATATTGAGAAAAATGTTCAGGACAAATATTATCGCCCATAGCCTGATATCTTTTTCTTTTTTTTCCCCCTTTCAGCTGGTATTTTGGCAAATTAGGTCGAAAGGATGCAGAGAGGCAACTGCTCTCCAACGGCAATGCCAGAGGCACTTTCCTAATCCGTGAGAGTGAAACAACCAAAGGTACTCTGACGTAGCTGCATCTAACATACTAACATGTTGAATCTTTAGCCCACAGACAGAAATGTGACTGACAACTGAGGAACACTTTATTTTTAATGTATACATTTGTTTATTTATAGAAAACCTTTCAATCAAATCCTCAGACATCACAATTTAGAATTCGGTCTAATATATCATTCAGTATGCAGTTGCTCCATATTCATTGTCCTCAATCCTTTGCACATTGTGCTATATATACACTCATTAAAAAAAAAAAACTGACACACATGACATGTTTCATAATCCCTTGTGAAAACCCACATGGTGAAGTGTCATCAAATATTTCCCTCCGTTGTACTTGAATGTGTTTTGTTTCTTGTTATTGTGTATTGTCTGTGCCAGGAGCCTACTCCCTCTCCATCCAGGACTGGGATGACATCAAGGGAGACCACGTCAAACACTATAAGATTCGCAAGCTGGACAGTGGAGGCTATTACATCACCACCAGAGCCCAGTTTGAAACGCTGCAGCAGCTAGTACAGCATTACTCTGGTGAGGCTCTCCACAGAAACGACTCCTGACATGACACCTACTGTATTCTTACTCTTTTGAAATTGCAACGTTGCATGGCTCAGTGCTCTTATAATCCAATTTTAAATTCAAACTGCATGCTCGATCCAGCCAGGGCTGCAGGGCTGTGCTGCCGCCTGATTGTGCCGTGCCACAAAGGCATGCCTCGTTTGACAGATCTGTCTGTCAAAACCAAAGACGTGTGGGAGATTCCGCGAGAGTCACTGCAGCTCATCAAGCGGCTCGGGAATGGCCAGTTCGGCGAGGTCTGGATGGGTGTGTACCTTTTTTTTTTTTTTGGCACAAATAAAGAGTTGGACAGCTGCAACCAGTGTTGCAAAACATATTGTATGTGTTGGATCATTCAGAGCTAACACCCAGCTAATGTTACCCAGGGGGAGTGTTTCATTTCAGTTATTTTGTTGGAGTTTTTGCTGGAGGGAATACTGCGTGATGGTAGTGTCCACTTTGATCTGATTGACATTGTTCAATTTCCCACCATTTCTGATTGGATTCAGGATTTGAATGGGCCTTTTGACCAGTGAAAAATCCAATAATTGGTATGTCTGTTATGTGATGATGTTTAAATTTAGGTCAGTAAAATTCGAGACCAGATTAAATACTACTGTATTTTTATGGTTGCCCTGTTACATAACATAAGCATAAGTTTAATGCTGAAGCCGCCCTTTGATTCCACTGCTCAACTTTTATTTAAACAAACATAGCTTCTAAAAACTAAGCGTAACAGGTAGACCCTCGAAAGATTCTGACTATACAAAGTACAATTCAGACGAAGTCCTAATCGCTCCCCTCAACTTGATCGCTTTTTTTGTTGTTGTTGTTGTTGTTGTTGTTTTTTCAGGCACATGGAATGGCACCACTAAAGTGGCGGTGAAGACCTTGAAGCCTGGCACCATGTCACCGGAGTCCTTCTTGGAGGAGGCTCAGATCATGAAGAAGCTCCGACATGACAAGCTGGTGCAGCTCTATGCTGTGGTGTCTGAAGAACCCATCTATATCGTCACTGAGTACATGAGCAAAGGTAGACGCTGTTTTAAAGTGACACTATAAATATTACATACATGCACACGCCCAAAGTATGTACATAATTTAGAGCTGCGTAGACACAGTTTGTGTCCTGCTTTCTAGCATGATGCTCAGTCCCGTATCCATATTACTGCCATGTAGAAAACTCAATTTAAATGTGCTTTTTACTGGAGAAATTTGCCCAAAAACATGAAGAGCCTCAGTTACCACGACGATAACAAGCAAATAAAAAAGCTGATCCAAATATCACTCGTGTGGCAGGAATCCCAGAATTGATGCTCCAACATGTTGCTTAAATTTTGATCCAAATTATAGCTGAGACCCAGAAGCTGGGGACGATATGAAACTATTATTATTATTATTATTATTATTATTATTAGACTCTATTACTTTCTATTGCTCCTTTCTTTCTTTTTTATTTTAGGGAGTTTGCTTGATTTCCTTAAGGACGGTGAAGGACGAGGCCTCAAATTGCCAAATCTAGTGGACATGGCAGCGCAGGTAAACTGCTAAAAACAATCAGGAATCTAAATGGGAAGTGTTACTTTTTAATACAGCCATTTCAGTGAGTTAGCCCAATGGTAGGTAAAGGCTCCTCTGGTTTCCTTCCACCATCCAAAGACGACATGTTTGGGTTAACTGGTGACTGTGAGTGGTGTTTGTCTCTCTCTGTGTTGGCCCTGTACCCCCCCCCCCCATATGACCCGGAAATGGATTAGCAGTAGAAGATGAATGATCAGTGTCTGTCTCTGTTTTACTCTGAGGCTGTGATTTATCACTTCCTGATGGTTGATAAGTAACTACAACTGACATGGGACATCTGGCAAATCTATGGGTTTCCATTCTATTCGTTTAAGCGACTCTCTTTTTTTAAAATGATACACATTTGGTGATATTCACTGGAAAAGTATGACTCCATTTCCCAGGTGGCAGCGGGCATGGCATATATCGAGAGGATGAACTACATCCACAGAGACTTGCGCTCTGCCAACATCCTAGTCGGGGACAGTCTGGTGTGTAAGATCGCTGACTTTGGTCTGGCCAGGCTCATCGAGGACAATGAATACACAGCAAGACAAGGTAGGCATATTGGACTGGGTTGCACTAGTTCTGTGTAAATCCATAAAAATGTGTATAAAAAATCCAGTTATTGCTTGACGGCTTGTTGGCTTTGAACTGCACCAGTAAACGTTTTTACCTTGTGAGGATAAAATAGGACACATTTGAAGTGAGAGCCAATAAAACAACACAATGTCCCTGAAGCATCACAAAGTGAATCATAACCTCCAAAGATGATCATCTCAAGGACCAAACTCAATATTGTTCTTGTGTTTGTAGGTATTATATCCCTGTTGTTTAGATCCTCACTTAACCAAATTTGAGGCTAGACACAGCTGCAGCAGCCACAGTTTCAAAGGAAATGCTCTTAATTCATCGGCCACAGTCTGGAAATGTATTTATTTACTGCAGTGTGTTGTTGGAACGGAGATTAACTTCTGTTCATACTTAATCTTTTGTCTGACTTTAATCCGTGTAGTGTCTCCTGTTAGTCACTGACCGCAGCATCTTTTAAAAACCTCACTGTCAGAGGAAAAAGTTGGTAGAAGATTGATTCCATTTATTCCAAGACATAATTTCAACATGCACAGACACATATGCACGCACGCCTGCCAATTTCCACAATAAATACAGCAAATGAGCAGGGGTATTTCTCCGTGACAGTGGAAAACAGAAGTGCGTGTGGTTACACCATGGCATAGGGACAACAGAATATCACATTTACAAAAAGGCCGCTGTGAGGACGGAGCCCGTGTTGTATGTAAAAAATCAGTCTGTCACTGTTGAACTTGTAGAAACTCTGCATCACACAAATGTCGCTCTCCTGAGTGCACACTGGCAGATGTGAACTACACCAGGAGGACTTCCAGGCTCCGTTACTCACTCTGTCAACATTTTCACTCCATTTCAGATGTTTGCTTATTCCACTGGGACCAAATTCAAACTGCGATGGAGAAAGATAATCGATTTATTTATTTTTTTCTCCCCAGTGGGATGTTATCATGTCCTCATATCTCTGCACTAATGAGAATGAAGAAAAAATCCCCTGAGAACAATGACCTGTATATCCCTCATGTTTCAGAAAAGGTTATTGCTTTGCACTCAACACTGATGTCATTTCATTTCCTTTCCTTTTTTTTCAGGTGCAAAGTTTCCCATTAAGTGGACTGCTCCTGAGGCAGCTCTTTACGGGAAATTCACCATTAAGTCAGACGTCTGGTCATTTGGCATCCTCCTGACAGAACTGGTGACCAAGGGCAGGGTGCCCTATCCAGGTGAGAGCGCTGGGCTCACGGGATTTGGAACTTCTCAGTTCCAGTTGATTGCTCAGGTTTGATTGATGCAGTGTGTGTGTGTGTGTGTGTGTTAGTACTGCAGTCTGCTGACACCCTAGATGTGGCTCAGTATGCTTAAAAAAAAGAGCAGTATGTTGCATTATGTACAATACGCTGTGCATTATACAGAGACATGTTCCCAACTCACCGTGAGAATGTGTGCAGTAATTCTGTGTTCACATTATATTTTCTGTATTTAAGCATCCAGCTTGAGTTGCAGACAGACAGAGAGCTTGTTTTGCAATATGGTGGTTATGCTTTAACCGTTGTCTGCTGCCACGCTGTTCTCATTCAACCTGTGCTATAACTCACCCCAACTGGTACTGCTGGCTCCTCTGCTGCTGATCCTGTAGCATTTCCCACAATCCACCTGGAGGCTTCTCCTTCATGTGGGTGGGGTTACTTAAGTGACTCCTCATCATGTGCTGTGATCTTGTAAATGCTAATTAATGTAGGCAATAAATGCTCTGATATTTGAAATGTTTTCAAATGAACATTAAATAAATGGATAAATATCCACTTTGTACACATTCAGCATTCACGCCAACGCAGGCCGATCAGGAGGAACCTCTTTACAATGTCTTACGCCAGGCCGATTCCTCTTTCCAGGTATGAACAACCGTGAGGTGCTGGAGCAGGTGGAGCGAGGCTACCGGATGCCGTGTCCGCAGGACTGCCCCACGTCCCTTCACGAGCTGATGGTGCAGTGCTGGAAGAAAGACCCAGAGGAGAGGCCCACCTTTGAGTACCTGCAAGCCTTTTTGGAGGACTACTTCACTGCCACTGAGCCGCAATACCAGCCTGGGGATAATCTCTGAGTGCTGCCGCCCTCATCTCATGTCATTTCACTGGCCCTCCACCAGGAGGAGCCAGACTCCACCTAACGCTCTCAAAAGCTCATCGACGGACTTCTTGACTTCCAAGTTTCACAAACACATTAACACACGCACACACAAACACAGGGACGGATGACTGCTCTGTCAGCAAACTGACTATCAATTCAACGGATGTTTTGCAGGGGGAGGGCGGGGGGGCGTTTTGAGATGACTGAAGAGTTAAAAATGACTGCCAGGATGAGTTGTGTAACTTGTATGTAGTGTAAATATAAATTGCTTGTTTACTTATCTCTTTTTGTTTCCTTTTATATTACTTTTGATATTTTGGAAATGTGTGGATTTTTATTTTTAATCCGAGGTTAAAGTTATTTCAGATTTATGGCTCGTAGAGAAACGTCTGAGGCTCACAGTTGGTAACAAATCGTGACATAACAATTGTAGGTATGGTAATAGTTAGACATTGTGGATCGACATATCTCAGAAGTTTTTCTGGGAGTCCACTGACCTTTTTTATGAGGTTAATACAACGATACTGCTCTCCTCTTCTCAAGGAACTTAGATGTACTATAATACCTGTTCTTGCCTTTTCATGTTTAGTAATATTCTTATAATGTAAGGGAATGCCTTCATGCTTTCTACGCACTAACTTATTGCATCATGGACTCTTCCACCCAAACTTGTATGGCATCTGCACCGATGTTAAGTGCATTCATCGCATTTCAGCTTCTGCCAATGATTTATAGACTGACTTAAAGTAATCTTTTGTTCAGATAATGTATGGGGGGGGCAGACTTCCCCTCCAACTGCGACCATTGTTCGGCTGACTGCTTATTATACTGACAATACTTTAAAATGTATGTTGCATTATTGTATGGCAGCAGGCTGTGTAAGAATTCTGCATTGTCTTTTCGCTTCAGCAGTCAAACAAACAAACAAACTGCCACTTAGACACCACCGGAGTGAAGGATGTGTATCTGTGTTTGTCCCTCCATAATGTGTTCTTGGGAATAACATGTTGTTTATGAGACCAAACATGTTTATTTCATTGTGCCATTTTGCTCAGCATTACGGCCAGACCTTCATGTCTTATGATTACAAGATTTTTGTGATAATGTTTTTGTTTTTGCCAGAGAAATCTGCAGCATCAAATTTCTCTTCCTGGTTGAAAAAGAACCTTCCAGGATGATACGCCATTTCTGTGTGTACTGTTGCTTTTGAAGTCCGCGATAACTAGATTTTGTATCACTTTATTTACTCCAGTTCAGTAGGTATACAGAAATGTTTTTGGTCTCTGCATTATTTATTGTCTCTGTCTGTTACTTGTACACAACTGGTTTTGAAATAAACAATCTTGTCATCATCATCATCCCCTGACTTAGAAACAGTCGACTCTTCCCAGGAACTGGTTTTAATAGCACGGCAGGGTTCAAAATGAGTCTTTCTGGCTTCTCTTCATGCTGAGCTTTAAACGGCAGCATGACTGAACTCAGTAAAAGATATGCAAATAATTGTCAAGGTGTCCACGCAGCAGTTCGAGCCCACTCAGCTTTGTACTACAGACAATTCAACACATGCTGATTTAGTTCTTGTTTTCATTTTGAGTTTTGTTTTTTTACTCCCCCCCCCCCCCCACACACACACTAAAACTGATTTGCAGTTGTCAATATTTTTATGTTCATGTGGCCTTCTTTGGCTTTTTGCTTGAGATTTTACTGCAGCTTTAAAATATTTGGGCTCTTTTTCTTACTACTCCAATAATAATCGCGTAGCTCCGAGTATTAACTTTTAAATCTTATACATTCCAATATACCTAAGGACTGAGCTCAACTTTCCTGACTGGTCTGGCTGAGTGACACATGCGTTGCATTCTTGGCTGGGATTAGCTGTATCTCAAGCGTGGAAAGATTTGCATATAACAGGCTGTAACACACACAAGCCTCTACACCCACAGGAGTGAAAAGAATCCAGCAGAGAAAAAGGAGGTCATTGTTACGCTCTCCATTCACACCAAGTCGTTGTTGCCTGGATGAACGAAAAAGGATCTTTTTGTAAGAATGCATTTCACGAGAATACATGAAAAATGTCTTATTTTAATAATTCTTCCTTTAATGTTTCTTCCTCTTTCTGTCTCTTGTAGGATTAAAGGAGATACTGAAGATGCCTGGCTAAGATGAGGAGATCTGAGGAAGCACCAGAATTAAAAGTCTTTTCCGTTGCGGATAAGTCCAGAAGTCCCCCTCACCTTTTGAACCTTCTTCATGAAAACGACAGACCAAGCTGTTGCATTGACGCACATTATATCTGCCGAAGCAGGCGCAGAGGTGGTCGAGTGAATCATTCTGCTCGTATGGTGGATCGTGCGGAGTGGACGGATCACAGGCAGCCAGAGGACAGAGTAGCCAGTTTTTCCCACGTGAATTTCCCTCATCACTTTCCTGGAGTCCATCACCCACATCCTGCTGAAACCAGGCAGACGGGCGTGAGAGGACAGTGCAGCTACTGGGACTATGGGCCAAACCGGTGTGGGACAGAGCCTGCAATCACAGATACAACTGGGTCAGAAGATTTTTTTTTTCTTCTCCCATTCAAAGAATGGAGTGTAATCTACATGTGTTGAGTTGATAAATAATGATGATATAGCCTATTTGTTTATTAACTTATTTCACAATTAGGGGGGTGTATGGATACCATTCCCAGCTTCAGAGTGATGACGAGGATGAAGAGGAGCTTGAGTTGCCATTGCCGCTGAGATCTGATGATGAGTGGCAGCACAACAGTCCCTTTGTGCCACCTCACCACCATAGTCACAACTGTGGTAAGAGAAAATAAGCTGTTTTGCTTATTTTTCTAATTGTTTCTATGAATAAAACATTAGCAGCTTGTAGGAGAATATTCAATTTTCTATTGTTTTTATATATAGACCACCGACTTAGCTCATTAGCTGTCTGACAGACATGTTTGAAGTGGATCTACAGATCTTCCTCTGGATGTCAGCTATTATTTATCATTCTGCAGAACAAGGGTGGGACGACCTCAGCCCAGTCAACAGGGACCTGCTATGGCCGTGTCACCAATTTTCTCCCTGCCAGCATAGGTGTTCCTGTGATGAGCCTAAAAACGGGTAAAAACCATATACATTAACACTCCCTGACTTTGTAACCTTATCCGGTTGTACGCACATATTGCCTCAGAGGTCATGAGGGGATCTGTTTGGTCTCTATATGTAAAGTGTTGTGATTTGGCGCTGCACCAGTTGAATCAGGAATTGTCAGCATGATTCCACTGAAGAGCCTTTGTTTCTTTGTCTTTCTTGCCGCTTCAGGCTCCAACATCGTGGTGTCAGCGGTTTGACTGACAGCGTGGCCCAGGGAGGCGTGTCAGTTAACATGCCTCAGTTCGCCATCCCCCCGGCGTGTGGCGTGTCTCAGGTCAGTGTGATGAACCTGAGCTCAGTGGGAGCAGAGGCACCAGTCTCAGATCCACATGAGAGAAGAAGAACCATCAGTCTGCCTGACGAGCATCGTGAGTTGTTCTGTTTCCTTATTTCAATCATCTCTGTTGTTTTTGGAGTGTGGCCAGTCTGGCCTGCTCACTTTATTTGTTTAAAAAAAAAAAAAAAAAAAGTAATAGAACAGAAAAGTCCAGCATAACAATACAACACAAAACATCATAGCAACAGAATGCCTGATACTATCCAGACCAGCTCTTTTTATTTTGAGCATATATTTCTTTCAATTGCAAAATACAGCCATTACAGCATTAAATGGTTATATTTATAGCAATTTGGTGTAATTTACTACTTTAAAATGGCACCATCTGTAAAAAAAAAAAACAAAAACAAAAAAAAAAACAAATCAAATGTGAGATTGGTTTTTGATTCCATGACTTTCCAGGAAACATCTTTATAACGTATTCTTCAGACGTGCACTCTGAGATGGCCCCCTTTGTGGACTTCCTTACAAACCAAGGTTTTCAACCAGCTGTAAGCTGCAATCCTCGTCAATCCAGAGTCTGATTTCAAAAATACTAAAAGCATTTTAAGCATTTAATTGTTTACTTAAAGCCCTGACTTAAATTTCACAGATTGACATATTTGACAACACTATTAGACGCATGGACATCATCAAGTGGAAAGACAGTTACCTGAAAGATGTAAGTGACCCACCACCACATTTTTTATTGCTATCATTGACATTGTTTGGTATAAACTGCTTAAGCTAATCTTCATAAAACAAAGTCAAAGGCCATGTGACTTTATAGTTGCTTAATCAATATTTCATATTTCTTGTTTTGTTTTTTTCAAACTTTCGTAATAAACTTGTCTTTTCAGGCAGTGCATGCATCTGAAATGTGTCTGTGTGCGTCTTTCAACAGCCATCGACCCTGATTATAATCGCCATCAGTCCAAAGTACATGGATGACATAGGAGGCTGTGCGGAAGACAGTCACGGCCTACACACTAAATACATTCACTCCATGGTAAGACAGTATTTCTTCTTTATTTGAATGAGACATAATTCACAAATTCAACTACTTAAAAATCTCAGCAAATTTTTCCCAGCTGCAGCATGAATTCATCCAGCAAGGCAGCTTGAATTTCAGATTCATCCCAGTTCTCTTTCTCAATGCACTGCAGGTCAGTGAGCAAAACACCTCAGCTCAGTCACCAAAAATATTTGTCAGATACAAGTTTCACTGAAACTTTAAACTTTCCAGAATCTGCCTTTCTGAAATAAACTTTATTGAGAAAGCGCCTTTTCCAAAAAAAAAAACAAAAAACATGTTGACCAAGTGCTTCACAAATGTAGAAGCACATCTACACAATGCACTTGCAATAAAATCAAAAAATACTGAATAAATTAAAATGAAAACGTGTAGCACTTGAACGTACATGCGCTCCTTGCAGAAGCACGTCCCTAGTTGGCTTCAGAACACGCATGTTTACCGCTGGCCTCAGGACACCGAGGATTTGTTACTGCGGCTGCTGAGGGAGGAGCGGTACGTTCCTCCTCCTGTGCCCGTGGAGCTCACCATCGTCATCAGGCCCGTGGTCCCGAATGGTGCAGCTACAATGTAGAGAACACACAAGTGTGTGTGTCTAACACCAACACAGTGTCTGATGTTTCTGCTTTAGGCTGACTTAATGTGAAGCATCCATATTTTAATAATCCATCAGAACTGTGCCAGCATGAGATCACAACCGTTCCTCTTTTCAGTTACGTTGTATATAATGTACAAATATTTTTTTGTCAGTAGAAATAAAGTGTTTTTCTTTGTGTACTCGTTTATATATATTGACATTTATAATACAGGGAGTGGCAATAATCACATCTCCATTCATGACTAGACTGAAAGAGAACTCAGCCTTTGTACAGATTGTTATTGTTTGTTGTTTTAACTAACATGTTGAAAACAGCTACATGAAACTCGGGAGAGGCAGATTTGTTTTTTCAGACAGGGTGAATTGTAATAACCAGCATTCAGCATGTTACTTCACTGGTAATTTTAAAGGCTTTTTTTTTTTTTTTTTTTTTGACGTTGCCAAGAAAGAAACCAAATAGAAGTTGTGAGCATAAAAAAATCATTTGCAAACATCCCTGAGCACCAGAAGCAGAGGCATGAATCATCGTATGTAAACAGTTCTCATCCCTGCTGTCCATTCCACACCTTGGACTCTTGCTCTGTTCCGGTTCAGAGGGCAGATCATAGTGCCCCACCGGTAGGTTTGCCCAATGCTGCCAACTGATCTTATACTCCCACCCCTCCGACAGCCAAAAAAGGCCTGCCAGAGCGGCTGGCGCACAGAGCTCAGGCTAAGAATAACCCGGCCTGTCCATCTGGAGGATAAAGTTACCTTGAAGCCTCACTGTGCTCTGCAATGACCTATACCCATGTGAGGCACCAATAACACGGGGTGGGATATTTCCTCTGCCCCCCCCCCCCCCCCCCCCCCCCCCCTTCCAGGTCTGTGCTTAGCTTGGCTCTTTCCTCCCCTGCGTTGCTTTCCTTTGCTCCACCATCCCCATATCCCCCTCTGCAATGCTGCCATACTGGCAGCTCCAAATTTTCCAACAACCGTCAACTTAATATTTGGTTTTCCATTTCCATTTTTTCCTTTTTTTTATTTAATTTAAAACAAATTCAGCCTGTGGATTACACGCATCAGGAAACAAGCCAGTGACCACCAAATGAAAATGGAATAATTTATTCGTTTTTATTTTTTTTTCCTCTCTTGACAAGTGGATACTGATTGGATTGGATTGCTGAAACAGTGATTTTTTTCCAATCAGTTCTGCATGAGGAAGCTTTGCTCCCCACTCAAGGATTATACCTGAAATAGTCTCCATGGCTGACGGTAGGACTGATGCACCTGCATTATATCTGAAATGAAGATGGGAAATTAGAGGGAAATCCTTAATAATATGTGGTCTGTAATAAATATATTGAATTGTTTTGATAGGCTGGGTCCTTTCGGGAAAATGTGTTGAGACTTAGTTGCTATAAATACAGGATATCATGTATCCAGTGTATTAGCGCTGGTCTCTTGTGACAGACATGACTGCCGCCGTGGCTGACCTCTGGGCTCTCAGCAAAGTGGAAGAAGGATTTAGTCTTCTAAAGCCACCAACACGACACTGTAAAAATACTTAAATATAAGTTACAGCCAAAATCCTATTTGGGACGTTTTAGAGAAATCATGCTAAAAGTACAGATCCTGGTTCTGCAGATGTCTCATGTGACTGTGTAGCACTATGATAGTATTATTTACGGCATTGTCTTGTTAATTTATAGCTAAGACTTGACTGTTGCCAGTCAAGGCGGTGCCAAACTCATAAACACTCGTCTGGTCTGTTTTTCTTGAGAGGTGTCGTGAGAAAAATGTCAGGAACAATAAGCAATAATTCCCTCTTTAATGTGGTGCAGTAGAAGCGTTATGTATGAAACACTGACACCACCTGTCAATCCTGAATAAGTCAGGCAGTTTTTTTTTATTATTATTCTGTTTTTTTTTTTTTGTGTGTCATTTATTGTGAGGAGGTGAATCAGTTCATTCACGGGTGTCTGGTTTGAGTTGGAAAGTGCAGCTCCTCTGTAACTTAATGAGATGTTAAAATATCAGATGAATTTATATGCAATACTATCAGTTTAGTCTAACTGACCTAATTTGAAAATGAGGCTGTATTTGGTACCTACAGGAATGTTTCCATAAATCATTTTAGAGTACAGAGTTATTGACTTACTGACACTGAAGCTCATAAAGAATATACTAACTTCAAACTGCTTATTTTCAGAATGGTTTTTTTAAAAATGTCCTTTATTTGATTAGTATTAAATTGTGACTAAAATATGCACTTGGGCAGGGGGGTCGTTTTACAAGTGAAAAATAAACTTGTAAATCCACAGTTGATTAATTTTGACGCATATGTTTGACATTTCGATGACACCGGAAACACTGGTCCGGATGTTTTTTTTGTTTTTTTTTTTATTAGCCCAGCCGACTGATTTGATGGTTGGCACTCCAATATTTTCAAAATGTAAAATACATACACATCCTTAAATGCTTTGAAGGATTATAATTCAAAATAATTGAGAAACGAGCTAAAAAATCAGACGGATGCTTCACATTTTGTCATAATTTTCAAAGAGGATCAGCATCCTGCACTTTTTGCACTTTGTTGTTTTATATTTTACTGTACCAGTAAAGAAAAGGCTGAGAACTGGGCTGAATATACTGTAATGTCAAACTTCTCAAACCTGTTAAAGTTAACTGTCTCTGCATTAACATATAAACAAAAGTAAACTAATCTCACAGTGACTTTTTCTTTTCTTTTTTTAAACGCACAGCAAGCAAAGCTGCGGCCTCAGCAGGGGGGCCCGATGGAGCGGCAGCCCCTCAGACTCTCCGGTCTAAAGGTCTGGGGCTGCTCAGGAAGGTGAAAGTGTCTGTGGAGCTGTTGTTGGCACTGGCTGCTCTGCTGTCCTGGGTGGTTGTGGGCGTGGTGATGTTTGACTTCGTGGAGTACAAGGCAGTCCCAGGTAAGGAACAAGTACCTACAAAAGGTTCAGTTTTTCAATGTCAGTGTCAACGTCCAAAGAGCTAGTGGGACTACATGTGCATGTGTTTTTCTGCTCTCACAGACATTCACCAAATCATTACGGACCCTGTGCAAGCAGTAAACGACGCTGTAGATGAAGTGTCCAGTCTGCTTCATAAATTTCAAGGTGCAGGAAAGAAAAAGCACGCATGGCACACCTTTTCAATGTTTAAAGACAATCATTTTAACACGTAATTCTCCTTTCTGACCCCCCAGAGTGTGCACCTGATTTAAGTGACCCCATGTCTGCGGCAACTTACACAGCTGAGGAAATATCAGCCGCAAAAGATGTATTTGTTCGACGTTTTTCAGATGAAGACGGTATGACAACTCGCTCATGCTCGAAAGAAATCACGCCAACATTTCAGTGCAGCCGTGTTTCTCATAAACTCCCTCTAAACCGCAGGAAACTTCTACCTCAGCTACATAGACCCTGTGGTCATAGGTAGACAAGCTTTCCACTCAACTAACGACTTTGTGTGCGCCGTGGTGGGCTCCTTCAGGGACACACTGTGTGCTATTGTGGATACTATATTGGATACTATATCAGATATAAACAAAGGTATGTTTTCCATAATTGAATACTTTAAAACTGAAGACTTTGTTTCGCGCAACCAATAAATAAATTGTGTAATTAAATTAAAGCATGAGTAGATTTACTGTAAATGTATTGTGTCTTTTTGTTTTTTCAGGACTGATTGACCTTAGTTACATTGACCCTGTGGTCATAGGCAGAGGCATCTTCAATTTTACAAATGACAATGTCGGTGGAATAATGAGCTACATCCGGGACGTCTTTTGTGCCATCGTAGACAGTATACTGGATATAATAAAAGGTACCTGCTCCATATTTTAACATTTGTATTGTTAAAATATCTAATTTTCATGTCTCCATTGTTTAGTCAGTATTTGTTGCCTACATGTATTGAAAACTCATTACCAACATAATAACCAAGTAGCTCTTTGCTTGTTTTTAACTGATGTATGAAAGTGTAAATTTGTTGCTTAAATAGACATCTAGAGGGCAACTGCCAGCTAACTGGAATGCTAAATGTTGCTTTGCACTTGAAAAAATGACTGACCAAAAGCATTTCCTTTTTGTTAATCGTCTTTTCTAATGTGGCCCATCAGAGTGCTGGCTAACGTGTGTTATTCTTCCCAGGAACCACTGACATTAGCTTCATTGACCCCGTGGTCATTGGCAGAAATGTCTTCAGTGTTACTAATGACTTTATGAGTGGAGTAGCGGGATATGTCCAGGATGTGCTTTGTGCAATCTTAGATGTAATACTGGACGCATTCAAAGGTACAGTGTTCGTGTTATTTCTCTAATCTGCGTGTGATATTAGAATGTAAACTCTGCCAAAGGCTGCCAACTCCACATGGCTAATTATTTTGACTTTGTCGCAAATCAGCTATCCAGGATGTTGTGGGTTTCAGTCCCATGTCGGTTCTCAAGAGAACAGCAGAAATCACCACAGAACAAATCAACATGCTTGTGAGCTACGTCTCCACAACACTGACTGGTGAACAAGGTCTGTTCAAATATATGATCATGTATTTTTATGTCCATCTCAAAGTGACCAAATTATCCAGAATGAAAAGCCGCAAAGTCATAAATAAGCATGATAACAGATGCAGCTTTTACTGACTGTGTGCTGTGATGAATTTTCAGGCATCATGCCGGACGTGTCCATCGACCCCATGAAACTCATCGAGGATGCCGTGTTGGAGTTCTCAGACAAGAAGGATTTGTTTGTGGCGTACATGTCAAGCATGATCGTTGGTGATCAAGGTATGCTGAGAGGATTCAAATATTCTAAGCATCAGTAAAAGTGATCATTAAAAAAAAAAAAAAATGTACTAACACCTGCATATTTCTTCTTATGTTCAAGGTGAACCTGTTGCCACACCAGTCGTAAATGTAGTAACTGAAAAAGGTATCACTTTTTATTCTGCATGCAAACACATCATCTGCATATAACTGCCATCTCTTATTCGTAATACTAACAATTCTTTGCATCTTTATTTTCTCTCTCTGTCCAGATGAAACTGTGGCTTCTCCAGCCGATATAAATCTGGTGAGAGGAAAAGGTAAGCCCAGTTACAGATTGTGGTACTTTTCCTTCCTATCACATTCAAAATCGTGCCTTCAAGATGAAGCTTACTGTCTTTTATTCCCACATCTCTCTGAATTTCAGATAAATTTCTTCCACCTTTGGAAAAAGGTAAGGAAATGTCTTCATATGTTGCTGCTATAAACTCAAATACAGTTTTGTGAAATAAATGTTGCTTGCATAGTGTGCATAGACTTACTGAGTGCCTCGTATTGTACTGTGGCCTTTTGTGCATGTTCGGGCCAATTTGGTATTTTCATACTACCGTTTCTGACCTGGTTTAAGTGTGCTTTACAGTGTGTATGGTGTAATACAACAATCCTTAAGTATTATGAAACTGTTTGTTTGTTTGAATAAACCTTATTTGCACCTATGTTATGCCTGGAGCCAACGTGTGTCATAATCACAGTTGATTTTATTGTAATAAAAAAAAAACAAAAAACAACAAAGTTCTAATTGTATTTGGAGACTGCACAGTTTGACCATTTGTTGGATGTTTTGCCATGAGGTTGTTTTTGTTCCATTCATCATGTTTTCTGTCCTTCGTTTCAAAAATCTGCAATGTTCCGCGTGACTACTTGTCTTGGGAGTTGCGCTCTTCTGTTGCCCCCTCACCGTCCGAGCATCTTCTCTACAATGTGTATTTCAACCATTTACACCTCTGTGATATACTGTCTGTATGACCCTGTGTGTTCTGGATGATGGGTGATTTTGTGTGGAATCTTCCTTTTTTTTTTTTTTTTTTCTTTTGTCTTTGCACGTAATCACAAAGTTTATACCACATCTCAAAAGTTGGCAATGGCGGTTATAGATGGCGTTAAGGCAATTACGAGACAGAGGAATGTAATAGGCCCTCTGAGCAGCACTAGCAGCACCCTTCCTTACGGACAGACTTGATACTGTTCACTTCAACTTCAGCAGAAGCGAAAAAACTCCTTCAAAACTGCTAACGAAAGAGCTGCTGAAAACAAATTCTTACATGTTTTTATAATCAAATAGGCAAAATCAATGCCAAATGTGGTGTAGACTATATGATGCTATGAATGGTCAGTGTCATTTTCACCATTTCATCACATCAGCTTCCCTCTGTACCTTTGATAAGATTGGATCAAGATTTCTATGTGACATGCCCGCGTCAGATAAGCGAAATGACAGGGATTGATGATGCAGTTGCAGAGATTGCGCAGGCTGTTCCTGCTGCGGTGCTAAGTGAAGACTCAAAGACTGATGAGAAGGAGGCTGAAGCTGCCACTGAAACAGATGTGCCAGAGGCAGAGGAGGATGATGGTATTCACACGGTGTTTCTTCAACAGTCATATTCATTATTCAGATACAAGCTCGGTAACATACCTACACAGGCACTAAATTTGTTGCTATCACATCACTAGCGAGACTTGTCGACCATGAAGAAACTGAACACGAACCACCTCATGATGATGATGACAGCAACAAGGAGGATGACGTAGAGGAAGAGAAAGCAGAAGAGGCAGAGGAGGAAGAGGTGGATATTGAAATAGGTGAGGAGAAGGAGAAGACAGAGGTAAAGGAAGATATTGTTGCTAAGGAGGAGGAGGAATTAAAAACGGAGGAAGAGGAATATGAACAGGGAGAAAGGGACTTTAGGCCAGAGATGGTTGATGAAGACGAGGAGGAGGCCAAGACTGACAATTTGGTGGTAGAGGAGGCCAAAACTGCAGATTTGGAAGAAGATGAGGAGGAGGAGGCCAAAACTGAAGATTTGGAAGATGATGAGGAGGAGGAGGCCAAAACTGCAGATTTGGAAGAAGATGATGATGATGAGGAGGAGGATGAGGAGGCCAAAACTGAGGTTTTGGAGGAAGATGATGATGATGAGGAGGCCAAAACTGAGGTTTTGGAGGAAGATGATGATGATGAGGAGGAGGAAGAGGAAGCCAAAACTGAAGATTTTGAAGAAGATGATGAGGAGGAGGCCAAAACTGAAGATTTGGAAGATGATGATGAGGGGGAGGAGGCCAAAACTGAAGATTTGGAGGAAAATGAGGAGGAGGAGTTAGAGGCCAAAACTGAGGTTTTGGAAGAAGATGATGATGATGATGAGGAGGAGGAGGCCAAAACTGAGGTTTTGGAGGAAGATGATGATGATGAGGAGGAGGAAGAGGAAGCCAAAACTGAAAATTTTGAAGAAGATGATGATGAGGAGGAGGCCAAAACTGAGGTTTTGGAGGAAGATGATGATGAGGAGGAGGAGGAGGAGGAAGCCAAAACTGAAGATTTGGAGGAAGATGAGGAGGAGGAGGAGGAGGAGTTGGAGGTCAAAACTACAGATTTGGAAGAAGATGAGGAGAAGGAGGAGATGGAGGCCAAAACTGAAGTTTTGCAGGAAGATGATGATGATGAGGAGGAGTTGGAGGCCAAAACTACAGATTTGGAAGATGATGATGAGGAGGAGGAGGCCAAAACTGAAGATTTGGAAGATGATGATGAGGAGGAGGAGGAGTTGGAGGCCAAAACTACAGATTTGGAGGAAGATGATGAGGAGGAGGAGGCCAAAACTGAAGATTTGGAAGATGATGAGGAGGAGGAGGCCAAAACTGAAGATTTGGAGGAAAATGAGGAGGAGGAGTTGGAGGCCAAAACTGAGGTTTTGGAGGAAGATGATGATGATGAGGAGGAGGAGGAGGCCAAAACTGAGGTTTTGGAGGAAGATGATGATGATGATGAGGAGGAGGAGGAGGAAGCCAAAACTGAAGATTTGGAGGAAGATGAGGAGGAGGAGGAGATGGAGGCCAAAACTACAGATTTGGAGGAAGATGAGGCGAAGGAGGAGATGGAGGCCAAAACTGAAGATTTGGAGGAAGATGATGATGATGAGGAGGAGGAGGAGGAGGAGGAGGCCAAAACTGAGGTTTTGGAGGAAGAAGAGGAGGAGGAGGAGGAGGAGGAGGAGTTGGAGGTCAAAACTACAGATTTGGAAGAAGATGACGATGAGGAGATGGAGGCCAAAACTGAAGTTTTGGAGGAAGATGATAATGATGATGATGAGGAGGAGGAGGCCAAAACTGAAGATTTGGAAGAAGATGATGATGATGATGAGGAGGAGGAAGAGATGGAGGCCAAAACTGAAGATTTGGTAGATGAAGTGGATGAAAATTTGGAGGAAATGAAAACAGAAGAAGAGACTGAAGATCTCAATGAAGTTTTTAACAGTGATGTCACAGATCAGTTTGACAAAACTGATGAGCATGACCAAGACCAACATGAGGACACTTTACATGACAAACTAGAACCTGAGATTGAGGACGACGAAGCTGGACATGAAGAGCTGTCAGTCCAACATCTTGATCTTGAAATTCTGCCAGCCAAAAAGCTCAACAACGTCAGCGTTGTTCCCAAATCTGACGATGAAGAAGAAACCATACTGCTTCCAGCTGGATCTGACGAAGACGAATACTCAGACACCTTTGAGCTTCGTGATGAAAACAACAACAACAGCGAGCGCGGGAAAACTGAACCCAAACAAAAGAAGAAACTTCACTTTCCGTTTGAGAGGATCAGAAGAGTCGGATCCAGAGCTTCTCACAAAGAGGAAGTACATCACAAGAAAGTGGATAAAGGTACAAAGTTTTTCCATTATCATCACATATTTTTCTCATTTCCTTCATTATCAGGTATGGAAGTTTTCTGAACGCTGTGTTGTGGGATGGCATTGGATGCGTTTTGGTCAATTATGACATGACCAAAATCATAACCGTTACAGATGTGTTTATTCATTGCCATGTCATATTTTCATTCCAGTGCTGTTTTATGTTAACTTTGCGTTTGAATTTGTTTTGTCACTCTATTAATCCTTCAGCGCAGTGTCAATGGTTTAAACCAACAGAATCATTTTCTGGTTATTGTTCGACGTGTTTCATTTATCAACATCGATCTAACCAGAGTCCAGCACCAACAGTCTCAGGATGTGTTAGCTTAGCAGCTAGCCAACGCTAACTGAACACATGGGCTAATTTCAGAGCAATAATGACTCAACCTCGAAAGACCTCAAACTAAGGAGGCAAAACCTGGGTCTTTCCATCTCTGATTGTCGTTTTATAGAAATGTTTGTGTCCTCGTAGAGTAATGGATTGTTGTGCAGTTTGAGTTCAGGCTAGCTGTAACATAAGCAGGGTGTGTAACTATAATAAATCTAAAGCTATACTATAGACAGCCTGAGAGTAATCTTTTTTTATTTCTCACAATGTTAGCAATTTCCTCTCCCTTATTATGCTGCCAGAACAGACATGTTGATTATTGTTGCCAAACGTTGTTATTATCCCAAAAAACAACTATGGCCACAAGCTTCTCTCCTATAAAAGGAAGAATAAAATACAGATACTAACTACAGGCTGTTGACATAACACATTTTATTTAGATCAGAAACTCATTTTGGAAGAGATATGAATAGCTGTAAGGGAAGAAGTATCCATTAATACAAACTCCATCAGCAATTACTGTCTGATGAATCACTACACAGAAATGCATTTCCCAAGGTGATAATTGTGTGCTAAAGTGCTCTTTAAATAACTCACTGGTTTAGGCAGTTGGCTATTAATAGGACATTATGCCACTAGATGGTGCTAAAAGGTTGTTTAAAAAAAAGAAAGATGGATAAGTTTGTCTATGATCTTGCCTGGATCATTTTATACTGATGTTCTGTCCTGTCTGCAGTGAATTATGTATCAATGAATATAATTAGTGAATTAAAGCAAAACTAAACATGACTGTAATTGTTGAAACAATTGTTGGAACAATTACAGTAGCTTGGGGTGTGATTTTGACCATAATGTTTTAGTGCTGTAGTGCTTCTAGTGCTTTTGCAAGCATGATGATGATATTACAGGTTTGATTACTGGTCAGATGGCCACTGCAATATTCGCTGTTGTTTACATGTTGTTCTATGATATACGTATTTCTCCGAGCAGCAAAGGAAAGATATGCATTAAAAGAAGTTAAAGAGGCCATTGTGAAAGGTAATCTGCTTTTAAACATGGTACCCAACACTTCTACTCAATTTTACTTATGAACATGTATTAATGCTTATAGAGCTTAAAGCTGCAGAAGCTAAGAAGGAGAAAGAAGAGAAGGAAGCCAAACATGAGAAAACCATACAAATAAAACTAAAAGAAGAAAAGCCAAAGAAAGAGACCAAACCTGAGGCAAAACCTCGTGAAAAAGAGCCTGAGAGGCCCAAAGGTAAAACACTGAGACTACAACTTACTGTTCAAATATGTTTGTACAAATAATGAAATGTGCAATCAAATTTCTCAATGTACTTCATATGCAGTCCATATTGAAACGCAACACACAACACGTGCTCTACTTTATGTTTGTCAAAGGCAGTCTGTTTACAGTACATGAAAACTTACACTTCTGTGATTGCTTTCAGAAGAAGTGAAAAAGTCTGTGAAAGAGGAGAAAGAAATCAAGAAACCTACCAAAGAAGACATTAAAAAACCACATAAAGAAGAGAAAGAAGTCAAGAAACCATCTAAGAAGGAAAAAGAGGTAACAAAGTCTCCTAAAGAAGAAAAACAAGTCAAGAAAGTACCCAAAGAAGAGAAAGAAATCAAGAAACCATTCAAAAAAGAGAAGGAAGTCAAGAAACCATCCAAAGAAGAGAAAGAAGTCAAGAAACCATCCAAAGAAGAGAAAGAGGTCAAGGAACCATCCAAAAAAGAGAAAGAAGTCAAGAAGCCATCCAAAGAAGTCAAGAAACCACCCAAAGAAGAGAAAGAAGTCAAGAAACCATCCAAAGAAGAGAAAGAAGTCAAGAAACCACGCAAAGAAGAAAAAGAGGTCATGAAACCATCCAAAGAAGAGAAAGAAGTCAAGAAACCATCCAAAGAAGAGAAAGAAATCAAGAAACCATCCAAAGAAGAGAAAGAGGTCAAGAAATCACTTAAAGAAGAGAAAGAAGTCAAGAAACCATCCAAAGAAGAGAAAGAAGTCAAGAAACCATCCAAAGAAGAGAAAGAGGTCAAGAAACCATCCAAAGAAGAGAAAGAAGTCAAGAAACCACTTAAAGAAGAGAAAGAAGTCAAGAAACCACTTAAAGAAGAGAAAGAAGTCAAGAAACCATCCAAAGAAGAGAAAGAAGTGGTGAAACCATCCAAAGAAGAGAAAGAAATCAAGAAACCATCCAAAGAAGAGAAAGAAGCGGTGAAACCATCCAAAGAAGAGAAAGAAGCGGTGAAACCATCCAAAGAAGAGAAAGAAATCAAGAAACCATCCAAAGAAGAGAAAGAAATCAAGAAACCATCCAAAGAAGAGAAAGAAATCAAGAAACCATCCAAAGAAGAGAAAGAAGTCATGAAACCATCCAAAGAAGAGAAAGAAATCAAGAAACCATCCAAAGAAGAGAAAGAAGTCAAGAAACCATCCAAAGAAGAGAAAGAAATCAAGAAACCATCCAAAGAAGAGAAAGAAGTGGTGAAACCATCCAAAGAAGAGAAAGAAGTCATGAAACCATCCAAAGAAGAGAAAGAAGTGGTGAAACCATCCAAAGAAGAGAAAGAAATCAAGAAACCATCCAAAGAAGAGAAAGAGGTCAAGAAACCATCCAAAGAAGAGAAAGAAATCAAGAAACCATCCAAAGAAGAGAAAGAAGTCATGAAACCATCCAAAGAAGAGAAAGGGGTCAAGAAACCATCCAAAGAAGAGAAAGAAATCAAGAAACCACTTAAAGAAGAGAAAGAAGTCAAGAAACCATCCAAAGAAGAGAAAGAAATCAAGAAACCATCCAAAGAAGAGAAAGAGGCCAAGAAACCATCCAAAGAAGAGAAAGAAATCAAGAAACCATCCAAAGAAGAGAAAGAAATCAAGAAACCATCCAAAGAAGAGAAAGAAGTCAAGAAACCACTTAAAGAAGAGAAAGAAGTCAAGAAACCATCCAAAGAAGAGAAAGAAATCAAGAAACCATCCAAAGAAGAGAAAGAGGTCAAGAAACCATCCAAAGAAGAGAAAGAAATCAAGAAACCACTTAAAGAAGAGAAAGAAGTCAAGAAACCATCCAAAGAAGAGAAAGAAATCAAGAAACCATCCAAAGAAGAGAAAGAAATCAAGAAACCATCCAAAGAAGAGAAAGAGGTCAAGAAACCACTTAAAGAAGAGAAAGAGGTCAAGAAACCATCCAAAGAAGAGAAAGAAGTCAAGAAACCATCCAAAGAAGAGAAAGAAATCAAGAAACCATCCAAAGAAGAGAAAGAAATCAAGAAACCATCCAAAGAAGAGAAAGAGGTCAAGAAACCATCCAAAGAAGAGAAAGAAGTCAAGAAACCATCCAAAGAAGAGAAAGAAATCAAGAAACCACTTAAAGAAGAGAAAGAAGTCAAGAAACCATCCAAAGAAGAGAAAGAAATCAAGAAACCATCCAAAGAAGAGAAAGAAGTCATGAAACCATCCAAAGAAGAGAAAGAGGTCAAGAAACCATCCAAAGAAGAGAAAGAAATCAAGAAACCATCCAAAGAAGAGAAAGAAGTGGTTAAACCATCCAAAGAAGAGAAAGAAGTCAAGAAACCATCCAAAGAAGAGAAAGAAATCAAGAAACCATCCAAAGAAGAGAAAGAAATCAATAAACCATCCAAAGAAGAGAAAGAGGTCAAGAAACCACTTAAAGAAGAGAAAGAAGTCAAGAAACCATCCAAAGAAGAGAAAGAAGTCAAGAAACCATCCAAAGAAGAGAAAGAGGTCAAGAAACCATCCAAAGAAGAGAAAGAAGTCAAGAAACCATCCAAAGAAGAGAAAGAAATCAAGAAACCATCCAAAGAAGAGAAAGAGGTCAAGAAACCACTTAAAGAAGAGAAAGAAGTCAAGAAACCATCCAAAGAAGAGAAAGAGGTCAAGAAACCATCCAAAGAAGAGAAAGAAGTCAAGAAACCACCCAAAGAAGAGAAAGAAGTCAAGAAACCACCCAAAGAAGAGAAAGAAGTCAAGAAACCATCCAAAGAAGAGAAAGAAGTCATGAAACCATCCAAAGAAGAGAAAGAAATCAAGAAACCATCCAAAGAAGAGAAAGAAGTCAAGAAACCATCCAAAGAAGAGAAAGAAGTCAAGAAACCATCCAAAGAAGAGAAAGAAGTCAAGAAACCATCCAAAGAAGAGAAAGAAGTCATGAAACCATCCAAAGAAGAGAAAGAAGTTGCCAAGAAGAGAGACACGGAGACAGGTAAATACTGTGTAGGCCAGTTATTTAATGTATTTAGGATTTATGCAAACTGAGATACTGAACAAACTTATTTTGTGACCTGCTAATGAAAAAAATTTGCATTAAAAGCATTTTGGATTTAGCTACTTAAAGAGAAGGCCAACTGTAACCTAAAGTCTTCATTGTTAATCTCTAAATCCAAGAAGTACGTATTTCTTTTTATTTTAAAATTTAAAAATGAAAGTATGAAATTAGATTTGCCTTTTTGTTTCAGAAGCTAGACCCAGAAGGGCAACAAGGAGAATCAGAGTAGTCAAGAAAGAGGTTGCATCTGTCGTGAAGAAGGAGCATCTTAATGTCACAAAAGAAGGTGAGATTTGAAAATCAAATAAAAAAAAAAGTTCTCTTCAGACTAAATGGACGGTGTTTTTCAGTCAGAATACAAATCTCAGAATAAAAATGCTCTTCATTTCAGCCGAAGAACCACAGAAGCCTCCAAAGTTGCTGAAAGCTGCTAAAAAGCAGATAGTTCCAATCCTGAAAAAGGAACATATGAATGTTACAAAAACAAGTACGTGAAAGCTAACTTGTTCTAACAATCAGCTCCAGCTTCAAAGACACCTCAGAATACATTTAGCACGATACAAATACAGGTTCGCTCAAGGTCCTGGCTTGTGTTTTTGAACTGAGAATTAACAAGAAAACACAAATTTAATAGCTTTTTATCATGCTGGAAAAACCTAGAGTGCATTTTCTGTCATTGCACGTTGATAATGCCCTTTTTGATGCAGTGTTGCAATTACAGCAGATGCATTTGGCAAAAATGTTGTCATAGATAGCATTTTTAATTTCCCCTAATAACAGAGGCTGCTGAAGCTCCCACAGTGAAGGCCAAACCAGAACCCACAAAGAAAGGTAAGGTAAAAATAAAAAAACCTCAAATTCTGTCACTTCCGTTTAGATGCTCCACAAGCTCATATTTCCATTTTGTCATCTGACTTGAGATGTTTGTTATATTTAACCATATTCTAGTCAAATATAATACACAATTTCTAATTTGCCGGTTTGGGGGATCACGAAAGGTGATATACTTTTGGTGTCACATGTTTTTGTGTTGCACCTGAATGATTAAAAAGCAGTGTGACCAGCTTACAGGTTTGTAGTAAAGAACTAATGAAGGCAACCGATCGAAATGCAAATGGCTTTAGCTTTGTGTTTTCTGACACAGAAGTTCCAAAGGAAAAGGCCAAAGCAGCTCCTCTCAAGAAAGGTAATAATTCACAATACGTGCTTGCAAACTACAACTTCTTGGTGACATTCTTGTTATGAAAAACCTCGCTTACTAAATATCATCGAAGGAATAAAAAAAAGCTCATTGTAGAAAAGGCCAAACCAGTCACCTTGAAAAAGGGTAAGACCGGTGAACGTCTGATATACGTCAAACACCAAACTACATTCACCTTGTACTGCAATTATCCAAATTCTGTGTGTTTTATTCTCATTGTTTCCCCCCCGACAGAACAGGAAGGCAGCCCCAGAAACGCCTCTCTGTTAAAAGAGAGAGTCAAAGCGGTGCCCATTAAGAAAGGTGACTTTTCTTTCATTTCATGTGTTTTGGATTCTTCTCTGTAATGGGTGACTCAAAGATCCTAAACACTGGCCTGCTGTTTGTTCTGGTTTTAATTTTCAAATATCACACATACACCGATGAGGTTGGGTTTGGTTTTGCGCACACTGCATTGTAAAAAAATATATACGTTGTTTTTTCTGGGGCTTTTTTTGCAGCTGAGAAGGTCAAAGAGGCTTTAACGAAGAGAGGTAAGACTGAGTCGTCCTCGTATTTAACGGTATGGTCTCAAAATCAAGTCAGTTTTGTCCTTGAGTGACAATCCTACAATCTCTTGAACAGAACCTGCTCCTGTCAAGACGAAGCCAGCCCCACCTGTCCAAAGTAAGTTGACACTTATCTGCTTTTACATTCGTAAATAAATATTCAAGAAAGGATTTTTCATTGTCATCTTTTATTTCTTACAGAGACGGAAGCATCAGCCAAAAATGTGTCTCTTACAAAAGAGAGGGTGAAGGTGGTGCCACTGAAGAAACGTACGTCTTTTTGTTCATACAGCAATCATTAATATATGCATTATGCCAAATGTGTTTACGGATCAGTATGAATATATTCATGTCTCTGTAGTTTTCTTTCAGCTGTGTCTTTTTCTTCACAATTTTTTAGTGTCTGTAACTCCTAAAGAGAGAGCCAAACCAGCACCGACGAAAAAAGGTAATTACAATGATTGAATTATCTCGGAGGATGCCTTAGACTTTAAGTGTGTTTACTGTATATTAAATTTCACACATCTACTGTCTTCTCTGCACAGCAGGCCGGTTTGCACACAGTTAACTTAGCAGTGCGTCTATGCGTATGAAGTAACTACATCAATAACGTGTCCTGATATTTTAACAATTGTTTCTTTGCTTTAGCTGAAGTTCTCAAGGAGAAGAAGGCTGAGCCAGTGACTCCCAGAAAAGGTTCAGTTCCTTTCACATTTTCTTTCTTTCACGTTTAACCACACCATGCAAAGGGTTCTTACCAACATGTCTTTTTTTTTTTTTTTGTAGCACCCGTTACCAAAGAGAAACCTGCTGAAAAGAAGAAAGGTATACAGCAGAACTTTTTACATTTCATGAATGTGCATGACATGGATGTTCAAATTAATTTTATAATTAACAGATTTATTTGAACAAGTGAAAGTGAATTAGGTTTTTTTTGTGTGTTTTTGTGACTTCTTTAAAGTAATTTTCTTTAAAGAAAAAAAAGAAACATTTTCACACAACAGAGAAGAAAACCTTATCTAAGATGACGGCTGCATTTAATTACAGATAGTATAATTCTGAATGATTTTTTCCTTCACTAAAATGAGGTTAAGCCAGTTCTTCATAAAAAAAAAGGGTGATGCAGACATAATCACTTATTTGATAAAAACGTAATCTAAATATGTTTTAAAAAAATAATTTTCTTGTCATATACAGAAGTTACAAAAGAGAAGCCTCAAGCAGTTAAAGAAAAGGAGAAAAAGAAAAGTATGTGCAGATCTTTCATGAAAAAAGTAATGGAAAGCTTTTGTGCTAACCTCAGGATTGATTGCTGCTGTTGTTGTTGTTGTTGTTGTTGTTGTTGTTGTTGTTGTTGTTGTTGTTGGATTTGAATCAGCTCCTTCTAAAGCAGAGACTGAGGCAAGACAGGAAAAGGTCAAATCGCTCCTAAAGAAGAAAGGTAGTTGATGACTGCCATGTGGTTTCACTTTACAAACATTACGCTCATCATTTTCTTTTGTATAATTAGATGATGAGTATGCACAACATAACCAAAGATAACAAAGCTTCTTCCTGAGATATTTAAATCACAATCTTATTTACTCAGAGCCCAAAGCAGCAGAAGAGAAGGTCACACCAGCTGCTAAAAAAGGTACAAAAACGTTGTCGTGTTTGTGTAGTTTTGTGTGTCAGCGGGACTTGGCCTTTAATGTGCTGTCATAAAACACCAATATCGATACAGTGATCTGTACAAACAGGATTTTTCTTCCTGGCGGTTCAGCCATGTTAAAGGAAACAATCGAACCGGTCCGTGCTATAAAAGGTACATTCAAATTCACGATCCAATTTTTTTGCAGAAACAAAGGCACAAATCGAAGTGTTGCTCTGATCAACAGCTGTTTTGAGCAGAGGACCAGCTAAAAAGATAACATCTCATGAGTCGTATCTGTTTCATTCTCTGCAAGCCCTTTTAGACTTCTCTTTCTTTTTTGTCGGGGTTGCTGTGTGGTTTTACGTCACAGTGTGCGTCTTTGTCCCAAATGCCCATATATGACCTTTGTCTTCCTCTTTTACAGAAGTGGAGACTCGTAAAGAAAAGCAGAAACCTGTTACAGAGAAGAAAGGTACAGTGGCAATTACTAACCCTTCAACATTTATCCTGTGGAGCATGTTCATTTCTGTGAATTAGCAGGACACTTGTTAAGGTTACTGTGGTTTATCTTCTCGTCTGCTGAATATGAGCCAAATTTTTCCACCAGGAAATTGCCCAAATTAAATGAGCTCTTTTCTCCCTGATTGCGCAGCAGTGTTGAAGGAAAAGGTCAAACCAGGTCGTGTGAAGAAAGGTACATTGGGTTGTGCTTCAGTAGAGACAGCACTTCATATAGCCAGCCGTGGTAATCTGATTACAATATGAAGGCCACTGCTAAAGTAGCATGTGGATAGTAAAGAGTGTCTCATTACATTTCTTGGTTGTGATGCAGATTTTTAGGACCTTGTAATTTTGAGGTGATGTTAAATTTGCTAATTTGTCATTATATCCTGAAACAAAAACACAAATAAATTAGGGACTGCACTGTTTTATCTCAGCAAGTCAACTCTCAAGAATGAAATGAGAAAATAAATGTGGAATGTGAGCTCTTTTCTCCCTGACAATGAACGACAGTAATCCATTTCTGAGAAACTTGCATTTGTTTAATTTCTGCACACAGAGAAAAACCTTTCAATGGCTCGAATCCATTGCAACAAAGAATGTTTCTGTATGCAGTGAGCTTCAGTAAAAGTCTAGTTTTATCAGCAAAATGTACCTAAAGTATCAAAACATAGAGACAAATCTTGGCAATGTCATGCAATGTCATGGAATTGTTTTACTGCTGATACGTACTGAATTACTGAACTGCAGTTTTTTTATTTAGTAAAAAGTAGCTTGAAGTTGAAAATCATAAAAGTTACCGTACATGAAGTATCCATGGGCAAAAAAAAAAAGAAATGTTTCACTTTTATCGTTCTCTTTTTGTTAGAAAAACCAACTGAGAAGAAGGCAGTCAAAGAGGAAAAGGCTAAAGGTAAAACGTGCCATCAGCTATGAACATTAAGATGATCTAAATTTATGAAAACACACACACACACACACACACTGCCAGGAAACTGCTTCAGTGTTGAACAGCTTTTAATCTTGTGTTGCTCTTTTCAGAGGACAGAGTTCTTAAAGAGATACAGCCGCCTGCAAAGAAAGGTAAAATGTTGACATGGTTGAGTTTGAAAATGAAAAGCATCGATGAAGCTTGATTTACTAATTCGAGGGTTTGTTGTAGGAAAATCTGTAGAGAAGAAAGCTGCCACAGAGGAGAAAATTAAAGGTACTGCCTGCATGTGCTGTCGTTTAAAACCGTCTATCAGTGTATTGTTCTGTGGTTAACGTCATACGTTGGTTTTAACAGCAGAGCCGACTGTGTCCGATAGCTTTCTTACGGACGGTAAGTAAAAGTTCCCTTCTCATAACCAACACATCACACAAGTGTCAAATTGCACGCTCAGTTGTGTCTCTGAGGAACACACTGTGCTGACCTGCGCTGTGACTCCCTCCTCAGACGAGCTGCCCTACTTCCAATGTTTCTTTGTGGACGAGGACGAGGCCCAGTTTCCTTTCTACGCCTTCTCGCCTCTGCAGATTTGAAGCTTCAGTCTGACTCCAGTCTGAGGTTTGCAGTTTAGTCAATTTCCTGATAAAGACCTGGTCACATCACACCCCGCGCTGCTGTCTGACGTCTGTCTGCAGGAGAAAGGCCCGGACAGCAGAGGCTAAAGGGTGATGGACCATTATTTTATTTCCAGATTTGGTTGAGCTCTCGTACCAAATACATGCAACCAACGTCATTCCTTTACATTTCTTCTTTTTATCTTTTAATTTTTTGCCTTGTATTTATTTTATTTTATTTTATTTTTGAAGTATAGTTTTTACATGGAACAATATAGCATATTAATTTCTGAGGAACACTCAATTAGATCCTCAAAGCAAGATAGACAAATGCTGTCCATGTCATATTCTGCTCACTTCATCTTTTCTCGTAATGAGTCCTTGAAAAAAAGAACATCTGTACTGCTACACTATGGTGCAGTTTTTAAAGTAGTGACAGTGTTCAAATGTGCTGTAAACAGGGCACAAAAGCCCACATTTACTTGAAAAGTGGTTCATTTTTCTGCTTGTTCATGTGGGTATTTTTTTCTTCACACAGCAGATGGCAAAATCTTTATTTATTACCGTCCTTTGGAGGCTCTTTGCCAGTTGGGCTTTTATGATATCACTGCATAATTCCATAATACATTTCCTGTTTTCTTTCCCTACTGGGATCATAAAGGGAATCAAAAGAACATTAAAAAGAAATTGATCTTCTTTGCATCTTTAAAGAAACAGCACCAGTTTTTTTTCTTTTGTTTTGTACTTGTTAATTGTGAAAAGGAATGACTATGCACTGTATAAGAGAGCTCCCAATCTTACTGAACACTACCTGACATGTTGACATTCAAAGTCTTATTAAACATTGTCATCTAGACATATGTACCAGTTCCTCATTTTGACATGCAGTGTTGCATTGCCTGAAAACTCAGAATGAGGCTTGGGGTTATTTTTACATTTTAATTGTTTGTACCATCCGATTGTTTCTATCATTCTGTAATTACATTGATAGACCAAAAACACACTGTGACTGACTTTGGTGATTGTCCGTGGTCACAGCGTAGAAACCTGACACGGAAACAATTTGAACGGGTTCAAGAAGGTGGCAGACAAGTCGAAGAAAATGTGTCCAGTTTATGCCGAAATTAATATTTCATAACATAATGAATGTTTCGCTTATTACAACATGAAATGTGTTAAACGTGTCATAATATAAACAGGATTTATATTATATGGATATCCTGTACTTTAGATGTACAGGCAGGACAACAAGATGTCAGCTTGATTTCAAAAACTGACTACTGAAAAGACAAGTCTTTGAAAAAGAAGCTATATCGACAGCATTAATGTTGGCGTTAAAGTGGTTATGTTTAACGTTGTAACATCTTTGATTATGGCTGCCGATCATGTGATCATGCCACATGTTTGGGCAGATGATCTCAGATGTACACGGCACATGAAGTCTCAGTCAGCTTGTACCAGCTGTTGTTTACATATGGCTCTATGCATTGTGCTCCAAACGCTTCATAGACGACAGTTTTAACAGCTTGAGGCACTAATCTGAGTCCACATGAATCTAAATCCACTTATCTTGAGAACTGAAATGAGGGGAACACACACTTCATAGGTCTGGAGATGGCTTCTGAAGTTGTGGGTAAATACACCTTCCTGTTTTTGAATAATTATTGACGTTATTGGCTTTTAGTAAAGAAGGGTGAGGAACTTTTGAATTCATGGTGAAAACTGATCAATATTTATCAGTCGTGCTGACTGAACTGTCTCACTTTTACCAATGAAAATGTGCAATACATAAATATTTGATTGCCTCGGTGATGGAAGCGCTATCTTTTTGTCTGATAGTGCTGTAATCAAATGTGCATGATGTGTGTGTGCGTTTATTTATGCTCTCAAATGTTTATATATATATATATATAAATTTTTTTTTTTTTTTTCCCCAACTGAAAATGGCGACACTATATACTTGAACTCATGAATCCAATAAAAGATATTTGGTTCTGTGTAGTGATGCTAAGAAAATGTTACCACAATTACATAAGTGTAATTAAAGAAACCTTGTTGTATATAGATTATTAATAATATAATTAACAGAAAATTACACCAGAGATTTCCTGAAAATGTTGTTTTGAACCATCACTACTGAAACTGTCTGCCTTCAAATCACATTATGTATCATTTGTCAGTTACTCCCTCATTATGCCTGTGAATAGTTGCAGTTTAACATTAAAACATAGCATTGCAATGCAAAATCATAACCCTCATCTTTGCTTTAACATGACTGGCCGTGTTATTTCTAACAGAAAGTGCGTTTGGTGACTCTTTCTTCTCTACAGGCAAATTAGCTTCGGTCTCCGTTCATTCCACTTTTTCTTTTTATCGTTGTAATTTTATGTGAGGTCAAGGACACACAGGATTATAGTAATGCTGAGATTCCTCCAAAGAAACACAGAAGAGTGTTTGTATGTTAATTTTTCACTTTAATCATTTACATCTGGATTACAGCTCCCTCTCTGCAGTGGAAGTTAGCTTTGAACAACAGTAAATAGTTTAAACTTGAATTGTCAGAAAATGTTTGTATTATGAGCCTTAGAAATTATCGGTTTTAGAATGAGTGGTAGCCACAGCACTAATGAATAATGTGTATAAATGGGAACTATTCATGGATCCATGGTCAGACCTTCACACTGTATTTCCCTAACGAGGCCAGAGAGGGGTTACTACAGGTCGGCTTACGCCACTGACACAGATTCCTCACAAAGAGGAAACTCCTGCTGCTCTGCTGGGAGGCCGCTCTGAATCACTGTCTCTCACTGTTTCATGGAATGTGATAAGCTCCTATGATTTCTTTCTGTTATTGTTGCCTCTGTGAAAATCATGACATTAACTCGCCTGAACCTGCCCTCCAACTGCTTTCAACCTAAATACTTATGCAAATAATTCGAGCGGAGGCCTTCTTGGTCCATTATAAGTGGCGCATTAAGACAGCTTTTGATTTAAATCAATTCAGCGAGCAACGGCTAAATGAGTTCCACTCCAGTTACCACAGTTTCTTTGTGTCTCGGGCTATTCAGAGGTGTTCAGAAACCTGGCAGCCTGTGTCAAGATGAGAAGAAAGGCCACTTGTGGGAGACTTTTAACTTTCTCCTTAAAATGTAGGATAGATGGCGGGCCGATGAGGAAACTTTAACTTGGACATGATCTTTTAAGTCTTCTTGTTCATATCAAAGCAGTAAAGGCAACCAGTTGCACAGAGGTTTATTGAGCTACTAGCTGCTGAATATCAGATCGGGTCAAACTGTCCTCAGCCTGCAAGGCGTCCTCTCCTTGCCTGTCCTGCCAGCAGTAACGTTCATTCACTGTTGGCCCACATCATCGAATGATGCTTCTACGTAATGACACCACAACTTTAACCGGATTACCCCGAGGCGAGTGACATCATTAGCCACGCCCCCCTCCCCCCTCCTAGCCTGCCGTCTCTGACCATCTGGGGGTTACTACAGGACACTCAGACTCGCGGGTTCAATGGTCAGACTCTGGCCTGCAGCTGTCACCTGGGACGGACCCGTCACAGGGACCGCACTGTTCCCACTATTTAGCATTCAAAGCTGCATCAAAGAAAGGCATCCTACGTCAACTCAAATGAGACACTAAAATGATTTAGCCAAGTTTATTTGTTCCCTTTTTCACGTGTGACACACCCGTCAGTGTAATTTGGTTCTTAAAAAAAAAAAAAATCTTCTAAAAATGATCCCAAAATAGTTATCTCAATGAACAAATTAAGCTGAGATCTCAGCATGCAATAAAAACATCATTTGTTTTGTCTTTATATATATAAAAACAGAAGAAGACCTTGTTAATTGTTCGCAGTACTGGGATGATTTGCTCTTTCAAGTTTAGGCTTTCTCATACGTGCGGACTGCCTGAACTCCTTCGTAGATTAAAGTCTGTGAAGCAGAGATAAGAGAAAAAAAAAACAAAACAAAACAAGAAAGCTCATAAGATATGATGTGAAATAACAGTAATAATAAATAAATAACAATCATTGCAAAGCAGAGGGGAGGCTGAGAATTCATCTCTAAGCACTGAAACTTTATTTGTGGTGGAAATGGCTCCATAAACTAAGAAATATAACCACAATGGCAGCTCGGAAAAGATCTCTGTTTAGTCAAAGCTCACCATCACCATCTTTCCATCCTTGATTTCTCTGACGAATTTGGTCTCTTTCCCATCCCATTTCTGCACTTGCACCAGTTTGTCTCCCTGCATGGTGAAGGTGGACTGCAAACACAAACAGTGAATTGAAAGACCATCACGCCTCACAGGGTGCCCGTGCGCTGCAGGCTCCACTCACTTTGACGTGTCGGTCGTCAGGTGTGGTCTCATCAAACTCCTCTCCCAGTTTAGACGAGATCTCTGTGTTTCTGAAGGTGCTCAGAGTTTTCACCACTATTTTCTCACCGTCTTGGCTGATCACTACTGTTGGTTTGGTGACATTTCCCACTTGTCTTGTTGCAAAACCAACACCTGTCCCCCAAAAATAATAATTAGAATTATCATTCAATAAAAGAAAAATAAATGCCAGCTCTTACACTAATGCATCAGAAATTATATTTTATCTACTTTAAATTAGGATATTTAGGTAAGAGTAAGCAGCTACCATCTCACTGAGTGACAAAAATGTAAATGTAGAAATAAGCAGCAGCAGCTCACAATACAAATCAGCTCAAACTTGCTCACCAAGAGCCTTCATGTAGTCATCGAAGTTGTGGCTGTCGACCAGTTTCCACGTAGCGCAGAAAGCATCCACCATGTTTGCAGCTGAAGTTGGTCCAGCAGGATCCGGATCAGGGTCAGACCGTCACACAGCGCCACATTAATACTGCCACACCGGGACAGCTGATTGGTCGATGCTGAGTGGGCTGTCGTCACAGTTTTTTTTTTTTTTTTTTTTTTTAATACTGCGGTCCATGCGACTTAACTTTAGGTGAGTATTAGCATGTTAACGTTAATAGGATAACATGAACAGTGAGTAAAGGATTACATTAACATGTGGCTGTCTTCATCTGCGCTCACAAACTCAAATATCAGCTTTCACCTTTCTAAGAATACGCATACGATATAAACTGGTAATGTCTCGTTTTTTGTTTTTTGTTTTTTTTTTTTAAGTCATTAAGATTTGACAATATTTGAGTGCTTAATTTAAGCTGTAAAGAGTTCTGTTTAAACCCTTATATTTATTACTGTAGGTGGTTTGGCTGAATAATTATTAAAATTTCATATTTTTTGTTTAAAAAAAATCTCCATATTTAATTGAATTTCGAGACAACAGTTGATGGGAAATGAATGAATGAATGAATAATTAAATAAATAAATAAATAAATCAACATAGAGCACTGGAGGTGGTCCTCCACCATCCATGGTTGTTGAGATCTTTCATTGTTGGTAGGTGTTACAACAACTGATTAACATCCACGAAGCCATGCAGCTACCAGGGTAAAAATTATTCAACCCACAAATTCTGAGCTAATACTAACATGACACGAGAGGAAGTTTCTACCGTTTGCCTTTATTGTCGATAAAATACTTTCTCCCCAGGTACACCAGTACAATCTGTACTGGTGTCAGTACAATCTGACACCAGTACAAACAGATCTCCACTGTCGTAATTCAGCAGATCAGTTCTTCACAACAGATGGAATCAATAATGCTAGTAAATGATACATGATACAAAATTTTTGTTCACTATTGCTGAGTATATTGTATGCATCTGTATGCATTTGTGTCAAGCAAATGCATAAAAAAAAAAGAAAAAGAAAAAAATAATAATTTTTACCTGCAAAGTCTTGGCACTGATCTTGGCAGTGATCGAGGCTAGATTAATACATGAAGCAGCACAGAAAATATATTTTAACAAAATTAATTAATTCCTCCAAAAAAAAAAAAAAATAACAAAAACACACAAATCACAATTTATACAGCAACACAACTATTTTCTCAGTTTATTCAAATACATTTTTAAAGAATTAACCTTCCCTGAAATTCACGTATTGTGCATGCAAATGAAATATAAAATGTTTCTCAAATACAACTGATGTGGTGAATCAGGGAGCTTTAATATAAATGAGGAAAGAAGTTAATTGAGTATCATGAATTATTTCTAAGAATGTTTTTGCTCCACACAGTAATACTTATGAGGGTAAAGAGATGAAATGAGATGAAAGTGAGACTTTGCCAACGAAGGACAATGAAGTCATTTTCTCATTTACAGAATGTGAATAAAGGCAGATTCCACATTCAAATAGTAAAATGCACTGAGCTAAAAAAAATTAAGCCATGTCTGTTTGTCTAAATATTTTAACTGTAGTTTACTGTAAACGAGTGAGCAGGGCAACAACTGAGGGTTACACCAAAAACAAAGACAGGGCTGCCGAGGTAGCGTGAGAGAGTCAGAGAGTGAGGTAGGGAGGACAGAGCAGCACTAAGGCTTCTCCATGTTAAGGCCCGTCTCTCCTCTCCCTTGTCAACCTAAAATAAGCCCATCGATAGAGCCTATGATCCAGAGAAAAAGTATTTTATTCACGGCGCACAGTGACAGATTTGTTGTAAAAATGATAGTCACTTGTTCGACCAATTACCTTACAAAGAACATCGGGACTTAGCCACAGTGGATTTCCTACTGCAGTGACCCGTTCCACTGGAAAATTGGTTAAAAGGAAGGCAAAACTTAAAAGCCCCTGTTTGGTGGCAACCACTATAAATGTGTCACCCTGATGGTTACAGTTTTATCCACAGCAGTGTTTGAGCAAAGAATCATTATTTCACTGTTTACAGTATAAAGGTTACAAATTAGCTATTGATAGATGCAGCAACAATTTGTTGTCCTGGAGGTCACACTGTCTTTAAATCCGTCTCAGAAAAGATAAAATTACATAACCAATAATTAAATAAAAGGTTTCATTTAGAGCCTCTGGAGGCAGGATGACCCATGTATGAGTTAGCCCATAAAAAAAAACCAAACAAAAAAAAAAAACCCAGTAATGCTGCATGATATAATGCAAATTACAGTCAGTTATTACAAAACAGCAAATCAGTCAAATTGCGTCGATTTAAAAGATTTGTGAGCAAAAAATATGACACATTGACTTACGTCAAGTAGATTGTCCTAATTGCAGCATGGCATCAGTGCGAATCTGGGAGTGTGTGTGTAGCTTTATATGTAGTCCTATAGTGCTACCTGAATTCCCCAACACTGATTGATAATCCCACCTCTGGCTTCCTGGGTTTGGTTGACCCAGGCTTCTTCTGCAGTCCAGGACCTTCACTGCCTGCAGCCTCCTCGCTAAAAACAAGAGGTTACATAAAAATAAGATTAACATAGTTTTTTGTGTTTTCACAGTTGCAGCAATGAGGCGATAAAGAAGAAATAAATCCCATGGATGAGCTTGAGTTAATTTTTGCAGCAGTCACAGATGTAACTACATCAATAACACAAATATTTGACCAGTTAAAAAATGTCCCCACTGCAGCATATGACAAAATTTATGTGCCGCACCTTTTCCTGTCTTTTTCTGCTTGCTCTCTCAGTCTCTGTTGGCCCTGCTCATCCTCCAAGGTGAAGAAGTCCCTGTTGTTGTCAATCAAAAGATTCTGAAAAGAAAAATCTGAATTAGATTGATAATATCTCACAGCAAAACAAAAATCTTTAAAGACAAGACAGGATTTAACAATACCTTGATGCCAATTGTGTCACCATCTTTGAGGTGGAATGGTGCTCCCAGTAGTGATTCTGTTCTCCTCTTCTTTTTCTTTTTGGAAACGTGCTGGCTCTGACAGAACAAGACAAAAGGGCATATTTTTCACTGATAATGTGAGCAGAAATGAGCAAAACATGCAAGAATACAATTTATTTTCTTCTGTAAATAAATAAATAAATAAATAAATAAATCCACAGTTGGATATTTCCAACTTACCCAGTTGGATATTTCTTCCCACATGTGTTTGTCTGGCTGGTGCTTGGCTAAAAGCAGAGAGTCAGGAGAGAGGCCATAATATGCAGCCAGACAAGTACGTAGAGAGCGAGGGGAAGAATCTCGGGTTGCATCCCAAACCATCTCCTCTGGAGGGTAGTAGCATCTCTCCCCCGGTATTCCCATCTTAACATTCAGCAACACCTCCTTCGGCCTTGGGAAGAGAAAAGACAAACACAAGTCAAAGAAACAATTTCAGTTCAATTGTGAAGTAGTCCTCTCAGGATACTACTTAAGGTTTTATTCTATAAGTTACATTGTAAGTGTTACCCAAGATCTTCATCTTTAAACAGTTGTTGCACACAAAGCTCTGTACCGCTGGTAAGCTTCAATTTCCTGATCACAAGAAAACAGAGGAGAATTTTCTGTGCTCATGCCGATGAAAATAATCTTTTGGGCATTCAATTATAAAATAAAAAAAGTAAATGACAAGTGGTCATACCTGAGTGTTTGTTGCTGTCCTCTGAGGATTCGTGCCAGCTTCTTTCCCTCCATCTGCCAAACACGCATGAAGGCTGTGGTGGGGATGCATACATTCTGAAGAGCGGGCAGTGTCAATACCTGATACAGAGGCAGATAATAAAGCAAAAAGAACATCTTCAAACATTTGGTAGAGAAACAGCAAAAATCACATTCATCTTTGTTGCACCTGTTCTCAAGCAAAAGAGCAATATTACCGAAACTACTGATGCACGGGAGCAGAAAAATCTGAATAAGAAATCTTCTTGGGCTGCAGCACATAATAGATGTGGTGAGCTAACAATTACATTTAGGAAGAAACACAGATATTACAAGTTATTGAAGAAATCTATTGGTTTGGCCTCCAAATATCTAATCAAAATCTACCTGAGTCTTGAGATCCTCCAACGTAGCCTCATCTGAGATCTCCACCGGTCCAATACTTCTCAGGTCCACCATGCTTCTGTCACAAAGAGGAGGAGAGTAACTATGTTTTTTAACTGCAGTCAAAACCTCTGGCATCTGCTCCTCAGTGTGTCCATTGTTAGTGTGGTTAAAATCTGTTTCCGTGTGTTTGGGATCCAGATGTAGCCACATGGATAACTTAAGAAAACCCTGAAGGAAAGAGAGACAACAGAGGCTAAAGTGAGAGATGAGTTATACCAAGTTGTGAATCTCTGGCCACAAAACATTGAAATACCTTTGGAGGGACTTGTCCTTCTGTGACTACTAATGTCTCTCCACTGCTTATCTTCAGCTCTGACAGAGAAGCATCCTGAGAATAAAAGGTTATCATTAACATGTAAAAAAAACAAGGAAGGAATTTGTCCCATTTGTGTTGCCTATTATTCACACAACAGTAAGCCACTCACTTCATCCATTAATGGCTCTCCAACATCTTCACACCAATCCAGCCTCCTCAAGTGCCAACAGGAACCTGTAAACATACATTTAAATGGCATCAATGGCCAGATCTTTGAGTAAAGCGCCGCAGTAATAAATCTGTTTGACTACATTCTCTCAAGAGCAGTGATGAGGGGGAGAAAAAAAAAAAATTACTTTTACCCTCAAGTCCAGCAGCATCCAGCATTGCCTTTAAACACTGCAAAAACCGGTTCAGTAACATTTTAATGAAATGAAAAACACACAGTATTGAAAGACATTCTGAATATAGAAAAAAATCCATTTTTTCCTGACCTCTTTGACAGTGCAAGTTTCCTCCACAATTATGTCAGTCTCCAAGCCAGCAGAAGGTGCTGTGCCCACAGAGAAATGCAAGAAAAGCTGCGACACAGAAGAGAAAAAAAAAATTGCCAAACTTCAGTGAAGCATTTAAACTCATTAACTGGATTCATTTTCAAAATGTGGTCCAGGATACTTCACTCACACTTAAAGCTTCTGTAAGTTTCACCTGTGCAGCTGCAAAAACGAAGCTTTGATTGAAGACTTCAAATAAAAAGACGCACCTGTGATGCCTTGGGGGCATTTCCCAGACAGAGTGAGAGTGTGGTCATGAGTCGCACCCCTGCATCCCGAAGACTCAACTCCTCACACACTGTGGGGTAAACCAGAGTAACACGGCACAAATGCACCTCAGAGAATGCTTGTTGGCAACTTCAAAGACAGACGATAAGAAGCAAAATTACAGGCAGGGGTAGTACCTTTTAAAATTTAACGAGGGGACAGTGTAAAGGAATGTGCATGTTAATATTTTGTTAAAATGAGGGGGATTTCCAGCTTTTAAACTTTTGCACCATTTAAATTAGCCCTGTAGTAAAAAAATGACTGAGTACCTGGAGGAAGGAGTTTCCCTGTGCAGTCCACCTGCCTCAGACAGTACTGTGCACCTGGTCAGTGAGAAAGAAATGGTGTAAACATGAAAATATTAAATTGCAAGCACAGCGCAGCTCCATTTATTCATTCTTTCAAATGCACTTTTCATACAACTGTTAGTTCAACATTCATGCCTCTAATTATAATTATTTTTTTGGTGAAAATAGTAAAAAGGTCATGTTTAATGGTGGTGTTGCAGATTTTCTAATATTTTGGGGAGCAAAATATAAATAGAGGGAAAAAACACGTTTTTATATAATTTAGATCAATGCAGGACTACCTTTAATTATATTCTCAGTTAGAAACACTTCAGGTAATGGGCAAGGTCAATAAAAAATTAGCAGTGATTTTCAAGACAGCTTTGAAGCTGAGCTCTTGTGCAGAGTACCCAATTAAGTGGCCACTAAAGGACAGCTCATCAGGGTTGTTATTTTACATTACTTCATTATTCATATTCATTCATGTGTTAATTGCAACAGCATACACAAATTTAGAAACAACCATGTCCATGAAGAATAACCGAGAAGTTCTTTTTAAGACTTTGACATATTTGTGTATGAGTGTTTATTGTTTCTGCTACATTATGTAAACAAATACCACAAGAGACTGGGATATAATTAACAACTAGCCCTGACTAATAATGGAGAGGTGGTGACATAGTTGTATGTTACGCAGAGCCTCTTGCCTGGGGGGCACTTCTGTAGCTGCAGCTCCTCAATGGCCCTCTGTTTCACTTCACACAGCAGCTGTAGCAGAGACACAACAAACAGGACTAAATCACTTTTACAAAGAACACAGTGGAGGGGAGAAAAAAAAAAGGGAAGAGACAACAGAGGCAAAAATAAGCAAAAAATTACTGACCATACTTCCTGTGGCTGGAACCTTAATTTTCCTCCTCCCTTCTTCTTCCTCCCCATCAGGTCGTTGATCCGGTCGAAACTCCACCTGGAGCCAGCGGCAGTCAGATGGAGTAGTCACAGTGACAACGTCCCCATTCAACGTGAACACACTAAACAAAAAGAGAGCCGTAAAACACACATATGAAGAAAGACACACAGACACACACTGCCAAGGATTTTACCTGCTGTCGAACGACTGAGGCTCCAACACCAACAGTGCGTCTCCATCTTTCAGCGACAGCTCCTTTAGTGTGCGCTGCATGTCATCGGGTGGGAATACCCTCCATCCACTTGCACCTCCTCCCTCTCCGGCCCCCTGACCCCCTCTCTTTACTCCCTTGTGCTCCTGGCACAGCAGACTCTCTTGAGGTTCCCCCAGTGCCTCCTTCACCTCCCCAAGTGTCACGCCGCCCGCAAACCCTCTCGCCTCCTTTTTAAGTCCTAGCCCCCCATCGTGAAAATCACCGCTGCCCTGCTCACAGTCCACCCCATCCCCCATGCCCTTCTCCACATCTTCACCCAAAAAGGGACGGACTACAGTAAGGAGCACAGGCTCCCACTCAGCTCCAGTCAGGATAGCAGAACCACACACCTGAGGGAATAAAAACTGGCATTATAAATGGGTCAATCTGGATCCTAACATTCAAAGAGGCTTGTGATGGATTATGCTTTTCTCTACCTCTCTGCCATTCCACACAAATAAGCCTGAGTTTGTGCAAATCCCTGCACTGTACAGGGAGACACTGTCATCTGAAAAGAGAAACAAAACCAGAACATTACACAGATGTACAAAATATTAGCTTTTACTGCACTGTGTAGTATTTAGTTATATGTCTCACCTGTAAGAGTATTATAAAGGTGAAGGCCTGCCGGAAGACTCCTGGCTACAGTCAAAGCCATATCCCCTTCCCAAAATTCCTGCATCTGAATATACAAATCCACAGATGAAAACACAAACACATGGCTTATTTTCAGAATTTGAACAAGAACACGGGGCGATACTGGGAATGGAGCTACCTGGTAAATAGCTAACCGCAGGTCTCCTACAGTCTTTCTGCGATCAAAAGTGAGGGTGGTGCTCTCGCTGTGCTCTTTGTTCGATGATTGCAGGGCTCCATTTTCCAGCTTGTAACAGGGTGCCAGATGAAGATGCAGCTCCACTGTGTTACTGGTGGCTTCAAACTTCTCACTTTCCCAGAAAAATAGATTCATATCAATGGTCTTTTCACTATACTTTTCTATTACAAATTAAACGTACCACTAATCTGTCGACAGATTGTTAGTAAGATCTCAGTTAGAACCAATTAAGCTAAAGTACAATTCGATAATAGTATAATACGGAAATGTGATTCTGTACCGAATCTGTTGCAGTTTAATGTTCTCCTCCAGAGCCATCTGGATAAGGTGAGAAGGAACTTTATATTGTGCATTGTTCAGGGCTAAAAAAATGGCAAAAAGAAAACAACACACATTGTGAATATACACATACAAGTTATCCTAATGCTTGATCTTGTATTTTCTCAATAGAAGCCAATCTCTCTCATGAGCTATTAGGCTGAAAGCAACAATAATAGACCCTTTTTTCAACATAAACCCAGTCAACTCAACTGGGCAGATAGAAAGTTTCCATTACAAATGAAAACATGGTGTTGATTACCCTCATTGGGCCTGTGCAGCTGTGTTTTTCTGTAGAACAGCATGTATGCACTCTCTTTGCCCTGGAACTGCTTCTCTATGTCAGACTCCTGGATGGATGTCACTGTGGAGTCATTAAGGTCAAACCAATGGTTGCCCTGCTGACAGACAGGAAGACACACCGTGAGAAACTGCCATCGGAGCAAACACAGAATGCCAGAGACAAAACTAGATGAAGAATATATGCATTTTAAAAAAACTCAATTGCTGATGAAGTTTGACTTGCCTCTGTTTCAGGCTCTGTTCTCTGGGCTGGTCTTTGCTTTTGTTCGGCAGCTCCTTGGTCTGAAGCAGTTGGTGGATCTGAGTATGTGATCTGCTCTGCTGGGCCAGGGGGCTCGGTCACTGGACTTGGCAGGTTTGTCTTGAGTCCAACCCTGGTACCATTGGACACCAACATGAACACATCATTGTGGGACTGCAGGAACTTCGTTGGAAGAGAAAAAAGCAACAGAAGTTTATTTGCTGAAGAATAAAGATAGTTGTGAAACAAAAGCCGATTTAAGAAAATTAAATCACTGAGCAGCAATACCTTTCCTATGGGTCCATAATGTTTTCTAAATTTTTTGTTCCAGGATGAACCAATCTTATCCATGAGTTTCTGGCCAAGCTGGTCCATCAGGACACTTTTTGATGGATCCTAGTAGATGAGAAAAAAAAAGTACACCATTAATTAAATTTTCCTCCATCACTGATTTAATAAAAAAGAATCTGTTTACTACCTCATGAAGTTTCTAAAGTTGCTCTGCCATTAAATTGTGTCCAAACTAGCCCACTTTATGTTTTAATTTACCCCTTGCAGACAGATGAACAACCGAAAAACATAATGCTTCCACCCCCAGAGGCATAAAGGCATAAAGGCATGTATGAGTGAAGAGATCAAATTTGGCTAAATAATTGCTTTTGCAGTACCTGGGAAATTATAGCGGTTAGGACAGACAATGGGTCGTCTTCTTGCAGTTTTGGCTCACACACTTCCTTGACCTCCTCCTTGACCTTCCTCTGAGTTTTAGGTTTGCAATCCTCCTCCTGACAATAAAAAAAAAAAAAAAAAAAAAAAAAAAAACACACAAGACAGATGTTCCTATTGTTGCTGATGCACGCATTCGTAAGCTTCTACATATGGTAACATGCCCTACTAATGACTGCTCATTTGTGTTTTGAGCCTCTCGTTTTTTCTCAATTTACTCACCGGTGGCTCCCACTGGCCAAGGTGGTCAATGTCCCTGATATAAACATGGTAATGGCCACCATAGCAGCCGCCCTTGTGGATAATCACAGAAAACAGGTCGTAAGTGTATTCACAGTCGTCTCCATCAGCCTGTAAGGGAGGGACACATAATAGTTAACTTCTCAAGACATCTAATCGTGCCAAAGTCTTCCAACACAAGGTTACACCTTAGATTGAAAACCAAACGATCGAACAGAAGTTGAGAAAATCATTCAGTTAAATGAACAGAATGAGGCTCTCACCAAAAATTAGGTTGGAATGTTAAAATCTGTCAGGTACCTGTTCACAAAATGGCCGTAGGTTGATGGTAAGTGGAAAAGTGTAGCGTCCTGTTTCCTTGTATCGCTCAAATTTGGCGTAGTCAAAGCTGAATCTCAGCAGAGACATGGTCATGAATGGAGGAAGCTTCTTCAACTTAGCAGACTAAATGAGAGCAAAATGAGGAAGAAAAAGCAAAAACTATGGATATTTTTCACATTCATAAAAAATGTTTAATACAAGTTGTTTAGAACAAACACATAAAAACTTTATTATTATTATATTAATACAATCTGATAGCTGGCACTGACCTTGGCAGCTGTGACGAGCCTGTCACATTGTGCACAGCGGTACAAGTTGTTGCCCTCAAACAACTCCTCCTCCACAAACATAGTCCACAGAGCCTCCTCCAGGCTAGACATGCCACAAACGCACACAGTCAGGTCCAGGAAGTCCTCCTAAGGAAGGCACAAACAAACATTGATACCAGATCTGAGTTCACAATTTTTGTACCAAAATTTGTTGTTGAGGTTTTTCTAAAGGAATATGTGCAGTAATGTTAAGAATAAATTTCACTAACTATATATGGCCAAACACATACAAACACTGTTTTTAATTGACTAAATATAGCTTCATTAAAAAAAAAAAAAAAGGCCAGACAGATAGGCAGAGAGGACTGACCCACCTGTCTCTGGCTGACATTTCCACACTCCTTGCAGTCGATGCTGTTGACTATGGTACCATGGTACAGCCGGTGAATAAATGTACTACCAGTCGTTCCCACAAGAGAGTGCTCCAACGCACTGAACAAAATTCTGTTCAGCTCCTGTACATCATGCTGATTTGTGCCCTGGAAGAGGAGAACAAGGGAAAGGCGGACAGAAAAACATGAGCTGCTTTCTTCTTTAGGAGAATGTACAAACACTAGACATTGTGTACTGTACACCACTTTACATGTTAGAATTTTTCTTTTTACATTATACATAGAATAAATCAAGGCACTTTATAAGTAACAGGAAATCATGCAAGACTGAAGATAATTACTTAAATTTACTGAGTTTTTGTTTAATTTTAAAAACAGGCTGTTTTTTGTTTTTATTTTTTTACAGAAAAGCAGCCATCTTTATTTCTTTTGAGCAATCCCATGTGGAACACCAGTGCCCATCAGTGGACCATTTCAAATATGTGTGGATTTGGATTGCAAATTGACTTCATTGTATAGACATTAATTCAGGGACGCCAGACACAGCATGTTAATCTTTAATCTGAAGCCATTGTTAACACACAGCAGCTTTAAAATGGATTATGTGCGCAGTCACCCTCACCTCCCTCAGATACAGTTTGAGTTACACGTTCCATTTCAATCGTTTTAGAGCTCAGGTTCAAGTTTGCAAAGTAATTCTTGTCCATTTCTTTCCTCCTCTTCATCCCCTCCTTTTTCATGTACTGTAATCTCTCCACATATTTTGCATGAACGCCTCCAGACAAAACTGAGTTCCAACCAGGTTGCTGGCCTGACCTCTAATTAGTAAGTCTGAAATACAATTCTGTGAATCTCAAAATGCATTTCCTGAGAGCGCTGAAGGGAAAACGAATCAAGGAAAAGAGAGGTGTAATGTGAGTCCTAAATCCTGCTTCTCACTGACGAAGATACCGGGAACGCACCTCGCTGCTGTTCCAGCCAAAGCTGTCAGTGAGGTCAGCAGTGGAGGCACTCTGCTGGTCCACCAACAACAGACGGGCAAACAGCCTCTGGAGCTCCAGTGGGATCACTCTGACCTGGGGACAAGAAGGCAACACTTCTGTTTAAGACACACAGATACCTTACGTCTGTTGTGGGCCCATTGTAGCTCTTACTTTGGCCCCTGGTTTGTCTTTGTCTTCCAACCATCCCAACTCCTCCGGCCCCAAACTGAACAGCTCCTCTGCAGAGACATGATAAATAAATCAAATGAATGAACCGTAACGCCTTCAGCTGCTGGGGACCGGTGTCTTCCTCCCAAAGACCCAGTAATCCGTCCAAACCTCTGAACTCCGGTGTGAAGAGCAGAGTCTGGAGCAGCGAGTTCAGGTAGCACGTCCCTCCCTGGTTCTTGATGCCGCACAGATTGCTTCTCCCTCGGACTGGGGGTGGCTCTTCACCCCCCTTTGACAGTCTCCCCTCGGAGGGGGTGGAAGAGAAGCCTTCCTCCCCGTCCTCTTCGAAAAGATTCCCAAACATGCCGTGTGAGTGTTATTTGCGTGTTTTAACTGCGTTTCCTCTCCGTTATGCCGCCGTAAGCCGCGTGTTAGCACAAAGATGTGCCCTCTTGCTATCTCATCTTGGTCTTGCCGAGCTCTCTGTTGACAATGGCCGGGCTCACCCTGAAATAAGAGGACTTCACGGGGCTGAACATATCGGCTGCTACCGGATATATATGCGTCGACCTCGCAATCGTGCCGTCCACTTCGCCTTCGACGCTAACAAATCGATAACACCGGAATCGGACGAGCGACTTGACAGCTCAGCGAATATGTTAAAAAAAAAAAAAATCAAGTCTGTCGGCAACGCTTGATCGCTAACGGACCAACCGCCGGAAAAATGGCGTCCACGGGAAGGACTAATTTAAATGAACTCTTACTCCAAATTGCCTCCGACACGGACTCTCTCTTCCTCCGTCGGCCTTGAAAGTGATAATAAACGAAACGTAAATACAGACACCGTCGGTGAACAGTAGGCAGCCATGTTTCTTCCCAGCGGAGAATGCGGTGGTGCATTGTGGTACTTGTAGTGTTACACTTGGTCACCGCACTTCGACAAAGTGAATGTAAATGAAGACATTTTCCGAAAAATGAATACGAAAATATTCATTTTTTTAGATTTCGCAATTTACTGTCAAATCATTGCACAGCGATGTTGGCAAAAACTTAATGGTAGCTCATTTAGGTGTAGCTATAAAACTATATTTCCCATTACTCTATTCGTTGCCATTACAAAAGGCTCATGGGACTTGTAGTCTTACAGAACCAAAACACGCCTCACAAAGATCATATCAGGTACCTGATTGATCATTAAAATGTGTGTGTGCCGCTCGAATATATAATAGCTGACAGTTAATGCAAAAAAAAAAAAAAAAAAAAAAAAAACAACAACAACGACAACAACTCCTGTTTGGCACATAAATCTGCTTTATTGTTCATTCAATAATTTACTTTCACTTTTACATATGTATGTTAGTCAGAGGCAGGATATAGAACACATAGAACACAATATAGAACACAATTCAGTCGATAAACAAAATGTTAAATATAATTCCAATATAAAATGCATTTATGGAAAGATATGAATCTTACAGAGGGCATCCATTCATTTCTGTAAAGAAAAATGCAAACCATTTGACATATGATCATGGAAACCTTGTGAAGATTATTTTCTTTTTAAAATTTGGGAACATTAGTTGTCAATATTACTGCAAACAGTTAATATTGCAAAGTAACCACATGAAGGATTGTTTTACCAGATTATCTCAGAAAAATACCTAAATTATATTTTCTTGAAATTTTCATGGTGGTCTAAATGAAATCTCTGCTGACATGCAAATTAAAGCTTTTATTATATTTCAATTTCACTTAATGTTTCTTTCCTAAAACAGCAAAGGAAGGGTTAGGGTTAGGGTCTTCAAACTCTGTGGGTAATTTTTCGTGTAGATGTTGAATGCAGTCTCCTCCTCAGGTTGTTAAAGCCTACAAGTTAACCCCTGAAAAGGACAGAACTAAATGATTGCTCCTAGACTGATAGAAAGTGTAGCATAGATTCATAAAGACACACACACATTTAAAACATAATTGTACTGCAGACTCAAAAGGACAATGTACACTTCACATTAACACACACACACACACACACAAAACAGTAGAGAGACAGTTCACAAAGCCATGTGCAAACTCCCTTTTATACCTAATAGGTTTTCAGCTTGAACACTTTAGAGAGAGGTGCTTTGGCACTAGAGTAGATCAGGTATGAGTCTCCATTAAAGCTGAAAAACTCCCAGTCACTGCACCCGATGGTTGGGAGCCAATGAACAGGAACAAAGCCTTCATATCCCTGCCATCTAAAAACAAACAAAGAGGAATCAAATCAAAGGTTTATTTGCATCTGTTTAAAAATAGCTCTAGAGAAAAATCTAGCCACAGATAATTTCCTAGTTACTAGTGAATCTTCACACTGGTCAAAACTACTGATATGTTTACACTTGCCAGGCTCACAGGAGGAAAATAAATCTACATTATACTAGCATTGATGTGTGTCTCTTAGATTATGTCAGCACTAAGTTAAGACGGCACACTGGGAGGGGTGTCATTGACAAGTTGACTACCTGTAGAGAATGCTGTTGAGAGAGTAGGATTCTCCGTTAAAGGAGTTAGCGACAACCAGAAAATGTTCCTCCCCGAGGCTAAAGAACTCCCAGTCCACGGCGCTGTAGAGACAGAAAGGTATGCAGTGATTACAGGAGAGCGAAATTCCAGCGAATGCGTGGAAGTGTTCCTGATGTCCATTTGTGTCCATTTTTTATATAATGCTTTAATACCTGTAGGTGACAATGTCCTGGAAGCGGACAAATAGCTGTCCACCCATGTCCAGTTCATAGATAGTGGAATTGATGGCATATCGACTTGGTCCATTACCATGGAGCCTGTGGCCGTTGGCAACAACCAAGAAAACTCTTCTGCCAATCTGAAACATTTCCCAGTCTGTGGCGCAAAATGTCTACAATGACCAAGGAAAACATAATGATAGAAATACACCGTCACTGAGGTGGAATTCGAAGCAGTGTTGAGATGTAAAAGGAGACATGAGAGCAACAAAAACAGTTGATATCTTTACTATCTTCACCGTCTTTCACCATTTCTGCTTGGCACTGGAAATAAACGTGGGAATTTCATGTGTGTGTTAGACAGAATTTCCACCTGAATGGCATCAAGTCAGAAGATCACCAAAGTTGTCAAAATTCATCTTGATGAGAATTTTAATCCGTATCAAATCAATATCATGAGACATTTGACTCAAAAAGTGCAAATGGTCAAATTCTGCTGGCAATAGAGGAAAAGCAAGAAACGCACCAACTATCGATGCGTACGTGTACTTTTCTGACAATCTATAGAGTAGAGGGAGAAATTTCACCAGATAAGTGAAAATTTTGTCCTGGTGGCGGCACAAGAGGATAAGCGGGAGGATCATAGAGATTATTACAACGCAAACTGTGCGGCTGGACCAATGTCCCAGACTAACCAACTGACAGACTAACATCTCATCAATGCAGATTCACTGTTAACACGGGCTAAACGGTGTCAAAATGATGTTGTCTTTCTCAGTTAATTATTTTGGATGATTCATTTCCCCTTGCTTCAGGGTGTTTTTGTGAGCCTTTCTATCCCACTGTGGAGTTTCCCCTAAATCACACGTACGGTTTTTCATCTATCTAACTATCAATGTGTCAACGTTCACCTCTCAAATGTGGCTAGATTAAAATATACGATTCACTATCAGTTACATGTCACAGCTTTGCTATTGCTCAAGCAAATCATGGCAAACCACAATATCTATTTTGGGCTCTGTCTAAAATGCTTAGACACGCCCGTCTCATCTCTCTTTTCATTACCCATTTATCTCTCCCCGTTCATATTCCCTTCCCCCTGTGTGTACTGACAAGATAGATGGTTTTTCATACTCATCTCGGAGATACTGATCTCAACAGAGGAAATCAAAGCCATTGCTGGGTTAGAAAATGAATGGTATGGAAATAATACAGCAAAATGATACATTAAAGTGCAAATGTACACCCATATTCAAACACTGTACAAATTTAGCCTGTATTTTCATTCGGTGCCACACTGTTAGCAAATTAAAGTCTCCGGCCTTACTTACTGCTCATCACATACCTTAATTGTCTGGAACACCTGGAAGCTTCCATTGACCCAAACATAAATGACGGAGTCCACAGATGTGGTCACTCCATCGAAAGCATTTGCAACCACCAAGAAATGGTAAGGTCCCACGGTGAAGAACTCCCAGTCATAGGCCCCTGAGGTCCGCAGCATTTGGTGAACCTCGAAAGATTTTGTCAGCTCGTTCCACTTGTATATCACACTGTCTATAGTGTGATTATTATTACCTGAAAGACAAATCAGAAAAAAAATATTTTATGCAGATTTAATACAGCAAATCTGGAGGCCAACGCATTGTTATTTGATGGATATTTGGTTCCTACCTTTTCTATGATTGGCCACAGCAAGATAGGTTTGGTGGTCGATACTAAAGGCCTCCCAGTCTCTGGCACAGAAGGTCTGCAGTGACTGGAACCGCACAAACTTTTTTATTTTCTTGCTCCACTTGTAGATCACCGATGAGTCAGTCTCTGAGTCTTTGTTAAAGCGAGTGTCTGGCCCTCTACCAGAGTTCGACACCACCAGAAATATCTTGATCAAAAACAAGGAAAACAGAAGGAATATGGGCTGAAACTATGTGTTGTGACAAAAATGTGATATCTCCCATGCTTCTTAACTTCCTTATCGTCATACTTTCTTTCCCATTTTGAAGTGTCTCCAAACCAGGGCTTCATGGGTGGTGATATTCTGGTAGGGTTTGAATCCTGACTGGGTCCACAGATACACAGCAGAGCCAGAAGCTTTGGAGCGGTGAGCCATAGCAGCCATCAGACCCAGACCAGGTACCTGGAAAACCTGAGGATTGGATTTAATTTAAAAATAAATAAAACAACAACTGAATATGAAATATTCAACTTCACATACACAGCCACCTGTCACAGAAGAACAAAACATGCAGTGGTGAAAATTGCCATAATATTTTAAGTAAAAATGATATCAACCAACAGTGGGGCTGTGACAGGGACCAGCAGCAGTCGCAGCCAACCAAGGCTGCCTGGTGAATGTCATGAATGTGCACATTCAGTTGTCTGGCAGTTTTGCCTGTGCCAGTACTGTGTGCTGAGATGCTAATATTGCATTGAAACAAACGAGAAAGATGCATGTGATCTAAGGGAGACGAAGTCTGAAAAGTGACCATAACTTCATGTGCATAAATTAGCTCATTTTTAATTTGTATTTTTCATTGTGGTGGTGATCTCTTGGACCATTAGGGCCATGTCACGACCTTTTTAGGGTCCCTATTTTTGACAACATTGGTCTTGGAAATGTAGACACCTCAAAAAAAGGGTATGTATATTCTAGGGATAGTATCAACAGAATAGAGAAATAAAAATCTTCCTTTTTTTCAGTGACACATACCTCCACATCATGCGTCTCTGAGCTGGTGGTTAGGATCTGATGTTCCATTAGGTAGTCCAGCCTTTTATGATCTAAGCAGATGAAGAGCTGAATTAAATCAATGCTCTACCGAGGCAGAAATTTCTCATGAGGGTTGATGAACAATTCTCACCTTCAAGCACAGTGACCCACATGTTACCGTCGCAGAGGTAGAGGCCTTTCCTGAGTGGATTGAACCACAGCTTGCCTTTTTGCAGCTTTGAGCAAGAACGCGCCAACCCCACGGACACCGGTTCCTCCGTTCCTGACGGTGTGTGATCAAAGCACAAAGGCAAGCAGATAATTAAAGAGGCAGATGAGAAGAGAGATCATGTAGTATCAAGTGCCTTTTAAAATGCAGGTTACCATAAGAAGTCAGATGGCTGTTGCTCTCCCTCCCCACGGCAGGAAGGTCTAGGAGAAGAGGCGGTACCGACAGAGCTGCCAGTTGGGGGTTAGAAGAGGGGCAGATCTGATCGGTGGCATCCGAACCGGGCACCAAGACCAGCTGTCGTAGCAGGCCCTGCACATGGGCAGAAGGAAAGGCTCTGACTGGTTGAGCATAAACGGGCTAACTGAGTTATTTTACAATGTTTTAGTAGCACATTATTCGTGTCATTATAGGTTGTTATGATAAGATATATGTCTTACTGAAAACAAGCCTTTCCACCCTCCCCGACTGCCAATGTGGAATCTGGATCCCCGTATACTGAGGTCTGGAGGGAAAGGCTTGGGGGGAATGCTGTTTGCCACACAAAAAAAACAAAAACAAAAAAACAATAATTTCCAATAGCTGAAGTAAATAGTTTCTCTTCTGTAAATGAAACGAAGGTTATAATTAAAGTAGTTTCTCACATTCTTCTGTCGTTGTCTGAGACAGAACAGTATGAGACATGAATTGTATCGTATAGGTACTGTATGGTGCTGATATTCCTCCCTTCCCTGAGCCAGAGGGAGTTTCCACTGGAAACCATCTATCACATACTGTCAGGCCACTGTGATATGGCTTGAGGGGTTTGAGCAGATTTGGAGCACTGCCATTGTATTGTGGTGAAGGATCTACTACTCCTCAGGGGGATTCAGAGGAAGAGAAGGTGGTGGAAGGCAGACAGTCAACAGAAAACAGACAGAAGCGCCCAGGAGGAATAAAAAGGGGAGAAACAGTGAACTTACATTTCCACTGGTGAGTTGCAGTCCACTGTTAGTTTTACGTGATTACCGACGGTTAGAACCAGAGTGTGCCACTGGTTATCAGCCAGTTGGGTACCTCGAAAGAGACAGTGCTCTACGACCTCTCCGTGACCTTTAAAAAGGAAGTGCAAACATTTTCTCGAAAACTTCAGTCCCAGAATGATCCGTCCACGTTCCTCATCAAGTTTTACTTTCTTCTGCTCTCCTTTTTGTTCTTCTCCACTGATACCCATCTTTTCGTTGCTTTCCAAATTGTCTCCATTATAATTCCGGTCGCTCTTTTCCTCTGCTCTTTTCTCCACTGATTTTGGCACCATCAAAGAAAAGATGTACTCATTTCTCTGCGAGGCAAATGGGACAAACATTCAGGCACATCGAATTGGATGGGACTGCCAACATATTCACTAAATACCATTTAAAGAATTTTAACTTGGCGGTGCAATGGCGGGTCAACTGATTGATCGCTCCACCAGATGCTCACCATGGTTGCAGAGTGAGTGACTTTCAGAGTCACAATAATGGAGAATTCTTTTGGGAAGACGTCACAATTTGGCAGCAGCTGGGAGGAGGGAAAGCTCATGGAGGTATGAGGGCGAGAAAAATGCACACCCTTCACCCTTCCAGCTACCCTCATGTGCACCCCAGGCACAAGTTTGGAGGTGTCCCTCTCGAGGACAAAAGAGAGGAGATCCAGAGGGAGCAAATCTGCAGACAAGAGGAAAATAAAAAGGTCAAAAAGTCAGTTTGCAATTAATTATGTGGAAATGTATGTACTTTAAAACGGTAGCTCCTGACCTGAGGGTGGGGGTCACAAAATGACCATGAAGATGATTAATAGTACCTTTTATACCACTACACTTATTTGATGGGTTCAATTATTCATTAGATGAATGACTAAATTAAATGCAAAAATACCAAACAATTAAAAGTTCCTTCTTTTCTAAAGTGACAGTTTGCTGCTTTTCCTTAAAAATCCTTTTCTTTTTTAGTAATTGTGAGATTTGGTTTATAGGTTGGATGCAGCAAGAATTGCTACTGCTTCAGTTTCCCCCCCTCCTCCTCCTTTTTTTAAACTGTTTACAATTTTCTGCATCTTCCTGACAACGCATACATGCCACTAACTGGGTACCACTTCATCGCTACTGGATTAACATTCACGAGCTGCTTTATTTTACGGTGTCGTTAAGAGTAAAGAAGTAAAGTAACTCTTCTTCCAACACAACTACACAACAACATACCAAACTAATGGGTCTCAAATAAACACAAAGAAGCTTTGTCTTAAGGGGACAAGAGTTTAAAAGGTTGAGAAGTGCTATAAACTAATAAATCAATTAATGACACATCATACTGGAGTCCCCGAGGCTTCCTGATGTGTGAGAAACAGCCCTGGGTGCTGGTGGATCTATAGGGGTTGTTATTAAGTCATTGACAAATACAATTGTTGAGGCGTCATATAAACATGCACAGTGTTAGTATTAATGTTTGATGTGTATAAAATAGTTGTGGAATCCCAAGCACATCCACTGTCTGTGCATGTTTTTGGTAGTTAAATTAAGTTAATATTGCTCTCAGAGCTGCACACAAAAGCGCTCCCACAGTAAAGCAGATGCAGACAGTTGGAATTATCCAGAAGAATTTTAGCCGGAGGGGTTTCCCAGGTTTTAAGATGAAACCATAAATCCATCTTTGGAATTACCATTAGCTGAACATCATACATGTTGAACTGAGCTGGCGTGATACAAAGTAAAGCTGAGGTTAGAGCGGATAAAATAGGATAAAATGGTACAATACCTGTACAGTGTCTCCATGAGTCTGTGGTGGTGTTGATGAACTTTAACCCCAGGAGAAGGAGCTGCACAAATATCAGCGATGACATTACAAAAACCCTGTCTGCTTCAGTTGCTGATTGATACGAAAGTCTCCATTCTGAAGGTATCTCTCCCTGTTTTGCTCCCTTTGTCTCTATCTTAAGTGACAATACACATCAGATGATGGTGTATTCTTCGTGTTGACCAAAATGGACATTTTCAGATCTTTCAACCCTCAAAGAAAGTTTTCTGGTCACGAAATTCAGTTGAAAATAGTCAAAGCTAGTCTGGATACCTGTCTTCACGTGTACTTCAATAGTGAGAGAAGAGGATCTGTGCTTGGAAAGAAATCCATTCATCTGTATGGAGAATCCTGCACCTGCAGCTCCTTTTAAACACAGGAGCCATGCAAATCACCAAGCAGCCCGTCACTCATCCTCCCACACTCGCCTCTGATGACACAGACCTGCCAGAGGGGCGAGCTGTTCCTGTGTGTGTGTTGGTGTGTATGTGAGCTAACTTATGACAGACAAGCAGTCGGACAAAATACTTTAATGGAATAATGCTGAAAACATCAGTCTAAAGACAAATATATCCAGACATGCAGCTCACAAAAGGGGCCTTTGCATTATTATTATTTTTTTATTATTAAAAAGGCAATCTAAAACAATAACAGAACATCTGTTTGGTCCACTAATGCATAGATGAATATGAGCTCAGCTATTGTCATATTAGCTGTTATCCTGTCGTTTATTACCTGACAAACCGAGGTATGTGCATGAACTCAGCTGAAATATGAAAGTCTCCAACTGTGCTGTTTTCCTAACAAACATCAGTTATTGGAAATATAATGAAGTGCCTTGAAAGTTAACTCAAATTGTACATGGACTCAGTTACATATTTGAAATTAGGAAAGCAACTTAAATTATATAAACACTATATAAACAAGGTACTAAAAAAAGACCTTGTCCAAACAGTGTTTTTTTATGTATTTAATTTCACTTGATCCACCTTGTTATAGTTTCTGTAGAGTTATTGTCCATGGTCACCCAACAATTTAATCATCCTGACAACTCCAATCTTTTGGCGTTCGTTTGTTGGTTACTAGGCAATTGTTAAATAATCAGTGTTTACAGAGACAGCGGCATCTCATTCTGTAACTGATCTCTCAGAATCTTCTCATCCACCGACCGGCACATTTACTAGGCAAATGCACTCATCCTTCTCTCACCCATATTAATATAGACTTCACGTGCACCAGGATAGGAGATAGCAGCTGTGCCCTGACCATCTTTCCCTCTATCCTGCCATTAATCTTTCTTCCTTCCAGGCACCACAGGTAGTGGGTGCTAAACTCTGCTGTGCGGTTTGAGATGGGGCTGTTTAGATAAAGAGAAGTTGATGTAGATTGGCACACGACTTTCCTTCCTGGTTTGACTTATCAGCCGCTGTTAATATCTTATCGTTGCTGTACTGAATGTAACTATTCAGTCACTTTGTCTGATCAGATGGAAGGTTAACACAGGACACCTTGCATGTTTATTTGATGTAAAAATCAAAAATAGTTTTTGTGTTTTTCTACCAGTCAGTTTCCTGTTGGACTGAACCTGTTTATTTTTGAAGCAGTGTATTTTTATTCAAGTGTGTATGTATTTTTCATGATGGAACAAAAGTCAATACGATATCATCAAATCAATATTAAATTATGACTTAATGGCGCCACCTTGCAGACTTGATATTATTCAGGGTGTGATGTTTCCATCCAAAGCAAACTGGAACCCCATCAATGATGGCCATGACACAATGTCTACTGTATTTATCACACATGAATAAAACAAGCATTAACCTGACTCACAAATAAATTCATAAGAAAGAACACTGTTAATTATATGGCAGGAGATTCTGTTGCATTGTCCGATGTAAAAATGAATGAAACAAAACTGCTAAGCACTTGCATTACTTTTTACTCTATGCACATCCTAAAACATCCAGCGATAATTGTAAAACATTAAACATACAAATGTGACACATTTTCAACATAAAAATAAAACAAAGACAGCAAATCTGAGTACCAAACTATATTTATTGTATACAGTAGTAAAAGACCACAAATAATGTACAGATCAGTAGAGAAACAAATAACATGACAAGACTTGGGCCCCATTCTACGAACATTACAAACTTTAGCTCACGTTAGCCAGCTCAAAAGATGGTTGTTTGTCTTGATAACTGTGCTTTTATTTTCTGAGAGGGAAGCTGAATCCATGGTCATTACTTCTGAGTGGCTTGTGGAGAAGCTTCTCTACAAGAGCAATCACACAGTTTGAGCAGGTTTGACAAATGAAGAGACTGCAGTAAATACAACAATCAGCAGTAAAGAGGCATCTATTTCCCACTTTCAGATATTCATTAAAAATGTCTGGGTACTGGCATTGACTAATGTTTTAACTATACAGAAAGAAATACAAAAATACAGATGTAAAACATAATTGCACTACACTTTGATTACTTCTCTAAAAATTACAGCACCCATTTAGCGAGGATTAACTACAAACTACATTAGTTAGGATATGGGAACATATCTGAACGATTAAAATGTGAAATTCACAAGGCCAGTTCTAATTTCTCAAATACTGCTGCCTCAAGAAGAATTTTAAGTGTATTGCAAATATTTGCATAAGAACAAATCACAATATATTAAACATATAACGGTCCTTCTTTATCCTAAATTGCACTGCTTTTACATTGTTGTTCTTTTAGTATGTGACTGTTTAACTTAAACTCTTCAGCTGTAGCAACATTGAACGACAGGTGGCTCTGAAGAATGATGCAACCGTATGTTAAAGTAAAATTGGTGAATTTAAAAGGATCATCAACGAATTAGGAGCTCGCACTTTTGCAGGTTTTGAGCTCAAGGACTAACTCCTTTTAATCCTGACTGAACTGAAAAAAAAAAAAAAAAAAAAAAAACCGAGCTCATGTCAGACCATCGACAATCAAACCAAGCTAACTTAGTTATCTGTGTACGAAGAATGGGGCCCTGTGGGTAAAGAACACTTATCTCCCAAACGCCATCAGTTGACCTCCCTGCCCTCTCAGTATGCAAACAGTATGCATCCTAACAGCTTAATATCTGAGACATTCATCTCGACTTGATAGCTGCAGTTTTCAAAATTGCAGTTAAAGGTGTTAAAATCAAATGGCCTGGAAATTCTGCAGTGTGCACATCGGAAAACATCTCAACAGCTGACAAAGCAGAGAAAAGTGTCTTCACAATGCATGACCAACGCATACTGACTTTGCAATATCCTCATTCAAAGTGGAGGCTGCTCCTCTTCAAAGCACGAGCCATCAGTTGTACCATCAGCCTCCATTCACTAGGACAATACAGAAGTGTGATGGCGGATCCCAAAACAGCACAGAGGAACAAACTCAAGGTCACTCCCCCCCCCACAGGCCACCCAGAAAACCCACAAGCAGAGCAGTTTGTAAGAATACCATAAAGGCCGATCACTGGCCCACTTCTTCAGGAAATGGGGAGAGAAAACAAAAGTTAGATGCCCCACGTCAACAGATTATCCTTACACAGCGGGAACCCACCCAAGTCTGAATAAGGATGGACCTCAGTGGTTTCAATAGAATTTCCCATCCCCTTAACAGGCAATGACTGAGTGTTGGTCTGAATGGCAGAAATCTCCAAAGAATACTTCTCAATTAGTAGCAGTCAAAGAAGAAGCAAATAACATCTATGAAATACAAACTCCCTTAAAATTGGACATTTGACCTTATAGTTTGTGTTTGGAGAAGAGTAGAGCAAATATGAAACAGAAGCTCAGTCTTTGGAAATTTGGTCCAAGCCCCAGAACACTTATCTAACATCCACCCTGATACTTCTGTACAGAAACAGAAAAATAAAAGAAACCAACAAACCCAAGCCTCTTGGGTGTTAATTCTTAAAAGAAAAAAAAAAAAAAATTACAAAAACATTGCGGAACTCTTTAGCAAAAGCACCTAAAAAGGCAAAGAGAATTAAAATCAATTTCTGACACAAGACCAGGAGTCACTAATCAGCAAAAAGAAAAAAAATAATAAACAAAAACAAAAGAATACACACACACAAACGAGAGAGCAAATTGAAATGGAAGGCAGGTGTGTATTAAGTTCAGCTAGTACTCCCACTTCCAAAATATTTTCATGCCCACTGACTAGTGACCCCTGGGTCACATTTGACCCCGCTGGATGAAAACCATGACAAACTACTGGATACTAAGCTTTCACTGGAGAGTGAGCGAGAAGCACTGACAAACCAGGAGCAGCTGTGGCGTGATGTTGGTCCAATCACAGCTCGCGGTGCCAGAAGGAAATAGTTATCCTGATTGGCCAGCAAAGAGACTGTTGACACGCACAAAAGTTCAGCCCCGGTTGAGACAGTACATAAACAGCTGAGGAACCCCCTCCCCCCCTCCCCACACACCTGACGAAAATCCATGACAGACATCTTTAAACTGAAGGAATAATAATAATAATAATAATAATAATAACAATAACAACAATAGGCTGAGAGGGGCAATGATGAAAGGAGGGACAGTGAAGGTGGCTGAGGACATGGTCTGAGGGTGGCTGTCAAGGAGATGGGCTGGAATTAGCAGTGCCCGCCCGTCTGCTGCTGGAAAACATCTATGGTGTCTTCATCTTCCATCTCCAGCTGAAGAGAGTCAGAAGTTCCAGTTAACAGAAATAAACAACTGAACACATACATTGATCACAGAGCTAAAATATTAAATCCAACAATTCAAGGCTATTCAATCCCGCTAAATGCATGATGTGTGCTATCGATGTTAAATAAACTGGGTATCTCATCGGTAACTTCTCTCCATTAACACATTTAAATGTTACAATTGTATTATCTGATCATTTTGATGATGTTCAAAGAGAAAATAACAGTGAATAGATCAGCGTCCTGTACCTGTGCAGGTGTATCCGTCTCATTGATAGGCTGGCCATCAAACCTGAACCTGATCTGCCTTATTGAGAGACCCTGAAGGGATGAGACAGACATGAAAAGAATGAGCGATGGGGGGGTTTCTGCAGAGGGACAGCAGAGTGAATGAAGTGCACAGCTCACAGGCAGGCCAAACGGGGCATTACAGCAACTCCACAATCCTCACAGGCTGCAGGAGAGGAGGGAGCTTAACAGCAGCCACCTTCACGTCTCTCAGCTCACCTGTCGTTCACAGTACGCCTTCATTAGTTTGCTGAGTGGCGTGTGTCTTTTGATTTTGAACTGGACCACCGACCCATCTTGCCCCGCAACCTTGAGGTTGATGTGATCATTCTCAGTCTTTACTCCCTCCTGCACAGAAAAAAAACATCAGGTAAATACAACAAGGCACTACAGCCACTTTGCACTCAAGTCAGCCTGCTACTTTTCAACTAGTTTTACGAGCAAGGCAAACGAGGCCTCAATGTGTTGGGGAAAGAATTAATGCAGGAGACTTTCTGGAGCCATAATGAAGCAGGCTGGTCTCAGTGCTAATGCTAGCATGGTTAGCTCCGGGCTCAGCGTTGAGCGCAGCAGCCCTCCAATTGCGCCGCTAACTGTAGCTAGCGGCTAACGCTGCTAGCAGTTTTGTTGTGTTGTGGTCAAACAAACACCGACAGCACAAAAAAAACCCCGACAAATTAACACAAAGACTCCGGTTTCAGGTCAGTGCGTCAGCTCGGTTAGCGCCGTTTGGTTGCTGCTGCAGTTGCGGCATTTGCTGCGTTGCGGACATAACGTGGTCCCGTTTCGACAAAGAAAAAAAAAAAACCCGCAAACAACAATCACACAGTTGTTGTCATTTGAGCACACAATCCTTCGGGCTGCTGTTGGCGGGACAGTGTGTGTGTCCTTCCCGCCCCCGGCCCGATCTGCGGGGCTTTCTTTGGGGGAATATCGAGGTGCGGGTTCTCATTCATTTGCGAAACAAACACTGCGCCGATTCGGAGAAACGTGCAAACCAGGGCCATTTTAGACAGCACATATGAGAAGCGGTGCGGCAGGAGGCGGCCTGACGCTCGGCTGTAAGCTGCCGGAGCCTCCCGGAGCCTCCCGGGCTCACCTTTGGCTTCTCCTCTGACATGTCGGCCGGGTTTCGGTTCGGGTTTTAGCGATAATCGGTTAATTGCGGGCTCGTCGGGTCTTCCTGCAGCCTTCCGTCCTCTCGTCTCCTCCACTCGCGGGCGCGCGCTTTGGACAGCCGTTGCTCGTAAGGGATTGGACGTGACAGGGCCACGTGACTTCTGAACCCGCGGGAGCGCGGATACGGGGGCGCGCGCCGATGTGAAATCCTCGATCACGCGAACGATAATCTGCCAAACCTCCATTAATTTGTAGGCTTAAATCCATTAAATTAATTCAATGTGTCATACATACATTTAATATCTGCGGTTATTTGAGAAGGTTGTTTAAACCAAATACTCCAACGATCTGAGTTGTAATGAAGCAGTGTCCTACAAAACATAAAACTTCCATTAGAAATTAACTGCATTGGAAGTTGTCCAGTTTACTATGATCTACTTAATTGTTGGCATAAAAAATGTACATATGATTAGTTTTCTCGTTTTATGTTTTATTAATAGTTTTAGAATTATAAATTATCCGCAGCTGTAAAACATGCTCTTGCTAAATATTTTATGAATGTGTTATTGATCGGTAACTTTTTTGCACCTACATTGGGGAAAATGAAAATGACCTTTAATTCACACAGGTGAATTAAAGGTCACCTCAGCCTTTGGTTGGTAGCAAAGGCAGTTTCCCTTTTTACAGAGCCATCGACGACATTTTTTTATGTGTAAATTTTTAAAACTCAGGGGAAAAAAAGGCAAAAGACAAAATATGAATATGGAACCTTTCATTTTTATGAGAGCATGAGTAGGAAATACACAAATACAACAAATGTATTGTTGTATTCATTGTTATAATTCATTATAATTTGAAAGTCTTTTATTGAGCTTTTTTGTCATTCAACAACAGGATAAAAGGTAACATTAGATTAGATTTAAGAATCAACATTTCACTTAAATTTATTTATTACATTTTTGTTAATTCAGAGTGCAAGAAGGGAGATTTCAATTAGATGTCATAGAATTGACCTATTTCCTTAATCTAAAATGTTCCAAAAATAACTAAATAAAAAAAACAAAACAAAACACTATAACTGAAACGTATAGTAATACTACAATGATTTTGGCCTTCAACATGTGTATTTTACAACAGGACTGGGTCACACCGAAAAGAAAATTATACCAAGTACAAAAATAGTTTTTTCTTTTCTTAGCTTAACTCTAGGGTGACTTCTGAAGAGCAACACATGCAAAGTACTTTTTTTAAGCAAAAGAAAATACCGATAATGATTTTTGTCTATACTGTACAATCACACTCACCCTAATAAATAACACAATTAGTCTTTGTGGGTCTATTTTATCCGACGGTTACAGCCTCATGGGTCATTATATAGAACATGATATCCCCGTTGTATGACAATAGAAGCTATCCATATTAAGTTCTTGTCACTTATTAAACATTTTCTCTAAAGTTTGTATTCATGTTTAGTTAATCCACGCGGTCTGCTGCTGCTGTTCTATAAATCACACTTCCAGAAAAATCTGAAGATTTATGGTGCAAAATGTCAGCTCACTGGTGATCTCATGCAAACCTGGAGTACTGGTTTTGTCCACTAAGACCTAGAGCAGCATAAAACAACGAGTGATGATAATGATAACAGCAATAATAACAACAACAACAAAATAATAATAATAATAATAATAATAACAACACCAATAATAAGAAGAATTCCATGTCATGTTGTTTAATGAATTCTTCCAGAAAAATCGGTAGAAAATTTTCTTTTTTTTTTTTTAAGAAACCAATACCTCGTTATGCACATGTGAAAAAGAGAAATTAAGAAAAAAGTTTAAGCAAATGTCAGCACTCACCATATTTCTTCCTGATTTCATCGTGTCTCTGTTTCATTTCTGCCCTCCTGTGAAACAGAAACATTTGCTTATGAGACTTGTGAGTCAAAGAATATTTGCACAATCCTAAAAGTCACAACGTCACCACCATATCTGGGCTGATAACAGCGTGACGCGTGCATTTTTCACCTAATTGGTCTTGGCTTTTGTTATGAAGGAAACTGACATGGATAAGGACCAACAATGCAACAGAAGCAGCTGGTACATTTGTGCACTGTGGACCATAATCCATTAAACAAACAAATATTGAGACTATTTAGAAGCAACTAGAAAGCCGTAACAGCGGAGCGTTAAATGCACTCTGAGACGGCGTTAAACCAATTTATTTATTTATTTATTTTTTTTTACAAACTCATTTACGAAAAAGGGAAGTCAGTGATTACAGTTTAGAGCTGGAACAAGTAGCAGTTTACAGTGCAATGGGGAAACGTTTCAAGCAGGCAGAAATGCTTGAAACTGAAATATAGCTTCAGGGAAAAACAGCTTGGGTTGGGAAGTCTGTTTTTTGAGGCTGTCCCTGTGATGTGATGTCCCATTGTAGAAAAACCTGTAGTGCCTTTGACATGGGTTAGATCAGACAAGGTGGTGATAAGGGTAAAAGGTCAAAACGCTCTGTTTTGCTCAAAATCCAGAGATCTACAACAAGGCAAGTTCAGATTGAGACACAATGCAAATCCAAGTCCATCTTGGGCATTTTGTTTACAATTGATGTATGTATATGACATCTACTGTAGATGTGTCGAACACACTAACCAGAAACACAGCCAACAGTGTTGCACAGTCGAAAACACATGACTGGTTGTGAAACTCACCTTTCTTCCTGCTTGGTTTTCAGTTTATCGGTCTGTCTTTGCATCTTGGCTTCAAACCGTTTGGATCTGACACACAGACATGAGATTAAAGTCCGGTTATGGTGCGTTAGATCATGGGAAAGCACACGCCGTCTATGTTTGTGTGTGTGCGCAAGTTCAAACACTCAAAGCCGACAGAAATGTTCAGCTATGACCCAAAAAGCCCTGATCATAATCATATTGCTTTACCAAGGTCAAATAGGGGGGAAGAAAGGTCACGTGAACTTGAGTCAAATCCTCACTTCATACTAAAACCTTCTGCAGGTGTAACATGAAGTCTAAAAGCAGGTTTGAGAGTTGAATCTATCACTGATCAGGATGGCTCTATAGATCTGGTCAATTACACCTTTCATCATCGTCACCATTTTGTAAATATTCAATAAATAGAGATGGCATAAAGGTGAAGCTCAGAGCTCAACACACACTTACCCAAAGTTCTCACACTTGCAGCAGCAGAACAAACAGACCAGGAAGGCGATGATGATGACTCCACCGAGCACTGCCAAAGTGATTATCAGTGTCTGGAAGTTCACTACAGAAGGAGGCAGAGATGCTAAGTTATGAAGTGAGCCCGCCATCACAACACAATATTTTTCAAAGGGACCTATTTGTCTTGTATAGCCAAGATTAGTTTTAACTGCTGACATAACTGTATTTACGGTACAAGTTGTTATAAAGTGCCCTCTGTTAAAAAGGATTACTGAGAACTCATCTGAATGCCTTATGTGAACAGCAATATCTATCGTGCAGATAAAAAAAAAAATTCAAATAGCCTGTGTGTGTGTGTGTGTTCACTCTCTTACTCCAGCAAAGCCCCCAGCGTGCATCATTCAGTGGGCAGAGTGCGTGGGGTGGAAGGATGGTCCTCACTGGATAAGTCAGGCACATCTTGGTTTTGATACACCACAGGCACTGCGAGGAAAAAAACCAAAATAAACAAGAAAAAAAACAAACACAACAATGGTTTACTCAAACAAATGAAGACCCCGAGGTATTCAGGAAAACACTGTGGGGCATGAATTCACACAAAGAGGCTGAAAATAAAGAGGAGGGTGAGAATGGACGGCAGATCAGTTACTCCTCAAACCAGTTCAACAGGCGGGGAGGAGGAGGAGGAGGAACCCTTCAGGGTACTTCCTCCACCTGGGACACTTTTCCATTACACACAAACAAACAATCCAAAGCCACAATTACATCAACTCAGCAGGAACAAAAGGCCTCTCACAGAACTTACCGTCACATTTTTCAGACATTCCTCACAGTTTGTCCCGTTCTTTGCTTCACAGGCTGTTGGATAAAAAAAAAAAAAGAAGAAGAATGTTAGTTCATTGAAGACACCCAAATGAAACCACAAAGAGGCGAACACACAGGGCATTCAGTACAAGTGACTTCATCACAAGTGAGACTGGCAGAAAGGTCTCCGCCGAGCAGATTAAATGAGGCCTGCAGGTTTGTGCTCATTGTGGTTTTCGTAACGACTGCTAATCCCTCTGGCACATTTTCCACGGAGACAGAGCCGAGTAAACACACGGGCTTCGGACAAGTCATATTACTGTCAGCAGACTGCACGGGACAAGAGCTGGGACTGTCTCCATATATCCATGTACCAGTAACATGGAGGTGAAAACAAGCTAGGTCTCATTCTTCTGGGGTCGGTTTGTTTACTGATGCTGGAGTGAGTTCCTGGGGGAGGTCGAAAGAGAACTGAAAAGAGGCCTTCAGTTCCCGCTGAGAGTTCAACAAAACACAGTGATGTGAAACTGAGATCACTTTCATTACAGCTGAGCTTCATTTCAAGTTTAGCTGTTAAAACTAAACCAGGATTTATTCATTTGTCTACATTCTCCTGTGATACTTGATCTGAGGCCAGAGAATACACACAGTGGAAGTCAACAACTAAAAATAAGTTTTTTTTGGTCCTTTCAAATTCATGTTCTGACCCAATTAAATAAGAAGAAGTTTAAACTAGAAGAGAGTTAACGCAATGTTCTTAATACTGAGGAGAAATTATTTAGCATGGACTCGGAAAAAAAAAGCCCTGAGTAATTCTTAACATACCAAGTAATACTTTTAATGCCACTAATTCTTTCGCTGTCACCCATTTCCACTCCTACCTTCTCCAGGTGCGGAAGTCTGAGCGAAAACTGTCGCCAAACCGACGATAAGCAGCAGAGAGGGCAGTAAAATCCGCAAATCCATCATCCGACCGATTTGGACGAAGATTACTCCACAAATTCTTTATCAAATCTTAAATCCGGAGGACTTGGAGAAAATCCTGGGTCTTAAAACAAAGAGAAAAGGGAGGGAATTGGTCGGCCGGAGTGGTTGACGCTGACAGCGGAGGAGTGAACCTGCCGAGAAGGAGCAGAGCAGGACGCAGCAGCCTGACGCACGCGTTACGCACCAAAGAGGGGAAGGAGCGCGAGAGAGGTGGAGAAAACAACCAGGCCTTTTATTCACTCTGACTCCAAAACATCTCAGACCGAGAGGCCTACATGGTGCTAGTTTTACCTACCTGACTTTATTTTACACAGAAAACGCTCGGATTCATTTCTAGTCTGCATGATGAAACACTATAGAGACATTAAAGGCGTCAGTTCTGACTCATCAGACTTTATTTTTATTATATTGATCCTTAACATGCAATCAGTGCGAAGGAAAGAAGCTGGGACCCTCAAATCAACAGCCCAATTCCCTATAAAGTACAAAAATGCTTATCATAAATACAGTTTTGTTTGTTTGTTTGTTTGATTTATTTATTTAGCTGTGTGTGATTCTTAGTTCTGTTACATACCATTTTACTTTTGGGGACTTTTCTCTAAAGTAAAGCTGCTGCTTGATACTGTATGTGTGCCATAACAACTCCACACAAAAATCATTAAATAGAGGACAATTTCCAATAATTTATTAAAGCATAATTTTGTAAAGCCAGTTACAAAAAAAAAAAAAAAAAAGAACAACACACATATCTCTCTCTTTCTCTTTTTTTAAACAAGCACAATGTTTTACTATGTAATAATATGTAGCTGAACATAAGAAGGGGCCCCACTCTGGCCGCCTGCGGCTGATAACAGGACCCTTTGTGATGAAGTTGCCCTTGAGGGCAGATTTGTGATCAGATACCTCAAAATGTAACTTCAGTTTTTTGTTCTCTTTGTCAAACACACTGATCACGCTCCACCAATCTTCGGGCAACTTCTCCCTACTCCTAGTGTAATATCAGTGACAGACAGAACCATAGACGTAGAATAACTAGAACAGGCAGCTCCAGGTTCCCATTAATTATGGCTTATAAACTTGACTTGCTCTGAGTTTTGGACTCAAATTAACCAAAACTACAATAACTAAAAGTTGAAAATGGAACCTCGGAGTGCGTTCTTCTCATTCTAACTCCATGGGCAGGATCCCAGTGGATTGTGTGGATGAAGTCAGGGCCATAGCCACATTTAAAATACCTGAGGTCATGTCTTCAACAAAAAAGGAAGTTAACATTATAGAATTGAAAAACTTACACCTGGTGGATACTTTCTTTTCTAACTTTCAGGTTAAAGAAGTAGATCATTTCAGCATTTGTGCACCTTTATTGGAACCATTGGACATTAGTGACCTATGGATTTACAAAGCTGACCATGAACCAGCTCTTATGGCCAACAACCTACAAATCTGTGAAAGAAAAGCATTTATTCAGATGGGAAAATGCTTCACATCAGCTGTTGAATGGAGAGCAAATAAAAATCTATCGACAGTGAAACTGAACATTAAATGAATAGTGAAATATCCAAACACAGCATCCAGTCTGGAGAGACTGGAGAATCATGATGTCAGTATTTGTTTTTTAAATCTGGCTAGGACCCTGAATGTAGCACTCCAGATAGACAACAGACAATTTCAACAGAAAGAGTTTAACTTGACTTAATTATCAGGCATGAGAAGCAGCAAAAGCTCTTTGGAGAAAGAACTGAAGTTCTTATTGATAAAGAAATTTTAAAAGCATTAGCTTGACCAAACTGGGTTATTAATTGGCCAGTGTTATAACATTTACACTCTGCCATGTTACTGAAGTATTTCCCCTGGACCTTTGTTGTGGGGAAACACTGTTTCTGCCCTCTGAGGGTGTTATTAATGAGGGATTCTGTGATCTACCTGCAGTGCTGTATAGTTCAGTGATGTTGACAGAGGAGTGACTTCATTTTCAGTCTGAAAACACACACATACACACAAAGCAGTGATTAGTGTTGGCATCCCTAGTGCACAATTAAACCATTCAGTGCCTATTTCATCACAGTATCATATCCTTTCCCTTTTCACCAAGACTGAAACAATCTGTTATATTTCTAATATGTCAACCTCCCGGACACAACTTGCAATACATACAGTACGGTAAGTAATAAATAAACCCTTTACCCTCCCTTGACATCCCACTCTTTTCCCTTTAAAGCACAATCACAACACCATTCTTAGTCATGTAAGTACATCTTATTTCCAAGGAATACACTCTGTAAAATTATTTCTCTTTTCTCAGTTCCCCTTTCTTTTCCAACCATTTGGATTACATATATAATGCATACACATATTGCACACACACACATACATACACGCATACACACAGCAGCATTCCCAACACAGCACTTCAGGGCGGTTAAGATAGCAGGGGCATACAGTAATATGAGTATTATCAGTAATAAAAGTCACACTATCATAAGAAGGGTGGAAACACAGACAAACTGGAGTCGTTTTTTTGGGTTATTATTTAAATCGCTGATCTCCTGGATAAAGAAAAGGTGAGGTTAGCATGAGCAGACACAATATTTTATATGAGCAATACAATATTTTATGGCTCCGGTTGATGCTCTTCAGTGTGAGTCCCACATACGACAACAATGATAAAATTCATGAAAACACCGTTTCTGCTAATTTGTACTTCTGTGTCTGTGAGTCACATTAATGGCACAGCCAGTGAATGACGTACAGTATTGGCATCGCATTCAGACATAAAGTGGTCCTTATCAACACCGTTCACTGTCATGTATTTTACACAAGAGGTGTCACATTTCATTTAGTATGGCATCTATATACTGTACAGTGCAGTGGCCACCGAAAAATTCAATAATAACTCTTATATTGTGTGATATACAGTACAAAACGATACAAGTCCGTTGAGTTTGTGTTAACATGTATGTGAATATACAGTAGATTTATGCAGTGTGTGTTATATGTAGATAGACATAGATATGGAAATGTCTTGTCTAATACTATTCTGGTTGATATTGTTCTCTTTACAGAGCCACACATGGCTGCTGATCATGAAAGGACTCTCTGTATCAAGCTAAACATGACCAGAGAGCCTCAGAAGCAAAAGCCCTATTCTTCCTTCTCAGGAGTATCTATTTGATATTGTTCAGAAATAGTTAAAGCCACTTCCTTTGGCTGCGTTATCTTCTTGTGGCCACATAGTGGCACTGACGAGCAAGTAAGTGAACACTGTCGGGCGCTGAGCTTATTTTGCCTTAAGTAGCCCTGAAGAAGAGTCATCATCACCATCGAGTCCTTTTTCTCAGTCACAAACAAATGTAAATCTAGCTGATGTTTCAGGTAAAAGACAGAGAAACAGAGAGAAAGCAAGCAAGTACAAGGATTCAGCAATGAACTGTAATACCAACAGCAAATAAAGATGCAACAGGAGTGAGGACAAATGAAGAGAAAGAGAGAGACTCTGAACTCGGAGGAGTGAGGAAGAAACTGAACTGAGAAAGTGTGGCTTTTTTTTGTCTGGCAGTGCACGGGGAGTGGGGGAGGGGGAGGGGGAGGGAGCCACCTGGGACAGACTGGGCGGCTGAGTTGTGCTTGTAAAATACTGAGCTTTTGTTTGTCCGGAAAAGAAAGCAGAAAATATTTGTGTAGTTGTGCTTGAACATCTACATGCAGGACTAAAACTGGGGGGGTATGCATCTGAAAGGACCGTCCCAAAATACAGGTTGTTTTCTTTGTCATGCTCATTTCTAAATAGATCCCTTATCCCAAGTGAAACCCAGGCCAGAAGAGTGTGCGTTTGGCCTCTATGTCCACTCTTCCCCATTTTGCTTTTGATGCTCATCAGCCACCCTTTATTCAGCCTTGAAGATTAGCTGGTTGGTGCGACTGCCTCCAACAAAACCAACCAACCGATGTAGTGGGGCCGAGGCACCTGCTTGCCACTGGATGAATCGAGGGCTCTGATTGGTTGGTGGCAATCACCTCACCAAGGAACTGGCGACACTGGTCACTGACATGATGCTGCAACGTTTCTTCACCATCATGTTAATGTAGGCCCTCATGATCTTGGTGATCTCTCCAACCTAAAGAAAAGAAAGAAAAACACTTTTCAGTTTTCACATCTGCATTCATGAGTGACTAAGACCCAAAATACGGAAGTTGGGAAGCCAACTTCATGATTATTCATGAGCTCTCACCAATGGAGTCTCGAAGAACATCTCCCGCTCATCCACAATGATCTTATAGGTGCAAGGCTGCGAAGCTCCAAAGAAGGTGATGTGTTCGTACTGGAAGGTCTCCAGAGGTTTGGGTTCCCCTCGTTTATACACAGATACGTTGTCAGCACTCACACTGAGCCACAGGTCATGAGGGAAACCACCCTCTTTACACTGCAGAGAGAGCAGAGTGGGGAAAGAGAAAGGTTAAAAGAAAACTTTTGACATTTGCATGCAGCATTGTTCCTTTAATTCTTCCCTCACCTCCACATCAAACAGAGTCGATCCATATCCGGGCCACTCCTTAATGATGCTCATATATTTAAGCATGGCCTGGTGTTGGGGCATCCCCTGCAGCCGGGTCCACTTCTCCAGCACGCTGGTCCGTGTTGCTGACGTCTCCTCTTTCACCCACATCTCCAGCATCTGCTCCTCCTCCACCTGAAAGGACACAAGTCAGCTAGTAAATAAAGAATATTGTGTCAAACTGTCAATCAGACTTATTCCTCAGCACTTGTCATAAATTTAATTGTAGAAAATGGGCTCAAACCTTCTGTTTTTTCAGTGAGCCAGTCTTGAAGCTCCGCCTCAGGGTACCATCCAGGAAGCTTGGGGTCTTTCGTTTCTCTGTCCCGGGGCCTAAACCTCCTTGCCCTCCAATCAAGCCCTTACCATCTCCCACTCCTCCTCCCCCACCTACTCCAGCACCACCTGCAGCCCCAACGCCCGGCTTGGTGGAGTGGAGGATGCGATTGCGGAGACGTCCAATTGGATAAACGCTTCCTAGGCTCCACCCAGCCCGACCTGCCCCGTCACCATGGAGATATTGCAGACGTAAAGCAGCCAGGTGCTGCAGAGTCTCCTCCGAGGCCGGGAAGTGACCACTTATCAAAGACTCATGAGCCTGAGAGAGAAAGAGAGGACAAAACACATGACACGTGATTAAATCACATTACCTTTCCCAAGAAAAAAGAGACTTATTGCTGTATAGTTTGGTTTGACTTTCAGACAGTAGTAGTACAAGTACTGGTGCAGAGGGAAATAAGGGATCTAATTATTAGTTGGCAGGAATGATTTCCTGCTGTGAATATTTGTCTTGGCTGTGGAGGAAATCCCACCTGTTCAAACATGAAAGCAAACTCCACTCCCTCTTTGGGCATGCTCTCCACATCCAAGAAACAGTAGAGTTTGAAGTAGAGCTTCCATTCTCCTTCCTCCTCCTCTTCTTCACTACCTGCCAATCTAGGAAGCAAACGCATGCAACCAAAACAACCATTAACAGCAAAACTAGCCAGTTTTCATCTCTAAATCAGCATGATACTTCCAAACATTCTCTGTCAGGAAACTTCATATAGTTCAAAAGCTTATTGGAAAATTAGATACCGTTCAAATTTGGCCAGAACATCTGCCACAATAACTCTGCTTTCCAAAGCTCTGTCTGTAAAAGTGTTGTGTTCAAACAGAGAAAACAGGTTCTTGCTGTCTTCCATGGCCAGGCCTCTGATCAGCTTCTCCACAACCTGCGGCAGCAACATACCGATTAGTTCTCACTCTTTCGTGTATTAAATTGACATTTAAAAAATACTATGTCTTCTCACGTTATGCATAAAAAAAGGAGACATCCTAAAATGAGGACAAAATACCATGGAGGGATGAGTAGAACAAATGCCAACTATCTACTATCTTGTGTCCTTAAAATTGTTGGTGTGATATCCATACGTGTGTTTTTTGGTGCCCACCTCTCCAGCTGTGGTGTGTGAATTGATGGAGATCTTGCAGGAGCCTCCTCCATGGCAGTAAACGGTGGTGCTCATCTCCTGTCTCACCAACAGGGCAGCGATCTCCTCCTGAGACGGAACAAACTCACGAGTCTTGGTCTTCTTCAGGGATTCTCCAATGAAAGCAGCATAACGCTCAATCTCTGTGCCGGGATAGCGCTCACGCACCCTAAAGCAGATCCACATACACATTTATCACACTGCTGAGTCACATATCGAATAGGTACAATCCACACTGACACACGCTGACCTCTTGAGGTGGAAGCGGAGGTATCGGAGGATGGCCCGACTGGGCAGGAATGTGCAGCTCATGCAGGTGAGCAGGTGCCAGTGTGCCCGATTGGCTGGGCTGTTAGGCTGAGGCACATGATTGGTCTGCTTAATCACCTGACAATAAACCTGAAAAACAGAAAATGGCTCAAGAAAACTGAAAAATAACAATGCCATATCACTCCAGAAACACTACAAAATATCCTCTAACGATTTCTTGTAGCACTCAAAATATCATTAGTACATTGTCAGTTTGAATTTATTTACTAATTTCATCTGGTTTAACTCTATTTGTAACACTTTAAAGAACCTTTTCTGCTGAAACTAGAGAAAAGTTTTACTTGACAAGTGAAGTACCTCATCCCTGAGAGGGCGCAGGTCCTGGCAGGTCTGCAGGATGCCCTGAATGATGGGCACCGTGTCTGCCAGAGTCTCCATTTCCTGCAGAGAGTTGAACACTCGCACCGCCTCATCCTGCAGGCTGGCGTAACCCTGCTGCCTTTGTACTGCATGGAGGTAAAAAGAAGAAAGGGTGGACAAAGAAAGACAAACGTTCAGTGGAATGCAGGAATGCGATAATGGTGCCAATCTGAAGCAGAAGAAAACAAAGAAGTTGTTCTGAGGGTGTGCGTTGAAAAAGTTTACTCACAGCTGGTGACCTCTCCGTAAGGGAGCGGCAGTAGAGGGGAGTGCAGGGGATGCTGAGTGTATCTGAGGATGGGGTTCCTCCTGTACATCTGCTCCACTATGTCAGGGTTGACACTGTTCTCCTGAGGCAACACCAAAATCAACGTCAAAAGGCATTTTGTGTTGAGGAATTGTAAATGTTGTGTTTGTGTGTGCAGTTGTGTGTTTTACTTTGATATCTCTGATGAGCTGCAGAGTTGGAGTTTCTATGGGGGTCTTGCTGTCTATGACTCCCTGTATAGCTGCTGTCCATCTCATGGCCTCGTTCAGCATCTTGGTGTAGAGGCGGTATGAATGTTTCCTCCCGTACACTATGATGTTCCAGTAACCTGTAAAAGTTGAGCTCAATCAGCCTTTGTTACTTCATTATGAAATAAAAATACTTAAACGAAATGGAGCTTTTATATCAGGATTATATTCTCTGTAATTTAGTCAAATGAAACTGAGGAAATCTTAATGCGGATAATTACGCATGTAGTCCCCTCTTCTCCTATGTCTAATCCCAGATTAACGTGACCGTTCTGTCTCTTTCGTCTTTTCTCTCCATCCTCACCTGTCTCCCTGTGCACTCGTTCATCTGGCTGAATGACAGAGCAGAGGGAATTAAGGACCAGAGTTCCCATTTTGGAAGAGTTTCGCTCTGAGCTCTTGTAGTAATCCAGGGAGTTGTGGGTCAAAACAAACCAACGCTTCTTCAGCTTCAGGGAGGTGCTCTTAGCATTTGTCTTCATCTCCTTTTGGAGCCAACCTGAACGATGGTGAGAGAAGAGAAAGAGAAGTGGTTTTTGTAGTTTCCTCAGTTTTGTAGTGACAAAATTCCCATTATGGGTATCTAAAACTAAGGAAAGTGTACACAAAAGCTTATTAATAACCAAAAATGTAGTCGGTCCTCACCTCTGACAAGGAACTCCTGCCCATCGATCCTGGCATCTCCTTTGGGTTTCTGCAGCAGACTGATCCAGTGATGCATCTCCTCTGGGGTGTCACTGTTGCAGTGGATCACACGGTTGGCAGTAATGATGACAAAGGAGTTGGGCCTGCAACGACCAAGCAACAGAAAAAAAATGCACCGTCAGATTTTCAAGGGTCTCCAGCAGTGTCGTTAGTTAATTCATTGACTAATTAGAGAAGGGTCACAGTTAATCAAGATTTTTAAATGTGTCATTTTGCAATAATATAGAATGTCATTTTCATGATCAATTTCAGTAAATGTGAAAAAGTTGCACATAGTTAATCAATCGATCCCTTTTTTTTTTTTTTGACAATCATTAATTTACCGATCAGGGTTGTCGGATGCACAGACAGAGTCAATCAGTCCAACGTCAAGCGTTCCCTGAAGGCAGAGTGGAGAATGATTTGACAACAGTGATTAAATATAACTCATCATCTCTTCTCTAGTCACATTTTAGAAATTAAAAAATAACCTGACCAATAGCTGGTTATAGAGATGACAAAAGGGTAAAAAGAAAAACATAAAATTAGGACTCACCACAGCGTTCTTTGGATTGGCCTGTTCGTGGGACATCTCCAGCAGCTGCTCCGGAGTGCACACGCGCACCTTACTGAGGACATTAAACCAGCCACTGGACAGAGACACAGGGGTGTTGTCATGATTTATAATACACCAGTCCACTCAAATATAAACAGCAGCATGCTGCGGTTTATTACATAAAAAGTTCATCTTGACCACACCTCGCATCCTCTGGTGACTCAGCAAACACCTGATAAGTCCTTTCATCTGTCACAATGTTCAGAGCGTTCTCCTTTTCATGATTATCCATGATCTCCCTACACACACACACACACACACACAGTACATACATAGTAATGCATATGACAATATGCGTGTGTGTTCTGGGGCCACAATCATTTTCAGTCTTACTTGGCCGCTCGGATGTCAATGGTTCCTTTGAGTTTCTCCTCGCTGTCGTTCTCATAATACATCAGTTTGCTGTCCCTCAGAACAAACCAACGCATCTTCCAGTTTCTGTGGATACACAATGATACACAATGAAAATAACTGCCAAGATAACACACTGTGGAGTTAGGAAGGTTGACTTGGGCTCAATTTCTGTTTGCAATACAAAGTGAATCTGACACACTAAGGCTGTATCCCGGGGATATGGACATACCTATTCACTGATGGAAAATATGTCATTTTTTAATAATAATTGTAATAATGAAGCAACCACGCAGAGTGCTGAATCCTTAATAAGTAACTCACCAAACCTTTATTTATGCATTTTAAATGAACTAACTTTAATTAACTATCATGAAGTGGAGCATCAGTAAAGTCACAGTACATCAGTGTGAACTTGACACTGTAGTTTTCCAGTTCTGCAGAGGGTTTAAAACTTAAAGTTAGACACTGGGATACATTTCACAACTCAGCTGGTCATTGAGGTACACTAACACTGAGAAAGTCAAATAATCAAACTAACATGAAACATTTGTTTCTTATTTCATTTCATGCAGCGCTGACTGCAACAATCACTAAGAGCTATACATTTTTGAAGGTTTTCACAACATCATTGCAGTGGAGTGCACTTTCAGCAGAGATGTTGTTTCATATAGTTAGCATGCAGGCTTCACTCAGTAACAACTACAACAACCTCCGGGAGAGAGTTGACAGGCCTCCTCCCTTCTTGTAGAGCCAGCCGGACTTCAGAGACTCTTGTTTGGAGCGGAACCACATGAAGGTTTCATCTTTCAAGACACACCAGCGCCTTCTCCACGGGATCATCAGCCCGGCTGAGGGAACAGAGCAGAATGTTTAAGGAAAACAAAAAAATAAAATAAAATAAAATAAAAATAAAAAAGTAGTAAAGGAAGTGGCAAGATAGGGTAAAATCTATTCACCCTTCATGTAGAGGTAGCCATGGAAATATGGCGGCCCATTTCCATTGAGCAAAGTTACTCTGCCGTTTGTCACTTCTTCATCAGTGTCCATCATCCCATCATGCTCATCATCACTGTCTGCATACTGGAGCAGCAAAAAAAAAAACCCAACCCATTTATTAATTTGTGTTGTGTATCCTCAAACATGAAACAGTGCATTAGATTTTCAGTTTATACAAAGCAAAGTTTAAAAGGAATTAATTGTAGCTGCAGAGCTGCTCATACATATCTGCGTGCACGCGTGTGAGGATGCGTGTAAGTGTGTGTCCTCACAGAGTCAGAGCTGCCTCTGTAGGACTCGATGCTGGCATTAGTGCAGGTCGACTTCCTTGGATGCTCTTCATCAGTCACGGCGGTGCTGCCACGGTTGCTCCCAGACACGGAGCTGTCATCTCCCGCATTGACGGAGCCTTCTTCCTCCTCCTGGTCGTAATCCGACTCTGTATCCGCCGGCATGCTGTAGATGGGTTCCTCCCCATCCACCAGGCTCTCCACCATGCTCACTTTCCTCTCCGGCTCCACCTTGGCTCCCTCTTCTGGGGGAGGTAGTAGTGGTGGAGGAGGAGGTGGGGATAGTGGTGGAGGGGCAATAGGTACATCTCCAGGTGGAGGAAGAGGTGGAGGGGGAGGAATTCCAGCTGCAGGTACACCATCTGTGGGCAAAGGGGGTGGAGGAGGTGGTGCAGGAGGCACTGTCCCCTCTGCAAAGGCAGGTGGGGGAGGAGGGAGTTGAGCAAACATGTCCTGATCCATGGGAGCATCTGTCTCAGCAGGAGGCGGGAAGTCAGGGAGAGGGATGCACTCCTCCTCAGCATGGAAACCTTCATCCACCTCCTCCTCTTTGGATGCCACTCTGTTGGCACTTTGTCTTTTCGGAGCTTTCACCTCGGCAGCTGGCTTCACTCCCATCGCTCCCAGTGAGGGATCAACGCCGCCGAAGTTCAGGAGGTCGATGAGCTCTGTGGCCTTGCGAGACGCCTCCTTCTTCATCCGTTTGAGCTCAGCATCCCGACGCAGCTGCAGCTCCTGTTTGGAGGACTCGCACAGCTGCGACACCTCGTCCTCTCTCTTCTTCTGCAAACGCTCAATCTCTCGTTCCAACTGCAGGATCTCCTCCATTTGCCGGGCCTCATCCTGAAGAGGAAATAACATTTACATTCACGTAAAAACCAAGGAAAGCAGAATGAGCCCCAAAATCCCTGTTGGAAATGAAAACGCGTGCCTCTGATGATTTAGTTTTCTTAACTGCTCCTTCTTCCTGCTCCCCTTCAGCAGATGTTTTCTTCTCAGTTTCGTCTGTTTTCCTCTGCTCATCCTCCCTCTTCTTCTTCTCCTCTCTGAGCTTTCGAACACGAGCTCGTGCCACCTGACCTCTCATGTGCTTCTGCAGCACCAGAGCTGCCTTGCGTCGCTTCACATATCGCCTGCATTGGATATATTTTCTGAAGTGCTTCTGGAGCGTGACAACACTGGCGCGGACACATTTGAAATACTTCCTGTGGACGACAGACATTTATTAGAACAAATGTCTTTTTATTAAAATAGTTCTACCAAGCTAAGTGTTTCTCTAAATTGTCAAATGGCTCAAATTGGGTCAAATTTCACTTTCAATTCAGGCCTTACTTGGCAGAGAAAGTGAGAAGATGAGCCCGAATTATCATCGCAGCCTGGCGTCGGACTTCATCCCTGTCTTTTTCTAAACGCTGCTCTAGAGACTCTTTCAAGAACACCTACAGAACAGAAGGTAAGTAGTTAAGGAGAATAGACAGGAGTGAACCATTTGGGTAATGGTATCTGTTGTTAAATGTCACCTTGGTCTTGCCTAACTGCCACTCCTTCTTCGTTTTGTCGTATTTCACAAGAAGATCCGTACTTCTCTTCTTATCGTCTCCAGCTGTCGTCATTTTTTCTTTCAGAATGATTTTATACCTGATATGCAGAAAAGTGAGAGTGTGAGAGAGTAAAAATAACAAAACAAAAAAATTAAAACAGATCACGGAAAAATCCTCAAAAGGATTTTATTCAAAGATGCTTACCCCAAAAACTAATCAGAAAAAAAAGATAAATTCAGACGTTTACCGGGAAAAAAAATCTTTGAAAGTCCTTCGGACGGGGAACCCAGCGCGGCGGATCTTCACAGTCTCCAACATCCCAGAATACCTCAGCTGGTTCAAGACGACCTCTGGGTCAAACACATTTGGATTCTACAAGTAAAATTAAAAAAGAAGATTAAATTGACACCATCTGAGATGTCATCTGTCATCCTGTGAGACAGAGACAGGCTGACCTTTTCCATGTTGGGTTTAATGCAGCGAATGAAAAACGGGTTGGACACACTCAGAGTGGCCATGAGAGCATGAAGGGAGTCCTAAGGGGTCAGAGAAAGACAAGAACTGTTACTGTAGCTCTTCACGTCGTTGTGCATTTGTAAATCCTTGTACATCAGGTAGCATCAATGTGTGTCACGATGATGTGCGTATTGATCACTCACCCTGAACTGGGAGCTCACAGTTGGTTTGCGCCTGGCTGTTCCCATCTTCTCTTCATTGTTCCTGCTGCCAACCTTCTCAAACAAATCATAAATGAAGTCCAGTCTGTGGAGCCACAGAAACACACACCTCAGTACAAATGACACACATAGGAAGATTTTTTTCAATGGAAATGACAACGATCAGAACAATCTTTTCTAAAAGAGTTTCAGAATGAAGAGGGACCACAGTCCTATTGTCAGCTTTAAGACAAATACAAACTGTACTGCATAAAGAACAATGTATTGCTAGCAGTTGATAATGTGACGTCTCGTTTTTACAATTTCATAAAATAGATAGTGCTCAGATATTTAATAGTTCTGGATGTGGGTGAATCTATGGTTTGAAAAGTGTAGAATAAATCTAGATCAGAGAATCATATAAAAAAAGAACTCACGGTGCATTTACCAATGTATTTCCTCTTTCAATGACTTTATGGACCTAAAACTTAATAGCATCTCTGTCTTACCACGGTCCCAATTTACAATTTGTTTTATGTGTCTGATTTTCTCACCTGCTGTCCTTGAGCATGTTTAGGATGTCATCTCTAAAGGTGTCTCTATTTTTCTCCAGGATTCCTCTAACATCATACAAGACCTGCCGGAAACACAAGTTCATCAGAAATATCCATCCATCCATTCTCTCCATCTCTACACTGGGGTCACTGGGGGGCTGGAGACAATCTTCATAAGCCAAAGTCATGAATTTACAGTAAGGATTACTCACCTCCCCCGCATAGTGTTTGATACCAAACTGATGATCAGCAAGTCTGGGCTTGACATAGTAAGGATTTGTCTGCAGAAAAAGAGGGGAAAAAATGTTGAACACACACAGCAGCTCAGCATTTTTGTGAAATATGCATGAAACTTGAACAAATGGGTAAATATCGCACAGAGTGTCTGCTGTGCAACTTCTCCAGCAGAGTGAAGTCTGTTCCTTTGGGGAATCGACTCTCTTCATTCACTAGTGCCAACAAGCCCAGTTTCTGAGAGGGAGAAGGGAAAAACATCATGTTATTATATCTGCTTTATCAAATCAGGACCACTCTCTAAGCATCAGTCTAATATCATTAAATCAGTTTCCAGAAAGTGACTGAGGCAGACGTGTAACATAGCTCTTATCTGGCAGGGAAGAAGCTTATATTTTAACCCTTTTCAGTCTGAATCTGATTAGGCAAAGACTGAAGTTTGGCACTGTAACATCACTATGCTAAAGTGGGCCAATATTTTAACTTCCCTGGCCACATGCCCAGACAGTTTTGAGAAAAGATTGTGCACTAAGTCTCATTATTTAAACTGTAAACACTGTTTATGTCACAAGTATTTTATTACCTTCTCTATGAGGTCGAGACACTCTGCGTTGTCCATCCAGTCTATGGCCTCCCACTGAACACCCTCCCTGTGGAGAGTAAACAATCGTGTGGTGTGCAGTTTTTATTTCACTGCACATCACTGCACAATCCATGCATGCTCAAAAAAATATTGGGCAAACTTCAGCTATGCTAGGCTGGGTACACGAGGCAGACGCTGCCCACAAAGCTGAAAACAATGTTCACACTAATGCATAACCTGGGTCGCTCTTAGAAAGACTTTATGGCTGCACCGATAGCTGAGGATCCACCTCCTGAGCCCATTTGAAACTTTATATGAGATTTATCAATATATTCTCAAATTCAGACTAAAATGCTAATATTTGACCCTAATTGAAACTGCATTTGTTATGTAAGTGTCAATTTACAGTTTCATTGGGTCTTCCTGAATAGATAAAGAATATCTAATCAACTCCATTATCTTAATTGTCATCTTTTTATGCATAGACACGATTGTTATGAAAATTACCTTGCTTGATCCACATTATATTCATGTGGTGACAAGACTTCATTGTGTAAGGCATATTCCTTGAACCATTCTTTCCTTGGAGTCGCTTTGTACTTATACTGCACCTGTTGTACTCCAGCTGCTCCAAGGAGAAGATGTGCTTATTGAAATACTCCTGAAGTTTCTCATTGGCGTAGTTGATGTTAAACTGTTCAAACCGATTCACCTGGATTGAGAGATGAAGCACATCTTATATCCAAATCTGCATCTGGAGTCACATTTATAGTTAAGTGTTATGTTGGAAGAGTCTTAAATTAAATCGGTATAATTCTGACCTTGAAGTTCTCAAAGCCAAAGATGTCGAGGATGCCAATAGATTTAAAGTTTTCCTTCCCTTTGATTTTCTGATTGATCTTGAGGATGATCCAGGAAAAACACTGGGAATATAAAGCCATGGCAACCGAGTCCCGAGAATCCACAGCCTGCAATGCAGAGAAAGACACCCAAGTGATGGCCATGATGGGTGTGGGTGGTTAGAGACACAGATCAGTCTGCACGGGGGGGTTAAATGTGTGCACACATGTGAACATATACCTGCTCTATAGTGAGGGGGGAGCAGATTTCCTCTCCTCTCAGTATTATGGATCGCTGAGTCAGGACCTCAGATAGCTGGAAGACATCCAGGCCCAGCAGTTCACTGGCATTTGTGACCACTGAAAACACGGACAAAGATGTATTACATTTCTCACTTCATGAGTTTTATTTTCCTCTTCTCTTTATGTGACATGCTCGCTGACCTTGTTTCGTGGTGATCTGGGCTCCTCCTGCAGTCATGAACTCAATGTTTCCCAGCTGTAAGACTCCTGACAGCAGCTTAAACATGTCTCTGATCTCCTCTTCTGTGAACTCTAACACCTTCAGTGCCTCCTGCACACAGGAAAGAACAAGAAAGGAGATTAGGTTCTACCAGAGGACGATGTGACTGTATTGTAAAGACTTTTTACAGTCTTTATTTTAATCTTTCTATGTGAAAGGGAGGTTTGAGACAATCTATCCACAGATTTAAAATCACTCCACTTAGGTGCAGACTTTTGATAAATGCAGATAGAAGAGTCAGCTTTAAACACGTCATAATTTAGAATAAAGGTCAATACTGCAAATATGTTGCTATCATATTAGCATCTAACTTACACAGAAAAATGTGGCAGAATGGTGACAAATGTTTTTTCAATACTGGAATACTGGATGGAGTGACTTAATGAATGTACATAAACTGACCATAACGCTATTAAACACTTCTTTGTCATTTAGGCTCCTGTCCTTCAGACATCCTGACTGGCTGAGGTAGTGGAAAGATTCAGCAGGGTCCTCCAGGAAGTAGAGGCCTGAGAGACGAGATTTATCATTTATAATTATGCTGTCAGTGTGACAGTGGGAGAGAAGCACATTAAGATAAATAACTGGCCTTTATATTAAGGTTGAGTAAAATCATACAAGATCAGCCTCTTATCAACCAGAGATCAAGTGTGTTTTATGAAAATTCATTTCAATTAAAATTAATTGTAAATCAGGTGTAAATCATAGCTCTAGTGTAACAATGTGATGCCAAAGGTATAAGGATTTCAATGGGGAAAGAATTGCATATATAAAGGTCAACGTTGTTATTTGGCGATGTTGAAGAGCATTTCTTACTTTTATGCTCTTTGTTAGCTCCTGCCAGCAGAGCATAGAAGATGTGGTAGTTTCGTTCTCCAGGGTTTTGTCGTACTACGCGGTTCTACAGCGAAAACATTGCAGCAAAACCACTATTAACAATTCATGATGATTCATTATACAAGATAGATAATTCTGAAGTATAAACTTGACATGAGCAGCCTGCAGCCGCACACATTGTTACCTTTTCCAGTAAATCTAAAAGGTAGAGAATCAAGGAAACAGCAATCACACCTTATCACTGGTTTTCACACATTGTGCCTTAAAACCTCTTTTTTTAATTTAATTTAAATATTACACAGTGCATAAACACAAGAAAATACTGATAGAAATCTGTTTATTTTCTGTAAATAATAAGGATACAGTCGATGATGCAGCCTCCCTGGATATTGCCGCCCTCAGAGAAGTGAAGCTGGATGAACTTCCCAAAGCGACTAGAGTTGTTGTTGTAAACGGTCTTTGCATTCCCAAATGCTTCCATGATTGGACTGCGTGGAAAACATAAACCTAAGCTCAGTGTGCTTTGTATCACCCGTGTTTATCTCTGCATGAAATTCAGACTATCCTGCACCAACCATGCACTGCAGAACACGTTCACTCAACAATTCTGTTAAACTGTTGCACGCATTCCTAAGTGACCGGTGCCAACCTGACTCTAACCATCTGGGCTTGCTCAGGGGCACTTCCGCAGTAATCTGCACTGCAAACTTTCTCAGGTTGATAATTATTACACAAGATATCGAATGGGCATAAAAATTTTAATATTAACCGCTCAAATTGCATGTCATTATACGGGTGCATTAGAACTGCAGCGAATACTCCATTAGTCTGATGGACGATTCAAACAATGAATTAATTATTTTGTTTGTACATCATCAGCTTATGGACCAAATGATAAAGCATTTACTGAAAATTAATAGCAGAAAACTAAATAGAAAAGAAATGTCCTTCTAGCCACATGAATTTTTCCAAGACATCTGCTTAATGAAGCTAAGATTGGATCTGGTCTTGTGCCAGGATGCAGTAAAAATCAGAGGAAAGAGGAGGTGTGTCTGCTTCACTTCATCAGTATGTACCTGCTCTGTACGATGGCCTGCTCCACTCGTGTAGTTTTCTCTGATTGAGGAGTCCCAGATGATTTCTGGCTCATCACCGACAGGAACTGCAAAAGTAGTTTAGTGCTCTCTGTCTTCCCTGCACCTGATTCACCGCTACACAACCCAAACACACACACACACACACAATCCATTTAATTTAATACAGTGACCTTCTCTGACATTCCCATATCTCAGACTGGTGTGGTAGTTTGATTGATATTGAGGTCTGATATCTTCTGCAATATTGCATTAGCTTCTAGTCTCTCTCAACGAGAACACCAAAAGAGACAAAGACAGGGCGTTATTGAAATCATGATGCGATATCTGACTCTACAGTCTCTACAGACTCTACAGCCAGCAGCGATTCACCAATCTAACCTGGTTGGCTTTCTTGGAAGGGTGCTGTTCATTGATATTGTCTAACAAGCCAGACACATTCATGATCAGTAGACCATATCTTCTTTAACTGAAGAACTAAAGTTCATTATTTAGAATTACTTCAATAAACCATTGAAATCAGTGTCTGAAACTCAGCTTATTATGTGTGTTAGCTGTAACTGCCTGTCTTCCTCTGCATGAACTCCAAAGTTGAAAAAGACATTTAGAAGACATTTGACAATTGTGTTGTGACACAACACATTAGTGGTATAATCAAATCTATGTAAACCTTAAAAATAAAGTACTGTAGTGCTGTATCTCATACATATTGATCTTTTAGCAAATGTAAACAGGAAATGGATCCAAGACTGGAATTTTTATTAGCTGGATGCATATTTGGTATCAGATTGAACTATTAGTTGCAAATAGGGTGATAGATGGCTGCCTGTGCAGTAAATGAATTGACAAACATAAACAGTATCTTACTTATCATCGCATCTCTGTAAGAAAATGAAAAAACATATGTCCCATAATGTCAAATCCTTTTCTTAAATATACAATCAGACCTTATGCAACGACTCTGAGTATGCTGCACAGAACGAATAGTTGGAAAGGTCCAAATATGGAACTACCCTCTCCGCAGGGCTGCAATCCCATGTGAGGCCTAACAGTACAACCATTTACTGCATACTTTTCTTAACCACTGACTGACCTTTCTTCCATTAGGCCATGAAGTACTGCAGTTAAAATAGCTATCGCTCACACAGTGTGTGTGGATGCTTAAACCCACCTGATGAGAACACACTGGCTGTCGTGGCGTTTCCAGATGCAGCGATAGCATTCATTGGCCACGGCAAAAATGTGCGGAGGCAGCTCCCCTAGCTGGTGCTTGGAGTAACGGTCCACCCTCTCTGGGTCATACAGACCTGAGATCTGCTTGTAGGGGTTGACAGCTGCCAGGATGCTGCCGATATTTGTCTAAAAAGAGTCCAGATATTTCATCTTTGCATTATTTTTGAACCTTTAGTATCTTTTCCTTTTGTATATTGGTTTCTTTCCTTTTTGATTGTTTTCTTTGTTGTCATTTCAAATATTATAGACATGAACAGACACGAATTCAGTTAAAAGCAGTAGCATACCCCCCCCCCAAAAAAAAAAATAATAAAATAAACCCCACAGGGATGCATACAGTAAATACAGTATATGTCAAATATTAAAGTAGACTTGTGTTGATATTAATCTGTATTGGAGGATAAAGGAAACCAGCTGTGAGGAAATATGTATGGCAGAGTGATTGTTATTAGAAAGCTGAGGTCAAACGGGTAAGATGGTGGAGGAGGGAAGTCAGATTTTCATTTTCAACTATTTCTCGTGTCACAGTCACCTTGTTTTCCATCCTTCTAGTTTAGAAAAAAAAAAAGAAAACAGTGGAGGTCAGCATCCCCTCCATTGTGTCATATTACCCTGTCTGTGCATTTTCTGTGCTACCCATATATCAAACTGTGCTAAAGGACAAACACACACAAATGAATGAACAGACAATGGCACAGAAAGATGACCCACAAAGGGTAAATGCTTATGATCAGCTTAAGGAAAATCCATGTATGGACAATATTTCATCATCTAGATTAGGTCACATCCAGGCTAACTGTTATTGTCTGTTTCTGGTAATCCGCAAGTTTCCAAGCATTCAAAATGCCTGACTTTCAATTTATCACAACCAGGATCAAAATATCCATCAAAAGTTTTATGTATTTGTTCTAAGCTTTGATCATAATTCATTGATCACAATATCAACTGGAAATTTGCAAAGATAGATTGCCTTTTTAAATCATCCATGGATATAGCTGAGGAGAATTATGTTCATCAGCTAATGCATTCATTCATTACAGACAGCAGTAATGAAATATCTATTGAGCTAAGCTAGGGAGCATTGGTGACATAGCCTGATCTTGTACTTCACCTGCGTTTGTCTGGATTCATCTCTTTTGATCTAGCAGCAGCAGAACCACCGTGCTGTCTTTATAATTTCTGTTGGCTTGTCTAAAGGATCTTCTAAGGGATTTGATGGGATGTTTTGGACAAACACAAACAGTTGATGGTGGCCCTTGTGAGCCTGGCAATGCTCATTCAAAAAGGCAATACAACACTATGTGAGTATTTGATTATCTATTGTTCAGAAAATTATCAACTGTAATTTCATTAAAAATTCTGCCAATAGGTAAAATGAATCCAGCTGTGACCATTGCAGGAGGTGGAATACTTTTCTGCACAAATTTAATGTAATTTAGTGTAAACAATTAAACTAAAGCAACTGCATTCATACATTTAGTTTTAGTGAGTTAACTGCAAATTGGCTCTCATGACAAATGGTAGCAATAAATTTCAAAGGAGTGCAGTACAGTTTTTATAGTTTAACAATAAATTGCTGCTCAACTGTGATAGTCTGGCTTCATAAGACCCTCCTCCCTATTTTTTCTCTCTTGCTCTCATCACCTGCCACACTGAGTAGTAGATGGGTTTGAGCAGATGATTTGTGTTTCCCTCTAAAAGCTTCATGCATGCAAAGCTTATAGGAAAAGGAAAGTGTGGGGGGGTGGGGGGCACACAATAAGGCATACACATAATGTACACACACCATGTGGCTCGACATTGATTTCACTCACATAGATGCTATCCTTCTGGTAGCGCTGGTAGAGGTTGTGCATGATGGCAGCCTCATGCAGCTCAGCCAGCGCTGACATGTCTTCCACTCCATCAATGCTTGACTGGTGCATAGCATACACCCGCTCCCTGGTAACCTCGGCCTGCTGCAAGTACAACACCTGGGACACAACAAGGAAAAGAGACTTATCATCTGTCATGGCTTCATGATGTTTCATTCCTTAAACTACCTCATGAGAGAAAACACTCCACAATGTGGATCTCACAACAACATAACACAAGCAGGAAATGTGCTTCTGATGGTTGGCAATCAATATCCAAGAGAAAAGGAATGATGTCTAACAAAGTTAGGTAATGTGGTCTGTTAAAGTACAAAATTAAACAGTTTTTAAACATTATTAGCAGCCACTGAATATGAGCGCTCCGTGGTGTTGGTGTGTTGGTGTTTTTTGAGGGAAAGTACTGGTAAAGACGATTTTCCCTTTAATAAATCACACAAGGTATGTCAGAGTAACCAGTGTGTTGCAATATCATGAAAACCCACATGATGAGAATAAAGAGCTATCTGGCTTCTTCTCCCCCAGACCTCCTCTCATCTATGTCATATTGCCATGGCAACCAGAGAGTCTGGGACAAGACAAGGCGGAGAGCCTGGCTGTGTGATGGTAAGGAGAAAAAGAAGAAGAGGAAAGAAAGAAAAAAGAGAAGAAGAGAGTAGGGACAACAGGAGAAAAGAGTGTAGCAGATCTGACATGGCCGGACCTGACATGTGAAGGCAGCTCAGTGTGCACTCAGGTCAGGCACACACACGCTCCTGCAATGATATCGTCTTTTTCTACCTGTATTCAGTCTGAACCAGAGCCAGAGCAGCAGATAACTGTGATTGTAGTTCAGCATAAAGGTCATTAATTCACTCCAGCAACATCTAGTTGTCCAAGAATAGAAAAAACGGCCTTTACAATGCTGGGCTGTTGATATGTCAGTCCATCTTCGCTGCCGGCTTCAACCCCATGTGCGTGTTCGCTGTTGTAACAGATGCGCTGGAAGTCTGCTGAGAGTGGCAAAGGGGATACGCTGCAGGCACTCAGCCATCCTGTTCTTAAATAAATCTATTTCAGTCCAGTAACACGTCTTCCACTGCACAGAGCTGCTGCGTGCAGATATCTCCCAGGGTGATCAAACTTAAGCGCTATCATTGTCATCACCAACTGTCTGCAAGGAAAAAGTTGTGTGTGTGGAGTGCAAATAAAAAACCTGTGAGCTAGATACTACAATACTACAATGCAAACACAATGTTTCCAGCTGGAGCTGCAACATGCTGCAGGTTCTTTCCTTTTCTTTTCTCTCAACAAGTACAGACATCTTGTTCATACTATGTGGGTAAGCTCATCATGTCTGTAACCTTTCCTCACTCACTCAGCTGTGATGAAATGACCCAGTCGCCCCTCGGCATCCATGAGAGAGAACATAACATTTAAAGGGTTCACTGACTAATGGCTCAACATCTTCACCAAGCCCCCATCCTATTTTTCTCAAATATAAATAGGTGTTTCAACTAAAAATAGCCATAATTAACCTTCTCTTTCTCCTGGGGGTTGGTTCTCTCTAAAGACAGAATTATTAACTAAGAGTATATTCCAATGAATCCGCAAGAATCAATTTCTTCATAGTAAAAATGGATGAAAGGGCTGACAGATATTTATCACTGCCAACTCTGAGATCATGATTTTGCATCTTTCAGCCCATGTTTCATTTTTGTGGCATAGCCAACTTTTCAGGATCTACTTCTTCATCTTCACTAATCTCATCGTTTCATTTTTGGCCTCAGGCAGCTGTTCTTGGTGAATGATCTCTAAAAGCCCACTGTACACCACCTGTACACAACCAAACCACAGAGAGGCCAACTTTACAAATAGCTGCTGCATTTAGTGGCGCATTTAGCAGAAAAACAGCCATAGACCAAAAGACCTTTCCCTCCAAGAGGGAATGTTGAACTTCCACCACCTCTAATGAAACACAGTCTTCATCACAATCTTTCTGGCTTCCACATATACCTAAGTGTGTTCACACGTGTATTACTGTATTAAATGCTGTCAGTGTCTGATGTGCATGGATGGCATGCTTATTTCAGTGATGATGTTTGTTAGTCGTAGCTTGGACAGCTGAATGCTCACAGAGACACTTTCATAGAAACTGTACAACAACTGGGTTTTTTCCTGTCTCTGGCAGAGAAAGATAGAAAGTCTCTCAAATTATATCTATATCCATTGCCCCCATCTCTTCATATTCTCACCCTATTAAATCCCCTTCTTACCCAATTAGATACCTCTCCTACTTCCATTCAGTCTGAATTTCTCTCATCTCTCTTTCCCTTTGTATAGCACTCCTCTTTCATCCCTTCCCCCTTGGCTGCTCTTCTAACCATCTTCCATCCTACTGTTCATTAATGTCCCCCTCCCCTCTTCCTGCCCTACGCTGTAGTCTCACATTGCAACCTCATTCCACTTTCTTTGTCCTTGTCAACCTTTCTTATTTTTATTCTGTATTACTGGTTACTCCATACTGTATTTTTGATATATCCCATTAGCCTATATTATATTTTTTCCCTATGTAACTCCATGTGCTCATGGCTCACTCAATGAATAAATCACTTAATCTGAGCTGTAATTGAAGGCTTACTCTGAGCAATTTCAGAAAACCAAGCATGTCTTTGCAATCCTGGCAAAATCATAGTGGAACAGAAGATAAGACTTGACACACACATGCATCAGCACATGTAATTAGAAGAAGAGGACACTGTTGTAACTAAAATGGACGCCCAAGTCTCAGCTGTTAAAATGAATTCCCTTTGTTTACAATATACTGTATTTAATGTAATGCCTGGTATATTGATGTGTAAATCTCTGGAGTGACCTATTAAATAATGGTCTGAGCTCTGGTGATGTTCTGCTGTGAAGGAGGTCTGAACATTTTCACTGTGAGATTAAACGCACATAAACGTTTCAGCTACTGTTCAGGCATTTACAATTGCTTCCAATACCAAATCTGCTTTCACATATAAAGGCCTTAGACAGCAGATAAAGCCCAGAAAAGAAAAACCATTCACAAAGCATTCAGAGATGAGAGAAGATGCTGTGAACAGCGAAAGTATGTCAGTGGCTGGGGAGAAAAACCAGAGGAAGTAAAAGAGAAGAAAACTGAAAACATCTCAGTCTTTCCCTCCATCAGGCTCTGGTGGATTTTAACACACATTTTGTTCAGTGTTTCTTAGTCTACATCAACATACATGCACAAAAAGACAGAAAGAAAAAAATTAGTGTACTGCACACACACACACACACACACACACACACACACACACACACACACACACACACACACAGGTTTCTCTGTGAAGAGAGTCTAAAATGGGATAGTTCATGTTTAATAATTCATCATAGAAAGCGGGAAAGAGGAAAGATCCAGAATTAGAGAGAGAAAACAGAGGGAGACAAATATGCAGTGGACTGACAGAGAGGGTGAGACAGAATGAGAGTAATGTAGAATTAGAGCATGGTTAGCAGACTCTGATTTGTCCTCAGTAGTATAATCGTTCAAGGACCTGAAGTGCGAGAGAGAACTGTTCTTAAGAGAAAAAGTCAGTGGGACCTTTAGACACACTTCATCTCTTCCATTTAATCATTTTTGGGTGCTTTCCTGGCTCCACCAGCATAAATGCATTCTTAAATTGCTTGGCTTATTCACATGCACATACAATGGCAAGCCTCTTCATGTGGCTTCTCATATTAGCTGCAGTCCAAGTGAAGAGAGTCAGGAAGGAATAAGATGAAGGGGAGAGTGAGAGAGATGTGGGCAAAGTGACCTATATATTCTGCAGACCTCCACTCCTCAGTGCAACATACAGATACCGTACACACCTGCAGCTCTCCTCCCTGACCTTGGATCAAATCCAGAAGACCTACTTGAGTCAGATTAGGATTGGGTATCTCTGAGGGGGGATTTATTTATTTATTTTCAGAGTATATTAGAGGCAAAACGAGCAGCTGCTGCTGCCAGCGGCACTGGGATAAAACATCCACTGCTTCAATGCATGTAGGGAAAATAAACTCTGTTGGAACAGTTACAGGACCCAAGTTATTCATTTTCTTAGGTGCAATTATCCAGAAGGAGCCGGGATAACATACAAATCTGAAATAAATCCTTGAAATTGTGACTTTAGTTTGAGGAGTTTATTGTGCCAAGTTTAATATTATTAAATGGCCTGAGGGCCATCTGAGATAGCCTCTTTTTGAAAAAAAAATATCAGTTGTACTCTTTTTCTTGGAAATTAGAATTAATGTTGAATGCCTTACTCAACTACTGCCTTTGTTTTGCTGTTTCTGGGGTTAACAACAAGCTTTAGCTCCATTTAAACTGTCTCTGCCCCACAGCATCCATCCAGCACTGAAGGGAATAATACATTTTATATTCCATCACCCTGTCAGATTTGGCAGCCCACACTCGTCCCACCCCAAAGGCAATCACTGCCTCCGTTCTCCACTGATAAGGGACACAGCAAAGAGACACATAGGGAGCTGTTTAGGCGTGTCTGTGTGTGTTTTAAATTAACTTAATGAGTTAAATTAATCTCATTATATGATACTAAGCGAGGAAGTAGCTACAGTGTCCTCAGAGGGTTAGAAAATATGAAACTGTAAAGAGTTATGTGGGTCAGGAGATCACAAAGCAGCATTGGCTTGTTTCTTTGCCAAATCAGACAAAACAAGTCATTCCTGCACTTTTCATGTTAGACAGAGCTGACAGAGTGTGTTGGTTCTTCTGTATATGTGTGTGTGTGTGTACGTCAGAGTACGTAGTCACTTTGTGTGTGCAAAAGGGGTAAAGGCTTCCCTGCAGCATGTTCTGTTCTCGCGTGAGCTCTCACTGCAGCTTTTACGCTTGCCACTGAAATCCAGGTCACATAACACACATTGTCCACAAGTCATCCCTAACGTAACGTGCGTGTGTGTGTATGTTTGTGTGTCTACTTCTTTAAGGGTAGTCCTCAGTCTGCGTCTGTATGCTGTTTTGTCCCATGTGCAGTTCATCCTTTTGAGGGTATAAATGTGACCAGTTCAGGTATACATTAGGACAGTTATGTCGCTATGCAGAACAAAGCCCGATTGTACCTTTGTGACCGTATCCATGGAGACAAGTCCATGAAGATATGTGCAAAAAGGGCCTTTATCAAAATAGTCTAGTCTTTAACTGAATGGGCTGAGATGGAAGGAGGAACAGATGGATGATGGATGGAGGGGCAGATAGATGGAATGATGGGATGAAGGATAGTGGAATGAGTGGATAGTGTGAAAACAATGTACAAGTTCGGTTCGGTTCGGTTCGATCTACAGCCAGTTCTTTGTTGACCCAGTTCCACCACAGGTTCATTAAAGTGCCATCTAATCTGATCTAATCTAATCCTGTTTTCTACACAGTAAATTCCACAGATTCAGAGAGATATTTGTGCATGGTCTAGGGTTTTACAGAGCCAAAGCAATTGGTTTAGCTCTCAATTTACCAGACAACTTGTATTACAACACTTATGATCACATTTATGGTCATGAGCTTTAGGTAACTGAAAAAAAAGTGATGCCATAAGTACAATAAAGATTAAATGAGGTTTTTCCTGTGTTCCTCTGGGATCCTGGCTTCTGGACAGATACATATGAATGGAAGAAAAGGAATGACTAGACGACTCTAAACCAGAGGGACCATAATATTTGACCTGTCCTGCCATCCCACTGAATAAGCAACACCTGTGACTTTACTCAAATGACTATGGTTGTACAAAACCATACAAATAATGAAACTGCTGTGGATTGAAAAGCCGTCTATAACATGATGGAGTCGGCATGAAGACAGAAATTACTTCCAAGAGAGAACAGGAATAAATCTCACACTCAAGCCGCCACTGGCGTCTGTAAAACCTTTGTGAATAGTTCTGTATCGGTATGATGTGACTCAAGTGAGCACCAAGCTTGAAGTTTGGTGACCGCTCAGTGGAGGAAAGCAGGCGAAGATGGAGTATGAATGATGAAGGGTTTTTTATACCCCTGTTAGTTGTGTACTGTGCTGATTTAACATAATGTGTAGTAGTTCGGCAGCCTCATCCTTTGTAACCCCAGAGCTAGTCATGTGTGGAACTGGTCTATACAAGCAGAGTGACGAATGAGAAAAATGTGGGTGGTGGGAAAAAAGGACTAGCACGAAGAAAAACTTTAAAATTTTGCTTTTTCCAGTGCCTCTGGCTTCCACACTGAGGTCATCTTTAGTTTTTATGTTTTTCAGTATTTAAAGTGCTTCTGGTATTCACCATCCTTGGGGGTTACTGAAACAAAAATGCATTTATGACCGAGACCAGGGAGGGATGGAGTTCCCAGGACTGTTTGCTGGGTCAGATCCTGTTGTAACAGGGTAAAAGCAGGGTAAACCCTCCTTCCAGCTGATTCTCTATCAAATATTCACCAACCTCCTGCAGAGCTAACATTTAAACACCAACAGCTAGCAGGGAGGGGAGGGCGAAGGGAGGTAGGGAGATCTGGATGGGGGCTGGGGAGGTTGAAGACATTCATAATCCAGAGCAAAGAGAATGCCTGTTCCCATAACCAGTCATCTATTTTGGGAAGCTCCTGTCGGTCGTTCCTGTGTCCTTGAACAGGCTACTGCTACATCAAAAGATGACGCTTTTAGAGTAGCACTTGGCAATTTTGTGTCTTCAGGGCAGTAAAACATGACTTCATTGTATATCTGAGCAAGAGAGGGCAGATGTGGATGCTGTTTGGGGTTAAATGTCGTATAGAAACTCCTGAATTCAGGCCAAAAAGCCAAGTCTATTATTAGCTCCATCCAAATGCTGCCAACTGGAGCGCATACATGTGTGTGCGAAACACATCAGCCATCAAAAAAACATCAAATCTAAAGACCAATGTGGGCCCTAGCTCTCATACAGATTAGATGAGCACAGATAATAATCATAATGAGATTTAAACATCCAATTCCATTATTTTGGCTGGGGCAGTGTTAGAGCATTGGGGTTGGGGCAGGCGACGTCAGGCAACTACACGATGACATCCTAAAACAAGTGTGTGCATTTGTTCGTCCATAAGACTCTCCATCTTCTGGCTCTTCTCCTGCAGCTGAATGTGTGTCACGAATAAATTTTGAATATGTATGAGGAGGAAGAGGAGGAGGGGGAGGAGGAAGGACTAGAAGGGCAGGAAAGTGGAACATGACCAAGAGTTTCTATTGATCCACACAGGAGAGGATGAACCTGCACAACTGCTTCAGCTTCACTGTGACCTTTACATGCATACTAATGAACAAGCAGATGACCTGTGCTGATGACAACATCTCCAGTTAATTCTCTCCCTGTTATTTCTCTAATGTCAACTCTTCAATAAAAGTATTTCCCTCAACACAACCAAAAACATTTAGATAGAAAGTGAAATTTCCAAGCCAACAGAAAAATGCTTGCCTTAAAGTAAAATCACAGTGTTTGTATAAAATATGAAAATGATGATATCTCTGTGTACAGGTTACAGCGCAGTAACTGGGTGGTCCAAAAAAACAGCGTTAGTGTGTATGTATGTGTACATTCCTTACCTCGCCATAGTCGGTTGTGAGCACAAGGGTTCCATCTCCACAGGAGTTCACAGTGGCAGGAACGAGCTGCTCCTTCTCCCTGACCCAGACACGGGCCCCCTGGATCACACAAACAAACACACAGTCAGGCAGTAATGAAGTAGTGATGTAAAGTTATGAAACCTCAAGAGGTCTTCAGCACTTTGCCAACACCATCTAAAGCTGGCAGCTGGGTTTAGACCTTTTATCACGAAAAAAATAACGTGTAAATATGAGTCTGTGGTGATTAACAGTGCACCACAGGGTGTTCAGTTAGTGTAGAGCAGACCTGCTAAGAAGAAGACAAAGAAAAATACCATGTGGTTTATTGCGCTGCAATAATTAGACTAATAAAATAGTGGATGTGGATCAACAGAAGAGTCATCTGTAACTATTTTACTAACTAAAGTGAATTGCTTGATTGTAACGCTGGTGTTCATGTTAATATGTTACAGTAATTTCTCAGTGAACTATGGTATAGTCCCTGTAGTGCTTGTCTGTGCAAGGAGTATGGATGAGTGCACAGACAGATGTTACAGATGTGTTTAATGGAAGAAAAAGACTTTAACATCTGGATTTTCTATGAAGATGAAGCAACAGTGTTTGAAAATCTGTGTGTGTGTGTACATGTATATGTTGTCCCAGGATCAGAGGAAGTGTGCGCTTCCTGGACCTTTCCACTCAGACAAAACTCTCTTTCACACAGTCGCTGACCTCTGACCTCTGACCCCTTAAAAGGGAGCGAGGAAGAGACAGAGTAGGAAACACAAGTGAATGGGACTACTGTAAAGCTAATTTTATGTGTTGCACTATTATTAGACAGTTTGTAAATACATTTTTTCAACTTCTATCTTTACCCACATCTGGATCGCGGAGGGTGCTGGAGCAAATCCCAGCTCACAGGTCACCAGTCAATCACACAGAGACAGACAGAGACGAACAACCAGTCACACCTACCGGCAATTTAGAGTCGTCAATCCATTTTAACGTGTATGTCTTTGGACGGTGGGAGGAAACCCACACAGGCATGGGGAGCACATGTAAACCCTGCACAGTAAGGCAACAGGCCAGGGAACCAAACCTGCGACCTTCTTGTTGTGGGACGACAGTGCTATAAACTATGCCGCCATGCTGCCTTAGTTTGTAAATTTAACAAGAAAATATAATAGGACAACAGACGGTCCCACACAGCCTGAAGCATCCTCCCAACAACCTTTAACTCTCTAATTTTCCAATCCCTCACCCTCCTTTCACCCTTTTTCTGTCTTTCTCTCGTGAACTCAGTCTGACACAAACACACATGCACTGATAATAATAGAAAACCAGTGCTGCCCTGGGCTATGGAGTTAACCAGGCAGAAATCAGTCACACACACAGTACACCATATATACACACTGCATGGTAGCTTCAGGTGAAGCTTTGGGGAGAGAACATTTGAAAGCTTTTGGTTACAGACTTTACTGCTTCTGGCTGTTTCGAAACTAAACTTGTGTCATTTGCATCAGTGGTGCAGACTTCCTCAAGAGGACCTTTCATTGATGGAATCCCTCCCATCCCACATGCCCAAACGTGACCGAATCTTTGCACTGAACCTAAATCACACAGCAAGGCCACACGTGGTATTTAGAGGATAATAGTGTGCATACTAGCTTAAGTCAGTTCCTTTCAACACTTCCTCACTTTCATTAATGTCATCACCAGATAAATTGGTATATGCAAATGATTCTTAATAATATATTTTTACAGAATATTTTGATTGTGTTATTTTAATTTTTATTTTTGATGTTGCTTTTTGATGCCTAAAATAATTTCAACAAAGACATAAAAGCGTATTTGAGTCTGATTCACTGCAATTCACTGCATGTTACATTTAGTGCTAATTCACTCTAATCTTGGCGTGAACAAGCCTCGTACATCTAGAATCACTCTGGCAACTGAAAAATTCAAGAGCCTTCTCTTTCTTTCTGTTGTTCTCTCCTCAGCAACCCTCTATATTTAGTCCTCTCTTTTTCACTCCGTCTCATTCATAACATCAGCTCGTCTGCCTGTCAGATTCCAGCACACACACTGGTTATCATGGTCGTGATGCCATAACTTGACCTGACGACCTCCCTGGCCTAAGGCTCACCAGTACTTCACAACATCCTGTTTAAACTGGCAAAAAGACCCCTGAGCCCACTTAAACCTCTCACACTGCTCCTTTATCGTGGATCCTGAATAGACACACATATGTACTTTCCTTTCTCTCTCCTGTTCTTTCCTGTTTTCCCTCTGTATATGTCTCCTCTTTAAGTAAATGGGTATCTAGTCACAGATCAATGTACTTTGTCTGAGCCATGTGCAATCTCTGGGGTAAATACGGCAAAGGGGAGACAGAAGGTTATTAATGACCAGCCAACATTACAACCTACACCTACCAACTCCCTCCTTCTCTTTGTGTCCTCCTCCCCTCCCCCCTCATCTATTGCTGGCCATAATGGACAGTAATGGCCAAGCATGACAACCAACCCGGGGTCTTTCTCTGGGTAACACATTTATGTATTTCATGGTTTTCCTGGTCTGTGAAATCCAAACCAGACCACAGTCAAAAACCCCAGCCACCAGTTTCATGTATCATTTTTTTGTTAAGCTCCATTAAACCTAAATTGTTGCTTAACCCTCAAACATGACCTCTGACCTCCCATCTCAGACCTTGCTCTCTGAACTATATGGCTTCGTAGAAAAACAAAACACACATCTCAAGAGATACTATTTACTGAATTTCTGTTGTTTGTATATGTATTTCAATTAAGATTCAAGGGATGTTGAATGGAAGTTTTCTGATTTTCTTGTTTTTCTTTTATTTCTTCTTCCTCCTCCATTTAACTGGTTAAATGAATTATATTCTGGATGAAATATGAGGCAGAAAAAATTTATTGCCATTCTTCATATGATGAAGACTTTTTTTAAATGGCTGTTTCTGATCATTTATGTGCAGCTGTGTCTTGATGTCTCACCATCAAACTTGGGAAAGATGTTTCCATGCTACAGCACACACATACGTGCAAAGTAATGCTGACCGCATCTTATACACTCTCAACTACAATAAGAGATTATAATGTGAGCGTTCAACGGAGACATGATGCCATGGTTACTTGGCATCGGAAAGTGCACTAAATGTAAACCTATTAACTGTTATTCAATTTATTACAAACCACAACAATTGTACAAGCCAATGGGATTCATCCTCTAGCGATGATAAATGTCTGTACAAAATTTCATGACAGTCCAACAGCTAGTTTATTTGAATTTGAATATTTGAATATTCAACAGCGGAAATGAGTGAATGAAAGAAGTGACGCATAGGAACAGTGGCATATTTGACAACTTGGCTGTCATCGACCTAGCTAACCCAAATCCACAGTAGAGCAGACAGACAGGACAGAGAAAAGGCTGGTGGGGATAATATACATGATTATAGGAAATGCTGAAAAAAAAAAACTGAAAATGTACTAATGAGGAGGCTGAAGAAGACACGTGAGACACAGATGAATAAATGATGACAAACAGCTGAACAGTCACCCACTAATGGAAGATAACTAATGGCCAGTATGGAGTCACAGTGGGATCTTTGGAGACCAAAGGTCAGAGGTGCATTAGAGGTTGACTGTGAATGTGTTTGTCTGGATCTGGCTGTGAGCTTCAGAAAACACATCTATAACAGTTACTTCAACAACACAGTTAAAGCTGAACTTGATACACAATCAAGATGAACACAGGTCCAGATGCCGGTCTCACTCAACATTGATGTTTTCGCAACTAAAGACTGAGGAAAAATCAGTTTGTGCTGAACCACACGGGCCAAATCAAATCCAGCCTGTCCCTGTGATGGATGTTGAATGGTGTAGGGGTTGTGGTTGTGGTTTGAAGTGTTTATTTGAATTAATTGGGTGCGAAGAGCAGAGAAAATATGGTCCTGGTCCATCTTTGGTGAAGGGCCTGTTCTGTAATTGATGTCATATGGTGCCTTCAAGTGGAGTAATGTTCTATTGTGGAAATATTTTAAATATCTTCCATATGTTGCATTAAACTATAATTAACATTAATATTTTCAGAAATGTTGGCTCATCCATACATATTAAATCGTCATCAACATCAGCACCAGCTGAATGTTAGCCATTCTGGGTTCTTAACTTCAGATAAACAATTGAACCTTGATTTAAAGGTATCTTTTTTCACTCTTCATGTGAATTGTATCAGTGTGCAATGCAGCTTAGGAGAAACTGTGTGAACCATTAACCCATATCTAACCATTATCACATCTCACCAATTTAAATGATGCCAGACTCTTCACTAAACTTTCAGTTTCGTTTTCAAGTCACATAACTTCCCACAGAAAAGGGTTCCCTTCCCTTGTATATCTTCGCCTTTAATGTAGTTTCAGCCGAACCTGATTTTGTATGAGTTCATGACTGTGACACAACTATCAGACCTCTCTCATACACTGTAGTCCAGCCTGTGCCAGGGACCAAAACTGTGTCAGTAACATTTCATTAAAGGTGATAATACAATCACCTTTAATGGAATATCAAAAGCTTTCAGCAGATTGTCCACCACAAAGAGAAAAACAATATGCTTCGTGTGTGTGTGTGTGTGTGTGTGTGTGTGTGTGTGTGTGTGTGTGTGTGTGTGTGTGTGTGTGTGTTGGGGGTCCCCTATTTTACATGAGTCACATTTGTTTGAGATTATCGTTCAAATTCAACACTAAGGAAGAAACACGAGGAAACGTGCCAAAAGTCAGACGTAAATAAAAACTGTGGACTTGAGCCACAAACATACAGTATCATTAAATATTTTTCACTTTAAGGAGCCTCACTATTACTTTCCCTGGAACGCCTTTTGATATCAGATAATTTACTTGATTTTAATTTACTTGAAACACCTTCTCATTCAAATGAATAGGAAAGTGTGTCCAAACTTTTGGCCTGTACTGTAGGTGAAGATAGTAGTAGCATAAATACTGTGCTACTTTAGCAAAATATTCCCTCGCTCTCTTTTCAGTGGACTCCTAACTAAAAACATTTCAGACAGGCAAAAACTTGAACAACCTGAGACCTGAACACTTAAGCCTGACAGTTGAAATTTACAATAACAGACAACCATGTAAGATACATTTTTGTATGTATAGCAGCAACATTTGTTATTTGAAATCTGACTATTTGTAGGAAAATAAAATGGTACCACCAATAATAACTGAATAATCGTTTTAGAAGGTTTATAAGTAACAATCATTTTCCTGGGTTCAATTCTATGGAGGAGAATTTGATGCTTTTCTATTTCATTCATGATGATAAACTGAACATCTTTGGGTTTTCACATTTTGGTAGGACTAATCTGGAAAATGAATCTGGAATTTTAAACCTTATGATTCCATTACATAAAATAACAATCACCACCAAAAAGGTTTTGTTTCGCAGCCTTTCCAGACCAACAAAATATGTCTTCTTTCTATTCACAAAAGTCATCAGGTCAAAGGTCACAGTTAGTCTTAGGTGAAAAGGCACAAACACGTTCCCTGTTTGGCTGCATTACTGTTATTCTGGAATATCTAAAGCTTTTGATGGATAACCTTTTAACCTGTCCTGAATCCCAAAAACAAACACATGAATGATTTATCCAAAGTAAACCAGATCAGGGTCTGCTGCAAAATTACAAGCAGGGATAAAGACAGCAGATAGAAGCAGCTGTTAATCTTATTTTGTGTGTGTGTGTGTGCATGCGTGTTTGCAAATCCTCTTTGAAAGGCAAGTTTTGAACAGTCTGCTAATTATCACATTCTCTCTGATCTTGGATCAAAACTACAGTCACAAACCCCCATCCCCACCCTTGGCACCCTGGCAACAAGATTCCACGGCAACAGTGTAGAAACAGGGCACCATGGAAACAGCCTCTACCCTCTTAAGTATTGGTGGATGCTGGGAGATGGTGTTCAGGTACAGCGGATTATGGGATGTGCTGTCATATATTTTACTAGATTTATGTATTGCAGTTCTTTGGTATGTATACTGATGTCTTTTGTGTTGTTTTTCGCTTTTTGTTTATTGTTCAGACTTTTTTGGAAATTCAAAATAATATACTTACTTAACTATACTAAAATAATATATTATAAAATTGCAAGATATTAAATAGCATGTAATAGTCTTAACTTACTGTTACAGAAATATTTATGATATTTGGATCATATTTTCTCGCCTCATCTTAACCAATTCAAAAGAAATATAAGGATTCTAGGAGATGACGTTTCCTTCAGTGTTGGCTTCAATCCAGTTTGACTGAGGCAGAGCTGTAGTCTCACACCTACACATTCTAAACAAGCAAGAGAGTGGAACAAGAGGAAAAGGATGAGCTGGGAAGGAGTGGAGAGACAAGAGTTGGAAAAATGCCAACGAGGAGGAGGAGAGAGGCAGCGCTGAAAGGGATCGGTTGAACGAAATGAAGAAGAGAAGCACCAAGAGAGTGGCTGCAGGGAGAGAGGGAGCATCAGAGGGAATGGAGAAGAGAGGAAGAGAGAGAGAGAAGCAAAGCTGATGCAGCTCCTGAGCAGAACAAATGTGTTTGGTGCTGAATATAGGTCACACATCTCCAGTGACTGCTACCTTCCCTCTACTGAACCAGCTTCCTGCAGTAAGCATCTCACATGAAATCCTGCATACTTTGGACCACAATACATGGACACTCTGCTACGATTGCCCCTTAACTTTGTATGTTAAATGTATTTCATAGAAGAAATAACAGAATGTTTTCGTTCCAATTAGAAGACACCTAATGTTGCTCAAACTGGAAAAAATATAAATCAATAAATAAAATAAATCACAAACATGGACGCTAATTCAATATTGCCATGTTTTGCATGCATGTTTTACTTCTTATATGCAGGCACCCATACAGAATGAATCTAGATGATTAATATTTTACTGAAGAACAAGTCCACTTTGCATGAGAAATCAACTTCAGTGTGAGAGAGCTTTCACTGCTCAATAACTATTCTCAGCATATATGGTGGCCACGAAAAAAAATTGTGAATGTGTAAATCATATTTTACAGCCTGAAGAGGAGCAACAGAGTGAAGAAGAGAGGCAGCGATGGAGAGAAGGGTTCTGGCTGGGAGTAAAGACAGGACCAAATGTTGTACAGCAGACATGGGGGTGTGATCTACAGCAGTAACAGTAGGTCTGACAAAAAGTGTCACTGCACCCTCACCCTCGCCAAAGCTGTTGTCCCCACAGTCACGCCTGTCTCTCTCCTAGTTATCAGTTCATGGTGGCTGTGCACCTGCAGTCCAGATCAAATCTTTACACACACCAACACAAACACAAAATGTCAGAGCCCAGAGCCCAGTGTCATCTACCTCCCTGTCTTACACAAACACAGAGATTCTGGTGTTTCGCGTGCAAGGAATCTCAATGCAAAGATATTACACTAGTAGAGTGATGACGCTACTGTCATCCAAACACAGCGTTCAAGAGAGTGTTTAGTTTCCAGCAGCTTCTCTTATCAGGATGCATCCCAGATTTAGGTTCTCCTATATTTCATCTACCTATACCTACTCTATACTGCACATGTAAACTGCACTCCATATAGAAATAATAATAACCTAATATATTAAAAGAGCAAGAAATAGGAATGGAAGTGAAAAGAAATCTCTGCGTTGTTGCTAATATTTGTCTTACATTCCTCCCTAATATTTTCCTATTTTAGGCATTTTCAAACAATATTCAAAGTTTTGGGCTCAGTTCTCCTACAAACTGTAGAAAACCCTTTGACTGCAAGGTCTAATAAGTGGCTGTTGTAGTTTTAGTCATACAGTCATATCACACAATCTAGACCAGTGGACAGTTTTCACATTTGTCATAGTAGATGTTCCGTCATTGATCAACATTAGCTGGTTGCTAACGTCTGTTAGCAATGTAACTTCTTCTACTGCTTTTTCATAAGACATGCTTCAATCCCTGATGGTTTAACTTAGTCAATGTAATGTATATTTTTGCACACCAAGTTCTTGTGTAACTTGCAACAAGTTTGTTGCACACTACACAGTGGGTTTGACAGTTCAGGCAATGCTAAATAAACTGATTCACCACATTCAGGATAAGTGGTCCCAGGGTCAAAAATAGCATTAGATTAGGCTGAAATATAATTATTTATATTTTAGGATTGAAGGATAAAAATGACCTGACACAAGCTAACTGAAGCAGATGACAAGATAATGTTGCAAATGGATATTATTTAGAGCAAATTCTGTCACTACAACTACCGGCCAACTGGGTTTGAAAATGAGGGGATTATACAATATTCTAAAACCACCTGACATTTCATGCTTGACTAGCTGGCCAGCTATCATGTTTTCTGCTTGGGCTGAGAGAGAGGTCAGCTGTTTACTCTTTCTGGTTGAAAAAGATAGATTGACAAAGGGAGGAATGCAGCAGGGATATAAGAATGAGTGATGGAGCAGTGAGAAGAGCAGAGGAACGAAAAGAAGTGGATGTTGGACAGACACCTCCCAGGAGGACTGATTACTCAGAAACCCACTGCATGAAGTCATATTTATGGATATCAGAACTGTGACCCTGAAGATATAACTCATTTAGTAACTATTTTGAGGACTCTCATACACTTTCAGAGTCTGTGCTGTATTGGGGGTGCAGGGCAGGTTGTATGTTGGTGGTCTCTGAATCAATGGTACGATCAATAAATTACCGCCATGCTGGTGGGATATGGAGCAGGGGAGATTATTGCAACATTTCACTTTTGCTGTGTGATCTTCCTAAGAGTTTTCAGCAATATGGTGTTTTTTTATTTATCTTTTTTTTAATTGTAAATATGGAAAATTATTGCCAGGATCGAATGTTGTATTCCCCAGTAACAGCTAGGAAAAAAAAAAAAAAAAAAGTATCATCAGTGATCACCGGGGTCCTCACAAATACCCACACTATTATGAACACGCACAAATGGCCTGACATCACTGCCAATGTGAGAGGCATTTAAAGCCATATCAGATTAACTTAAGAGGGAAGAGGATAAGTAGCTTGGACAGGATGGATGTTGCCATCAAAGGCGCTGAACAATACTGTTTCACCAGATTGCATGTATCTGTGTGTGTATAAGCACATGTGTCACTGAATTCAAAACACACATGAAAAGGAGGAGAGGTAAAAGTAAGGGCCGGCCTTTATCTCCTGCTGGGTGAATATGAAGTCTATGAGTAAAGGGGAAACTTGGACACCACTCTGTATCTGAATGGAGGAAACATCTGTCTTGGTTTTATAACAGCATCAGTGGTTTGTCAAATAAATCCCAGGATATTGGGATACTCAGGCAATGGGAGAATATAAAGCAGAGTGAATTAATTACCACTTGTTTAATATTCAATTAGGGTGCCAGTTGATGACCATTTATCTCCCTCCTGGCTCACCTATTCCATCCACACACGCAAAAAATAAATAAATAAATAAATCCCTTATCCTGCTCCTCCTTCTCTGCAACCCCTCCTCAATTCCCGCAGCCATGGACTGGCCCATACCCACCCATGGATCCATCCCATTCCCAGCAATCAGGAGTAACAGAAATTGTGTCTTCACAGCAGCATGGTGTGGGGAGGGCGGTTGCTGAGGGCCAACACGGTGTAGCCTCTGTTAACAGATTGGTTTTAATCCGAGAGCCAGCTTTATGGATGCGCGTGAGCCCTCGTTTGGCCAATTTATCTGCGGCTTGAATTAAAACACCAAACGGCCATCCAGGCCTCGATGCTCTGCAGTGATAGTAAAATAACAGGGGTTTCATTTATTTCCAATCGATATTTGCATGAACATGCAAGCAGACGTGTCTGTTCCTTGTGTTTTTTTTTGGGGGGGGGGTGGCTCCAGTCGATGAAGCAAAGCAACACTTTGCCTTGACCAGACTCGATGTGATTCATAAAGGTGTTGGGGTTGGGGGGGGGAGAGGTGGGGGGACCCTGAAAGCATCTTGCAGCATATGGTACGCATGCATCGGTGCAAATACGGACAACATCTCACTCAATCTGGCATTAACGTTGAGCTCAATAAGACTGACACATATTGTGCACAGCTTACCTCTGCAAAAAACGCGTCCATCCTGCCTACTCCTCCCAGTCGACGCGCACCCGGCCCCGCAGAGCGCAGACACCGGCTCCGGCTTCGTGTGCGCAAATGTGGCGGACGGAGGGATGAGCGTGCCTGTGAGGATGGGGGAGAGGTCGCGTCTCCTCCGGGGTGCTGTCTCCCATTCACCGAGCGGTTCTCTGCATCCCCCAAATATGCTCAGCGGCTCAAACACACCTCAGCAGCGCTGGGGCTCAATGCGCAAAAATAAAGGTAAAAAAAAAAACAAACACACACACACGGGAAAAATCCAGTTGGAGGATGTGATGAAAAATGAGAAATGTCCACACCCGGGAGCCGTCGGAGGAGCTTTAAATGAAGTGGCCCGGTTTTCCAGGTCTGCCTCCGTACGGCGTCAAAGTGTGTGCGTGTGTGCGTGCGTGTGTGTGATTGGTGGTGGTGGGGGGGGACACCAGTCTGGGGGCAGAATGAGCTCGACGTTGTTCACTGCACACACCGGCGGGGCGGTGCAGCCTCAGCCTCTCCTTCACCATGAAATGTGCACAATCAAGTCACACACATGAACACAGGCAGATGTAGGGCAGCATGTTTGGGGGGAAAAGGAAGTTGCATCGGTTTAGTCACCCCCAGAAGTGATGAAAGAGCCTCTGCCCCACTTGGCCCAATTACAAGTGTTGATCATGAAATGAACCAGACAATCCAGCAGCAACAGCCGCTTGTCAGCTTTCAGACAACAAAACATACGGCTGTAAGAGGAAATAACTAGAGTGAGACAGCCACCTCTCCATTCACATTCAGAGAGAAAACAGAGCTGCTTTTCACAAGAAAGATTAAGAGTCCTATCGTCAGTCTATCTTCTGTTCTCATATCTTTATAGCACAACGACTCAAAAATTCAAAGCTGATGTAACGTAACTTTTTGGGAGTACAACCTTGTGAAAAGTCATAGTTGATTTTCTAATGCCTTTTGCATCACTTCTTGGTGCACAATTTGCCTTTTAGCTGCTCCAGTGCATCAGCTGACCTCTGACCCTTTGGGTGAGAACATCTGGATAAAATATTAACATTTACAACTGCATGCTTGAAGTGTGTTTAATGATTTATTGATCTGGATGTGTAGATCACATGGATTAAGTTGTGAATGTTTACAACTGATCTGTCAAGTATCAGTGAAAAATTTACTAACTCATAATTACAGCATGAATGGAAACTTATAAAGGTGACTAATGAGAAAGTGATACATTTGAACTGAAAGATTAAATGAGTTTTGATATGCTGGCTTGAGTGGATAAGAGTATCAATGCCAAGGAAGAAATCCTCATTATAATATTCATTGATTTGATGTCTAAATTGGCTATGAAGCAAGAGCTTTCAGCAACACTCACTGGAATGCTTCTCCAAAAACAAACCAGCCCACTAACCCAGACAAAGTGTGTGTGTTTGGGGGGAAAGATCGTTTCTGTATGATCTTTTTAACCCCCCCCCCACCGACATAAGTGGAGAAGGTGAAGACTTGATCACAGGGTTATTCAAAGGCTCTGTAGGATGAAAAATGATAGCTCTCACACATATACAAAGAACCAGAACAGCAAAATCAAGGAGGATTACACACAGTGTTCTTGGTAAAACCAGTTTGCATGAATGAGATGGAAATGGATAGACAGCTGGCTTATAGGATGTGGCCTGTGTGTGGTTTTATTCCCTTCTTCAGAATACCAGACGGCAGGGGCCAGGTGCAGTTATCAGCAGCCCAGCAGGCTGAGGCCTCTCTGGGGTAAAGTATTATAAAGCTCAGCCTGTTCCCTCTGGAGCCCTGGAGGTGTAGAGGGGGCCTCCTGTATGCATGCGTGGAAGTATTATTTCGCTGTGCCCTTCATCTTCATCAGGGAGACAGTTCAAAAGCCAAACCCAACAACGGGACCCCCTTTTTTTGTAAAAACTGTGTGTGTCTGTGTGTGTGGGGGGGGAGGTACAGGCACACACATGTGATTGTACAACCACTCAAGAAATGAAAACTCAGCTTTAGAATTTTTAATATGAACGTCCCTTAAGGCAAAAGATAACTTGACCCTGCACAATTGCCATTACACTCACTCACTATAAACAAGACTTTTGTCTGGACTAAGGGGACTGAAGGGGGCTGCCTGCCTGTTATATAAAGACCACCTATAGGACATTTTCAGTTACTTAATCATTCTATATCTTTCAAATTATATTAGTTTATATCATATAAATTCCTTAATGTGTAAATATGCTGAAGTCCAAGCCACATTAAATGATTCTGATATTTTAATGTATGATAAAAGATCCCTAAAAGTCACCATAAATTTTGTGACACCCTCAAAGATCCACCTTAATTACATATTATGAAAATGTTGGTATTCCAACCTTCCTGGGGTATTTATTGACATAGGACTAACAGAGGAGGAAGTTCTCTCAGCTTGAAGAGTTGCCCATAGCAGTGCTTACAAATCATAATGGACCTCAATTGTTGCCTAAGAAGTGTTGCTTTTAAATTTTAATGAAGCTTTACTCTGAAGGACACTGACATCATTTGCTATTCTGTGAGAAAAGTGATGAAACTGAATAGAATTTTGAATGACACTGCATTTTATTTTCTATTCAAGATGTACTTCCAGAGCCAGTAAGGTGTAAGTTGGTAGCTGATCAATTAATTAGTCAATAAACAGAAAATAATTTCCAGGTTAATAATTGATAATTGTCTTTACCAGGCAAAATTCTTTCGCTGCACACTCTCATATATGTGGACTTCCTTTCCTTTTCTCAGTTTTATATCATTGTTAACTAAATATATTCAGACTTCAGACTTAATCTAAACAATCAATAAGAAAATCTTATCTGTAGACTGAATATCATGTGCACCAACTAACCTTCCAATTATCATTCACACTGTTTTCACTCAACCTCTCCTAACTGGTAATCCAGGGTGCATAAAACAAATGCTCTGAATATATTTTTGATGTGGATTTGCATGATAGTCAATAATGTTGTCACTACAGATTTCCATTGAGTTCCAGTTAGTCAAATAGCAGTTGGAGAGGTTGCTGCTGTTAACAGTTACCCAGCTAAAGGCCATTGATCTAGCATGCACATGTGTACGTAAACACGTGCGTGGAAAGCAACACAGAGATTTAAATACATAGACAGGAGAAAATCTGGGATATTAAATTCTGATTACCATGACAACACCAGGACTGAGTGACCCAAAGTGGTGAAGTGTGGGATATATCTTGTTCCCTGCTGCAAGTCAGGCGAAGAACTCTGCTCACTCATCTGAACGTGGCTGTGTCCTTCCATTTCTCCTTGATGTGACCCTCTCCACTTACTGATGTCTGCAGTAAGAGGCTATATATATATATATATATATATATATATATATATATAAAACTCAGTAGTGAGTGCATTCATTTTAACTCACTAGTGAGTGAGTGTATGTATGTCCACACATCATATGTGGCATGCACGATAGGTGTCACTCTGAGTGTCACAGCAAATCAGTTTAACAACCTGAGGATCCATAAATCTCTCCTCATTTATTACCCCCTCTCTCTCTCTTTGGGCCACTGTTCTCTTGTGACCTGACTCCCTCAGTCTAGACACATCTGTTTATGGCTGAGGATACGCTGAATCAAAGAGGTGCAGATAAACTCACCGTGAAACTTCATGATTGATCATCAACCTTACTTTGTAATGTTCTGCTGGTAAAATGTGGTCGGCAGAATAAGGCCTGAGGGTCAAACTTGATACTCAACTATGCCTTGTAAGGGGTTCCAGTGAGACAAAGATGTTTAGTTCCTTTTGCTACAATGTTTTTAGTGAAATCTATTTTTAAAAAGTAGTAAAAGTAATCCAGCCACATTAAGACACCACCTTGAAGTTTCTTTAAGAGTCATGTCCTTGTTCCATGCTTAAAATAATCACCACTTATGTCTAATATCCTTCATCAGTGTTATACAAAATATAATATCATTACACATTCGGCTATAAATCTACAAAGTCACTCATTTGAGGTGACAAAAAGAGGCCATTATTACAGAAGGTTTATTAAACCATCATTTTCATTAATCTACATTATAGTATGGCATGCAATCAGACATCCACACATACACAAACACACTCTTGAGGAAATGCAATATTGAGCAGTTGAGGTTACTTAGCTGCTCTAATTTGATTCACTTTGAATTACTCCTCACTATTAAAGGTCAGGCATAGTGGAGGGCAAACACTCCTGTCCACAGCAGTAACATTTTAACATTAGTCACTCAGATATACTGACAATCAAATTCAAAATAAACCACTGAACACAGAGAAGTAGGCTCAGATTTTTGTTTGTTTTCATATCACCTCCTTCGATAACCTCTCCAACAGTCCAACATGGATATCCTACAAACTGAATACTTCAGACAAGTAGAGTTAAATTCAATTGTAAGGTCAAAGCAATACTACTCGCAATCAGAGTTGAGATAAGGGAAACAGAGAAGAGACTATTCCTGTGCAAAAACAAAACCTAAAAGACGGATTATTTGTTAAAATGACAAACATTATTGTAAAATGAAAACACGCGTCCATGTTACAAAGCGTTAAGTGGGACATTTAAATTTAAAGGAATTAGAGCCACTGTTGTGCATGTGTGGGGATGATTCATACAACCTGCTCACTCCCAGGTGACCATCGCACTGATTCATGAGTTCATTTCTAATGCATACAGAACACACACTCTCAGATGGCGGTATATATGATATCACGCGATCTGTATGACTCATGCAACACATACACACACACACACACACACACACACACACACACACACACACACACACACACACGCACACAGACACACACAGTGTTAGGGTCCGACTCAGAATGAAATCCCATTTCTGAGAAGGAAGACGAATCAAAGGTGACTGTAGAAGATTACTAATCATTGCTGCTATGCAGCACCACAGCTGAGGACTGTTTTAGAAAACCTATTAGGCTAACAGTGCTATGTCAGCCAATTATGAATGACTATTTGACCTCCCCTCCTCTTCACCTGTGATGGCTCTATGACAGGGCTGTGCTTTAATATAAGCGTTTACCACCATGTGGTGGAAAGATTGTTTTGTTCCTCAGGTGTGATTCATCTTTTTATCTTTATACTTTCTACTACATGGGAAGATGGAGGTAGAAATATATATATTAAACACAGACAGGAAATTGATCTCAGCCATTTACTTTGTGCCTTTGTCTGTTATTGAACACAATAGCAATAATGTGCTGTATTTAGGACTTTTTCACATCTTCACCTGTTTGCAGTATCATTTTACACCAAAATCAACGCACATATTAAGTCCTAAAAAGGATTTAAGGTGGAGTCCGCTAAAAATAGTTTGTCTTTGGGTGTTTTTTGCTTGTTTGTTTTTTTTAGGGTGTCTCAGAGGAAAGAAACCAAAACTTCGACAGAAAAAGAGGAGATTAAATGTAGGCGATTAGCGGGTGTTAGTGGGTTTTTGACCGACGGAAAAGGATTTAAACACAAGCTTTTAGCTGGGAAACCAGGTTTTTATACAAGCCAGATATTGTTCTTTCTAAAGCCCCTGGAGTTTTTGTTCTGTAAAGCATCACATAAAACAGTAATATGACTTGAAGTGAATCCAAAATAACGTTTTAAAACATCCATGTTAGCCGTGAGCTCATGTAAATAAACATGCTAACGCTGGCGTAGCTAGCGTCTCGGAGTTACCATGGAAACCACTAGCCGACACAAACACGTTAGCATGCTATCACACTTAAGCTAGCGTTAGCGTTAAGCTAACCTGTTGCCACCCACCGGCCCGGTGTTTCGAAAATAACCAGCACAGAAAAGCTATCTGCGCCACAGAAGTGGCACTGGACACTCACCACTCCGCTGGCTGTAACGATGCTGTCCGAGACCCGCAGTTAGCTTTTTTCCAAAACACTCGGCAAGACTTACGATGACACTTTCCAGAGTTGAAATTCGGCCTCCATACACAAACATCTGCAGTTATTGCACCGTAAATTTCAGCCGAATGATGCAGTCAACTAATGTGATTTAGTACACACATGAAGACAAAAGAACAACGAATGACCATAAAAACAGAATCTGGGTTTACGGTGTAGAGAAGGTGCTGAAGCAGGATTATTTAATTTTTTTTTAAAGATCTAATCAAATATCTTACTGAATTATGAAAAAGAGCAAATTAAATTGACAATATGTAAAGCTATCCATCAATAACAATGATAGCAACGGAGGCAGCTATTAAATTTCCCCCCTGGCCTGCAGTAAAAGAAGAGGGGCAGTTGTGGCTGTGGGAAAACTGCCCAGGGGGAGCCAGCAGGGAGAGGAAGAGGAGGCTTGGCAGTGTGATGTGAGGGGCCTCATGTGTGTCCATTTCATACCTGCTGTGTTGGCTTTATGTGGGTGCACACAGGAGGGGACATCTAATTAAGTTGTTCCTGAGACATGACTTCATCCTGTTTCCCTGGTCCCCCCCCCCCCACCCAGACCACTGAGCAGAGCAACCCCACCTGCCACGCCCCACTCCACCCCAGCTAACCCAGCACCACCCAGCACCACCCAGCACCACCCATGGGTTGTATGGCAGCATGACAGCATGTCTTTGGAGCAAATTAGCTGTCAATGCAACCCCCTAATTCCCGAGAGACAGTGGAGTAATTTAATCAGCCAGCTACAGCCTGCAGCAGGGCACACATGCTTATAGATAAGCACATACACACACACACACACGTTACATCTTACAATTCTGCAATTTGTAGTTCACTACCTTAGTGAATGAGCTACCTCATCTTCATTTATCTTTATGGCAGTGATACATGTAAGGACCTCCTCTCTAAACTTAAAAAATAATCAATACGAGACATTGCTTTCACCCATTGTATCAACAAAAGATGTTTTGATCATGTGCAATATCTGCAATTTTAGCCCTAACCTAAAACTACATTAAACGCAACACTTGGAATATTCTTGATCAATAGGTGTAGGTTTGTGGTAAGAAACCGTCACATTATCCAGTACATTATTTCAAAATTCCACTTAGTGTTTGGTGTTTATCAGTGAGCTTCGTTGTGACAGATTTTTTTCTACTGGATTAAATTGAATGATGCTTAATCCTAATCAGAACAGATTAAATTACCCAGATCACTATAATAACTAGATTACACAGACTCCCCCTTGACTCAAGGCACTCCTGCCCTTTTTTTTAAAGCTCTGATCAACACATACACAGACACACACAAACAGATACACGTAGCCGGGGAAAAACACCAAAGGACTGTCAAATTGTGAATTGTAATGACATTCAGTGTTATTTGTGAGCATCTGCGTGCATGTGCTTCTGTGGTGTCTCAGTGTTCCTGATTACACCCGTGCATGTGTGTGAAATTATGTATTAATTCCCATTAATGCACTTCTCTTGATGAAATCATCATCACAAAATTCACCAGTGAACACACACTTTTACACACACGCTGACAGACACAACTTAATTATTGTCAACAGTGTAACTAATGTAGCGACACAGTTGACAAAAGCCCAGCTGTCACTCCAGGGGCTTAACAATCATATATGAATATTCATCACAGCAGAGAGCAACAGAAGGTGTGCTTATTTTTGCAAAGCATCATATTGTACAGTAGAGTCAGCTCCCATGCTTTTTCTACTGTATGTTCATCAAAATCCAATTGACAGAAACACCTAAACAAAGTTTGTGACTGTATAAAAAAATACACATATAGAGGGAGTGTGATATCGTTTCTCTGTTCTGGGCACATTTGCTCCCCCACATCTTTGTTTAAAAAATAGTTGTTGGCCTCTTACAATCTAATTTACAGAATTTTGAATAGAGACTGTAATGCATTTTTTTTATTGCTGGTGAAATGTATTACCTAGTGAAATTAAAAGTTCCCATTGTTCAGGGAGACATGGAGAGCAGGCTATATACTGGGATGACACTCAGTCAGTGTACTATATGATACATAAGAAGATCCTTCACTGAGAAGGTCCATTCAAAAGAATTTGCGAAGTAAAAGCTGTGCAACAACATGGAATATATAAGTAAACTCCATATGTAGCAGCATCTGACAGGCTTTTATTACTAGCAAAAACGGCCAGGCGGTGGTAGTAGATGCCCATTTCATTTAACAAACCAAAGTAAATGGTAAGTCCATCATGGAGGGTCATACAGGGCGTGTTACTGACGAAACGAGTCATAAGGACCGCCTCCTGATGATTCTGATTGGCTGTCGACCTTACAGTCGGGAATCTCGCCTTCTGATTGGGTGGCGTTCTTGTCACTCAGCCAAGGTTCAAACCACACTGCTAGCTGTTTCGAAAATGAAACTGGTTTGTGCTTAAAAAAAACAAAAAACAAAAAACAAAAAAAAAAAAACCAAAAACAAAAACGAAACGATTATCGGATGGAAACATCCAAAATCTCACAGTTGAAATCTGACACGCGGAGCCAGAGGAACCCAACACAAGGTAACAACATTTTTGAGCCAGCGTTTTTTTCTTAAAGGGAGAGAAAGAGGGGCAGGCCTGTGCTGTCAGACAGCGACAACAACAACACCTGAATCAGTTGTTTCACTGCTGGTTAGCAACATAACCACCAGAAGTCAGTCATTTCTGACATTTTGGGCGAATTTAGCCTTTAGCTGCGCTGCACGTTGGCAGAGAAACAGCAGCCTGCAGTCTGTTGTCGTCTGTAAACGACAGATTTAAAGGAGATCTGCCTTCTTCCTTTTTAGTCTTGTGTTGTTGTTGTTTTTTCCCCCACAGCTCGTAATGTTGAGTAACAACCAGAGCTGGACAAGACGTACTGCACTGCAATGGAGGTAAGGATCTCTCTTTAGCTGCCATCAGTCAGATCATAATCTTACTTTGACATAGTTAGAAGAGCTCAGTCTGACCTTTGGTTTCTGTCAACTAAATGCTAAAATTGAGAATTGTGTAAAAACTTCTAAGCACAGTAAATAATGTGTGTTCTTGAGAAATATCCTGCCTGTAATTTTCTTCATACATCACTTCTTCTTAGTGCTTTTGTATTGTTGATGGTAGTGGGTATCTCAATGAAATAAGCATTGAATCCTTGCAGCCTCTGCTGGACTTCCTGTTAGTACTAATGTCTACATATCTGAGTGAAGAACTGCAATATCCTGTCAGGAAGAAATATAGTTTAGAATAAATATACATGCTATAGTAAACAGTTTTAATTATGTAGACAGAACTATAAACCTCCCAGTGTCCCATTTGGTTTATGCTCATAAGTTTCATATTCTCACTACATAGCATCTAAATTTACCTTTTTGCATACGTTTTCCCAGTTATGTGTTATGTATACCTTTTTCAGCAAGCATCCATCTGTTGGCACTGATCCTGACCTCTGCTGTCCCAGAAGGATCAAACAAAGTAGTCAATATGACAAGAAGAAATAATATACCAAGATCAGAACAGGAGCTCAAATCTCCTTCCATCACACAGTCCCATGCTTAGGCAAAAATTGCCCTAATGTGTGTCTTTACATGCTAGCCTTGTGATAAACTGGCAACCTCTCCAGCATGTACCCGCCTTTTCCTGAGATGCCAGCTTCGATAATTGGATGAAAATGAAATGATCTGCATTCTTATTTTCCCCTCACCAAACCCTGCTTTTCCCTGCTCTCTAGTCTGTAGCAATAGGTTTTGCTAGTTGGTGAAACAGAAGCTATGGCACACTTTGATACAGAGTACCAGCGTCTGGAGGTGTCCTACAGCGACTCTCCACCTGGAGAGGAGAACCTGCTTATGCATGTAGCTGAAGGAGCCAAATGTATGACACAAACAAACACACACACATACACAGATGATAAATATATACACATTAATGCCTAACAACACCATTTATTTACAATGCATCTCTCGCAGCTCAATGGCACCACATAGAAAACCTGGACCTGTTTTTTCAAAGAATATCCTTCTAAATGGTTTTTGCATATATTCCTTGTCTTTCAAAGTTAGGGAAAGAAAGATACCTAAGTGCATAGAATAATTATATTTATAGTAGTCCTTAACATTTCTTACGTCTATAATCTTCATCAGAAGAATGGATTCACATGTATGCTGCTGGGAGAGATCTTTGAGCTAGTGTATGTATCCTCCACATCATAAATTATGCTTTTCAGGCAGATTTATATCTAGTTTAAGATGCCTTATATGTGTATTTTCTTCCTATCTTCCCTCTTTCTGTCTTTCTTGTTACTTTTTCTGTGCAGTCAATTGCTGTTTGTTGTCGGATTCACGGTCTTCCTAGCTAACTGTGTAGATTACGACATCCTCTTTGCCAACAAGCTTGTAAATCACACTGATTCATCTAAAGTCACCTTACCTGATGCCTTCCTCCCAGTGAATGTCTGCAGTGCTTGGTGGGTATGACATTGTTTATAATAATTATTCAAACATCGTCTGATGTTAGAATCTTTTTTTTTTTCTGTGTACTACTGTATTTGCTGATAAAGCTATTACTTATATGCCCAAACTGACCTCAGGAGTTTTGAATATGTTGAATGATAAAATTTTACATTTTTTCTTCTAGTATTCAAGACAATGCATTTGTGATCTTTGTGCTGATGATTTCTGGAGTGTTTTGGCTGCACCGGCTGGTGAAGTTCATCTACAATGTCTGCTGTTACTGGGAAATCAGGTCCTTCTATATCAACGCCCTCAAGATGACCATGGTAAGACAGACAGTGTTTCATGATTTGTTCTCAAGACACTGTATACAAAAAGTATCGAGTAACATTAATTGCAGTCTCAGATGACAACACGCTGGACCCTCTAACCTTCACTGTGCTCTTTCCTTTCAGTCAGAGCTGCCCTATGCAACATGGCAGGAGGTTCAGGCCAGGATAGTGGAGATCCAGAAAGAACACCAGATCTGCATCCACAAAAAGGAACTAACAGAGCTTGACATTTATCATCGCATCCTCCGGTTTAAAAACTACATGGTGTGATCATATGTGATCAAATGTTAATAACACTGTTTGGTGCATAACAATGCATGTCTAAGACAGCTACTTGCAAACATAATGACCCAGAAACCAAAGCTTTCTTCCTCTACCTTTTGAGGTTGCCATGGTGAACAAATCACTTCTTCCTGTGCGATTTCGACTTCCTGTTCTTGGGGAGTGTGTGTTCTACACTCGGGGTCTCAAGTACAACTTTGAACTCATCTTCTTTTGGGGGCCAGGTGTGTGAATATTCACACTGAATAATTTTTATTGTGTCCTGTTTTGGTCAACTTGTGTCTTATTTTCATATCCCTTGTTTTGTATGTTTTGTTTCTCTGTAGGCTCTCTGTTTGAGAATGAGTGGAGTCTAAAGCCCGAATATAAGAGAGGAGGTAACAGGCTTGAGCTGGCCGACAGGCTAGCATCCCGTATCCTGTGGATTGGCATTGCCAATCTGCTGTTATGTCCAGTCATTTTGGTGTGGCAGATCCTCTATGCTTTCTTCAGTTATACTGAGGTAATTGCTTCAGAGAGGCAGATACAAATTCTTTCATTAAGTGCTCTAGATAATAGCTTGTATGTGTGTTTGTCTGGTATCTAGGTGATCAAACGAGAGCCTGGCTCGCTGGGAGCGAGATGCTGGTCTCTCTATGGTCGCTGTTACTTGCGTCACTTCAATGAGCTGGACCATGAGCTCATGTCACGCCTCAGCAAAGGCTACAAAGTTAGTACAAGCAGGGTTCATGCTTGCAAGTTGTTTATTATCAATGTGTAAGACTGCAAAATTTTATTGCACGGCATTCTTTTCTTTAAACAAATCTGAAGAATGTGTCCATATATCTACAGGGTAGAACGTGTTATAGCACTTGAATAATTTTGTTTACATATCATGCTCTTCATTATTTTGGTGCTTCTTGTCATTTATGGCATTGATAGTAAACACTGATTTCTCTTTTTTCTCCTCCTTTCCCTTTATTCTTCTTCTCATTTCATTCAGGCTGCATCCAAGTATATGAACTGTTTCCTGTCACCACTGCTGACAGTGGTTGCCAAAAATGTGGCATTTTTTGCTGGATCTCTTCTGGCCGTTCTTATTGCTCTGACTATCTATGATGAAGATGTTCTTGCGGTGGAACACGTACTCTCATCAATCACACTGCTGGGAGTGTGTATCACAGTCTGCAGGTAAGGTTTAGTGTTACCCAGCTAATCTGTCAGTTGTATTTATCTCAATGTGTGCAACTAATTAAATGATTTTATTTAAACAAAGGTTTTTCTCAACTTGCTGAGGAATCATTTAAGTCAGGAATAACACAACATTACCCAAAGGCTTATTGCTATTATGATCCAATAGAGTGGGGAAGGAAGGCAGGAGGAAGAATTACAGCCTCTCACAGCTAATAAGTCTATCTGTGTAATTAACTAAAATGTATCACTAGTTCTATAGTTCTGTCTGAAATGGATAATCTTCATCATTTTGACATCGATAGTAAATTGCAAAAACGCAGGTTAATAAAACCCACAAATCTTCAACTAGAAAATAAAAGTATTTCCGTCTAGCACTTTTAAAGATACCCAGAGGTATAATCTCTTTAATGCTCTTGGGCAGCTTACTCTGCGGTATAATTGAGGAATATAAGAGGATTTCCTAAGTAGCTGCTGATAACTTGAAATCTGCATTAACCACAAAATGTAAAATATTGCGAAACACTACAATATCTACTTTCTACACCACAAGTTTTACTTGTTTAATTTTGTTTTGTATTTTTCACCATTTGAGACAGTCAAACATTTGTCTAGAATTAGACACTAAAATATCTTATCTAGGACTCTTTTTGGTGAGGACAGTGACATCCTAATGTTAATATCTTTCACTTGAAAACATCACAATTTCTCCTTCCACAGGTCATTTATTCCTGATAAGCACATGGTGTTTTGTCCTGAGCAGCTGCTGCGGGTTATTCTGGCTCATATCCACTACATGCCCGACCATTGGCAGGGCAATGCACATAGATATGAGACCCGTGACCAGTTCTCACAGCTCTTCCAGTACAAAGCAGTGAGTATAAACACTGAACTGGACTGGGAAATGGAAAATAACTTCAACCCTTGCCTGTTATCTGACTATATTTTATTTTTTTTCCCCACAATTGTGTGCAGGTGTTTATTTTAGAGGAGCTGCTTAGTCCAGTGGTAACTCCAATCATCCTCATCTTCTGCCTGAGGAGAAAGTCTCTGGAGATCATTGATTTTTTCAGGAACTTCACAGTTGAGGTTGTTGGAGTTGGAGACACCTGCTCCTTTGCCCAGATGGATATCAGGCAGCATGGACATCCTGCAGTGGGTGACCCTCATGTGTTGGCATTGAAATAGGGTCATGTGTGTCTTATGAAGCGAGTGTTACGTGCCTCTGATTTGACTTTGTTCTCTCTCTCTCTTTAGTGGATGTCGGAGGGGAAGACAGAGGCCTCAATCTACCAACAGGCAGAGGATGGAAAGACGGAGCTGTCTCTAATGCACTTTGCCATTACCAACCCTCAATGGCAGCCTCCACAGGAGACAACACATTTCATCCACCAGTTGAAAGAGAGGGTTCACAGAGAGGCCACAGGGGTTCCTTCAGACACTCATCCACTCTCACTGTCAGAGTCTGAGGTACAGAGACAAGCCATCAGTGGTGCTCAGCTGCACAGTGGTCCAAAGTTTAAATTCCATAGATTTGCAGAAGTAAAATTGGATTTTCTCTTCTTTCCTACGCTTTCTCTTCCGCTCTTAATCGCTTTCTCTCACAGCCAAGAAGCCTCATTGCAAACCTCTTAGCAGGTCCATCTACACTGGGCTCTGTCCATTTTGGCAGGGACAGCTCTTTCACCAATAATGCAGCGGCTGGCATAACTGATGGGGCATCTGCCTTCCGCTCACTTTCCCCAATCAGCAGCAGTCTGCACTTGAGAGGTAGTTTCAGTGCAGCTCACAGGACTGTTGGCCACACTTCAGCCATGAGCAAGGCAATGGCAGGCTCTGGGTGAGGAAATACTCCTGAAATATGCCTAAACTCAGTTCCTTTTCTGGCCGCATCTTCCTGGCTAACACTGACTATTCACTAAGTTACAAACATTCACGACCATTCTTATTTTTTATATTTAATTTTTGTATCTCCGGACCTTCCTACATTTCCCCACATTGATGGCTGTGTCCTCCTGCAGGACTGATGCCCGAACTGTGAGCTCAGGAAGCAGTGCATGGGAGGGTCAACTCACCAGTTTGGTCCTTTCAGAGTATGCCTCCACTGAGATGAGCATCCATGCACTTTACATGCATGAGGTAAGTGTATATGTGAGAGGTGGCCTTGTTGTAATAAAAACATTACAAATCTTCTCATGCAAAATGTCCTCATGTCGTTGTTTTGTAGCTTCATAAGCAGCAGTCGCGTGGTGATGTATCACGTCACACCTGGCACAGACAGGAGAGTGATGAGAGCAGTGATAGCATTCCCGATGAAGTGAGAAGCCATCCCAATCTTCATTCTAGAAATTTCCCTCGGTCACATACTTTCCCCACCACAGTTCCCAGTCCCAGTGCCATTCCTACTTCAGCATCAGCCACCTGCAATCCCACTGTCAGCCACGAGGGGGCATCGTCACAAGGCAGTGGCCGTCACCATCAAAGTGGACCCACCACAGGTATGGTAAACTCCATGTTTCACAAGGTTATTTAATTATGCTTTGTACAGCGTGACCGTCACTTTCTTTTTATATATTGCATATCATAATTTGGTATTATCTCTTTTTAAATTTCTTTACTTTTCTTTTATTGTCAAAAAGATTGTGGACAAAATGCAGCACTATTATTTCATATGAATGAGAATACAATGAGAAAACATTCTCAAGTGTTGTGTAAAAGTGAGGAACTGAGTTTCTGAAATCTCTCATATCTACCTAGGTACAGGGCTTTCAGTGTTTCATATATTTGTAGTTCCACCAGGAGGACACCGAAGCAGGTGCGTGTTAATTGCTGACACTTTTCAACCACACTGTCTGCTTTTCAGACTCTTTTGGTGCAGGGTGGAAGGTATTACGTTCAGCCCGTGTGCCCATGGGTGGATGGGCAGAGGAGGATCAAGCAGCACCACGACAGCATGACCCGTTACCAGAAGAGGGCTCAGAGGATGAAATGCCTCCTCACATCCACAAGGTGAATTCAGCTTTTCTCTGACAGGGGTGGCGTTCACTTGCCTGCGTCCACTGCAATTAAACTGACATTTTTGTTGTCTTATTCTCCCATTCTAGGTTACATAATCAAGTAATCTGAATAGGTGTCAGCATCCTACATCACCTTCTATAGACAAATATCACGAATACACATCATCAGCCTTGACCCAACCCTTCTACAAGATCATCAGATGAAGATGGAAGTGTGATAGCTGTACCATGATCCACAAATATTCAAGTAGTAAAACCATCTGGACAAAGTTAGATGAGCTTGCCATTGGACATTAAGACACAGTGAGTTTATGACATACACAACATAGCAAATGACCTCTTATGTGTCTAAACAAGCAAATGGGATAAATCTCTATATCTGCATATCAGAAGAGGATCAACAGGATCCATTTCTGTCCAATAGCCATTAATAATAGCCATCAATAATAAATGTCAGTTTACACTTCTCTTTTTTATGTCTAAAGATTACTAAATGAAAGTGCATGTGTTTCTGTGATGTAAAATAAATTGTGAGCACTTAGCACGGCTGCGACAGAAAAGTTGCAAACAATTTGACCAAAGTATGATCACAATAATTCAAACTGTGCTCCTTTTACAATCTGATTGTGTTGGAAGTGAAATTTGAGAATGTATTTTGTCTCTATAACAATGATGGCATTTGCCAAAGTTTGCTCAGAAAGTTGTTAGGAAGACAGACTTTCATTGTGTCTGTCTATTCGTGTGCCAGTAGAAGGCAGGGATGCATCCCGCTCTGTGCTCCGTGCTCTGTGTTTAAGCTTGCATTCTACCACTTGGAAAAAACCATGTTCTTCAACAGTACAAAATTTACCTGACATTTTTCAGTTGCATATTTTACTCATTGGCGTTTTGTTTTTTTTTTTTTCTTTTCCCTTGACCTGATTCAAGTTAAAATGCAATTGAATTTTATAAAATGTTGGATAGACGTTAATTTTAAAGACAGATTGTATAAAGAAGCCCAGTGTTGCATGCATATATGCACTTTGCAAATCGATGTTATCAGGTCAGTCAAACAGAATACAAAATACATCACTTTAACACAGTTTAAGGTCAGTCTGTTATGTATAACCAGGGTATGCAAAGGCATTTTAATCTGATTTCATCCAGATTTTTATCGTGACTTTATTATTTTTTAACAGACTGACAAACAAGGCCGTTAAGCATGTAATATTGACTTTTCGTGCCATACAAGGAGCCCCTAAACGTAAGTGCATGAATGCCATCCCTTCATCTAAAGAGTAGTAATTAGATCACCCCACAGCAAAATTATTGACCATTCTCCACTTCTGGCTTCATCGCAGCATGACTTCACTGTTCCCCCGTCAATAAGCCTCAGTTCTTTAAAATAAGAATTATGCACTTTAAAATTTGCTAATGCAGAGGTTGACATTTAACACTGATTATTTGTATGTTTCATATATAAATATATTTTCTAATTGTTTTATTTATCAAAAGATATGTGCCATGATTGACAGTTGGGAATTAAGGGTATGTATCTGGGTAGGGATGTCTCACTGCTGGACTGATAATCTGGCCATGGATTCAGTGATCCGGTGGAGTAAATTTAGATAGTTGCTGTGTTTGTTTGTTTTATAGATCCTGTAAAATACCATTTTGTACAGGTGTAATTTCATCCATTAAAGACAAATGATAAATGGACTACAGTTATTGCTTTTATTTACACCGGTGATTTGTGAAGAAATACCCCCTCAGTGATGGTGGGGTTTTTCTATGGTTCTTTGGTTACTGCTGTAACCAATGTAAATGAACGAAAGGCCTGAAATTATCTCTATCGTGAACGAATCACTCATTTCTACAGCCTGCGCAGCAGCCATGAGTGAATCAGAGACTCAGGACCCGAAGACCCGCACATTTGAGTCGTGAACGAATCAGTCGCGCCTACACTGAGAATACACAGCGGTCATGTGACAAGTGGACGAGAGACTCAGATCCGAAGACCTTATTTTATGAGTCGCGAGCGAATCAGCCATTCCTACACAGAGAATATTTAATACAAAGTCAAATTTTTAGTTCTAGCTGAAGCTCATGGCCGTGTTGGTTGTGATTGCTGGCAGAATCTATGACGTTGATGTTTTTTTCTTTTTTACAAAAGGGGTTAAAAGTCTATTTCTAAAGTAATAATTGCCGTAAAAAGGCATTACAGTAGCCAAACCTTCCAGACAACATGCTGTGGCGAGACTGCCATTAAAAAACACACTATGACCACTTGATTTCTCTTTTTGTGTTAAAATATGTTGCATGGACTTTGCCGTCAGAGCCCGGATAGCTCAGTCGGTAGAGCATCAGACTTTTAATCTGAGGGTCCAGGGTTCAAGTCCCTGTTCGGGCGGTTAACTTTTCCTCCTTCGTATTAAAGTGTGCGTCTTTGATTTGAGCAGCTAAAGCCGCATGCCAACTGTTACACCAACTGTAAGGAGATATCTAAGTTAGCGTGCTGTTTTGGTTGAGTCATTGTATATTTGTTGCACAGATTCTCATTCATAATGGAGCATGAACTCATGAGCTCCTGTGGGAACGGACGCAGTGAGAAGAGAAAATGGTAATAAGGAAGACATTGGATAAATGAAAAGAGCTCTCAAGAGTTTCCTGTTTTTCCTCCTGTATTAATTTTTCATTGTCTTCATCTCTCTAGGTAAGGAAGGAGCAATATATAAATAAATAAAGATTTCTTGTCCTGCTCTGACTCATATGTAAAAAGAACTTCATCAATAATATGTTTTTAGGTGCTAATACGTTTATTATTATTATTATTATTATTGCTAATTATTGTTACTTTGAAAAGCAGGGAGCATGTAAAATAAAACTGTTGTAAGAGGGGAAATATGGCTGTGTGTTTTTCCTGTTCTCTGCTCGTTGTTCATAATAAGCTTGATAAATGGACTCGTTCAGTATTTAGTATTCGTGCACACGATCCCACTTTTAGACGGAGCTCTGTTACCATGGAAACCTCTCAGCAAGTGGTGGACGGCGTGAATTCGCTTTAAAACTGAAGTGAACGGGGCTTGTTTTGTGTTTTCCAAACCCGATTGGCCAAAGCAGTCGTCAATCCGATCCCGGGTGGCCCGAATCGACGGAGGAACAGCTATAACTGAGACAAACGTCATTGGTTAAAGACGCGGACCGGGTCGGTGTGATTCGTCCTTTCGCTCAGGAAAACACGATAAGGGCGGAGTTGAAACGTCTTGGCGGCCATATTGAATATTATCTATTGACAGTTGTTTCTAAGATAGCTCGAAGATTTAGTTTGAGCAAACTTATTGTAGAAGTTGTGTTCGTCAGTTGAACCGGCACCTCTGCCCTAAACCTCGAATGCCTTTTTCTAAACCAAGACATGGACGACGATGAACGTCGGAGGAAACTAGAAGCAGGCAGAGCTAAGGTCTGTTGCTCCCATACAACGCTAATACGGAATGCTACCAGTTAGCCAACTCTTTTGTCGTAGCTTTGCGTTTGTCCACCGCCAGTTACACCCACCTTCACATTTCTCCGTGCCTGATTTATTTTTCGCAGTTGCTTGGATGCTAAGTAGCCGCCACATGGCGGACACGCACAGCTCAGTTCAATTTTGCCGCGCACATGTGGCGGGTTGAACATTAGCTGAGGTTGCACAGAAGCTAACGATAACAATAACATTCACCCCGATCAGTCCAGCTGGGAAAGAAGCATGCATCTGTTTAAAATGCTCCCCGCTTTCTGGCTCAGAGCAGGTGCAGCCCATGGTATATCTGTTGGGAGTACTTTTTTAATAGAATAATGGCACATGTTTCCACCTCTCTGCCTGCACCCCTCTCTGGTATTTAGTTTCAGAACAGACAGCCCCTAACTTTCACTAACACATAAATGTTTTATAGGTAATGGCAAAAGAGATCTACAAGTTCAACGGGATTATGGCTTTGTCAGATCATTGAAACGATAGTTATACTCCTTTTAGTTATACATTTGAAGGAACGCATAATGTACTGATACATCACAGTAAAATTTTAAAGAACTGATTTCTGTAAAACCACAAGACGGTCATCAATAATCAAGAATTATCCTAAATGGGTCACCATGCCTCATTGTCTAAAAGCAAGGTTGAAAAGTAGGTCACCATCAAAAGACAAGAGAGCTTCTCGTGACTGACTCATAACAGCCATGAGCCTGTCAACATGTTTGTGTTGATCAATACTACTTGAGTACTCAGTAGATATTGCTTTACTGTTACATGAATATTTGGCGTATAAAAAGATGTATTATTATGATTTACGATGGCAAAAAAAATTATAAATACCTCAACTGAAGCAGTAATGTTCCTTGTAACAGAAATCCTCCAACATGCCACAAAACCAGTCGGTAAGTATATTTTTATAAACTGGTGGTTGGCAGTGATATTAGACTTTGACATGAGACACTGGTTTGCCAACACTGTCATTTCACCCTGTCGGCACTCTTATTTCTATTGCATGGTCACTCTGGCCCATTTCTCCTTCTCTGCAATATTATATAATTGCTTTCAAGCTTGTAAGGCCACGCTCTTTATAGAAGGATACTGGATGCAGGACACAAATTTTCACTTGTCTGAACCGCAAAGTAAATCTGCATTGACATTTTTACTTGAAAGTCTAATATACAGTTGCTGCACACCTTCCATACACTGTTATGCTGATTTGCGACCATCAGGTGGTGCAGTGAGCCCAGGAGATTTGGTCAGGTTAGCTGTGGTGCGCTTGGAAGTTGCATGAATGGTGTTGCCATGGTAATAAAGGATTGTCAGTTGCCTTCACTGTGTTTGGTGCATCAAAAAGCTCTGGTTTCTCTGTAATAATGGAAACGTGACATGTCTGGATCAAACTTGCATAAAGACAAGCACAAATGTAAGCAAAAAAATCTTCTCCCAGAAGACACAGCTGAATGACTACTGTGGTGCCTCCTTAGTGGTAACATTGTTCAGAACACAATGGCAGGATTCAGTCCAGTGGCATCTGATTTGGCCACAGTTATATCTAGTGTGCTGCTTAGTCAGACCATCATTGCTGTGGAAAAAGCCTTGAGCTATACACACATCATCTGGCTGATGTCTTTTGAAGATGTGACGTGTGTCGTGGCAGGCGGAGGTGGTGTATAGGGTGATGGAAGGACGCAAAGGATGGGGGTTTTAGTTGAGTAAGAAAGCAGATGATTAGTGTGAATTGGGAAAAGACTTAATTATGGTGGAGCTGAGGGAATGAGTGTTTAAAAAGAAAAAACTTTAACCTGGTTTCAGGAGTCAAATGAGGAAGGTGTTAGAATGGATGTATTGCACAGCACTAAGTGGGAGGACAAAGTAAAACCAATGTATTCAATTCAATGTGGGTTTTCTGACCAGCTATGTAACATGTAGCATGAGCAAATACACACGCACACCCATTGTCATGCAATGTATGTGAATCATCACACAAAGCAACAAGTAGCAGTCCTGAGGACATGTAATCTCAAATGGGATTGAGCGTGCACACTCTCATGCTGCTTGCTACACACAGAGCTTTGTCTCCTCCTCTCCATGAGAGTACATCTCCTAGTCTCCACCCTCTTTCCTTTGCCTAGACGCATGCCATCCACTCTCCAGAGTTTGTGGAGCCCTCTGCTCTGCATGTTTGCTGTGGCACTGGGCTTCAGGATGAAAGGCTGGGTCAAATGTGCTGTTGCCTACAGACTGTAAGATCTTCAACTGGATACTAGAGCAGCTGACCTGATGAGGAAGAATTGACAGGTCTGAGCATCAGCAAGAAAGGCAGTTGCTGACTGACTGTCATTAATTGATGGAGGCTTGATGTGGGTCTCTGTCACAATGTGAACTGCTGTAATCTGATTTAAGCTGCTTAAAGAAGAGGGAGACAGACTGAGAGAGAGAGACAGCGATAAAAAGAGGAGGAGTGTGTTACAAAGAGAAACGGCCTGAGGTGGATTTGTACCATATCGGTGTCTCTGGAATTCAAGCTCAATATCCTGTCTTGATTGGGGATGTTTTTCACTCTGAATGAACTTCTCAGACTTAGATTTTTGGCCTTTTATGATTTCAGAGAGCCAGACAATCAGTCTGCTTTGCTCTGATTTTGATTTTCCTAGAAGCAGAGTGACTGAGATGGATTTCTTAATTTCTTTAACCTTGCTCTCTTTCTGGTCTGCTGAGAGGTTGCCCAATATGTGTCTCTAAAATCTGTATTTCTCATGGGCTCGGAATTACTATCTGGAGATTTGAGCTTATCTAGTGTCACACCTCATTCTGAACTTGGCAGGTTATGGTCTACACTATTTTGGGTGTGAGTTTGGGATTTCTTCTTTCTTCATCGGCCACTCTTTTTTCCTGCACGACTCTGACTCATCAAAATAAGGACTTTAAATTTTTGTTGTTTCTACACTGGGGACTATCATTAACATAAATGCTGATTTTTATATTTTGCTTAATGATTTTAGATTGATGATTTGATTATTCCTTTTTTCAAATGAAGATATAAATCTGGACTTAAGTTCTCTTCCAACTTTGACCCCTGAACTCCACCATGCTGATAGTGTGGTGGTGTTCAGTGGTCCTGACCTATGTATCCATCTACCTTTCACTGTCCTTCCTGCGCAGCTTGCTAGCTACAGACAGAAACGGGAGAAAAACGTCAGTGCGGGGGCGAAGAAAAAGACGCAGAAGAGGAAGGGCCAGAATGTCACGCAGAATGACAGCTCGACGCAAGATTGCCACGTAGAACCAGCACCTCCATCAACCAATGACACGAAGCTGAACAGCAAGACCAACAATGAGGTACATCATTGATTGCACAGAGATTATAAGTTAAAATCAAAAATAGTGTTGCTGGAGGCAAACTGAAGAAATCTGGCTTTTGAGGAACATAAACTTGAGATTTAGTTTAGCTTTGTCACACACTATTGCTTTGCACATGACTCCTCATGGATCACATCACCTGACCCCCACAATTTGCCTAATTTTGTTAGCCCACTGTATGTGTTAACATGCAGTCCATGCCCCCTGTTTGTTAAACATACATTAGAGAAATGGGTCACTAAACATCATGTTGCCTGTCGGGCAGGTTGTCATGGCAACCTGGCCAGGATTAACTGTGGCACTGTTGTACTGCATTTTTCAAGGGAAAGTTCATTCACAATACTAGCTGAACACTATGCATATTTGTTATGTGTGGACTATTCTGACATTTTTACATTAGTCAAATGATTTAAAATCACATTAATCAAAATATTTAAATCTTTAGGATATCCAAAAGCCAGAGAAATCAAAGGTTCAGCAGAACCAGCGACAGAAGGATCAGCCCCCCACCCTGGAGCAAATCCCATCCCCAGTGAAAGAGTTGGAAGATGAGGAGTTGGTTGCACTAACTGGAAAAGAACAACTCAAGGTATATAAAGTCACATATTTAACATTTACATTGGGTATTACATTTTTGCATTTAGGGATATAATGTACATTTCTGATTAAAGCACTATTTTTATGATGGCGAAAAACTAATAATCGTAGTTACAAGAGGTGCTGTTAAAGCCTCCACTGAGTTTATGTATGACTAAATAAAACTAGCAAAACTAAACATTTGTGTCTATATTTACACAGTGGGGGCCAAGTCCTTAAACTCCTCTTATAAATCCATGTTCCTGTTTACATACCATGTTGAAAAGTATTTGGGTGTGTTTTGTCATAATCTAGGATTGAGTATTGTCACATTGAATTCAGCTTTAGAAGCACAGTATTTTGTTTTGTTTTTTGTTTTTTTTTTTTGTTGTTGTTGTTTTTGTTTTAAACACAAAAAGTTGGTCTTATTTTCTATTCATATTGGTATTGCTTTTGTTTGCTATAATTTATTTCCATTACAGCAAATGGGTTTGAATTGCTTTGCATACTCAATGTGCACTGAAGTTCAGGTTCAGGAAGTGTGCATGCCCTTATTCATGTTAAATTGACCCATCATTTCTACTTGCAGCAGTTACAACAGGCTGTGGAGAAGCGTAATGAGATAATTGCCAAGCTCAGCTCCAACTTGCAAGAAGCCCTGACCAGCAGAGACCAGGTGCAAATGGAAGCCCAGTCACTTGCTAGACAGATTCAGGCATTACAGAGGCAGCTCCAACAGGTTAGTGCCAGTCAAAGCTAAAACTGGTGGAATGTCAGACTTATTGGTGCCTACACATCACAGTGTATATGTAAAGCAACTAAAGCTTGATGTTCTCTGGATTGTCTTTCACACAGACTAGTGCAGAGTTTCTGCGCATCAAAAGTCAGTCTGGGCTTGAAGTCCTTAACACTTACCAACCGAAGGTCCATCATGGCCACTGCTGCCAAGAAGCAGACCTCAGTCATAAGGGGACACCATCAGAGGAATCAGGAAGTAGAATATCTGCCTCTCGTTCAAGTGCTGAAGTCTTTGGGTGTGACAGTGACTCTGACACTGACAGTATTCTCCACAAACTGAGAGCTGAGTTGGAAGAAGAAAGGGAGAACAGCCAACGCATATGTGCTGAGCTTGTGGAGGAGATGGAGAAACACCAACATGTGCTTTCTTTACTGGAGGAAGAGAAGAAAAGCTGGGAAGAGGAACGAAAACAAAGGGAAACCCAGCTGCAAGAGCTTCAGAACCAGCTATGCCAAGTCCAGTCCCAGTGCCTAGAGATGCAGCAGTACAAAGAGGAGAAGGAGAAACTGAACAGGGAAGTTGTTGAGCTGAGGAAAAAACTTCAGGAGGAAGAAGATGCAGAAAGGAGATTTAGTGAAGAGATGGCCACCTCTGCCCTTCATCTCCAGAGCCTTGAGGACGAAAGACGGATGCAGGAAGAGGAGATAAAGCGGCTTAAAGAGGAGCATAGGAATGAGGTTGAGAGAGTCAAACAGGTGTTGGAGGAAAGAGAAAAAGAACTGAAGTTTAGAGAGGAAGAAGTTATGGGACTCAAAGCTTCCAAGGATTTACAGAACAAAACAAAAGCTGGCTTTAGTTGTGATCAAAGTACTTGCATAGAAGAGGCCAATCTGGAAAGTGGGCCTGATCTGGACATGAATGTATCAATACCTGGGGACATTATGATGGAAAGATACTTGTCCTCAGCTCCCCTTGCACAGTCTCAGTGTTCACTGGTAAATGAAAGCCTTGAACACAGCAGTCAGCTGGATATTTCTGCAGACCACAGGTTAGAGGATTATAGGCTCTAATTGGTCCATATGTGTGCTACAGATTTTGCTTTCATCCTGCATGTCTCTTATTTCAGTATGATTCATAATTTGTTGACCCTAACCCGAAACCCCAATTTTTTTTCTGTCTCTCTCTCTCATTAGTTTTGAGCTGAACAGTGAAGTGCTGGGAGATGAGCCCTTGTTGTCAATTTCAAACCGCCACTTTGACGAAAACGACAACCTCCATAATGGCTCCAGCCCACAGTTCTACATTCCCGGGGCTGATGATTCCAATCTTCTATCTCAATGGCATCCAAACTCATCTTCTAGAGATCTGGAGATGAGTAAACTGTCAGAGCAGCAGTTTGAAGAGACAGACCTGGAAAAAGAACTGCTGAATCAGCAATGTGGAGAGCTCCGTGAAGAACTGGCCCTGAAGGACAGGGACTTGAATGTGTTAAGAGAGGAAGTCACCAGAAGTGCAGAAGAACTAGAAGAGGCCAGAAGCAGGTAAGAAATTTGATTAAGGCGTGATTATTTGATTAACTGTCTATTTTATTATTGTATTCTACAGTTATTATATCCCGTTCTTGCTCATACCTTTGCCAACTGAAATTCTGAGTTCAAATTTTTGATTCCAACATTTTTCCTTACTTTTCCCATCTCGCAATAAATCACATTGCCACTTTTTGAAAATACATTGAAACTGCTCTTTACGTGGTTTGGATTACCTGTGGAGCTAACCCTAACCCTAACCCTAACCCTTTATATTTAATGCATGCAAACATAACTGTCCCTGTTGCTGATAGTTATAGTTATTTGTTTAAAAAAAAAAGTTATTGAAATGACAAACTAATGTTGGGAATGCATTACATATACAATAACAAAGTGAACATTTGCGGGGACAAAATTTTTTTTGACAGGGCTAAGTAATAAATGTATTTATTTTATACAAAATTATATACTTGTCCTTTTTTGATCAGCTTTGCATTTCAAACCTTTTGCGTTTTCAGGTGGGCTCAAGTTACAGAGGAGCTCAGACAAGCTCTCTGGGAACTTGAAAAGGAGAAGAGGAGGCATGTTGAGGAGGAGATAAACTTGAAAACCCATGAACAAGACAACCGGATGAACAAGCTCAGTGCCTTTATGGAAGACAGAGAAAAAGAGATGGGAGAGGAAGTCGCTGAAACGCTGCTGCTTGTCCCTAATAGCTTTCAATCAGAGGAAGATAAACTTGCAGGGGAGCTCATGAAGGAGCAGGAGAAGGAGGCGGCACTCCAGTCTCATCAAATACTGCAGGAGCCTTTGGTATTGTCTCTGCAGGAGATAAAGCAGAGTACAGATTCTGCCAGACAGGCCCCAGAACACCGAGATGACAACCAGCTACAAACACTACAGGTATAACAATACAAAAAATATGTTTCTGTTATCAACAATAATTTTTTCTTTAAAACAAGTTGATATGGATGGCTGGAAATATAAGGACATATTTTGTCTTTCTTTCTCTCCCAAGGCCCACTGTGACATTCTCATGTCACAGTTAGAGGAGACAAAACAAAAGCTTAACGCTGCCTTGTTAAGAACTATTGAGTTGGATGAAACGTTAGTGGAGCTTGAAGCAACACGAACACAAGTTGTGAATGTCCAAACAGAGTCTGACCAACTGCAGAAAGAGTTGAAACAAACCTACAAAGGTCTGCATAGTGTTGAAACTGAAAAGATTGAACTAGAATCTCAGATCCTGTGCTTGAAACAAAATGTGGCGAACCTTGAGGAGGCCCAAGTCCAAGCAGCGCATGAGAGGGAGAAGTATAAGAGAAAAGAGGATGAGATGGACGAGCATATTAAAAAGATGGAACAAGTTTTAGAGGATGAGCTTGAACATATTGAGAACCTGCTAAAGGCCAAGGATGAGGAGGTGAGATGGAATGATGTGTAGCCAATTTGAACTTTTGTTCAAATTCATCAAAGCAAATGTGTTTGAATTACTTTTGTCTTGATGATAATATTACATACAAAATTTTTACAGTTTGCTGAACAGAGGGAGAAATGGGAAGAGGAGCAGCAAGAAAAGGATAAAGAGCTCCTCAATGTGAGACATCTTATGGAGGAGCAGAGGAGGGAGAGGGAAGAGGAGCTTAAAGCTCTCATGGCGAAGCAGGTGCTGGCTGAGGAGGAGCTGAGAGAGAGCCTCAAGACATCTCAACAACAGGAGATAAAAAACCTAATGGAGAAATATCAACAAGAGGTGGGATTTAAAAACTGCAAACAAATGATCAGTTTTAGCATGTCTATGAAAATATTCTAATGTTTTGGTTTTTTTTTTTGTTGTTTTTTTTTAATCCCTGGAACCATATTTTTTTCTATGAGACTGACTCACATTTTCTACATAATTGTTTGTTTTTATATATGATATATTATGCATCACCTACACATATTTAGGTATTTAATAAACAAATTCTGTCAGTGGTCAGTTTTTATCTTTTCTTTTTTATTTATTTCTTTACTATAAGTTGCGGCACTGACCTCTAGTATTTTTCAGCAACATCAACAAATAGTTATTTTACAGCTTTGCAGTTGAGTTAATTTCTTTATGTTTGATATGTTTTGTGGGCCTTGTTTTGATATGTTTCTTTTGATATCTTTGTTGCGTAGATTTCTGACTTGAACAGACGCCTTGAGACAGAGCTTCAAAAGCAGCAGACCAGTTTAGAGGAGGAGCAAAAGAGACAGATCAGCTTAATCAAACAGGTATTAGACTGGAGTTTTCATTTTATTATCTTTAAAAAATGTATTTAGACTTCATTATTAGTTACCTAGATTTTATGCACATTATATTTTCTCTATTTTTCCTCTCTGCCCGGCCTCTCATGTCTCTTATTCTACTTCATCTCCCCCAGGTGACTGAACGTGAACATGACAGGGTGGTGTCAGAGTTGACTGTCCAACACAGCAAGGAGCTTAGTCAACTGAAGACACAGTTGTCCCTGGAGCTCAGAGAGAGCATGGAGACTGCCCACCAGGCTGAACTGGAGCAGGCACAGGTGTGTGTGTGTGTGTATGTGCACGTGTATATGTATACATGCACGCGCGCATACACGTGGTAGCACAATGATGTATCTATTCTAACAATTCTGTCTCCTTACATTTTTTTCCCCCCTTTCTTACATAACCATTTTATAGTCAATGAATTTTTATAGTTTTTGGAGGCATTATTACTTGTGTATTTTGGCAAATTTGCTTTTATTGTCCTCCAGTTATTTACAAGTGAGGTAGTAAAGTCAATTTTGTTTATGGACGCAAGGCACCTTCTGACTAGAGCAGGTCTAGATCAGCACAATGAAATTATTTATAGAGACCAACAATTCCTAAATGCTCAAAGTATATAACACACATCTCACCTTTCTACACAACATACATTCACTGTTAGACTGACACAAACTATGCCCTATGCTTTCCTTTATTTCAGGCCCAAAAATCCCTTGAGCTTGAAGCCTTGCGTGTAAGTCTGACCAGCACTCACATGTCTCAGCTGGAGCCCTCCCAGGTAAACCAGGGGCAGCTGGAGAGATTGCATCAGCAGCACCAAGAAAACATTGGTGAGTTCTGACTAGAGTGCTTTTGAGTTGTTCAGCTGATGTTCTTTTTCATGTTTGCCTTTGGGTGCACTCAATGTGCGCATCATGGGTGAGTCACCCTTATTCATTCCGAGCTTCCTTTTTGTGGAAGGAAGAGCACATTCACAGACATTACCTTCAATTCTTGGACAAAAGTGAACTCATTATTGTGTCCATCTGCATCCACATTCAGCTGAGTTGAAGAGGAACTATGAGACTTGTTTTGCTCAGGAGAGAGCCACCATGGAGGAAATGCGGGCCAAAGAAATGCAGGTAATATTGAAAATTCTACTTTTACAATTTTATGAGTTTTATTACATATTTTCAAGTCTTTCAGCTCTATTCAGATGCTCTTTATTCCCCTCTCCATTTCTCTTTTAGGCTCTAAAGTCACAGTGGGAGAAGGAGGCTGAGACTGCCCAGTCAAATCTCCACACATCTCTCATGGAAAAACAGAACTGCCTTGTTGCCACACAGACAGAACTCGCCAGTACCAAAGCCTCCCTTGCCAAAATTAACAAAACTTTATATGAAGCCCAGTCAGAGCTTAAGGAGTCACGAGCCAGGCTGGAGGAACTCCAGATCTCCAGTGAGGAGGAGAACCAAAAACTAGAGGAGCAGCTGAAACAAGCCTGGACTGACAGAAATGCTGCTGCTTGTGAGTTGCATCCTTCCATTAAGGCTATGGAATCCTCTAAACTTTAGTAATGGGGAACAAAGTTGTTTACTTGAGAATATTTATGCATCACTGTTCTGAATCATAAAAATGATCAATGCTGTGCTGCTGGTCTTGTGAATACCTAACAGGCTCACTTGAAGAGTTGGTTTCTAGTCATAAGACAGTGCTGCAGGAGAAAGAACATCAAATACTACACCTAGAGGAGAAGGAAAAGCAACTGCAGAAAGAGGCAAGTTCACTAGTACACATTACACATTTTGTGAAGTCATTTATTTCTCAGTTTGCTTTACAGACCTTTGTGTTAACGAATGGATCTTTGTTACTTTTTGTTCCACTCGTTTTGTTAGTACGTCTATAAAACAATAGAAATATAAATCTCCATCTCTAAATCCAATACAGTTTTGTTTCTTAACTATTTCCTTTGTGTCAAATAGGTTTTGTGCCTGCAGGAGGAGAAGACTTTGCTAAAAAAGAGCTCAGAACAGGAAGCAGGTCAGCTGTGGACCCAAATTGAAAGCATGAGGGCAAGTCGCCAAGAGTTGGGAGGTGAGGTTAATGAATTTTTCTTAATAATTTTGTTTTTATCTAATGAAGTAAATTAAATACACTAAATATATTTAAAGCTTCCATGGATATGGTATTGAAAACATGGTACTTAACCATGGGTGTTGAATTTGATGTATCAATGCACAGAGAAAAGGAAAACCTGAACAACTTTACTCTTAAATATCAGGTGCATTTGTGTATGACTATCTATTGTGTGCTTTTGTCTTTGTCTACATTATCTAACAGAGCTAAAGGAACAGCTGTTAGCTCGCTCATCTCGCGTTGATGACATTGAACGCTTAAAGACAGAATTCAAGGAACAAAAACAAGCAATCAAAGAGCAGAATGAGGCTGAGCTGGAAAGCCTGAGGAGGTATGTGTGCACACAAACTCTTTATGCATTTTTCTTCTAACTGAAGTCTTTAGCCTACATTGGCTTCTGCTTGAAATAAAAACAGATTCAGCTCTTCATTAAAGATGTGGCCACAGTTTACAAGATTGTCAGTTATCAATCTTCCTCTCACTGACCCCAGTCAATTTTCACAAGTTTAACCTTCATCTTTCTGTAGGTACTTTGAGCAGCGATTGCAAGTGACAGAAGAGAGCCACAGAGAAGAAATTGCTCTACTCCAGTTAAGGCTAGTAGAACGTGCTTTGGAGGAATCTGTGCTTAAAACCACAAATGACCGGTATTCCAGCAAGTCAGCATCACAACCAGATGTATGTAATTGTACAATATTGCATAAAATGTGAATGACACTAATACTTTTGGTCCCTATATCAGTTCCATTTCTCAAGATGAAGCTGGAGAAGAAAAATATGTTCTTCCTGACACCAGCGTTAAACTTGAGAAAGACCAGGTAAAGTGCCATGTACTGCTATATGCTGCTATTACTAGACCAATCACCGTTACTTCTGTGATCTTCATCACACTGCATCTTAATGTTGTATTTTGTGTCTCATCCAGGAGTTGCTTGATAGTTTGCGCCTTCAACTGGAAGTGAAGCACTCAGAGGATCTTGCTAGTTTAGAATCTTCCTTGGCTCTTTCCTTTAAGGAAGAAGTGCAGCAGGTCAGACTCAAACTCAGTATTTCAATCATAAATATATTTTCTTTGTTCCAGTGCAAAAGTATAATAAGCTAATATGAGAGGGCCTTAGAACATGGTAGCTTCGCTTTCTCATTTGCTTGTTTTTTGCTTTCATGTTAGGTTCGCTCAGATCTTACAGACCATTACTATGAAGAGCTGCAGGAGATGAAGACTCGTCATGCCCTAGAATTAGAGCAACTTAAAGCCAAACTTTCTGAGAGTCACTTACGAGGTACACATAACATCTATGAAATACAGACACATGCAGTTTTGTTGGGACATGACGTGTCATCGCGTGTCTTTTTTTTTTTTTTAAACATCTTTGTAGAGCTTACCAAAGTCCAATTAGAGGCTGCACGGCAGGTTGAGGTAAGAAAAGACAATCATATAATCTATGTAACTAACTCCACTGAGTTTACAGATCATATAAACCTTTTGGGATTTTATTTAGATTGAGCTTGAACAGAGGCTATGGTGTCATGCTGAGGAGCTGCAGACAAGGGTGACCATCATCCACACCCTGGAAAACAGACTAGCTGCCATGAATGAACAGCACAATGCAGAAATGCAGGAGACCACACGGAAGGTACATACGCTTACAAGTCTTAGTTCTAAAAAGGCATCTTGGCCAGTATTTAAATGGATTGGATTAACATAATGGTTATATGAAAACAGATTTATTTAAATTTTTTATTCAACATGTCCAAATCTCATATTATGCTACTGGGTGTGTTCTATTTACTCCAACAGTTGAAACAGGAGCTTGCTGGGGAACTCAGTTGCCTTGAAAAAGCTTTAAAACATGAGCGACACCAAGTGCAGGTGGAAATGAAGAGGTTGAGGGAAGAATGCCAGGAGAAGCATGAAGCCGAAATATCGGCTCTTAGGTCAGATCTTGACAGGGAGTTTACAAAAGAGAGGACACGCCTTGAGAAAGCACTTCAAGAGGAGAATGAAAAGTTAAAGTCTCTACAAGCTGCACTGGACAATGATGACAGTAAGATCATTTTTGAAGAAATAATTTTCATAATGCCGATGAATTATAGTCTCCAGGCAGATCAGTACTGGCTCTCCATGAGTTGATAACATTTTACATTGAACATTAGGTCCACAATTCCTAATTGTGAGGCAGAGACTGGAGTCCCAATATGACGCTGAGCTGCAAAGGGCAAAGAGCTGCATAGCAACAGAAATCAAGGAAGCCACGGCTCTCCTCCAGGAGCAGAGTAAAGAGCAGTTACTTCAAGCCCAAGAGAGGTGAGACCTGTCTGAGATAAAGAATATAGCTGTTATTGCAGCTGGAGGTCAAGGGGTCTGTCAGTGGTTAGACTCTAAAACCCTGAGTTGTGTCTTTAAGGTGTTATGAAAAAAGGTTCCTTGTGGTTTTATAGATGGTCTATGTGGTTGTAGAACAAAAATGAAAAATTCTTATATTAGAGACAAGAAACTGATTAAAACTGATGAATTTTCTATAAATTGAGTAATTGTTCAGAAGTGTATATAATAAAAAAACAAAAGAAAATGGATTGTCACCTTTCAGCTGCAATAAAAAAGTGTCCAATTTCTCCTTTAATCCACTGTTTTAATTACCTTTTTATCTGTGTTCAGGTTTCAGGAGGAAAAAGCTGTTTTGAAGCAGCAAATCGCCCAGAACTATGATATTTCTCTGGCAGAGCTGAAGAGCAAACATCAAACTGAGTTGGATCGCGAGAGAGAAATGCTACTCAACAAACACTCACAAGAGATGGACACACTCCATGCCAAATACAAAGCACAGCTAGATTCGCTCAGTGCCAGTCACAGAGATCAGCTTGCAGCTATGTCTACCGAGCTTGAATCCAAACACAACGCTGAGATTGTTGCCCTGGAGGCGGCTCTCGATTCCAAACAAAAGTCAGAGGTTGAAAGTCTGAAGGTCGTGTTTCAGGAGACCAATCAGGTGCAGCTGGAGGCCCTAGAAGCTGAGTTAAGTCGCAAACACCAGGAAGAGAGGGATGAATTAGAAAAGAGGATGCTGGGTAATATGGACACTTTGGAGGCCACATACCTGAAGGAAGTGCAAGTAAGAAAATGCTCATTTAGAGTGAAATGCCTTAAATGGGGTTTATGACCATAAAAACAACCAAATTAAATTTGTTCAGTATGCAGAATGAATGAAGGAATTTATGGTGGTTCCAAAATTATTTTTGTAACTGATTACCAGATGGAAGATCTTAAGAACTTAAATTGATTATATTAAAAAAAAAAATTATTCATATCTTCATCATATCAATCTTCATACATTTTGCCATTAATCCAATACAGATTGTGCTAATTTAAGTTATGTATGAGTAAGAAGTATTTTATTTTCTTGGGAATGACTGAGAAAATGTGACGTAACAATGAATAATATAAGTTCATATTATTTCTGCTGGGATGCCATTGTACATCCATACTATGTTGTAATCTAATGTGTAAATATATATTTTAAAAGATGTCTTTAAATTCCTATATTTAAACTTAAATCCTTACTAAACTTTGTTTGGACTTCTCTGTTTAAGAGTCAACTAAATACTAACAAGGTTATTGTCTTGCCGAACTCAGACATTGCGTGATGAAATGGTGCAGCTTGAAGAGCAGTACAGTCAAGACTTGACTCGCCAGAAGTCTGAGCATAGGCAGATAATGGAGCGCCATACTGCAGAACAGCTAACCTTCAGGGAGGACCTGAGGAAAGAACTGGCTCAGATGCACATGGAGAAGTTTAGTGCCATGGCAGCAGAGCTCAGTCACATTCACAAGGTAAGAACCCAATTTCTTACCTTGAATTACTGAATTACATTTAATCTATTAAAATGTTATACACCCAATGAACAAAAAATAAGGGTAATTGTCAATTGGTCTATTACTTCTACTTAAACTAATTTTTTTATTTTTTTTTTTATTTTTTTTTTCCCCTTGATTTGTTCTTGCAGAGTGAGCTGGCTGCTCAGAAAGAGGCCTTAGATACTGAACACTGTAAAGCCTTGGAGACCCTCAAGAAGCAGGTAGTGTTTTGGAGATGCCCAGAGAGAAAACCTTCAACTCTTGAGTTTTTGACTTCTTCGGCCTAAGTTATGTTTTAATGTATTTGTGTGTACACCCTGTGTGCTTTCAGGTTTTGGAGCTTGAGCAACAACACAGCACTGCTCTCCAGGAATTATCACTTGCCTACAGTGCTGAGAAGGAGCAGCTCACTGAACAGCACCAGCTCCAGCTAGAGGTGTGTATAATTGATCATTGTTTTACATCGTGTGTTTGCATGAGGAAAGAAGGGAATGTGTGACTTCTACAGGCTGAATGAAGATCCCATGCTCTGCCTTGCTAGTTGTTTCTAATCGTTGTCACTGGAGTTTTTGTCTCTCTTGCTCTCACAGCCCATTAGAGGAAGGATTACACAGAGTCATTGTCCATCCTCTATAATAGTGTATTAATGTGTGGGAGCACCGAGTATTTATTTAGATTTTTTTATTTTTTTTCTCAGAAGCTTTAAATGTAAGGATTCATCCAACTGCCTGTTTGGTATTAATGACACATGTCCTACTGTAGGAACTGAGAGGTATCTCTGCGCGGGAATTGGAGGCCTGTCGCAGGGAGCTTGAAGAGGGGTCGTCAAGGCAACGTCAGCATTTCCTAGAGGAGGTGGAGCTACTCAAAATCCAATCAGAGGAGCGACATCAGGATAGGATTAATCAACTGAAGGTAAAAAAGCAGATGCTTTGAAGGGCAACATGACAGGGTGGTTAGTTCTGTGGGACTGGTGTTGAAATTTTATATCGATTAGGCCATACATAAATAATTTCTATTTAAGGAAACACCAGAAAGGCCTTTCTAAAACTTATTTAATTCTACATTGCATGTTTATTTGACTCTGAATGAATGACCGAAACATTATGTAATACCACTGGATTATTGTGAGCTTTTGTGTGTGTGTGTTATGACACTGCCCCCTCTAAGCTTACAGCTGCACCAGTTCACTCCTAGGGATAGTTCTTTCTCTTGGGCTCAGTCCCACTGGAGCTTTATTCAAACCCAGTTTCCACATAATCCCACCATCATATATGCAGAAGAGCTCCTGTCTGTCTTTTTGCTCTCTGAATCTGTATGCTGCTGATTCAGGCGTGTATTTATGCTGGTGCCATCTGAACAGTGGCTAAATGGGACGAATCTAAGCTTTTTATCCTCTGATGCAGAAGGTTTTAGGGCTGAAGGTACTTTTTTTCCCAGATATTTAGCATTTGACCATCTGAATAGTGAGCCCAGTAGTCAGCTATAAACCACTGAGACATTTTTGTCGGAGAATTAAAAAGACAAACAAACAAAAAACTCGCGCTAAACTGCATCTTTTAACTCATGAACCAACACCACCACTTTATTTGAAGTTGGAGTTTGAAGAGCGTAAGGAGGCGGAGCTTGAGAACCTGAGGCGGAGCTTCACTTCCGAACAAGAGACGAAGGAGCAGAGCTACACAAGCAAAATGAGTCAACTTACTGCCCAGCTGCAGCAGCTTGATGCTGTAGTGGCTCAGGTACTGGATACACTCATACATGAATTAACTGCACAATCTCCTGTTTTTGTTTTACTTAATACAAGAGAAGCTTAAGGGCAAGACCAGATAAGCCATAGAAAATGTGTATTATTCATATTAAAGCTCGAAGAACAATCTTAGAGGTGAATGGGAAATAAAAATGAGGCCATTATTATTATATTGACACCGCCATGGATTTGTCTTCCTTTACACTATATCTTAAAGACATATCAATGAATCACTGTACTGATCTTGTCGTTTGTCTTTTACATTCACTCTCCTGTGGATTGAAACAGTAAAGCTGAAATGATTAACTGATAAATTAAACAACAGATTTTTTACTTTCAGAAAAAATGGTGGGAATAGTTTGAGCTTCTCTGGGGAAAGAGAAGCATCTTGGTTATTGCTTCAATGCTCTGTAATTCTTAGGTTTTGTTTTTAAAACGTTTTTGACTCACTTCACGAGTGATTTCTGTAGTTATTTGGATCTCTATTAATTGTGCAAATTGATCAAGTGTTGTTTGAACAAGCAGAAAAAAAAAATAATTTGTATACTTGTTGCCATGGCACCTGATCGGCTTGGCTTTTTTATGTGCGATATTACCACACACACACACACACCCCATGAGGCCAGCAAGGAGAAGCTTTGAGAGTTTGGGAGGGCTCTGTTGTCGGGGCAACACAATTGTATTGTTGAGGCAGGTCGCTGCATAAGTGTGTTTGATGGGAAGGGGAGAGAGAGGGAAAAATAGAGGGAAGAAATGGTGATAGCACAAGGAACAAATAGACTGCCTGGGGAAGGAAAGGTAAGAAAAAGATCTGGAAGAAAACTCCACAGAGAGAAAGTACAGCAGTGCATCCAGAAGTTGGCGTTCATCACTTCTCCACTGACTTGGAGTTTAAGCAGAGTAATCTGCAATGCTTGCCTGATCATCTTAATGTGTGTGCGTATGAATTAGACTGTATTGTGTCTTTCTGCAGGTATGTTATTGATGTATCTGAATGTTAACATTTGGTTTTGACTGCCTCTTGTTTTCTTTTGTATGTCGAACACTTCCACTGCTTTTGTCATGTCTGTTCTGCTGGGACGTTGTTGACCAGCTGGCTTTGTTCATACTGCTTTAACAAAGAGTTTTAATGTTGTCATTTGATTCATTTACCCTTGAATCTCCTGCCATGCCAGGAATCACGCTGTAAATTGTCGTCTTTTTGACAGCCATTTCGTTTTTAAACCTATAGCACTAGTGGGAGAGCGGAGGTCCACGGGCTAGTGCGAGTGGGATTGACAAGCTTTCTGTGTTAATTTTCCCAGCTGCAAGCGGAGGTTGGTTGTCTGCAGGGAGAGTTGGAAGGGAAGCGTGCAGAGATGGAGACCCTGGACACCCTACTTCAAAGAAGGGAACGCGAAAGTCAAGAGGGAGGCAACCTCCTAAAAATGCTCACTGATGACTTGCGGATTGCCAAAGAGGAAAGGTACATGATGCTCATTTTTGACCTGTTCAGACCTGATTTTTCATAAATCTGTCAAAGGCACCCATATTTACTCTGCCCCTCCATGTCACACTCGCTCGCATTCATTCTGACAATGGTCCCTTTTGTTAGATTATTTAAATGCTTATATTTTTATTTGAATTTAAAGTAAAGCAGAAGTGAAATCCAGTGACATCTATTTTGATGTATCTGGAGTTGTATTCATTTGCCAAGTGTGAAATGATCACGTGTCCACTTGCAATTGGATCACCCAAGGCACATCTTAATGTAAGGTCTGTCTACTAAATGGTGTGTGCATAGTTTTAATATAGCAGTTACAGGTAGATGAGATTTATGCATGTTATACAGTATGTCAGTGCTCAAGTAATGAAAATGTTATTTACCATTCAATTTTACTGAAAATAAGCTAGGATTTAACATCTTCAGTCTACTGGCAAAACACACTTGGGTGGTTGGTATGTTTTGTTTTGTTGTTTTTTTTTTTTCCCTTTTACCTGTAATAAAAAAAGGGTGCAAAACAAATAATCCCCCGACATGGTCATGCACTTGGCTTGGTCTATGTGTGTCTGACATGTTACTTTGGTTCTTCCAGGCGTGAATTGCAAAAGGCCAATGAAAAGCTGGGTAAGGTGCTGATTGAGATGTTCCGCAGCACTGTGACAACAGAGGAGCTTATTGGACAGAAGATTAGTGCCAGAACCAAAGTATCTCAGCAGGTGACTCATCAGAAGAGTTCAGCAGGAATCAAAGATACACATGAGTCAGGTATGTCTGGGTTACTCTGAAGCTACATTATGTCTTACTTTGATCTCACTGGAAACTAGATCTTTTGGCTTAAGCTGATGCACAGAAATTTGTTGGAAGTACATGTAATTTAAATTGTAAGATTCAGTTCTTCAGAGACCAAGAAGCCAATATTTGTATCAATACAACAAATAATTTTGACTCTTTTTAAATAGGTATTTTGGTTGCAGACTTGTCATCAGACGACCTGGAGCTGACCCAGCAGCTTTGTGAGAGTCTGCTAATTTCAGATACTCAGATCAATCCTGGGGGAGAAGAAGCAGCTCTAAATGCCTGCAGCAGCCTGCGACACACAGTAGACACACTACTGGAGCTACTTAACCAGGCCAACACACAGGTAAAAGATGCATAGATCCACTGATTCTTCCAAACGCATTTCTCACAATGCACATAAAAACAAAGATAAATCATTACCTGTTTAATAACTGTGGGGTTCTTTACTTTTCTCTAGCTGGAGCAGACTCATGATGTCCATGTTTCTCTGGAGGAAAGGTTTTCTCAGGGCAGAGAAGACTCCGCCCAGCTCCTTATACAGCACAAACTCTTATTGGAACAGCTTGATAATGAGGTGAAGCTGAAGAGTCAACTCCAGCTGGAACTCCACAAGGCAGAGGGTGAGTGCTCTGTCCTCGTTGGCGTTGCTTTGCTTGAATTATACTATGCTGCTGAGTAACAGGAGTTAATCCACTGAATGTTGTCACGCTTTCTCCTCTGCCTATGTTCCAATTACACTATTTGTACTGGCATTTAAACATATTCAGCAGTTTGTAGTGCCGTGCACAATGATCTGAAGTTTTGCTTCATCTCTTTAGGGCTGATAGAGGGCTATGTGGCTGAGAAAGTGGTCCTAGAGGAGACTCTGCTACAAAAGGAAGCACAAGAGGAGAGGTTAGTGGAGGAGTTGGAGGACCTGAAGGTGAAGTTACACCAGATGCAGAGCCTCACTAGAGAGCTGGATACCCTCAGACTGAAGCATCAGGAGCTCAGTGAAGAACACACAATTCTCTTACGTCAGAAGGAGCATCTCTCTGCTGGTCTAGGAGAGAGGGAAAAAGGTGAGTGGACAGGGCGTAAACCAATGAATTCTAGAGATTGTCTGTGTAAAGTGTTACAACACCTCTTTAGTGGACTTGACCTTCACTTATGTAATGTCTGCGCTCAGATGTGTCTTCTCTCCCTAGGCCATTGGCTCAGTTTAGATCCTGACGCAGGTTTGTGGGTCAGAGTGGAGTATTTGTGTGATTGTGGAAGGGGTGGGAAATGACTATGCAGTGTATTTGCAGTGCTGTGTGAGGTTGATGGTTGAAACTCTGCCATTGCTCGTAGCTTTTGGCAATGGCCATTGGAGTGTTGTGTTATCCATGGTTGTTTTTCCTATTAAATTATATTTTAGATCTGACGTTAAATTGAGTGCATTCAGTAACTTTTTTTTTTTTTTTTTAGGACAAAATGTCCAGCATGTTTGTGTGCTACTACATTTTTAAGGAAACAATGTGGGTAACCATCATCTCTCATTCTTTAAGCTCTGCTAGCAGAGACAGAGCGATTGACTCAGGATAGGCTGGACTTGCAGCGGCAGGCAGAGAAGGATCACGGCTCTCTGTCTCAGCGCCTCAGGGCCTTGGAGAGAGAATTGGAAGACCAAGAAACAAAGGGCCTGGAGACAGAGCTGCACCATAAGACCCACACTGAAGACCTCACCCAGCGTGTCCAAGCACTTGAGAAACAACTGAAACATGACCGGCAGTTTATAGAGGTGAAGTGTTAATTACTACGTCTCTGATTTGTACATTTAAAATGAAAGTCCCAATACATCTGCCCTTTCTGTTTATTTGAGTGTTACAGTTGGATTAACACTACATACTTGTCGCTGTCGTAGTTTTTTTTTTTTTGTTTTTTTTTTTTTTGAAGCACGCCACAGATGATTACTTTTGTTATTGCTTAATGTAGGGGACACTGTCTTGCTCTTCTTCCCTATATGCACAGGAGCAAGCAGTAGAGCGTGAACATGAGAGAGACGAGTTCCAACAGGAGATCCGAAGGCTGGAAGCCCAACTCAGACAGACAACCACTGTAGATAACAAAGGCCACAAGGTGAGATCTATAGCTGACTATAAACAGTGAACAATCATGTCATTCATTTTTCCCATTGTTGACCTCAATTTAGTGACTTTTCTGCCACATAGTACTCCCTATGCAAAACTAAGAATCTAAGGAGTAAGAGCCACAGAATAACGAACTTTTTGGCAGGATCATAGCCATTCCCACACTCTGCTCTTCTCTTCCTCTTCACTGGAATTGTACTGCTGTACAAGGGCAGCTGTGGATAGCATAGATTCAGATGTTGGTTTTGAGTCATGGAGTAATGTATTGAGTCTACTCAGGTCACAAAGGGGGCAGTCAGTTTATTTTAGTATGGACATTTTAAAGCATAATAACAGTATTGCAAAATGTATTGATATTTTTAGACAGTAGAAGTTACTATAACTGTGTAGCATTTGATTTTGACTTGTTTAATGTGTGACTGACGTGGTTGACGTGATGAATGTTTTGTTTTTTTGCCTGATTTTGCCATGTGTTTATCCCTGTGCTGATCGGATTGCTGTAGTTTGAGGACTTGGTTCTGCAGGTATGAAATCTAACTGTAGTGTACTCTTAGTTCCTCTGACTCTTGTGCATGCTGTGTATTGTATGTCCTTGTTTCAATGGAATACATAGATACATTTTTGTACTTCATATGCTTGCTCTACATTTTTTTCATTCATTACCTTTTCATCATCCATTGCTAATATTCATTTGGTTCTGCTTTGCTGATCTCGTGTATTTCACCTCCATTTCACTGCTCTCTGGAATGGCTTGATTTTGCTGTTTGATGCCAGTGGGTGCTGGTCTGGAATGGCTTATTAAATTACAAGCTGTACAGTTTTCCCATTAGCCCCCCTCCTTCATTAAAAATATTAGACTCTTGTCCTAAATGTTCCTACTACTATGCCTCTGCAGGTGGAAAGTCTACAAGCTATCATCAAAGACAAGACAGAGGACCATGCTTCCTTGCTCACAGCCAATCAGCAGGCACAGCGTGATCTAGCAGAACGCAACGAGGAGATAGACAAGCTAGCTGGGAGAATCAGAGAACTACAACAAGCATTGCTCAATAGCACTGAAAGCAATGGCTTTATCAGTCAACTTGAACAAGAGCTCCATAGAGCAAAGCTGAGGGAACAGGAACTCACACAAGTAAGATCAAATGCATACTTTCAACTTTGGATATTGTGTAGTGATGCACCTTCACTTTACTCAGAATTATACTCACCCTTTTTCGCACCTCAGGATAAACAAGCATTGGAGCAGCAGCAGTTGTCTAACAGGCTTCAGATTTCTGCTCTGCAGTCCAAACTGGATGAGACAAGACACTGTTACCATGACAACACGCATGACCCCACTCAGGAGCTTAGGGATGCCCTGGACACTGCTCAGAAGAGCCTACAGAGCAAAGAGCAAGAGGTCTGTAAGCTTATTGTGCAAAGCTGGTATAATGTAACCAGGTTCATTGTAGCTGATAATTGGTGGCTTTTGATTTACATTTGGTTGCAAAAATAGATTGAAAAAGAATACAAGTCTTTTTATAATAAAAATGTCTTTCAGGCTGAGTTGCTGCTGGGTCAACTGGAGAATGTGCAGAGAGACCTGAGCGTCAAAGAGGTGGAACTAAAACACCTGACTCTACAGTTTGAGCTAGTGACCAATCAGAATGCAGCTCATGTTAATGAGCTCCAAGAACAAATTGCTGCACTAAAGGTTCGAGTTACTGTCTCCGTACAAAACAGTCGTTGGGGGGGTGGCAGCATTTTGGGTTGATCTTTGGTTGATGTAGGAGAATCTGACTCTTGCGTTTGATGTCAGACTTGCACTACTTTACATCCCTGTAATTGTATTATTATTATTTTTATTTATTTATTTTTTTTAATTACAATTTTATTGCCATTTACAACTCTGTGTACAGGAGACTGTGTCAACACTCACTATAATTAAGGAGGAGAAAGCAGAACAAAGCAAGCTGGAGGAAGAGACCCTTCCCTCAGCACTGCTCCAGGAGAAAAACCAGGAAATCGACCACCTCAACAATGAGATCCAAAAGCTTGAACAGGCATTGGAGAATACCAAGGACAACAAGGTTGACATAAAAGAAATAGAATATTTAGATACAGTGTGGGAATACAGAGTTGACGATGATGTGTCTTCTCTTCATCTTTCTCTTTCTGATAAAAGGCTTTAGAGGTAGAGCTTGAGGATCTGCAATCACAGGTGGAACATCTTCAGTCTGAAATCACTAGAGTGCGTCAGGACAAAGAGGAGGAAGAGGAGCGCCTTCATGAGGTCATCAGTACCCTGCAGGCAGAACTCGCCACACTAGGCCCCAACCTACATGAAGTTAGTGACTCTCAGGATGGTGACAGTATCAATCCCTCGCCTGCTCCGAGCCCTGAACCTCACCACTATGCTGTCCTGGAACAGGACAGGAGCGCTGGGCCAAGCAGCCTTAAACAAGAGCTCAGTATGACTCATTCTGCATCCTCACGATCCCTTCGGTCTTCTTTCAAGGCCCTTCAGAATCAGCTTGAGACTGCAGTGGCAGAGAAAGAAGCACTGGAGCAGTTACTTCTCTCACAGGAGGAAGAGTATAGAGGGCATGGGGAGGAGTTTGGGAAAAGGCTGAAAGTTGAGAGAGAAAAGGCAGATGAACTCCAAAGTCTCCTAACCCTCAAGGAAACTATGCTGTTAGAGATGAAAGTCCAGGTAGAAGAGGAGAGGGATAGGAGGAAACGATCTGAGGAGGAGAAGAGCAGTCAGAAAGTTCTATCTGAAGAGGCAAGTGCTCTACGTGAGGAGAAATGCCACCTGAACACCCTGATTACTGACCTCCAAAAGAAAGAACAGGAGAGAATGAGAGAGATTGAAAGTCTAAAAACTAAGGAACAGGAGATGAAAATAGAAATGGGGGTCCTCGGAGAAACCAGTCTCACTCTGGAGAGGCAAGTGCAGGAGGTAAGAGCTGAGGTGGTAGACATGGAGGAAATGGTTGCAGGGGAAAGGGCAAAGATTAAAATGCTTCAGACTGTGAAAGGAGAGCTTTCTGCTGAATGTGAGGAACTGAGGAGGAGGGATAGGCAACTCCAGGAGGAAATTGAAAGACATAGGCAAGAAGCAATTTCAATGAAAAGCCTTGTTCAGGACCTTACAGCACAGCTCAATGAAAAAGAAACCACTCAAGAAGAAGCTCAGAAGGAAGTGCTGGTGAGTATCATTACTTTAAGTAAAATGTATTGTTTTTCATTGTGAAAGGCACACTGAAAAGTAGAAACCAGAAATCTTCTCAAAAGATGCTGTCACTTTCAAATTGATGCTAGATCTAAGTTGAGTTTTAATTATCTACCCAGTTTGTGAAAACAGAAGGCCATAAAATTCAGTTTGTTTTTAATCTACAACGCAAATATTTATGTTTGATGTTGCTTAAAAGATATGTGGTCAAGAATGCCGACTTGGCCTTAAGACTTGACCCACAGACCAGGATGGTGCATGTTTGGATATTTGCATTTTTTAATAGAAAGTCACCCAGCTAAATTTGTGAAGCTGATTAAACAAGCTTCATGTTCAGAAAAAAATGTGCCCCTACAGCTGCAGTAATGACTGCAGGCAAGACCACATCTGTTTATAGTTAGGAACGTAATGACGTGTTTCTACACAGAGACGGTAGAATCTCTCACAGAGGAAGTGACATTAAAATGAGGAAGAAGGCGGAAAATCTTGTTGCCTCTTGTTTTTAAAGCTCGCTCGTTTTATTTCTCAATTTGCTCCAATCCGTTGTGGCAAGTTGTGGTGAGGAGAAATTTTTGTCTTTTTAAAGTTACTATAAGGGGGACTTAGGTGCGTTGATTGTGCTGCTGCAAATCTTTCTATTCTGTCAAGCTTTGTTCCATTGCACCGTTTCTTTTGACATGCTGAATGTTGGCATAACGGTCACAGCAAGCTAAAATAATTTTTAATAGTAGATGTAGAAGATAACATTAGATGTAAACATTGCATTTACAACATGTGGTGCTCATTAAAATTCTGTTGCATTGCAACGCACTTAACTCATTAAGAAAAGGAGAGGGTTTGAATACACACACCTTCTCCAGGAAAGTGACCATTATGATAATTATCGTTAATATGAATACTTCCCCTCTTTTTTTTTTTTTCTTTTTTTTATAATCAGAAACATGCTGAGGTGACCCTGGCTAAAGCAGATGCTGCCTTAAGAGAGAAGGAGGCTGAGCTCCAAAGACTGAGTGCAGATAATCAGATCCTGAGTGAAGAGCTGAATGCAGTGAAACGGGGACTAAGCACCAGCACAGAGAGGGCTGACAAACTGCATGAGGAAGGCCAGGTGAGAATATAAAAACCAAGCTCACAATGTCTGATAGAAGGAGAGACACTCAGAATGGGCTAGAGTTCCCATTCTATTTGTATTATAAGTCATAACTGGGTTTTAATGTCACCTTCTATGTATCAGACCAAAGACCGGGCACTTGGTGACTTGGAAACTGATAACCAGCGGCTGAAGGCAGAGCTTCAAGGTTTACAGGAGCACCTGGCTTTACAGGAAGAGGAACTGGCCTATCAACACAAAGAACTACAGGAACTCAGACAACATTGTGAACAACAGGACACATTTCATCATCAACAAGGATTCACACAGAAAGGTGGGGACTTGAGTCTTGAAACGTAGATTGTTTTATATTCCTAATTTTACCCTCATAGCACATGATGGTGACATTTTCATTGTGTTAAGAACTAAAACATCTCCCTCACTAACAAATGGCATCAACTGCAACAAAAATGTACCATATTGAAATTTCTTCTCTTCCTTCATCAGATAACTCTTGCAGAGCTTTTTTGGAAATTGTTAGTGTCTCTCGCGACGAAGCCTGTCTGAGTTCTCCTGAGGTTTTAAGGAGACTTGAGTGCTCTGAGGACAGAATCGCAGAACAGCTGCACACCTCTGTTCTAGCCTCTCGCCTCTCTGAGCTCAGTGCTCTTGACAGCACAGGCTTGGATTTGCCCCAGGTCAAGACCTCTCCCAAGGCTGTGATGGAGCCTCCCCTCTCCAGGACCATCACACCAGATCCAGTTACACAGAGCACCCACTCCCCAGGCTCAGTGTCAATCTCTGACAACTTCTCCATTCTTGACTCTCTGGATGCTGACAAGGTATATTGTGTGACGTGCTAAACCTGCTGCTTTTTGTGGACTCTGTAAGAAGCTTTTGTTTCAGATGGGGTTAAATATTTGCAATTTTACTCTTAGGTGCGTGAGTTGGATGGACTTGACCTTACAGCCCCTCCATCTCCCCTTGGTTCCACCTCCTCATCAGTACCAGAATGGGCCAGTGATGGATATGGAAGCAGTGAGTATTTGAACACCAAGCCAGGTGCCTGCATGACTGTTAGCGATTTTTGGTTACCCAGGTCATGGTTTTCTCAAGGCACTATGTCAAGGCAAATTTTTTTTTATTATTATTATTATTATTATTATTTTATTTTATTTTATTTTTTTTATTAGATCTTGGGGAAAAAAAATTCTGAATGAGATTTGAGCTGTTTTAAACAATGTAAAGAAATTCCAGTTGCCTCAACTTGTGGTATTTAAATTTTAGATCAAATTCAACAAGGAAAAGTGAAACTCATTAATTTCTAACACAGAACAGTTCAAGGCAAATCTTAATAAAATTAAAGATTATAAAATAAATATTAAAATATTATAAATATCATACATATTTTTAAGAGGTTAATTTTACGGTTGTTCTTTTTTGTGGAAGAAAAATGCAGAATATCACCAGATTTATCGACATAACCCATCTGCTCTCCTCTTGTGGTTCAGATGTTAGTTCAGAGTTGGGTGCGAGGCTGCGAGTGGAGCTTGAACAGACAGAAAGATTGGACGCTCAGTTTGTTGAGTACCTCCGCTGCCGAGAAATCAATCCAACAGTTAACACAGATAGTGCTGCAGGAAGTATGAGCTACAGTGATGACCTGCTATCACCTGAGCTTCAGGTAGGCTTCAGCCACACTTCGCAATTATTCTATTTATTTGGCAGTAAGGTGTACATTTTATTCAGTTTCTTCCATCTTTCTCCAGGCTCTGTTGAAAAAAGTATATCAAGAAAGCTGCAGAATTCTCACCTTGTCCCAACGTCGTGCCACTTGCTCTATTCAACCTCATGCCTCAGATATGAAAGCATTCTCAATGAGCCAGACACAGCCTAACTGTGAAGACAGATCCACCCTATTGAACTTTCAGGACAAATCGTCCTCCAACCCTCCCATGAGCTGGCACCAGGAGAAGAGGGCACTGCAAGAAACTGTGATTGCTCTCCGAGAGCTGCTGTGTCGAATGGCTGAGAGGCATACACAAGTGAGTACCTGTGGCTTTAAATAAAGACTTTACACTAATATGCTGATGCAAATTAGGTGTAAATGACAATTATGTGACGGTATATTGCAGTTCCTTCTTTAAATTCTGCACTTATTTTACCTCCTATTTTATTACATTTGACAAGACTGAGACTGTGTTGACCTTTCATCTTTCTTCCTCAGTCTGATTACAGAGATCAGCTACACACTGATGGACAGGTCGAATCCCAACTAAAAGCAGAACTAGAGGAGAGCCAGAAACAATTAAAATGTGCTCATGACACTCAGCATGAGCAAAATAACAAAATACAGTCACTCAGGTATGTGCTGTATAAACTGTTTGGAAAATGAACTAGCTCTGTCAGTTAAAATTAACATGCTTTCATGTAATGCAACAAAAAGTGGTGAGAAGTAATGCTACAAATTCTCTTCTGTAGAAGAACTGTAGCAGAAGTTGAGGAAGCGTTGAAAATGGAGCAAACCACAGTGCAGGAGCTTCAACAACAACTGGAGCAGGAGAGAGCTCTGATTGTCCATAAAGAAAGAGAAGAAGGGGAAAGGAGAGAGGTAAGACCCAGGCTGAAACATTTTCAAAGGGGTTTGATGTAGATGTTCTTAGCATAAATGGAGAAAACTAATCAAAGTGAACTTTCCTTTTTTAAACTCAGAAAAATTACCCTTCTTTTCCTTCTGTAGGCTATGCAAATATCCTCTGAGCAGCAGAGATCAGAGTTTATGGCTCTGAAGGGTCAGGTAGAGCAGGAAAGAGTGTCCTGTAGCAACCTCAAACGTGAGCTTCAGATTGAACAGTCTCGCAGTTTGATGCTGGAGAAGCGACTAGGTGACACCCAAAAGGACTTAGAAGATGAACGTCAACGTTCTGCTCACCAGCAAGATGTCAACTCAAAAGAAATGTCTCGGCTGGAGCATCTCCTGACTGAAGCAGAATCTCGTTTAGGTGAGATTCACTCAAAACTTGCAGATGCTCACAGGAAGCTGGATGAAGAGAGAGACAGATGCTCCAGACAGGTTGATGAGCTCCGCCACAGACATGAGGCTGATGCTGCCAGAGACAGGAAGTTCATCTCTGACATGCGTGCCCAGCTGGAACAGGAGCGAAGGCAAGGGGAGGAGCTGGCAGCTGTAACAGACAAACTTAGATCCGAGCTAATGCAGAGCAGACGGAAATGGGAAGAGGAGAACAGAACAATGAGAGAAGGGCTACAGAAGGAGCAGGAGGCCGCCACTCGACAGCGTGTTGCTATGGAGACTTTGAAGGAACAGAAACAGGAAGCCACTCATGCATTAGAGGTGGAGCAAGAGCGGTTCAGACGTCAAGGAGTGGAACTTACAGAACTGAAGGAGAGACTCCGACTGCTGAAGGACAAAGAGAGGGAGAGGGATGAACAGATGGAGAGGGAGAGGAGGAAGTGGAGGCAGGAGCAGATGGAGAGGGAGAGACGACAGGAGAGGACCAATAATAAACTGGTAAGCTTTTACTTTTTTTTTTTTTCTCATAATGAATGCACATATTACATTAATATACACACACTAATCTCCTGATGAACATTTCTGACTTTAGTGTGAGTTGGAGTTGTTGAGGCAACAGGACCAGCACCGCATTCAGGAGTTCCAACACACACTAGCAGAGCTGGAAAGAGAGGAGAGAGAGATGGCTGCTCACAGGCTGTCTGGAAAAGCCACGGGGCAGCAGCGCAAGGCTTCAACTTCACATCATCAAAGCAACTTTCAGACCGACAACACACAGACAGGCAGCTCACAACAAAACCAGCAGGTACATAAATGGTTATTATTACATAAACACTGTAGGAGATTAACCTTCTTATATTTGTAATAGTGGTAATGATGAAAGTCTCTCTGATCTTTGACATCTTAACCATTTAACAACTGTTGGGGGAGTGTGTATATATAACGGTAGCCATGTAGATTTACAAGTGTGAATGGACCCATATGGTGCTCTGATGCTCTGATTAAATAAACTTACGTTTATCACTGCAGATCGATTCTACGTCTTCATCATCACCATCCAATCTGCTGGACAGATTGTTGAGGGAGAACTCTGAGTTAACAGAGCAGGTAACATCACTGAGTCAGGATAAAGCCACTCTCAAACACAGACTCACACTCCTGGAGCGCCAGCTCAGCTGCACGGAGAATGAGCTTGCTAAGATCACAGCAGAAACTGAAAACAGGCCCATCAACGATGTAAACAGCAACAACAAGGTCAGCAGGAAATGCAGCGCAAACACATTAAAATAGCATGATGGTATAACTTTTTGAGAAGCTCAAATAGGTTTTCTTTCATCCTAAAAACAGTAATGAGGCAAGCAAAACTTCTGTTTACCTCTGATTTCCAGCTGCAGCGTTTGTATGAGCGTTACCTGCGTGCTGAGAGCTTCAGGAAAGCTCTGGTGTACCAGAAGCGTTACCTGCTGCTGCTGTTGGGAGGTTTCCAAGAGTGTGAGCAGGCCACACTGTGCCTCATTGCTAATATGGGAGCACGGCCCTCCCCTCCACTGTCATCCCACAGACCCCTTGGACGATTTAGGGCTGTTGTGCGAGTCGTCATTGCAGTCTCAAGGTAGAAAGCATACTTGGAGTAAAAGTTCCTGAAAATGTACATTGTGTTTCTGTATGGATAAAACAAACACTATTTGCTTTTTGACAGAATGAGGTTTCTGACCAGGAAGTGGCAGCGGGCGATCAAAAGACTATATGTCTCTGGGGCTGGGAGTGGACATGCGCCAGGTCAGCTCACTGTATACAGTTAAAGATAATTTACACTGCTTCACTGGGTCTATGAATCTGTTTTTATTTATTTATTTTTTTTAATTGTTATGTCTTTTACAGGGCCTAAAGCTGAAGTTTTACGGCAGCAACAGCCAAAATCAAATTCTGAATCACCCCCACACAGAGACACAGTGTCAGCCCTAGTTCCACCCAGCAAATCACCCTTCAGGTTGCATAACAGGTTTGGCTTCCTTCTTAGCAAAACAATTTTTAAACCTTGAGACTTCAAATAAAATATTTCTGTAAAAGACTAGATTTTTTTTTTCCCTTTAAATAAGATCTCTTCTTTCTCTAGGACATATTCAAACACTACTCTGGCCTCGGGGCATTCAGGGGGTACGTCTCAGGACCCAGAGCGCTCCCTGACAGAATATATCCACCATCTTGAGAAAGTTCAACAACGGCTGGTGGGAGCTAGGCAAGGTGAGAAGCATTAAGTTGGTAGTTTGGCTTAAATAATTCTTGCGAAAGAAAGTGAGCTAAGTGCACCAAGGTGGAAAAGATGAAATCACTCTGGCGATTCCTTAAAAGTTTCAAGGTATCCAAAATTGATAACCCCTCGGTTTGTGAGCACCCTAAATAAAATTAGGTGTGTAGTCATCGGGCACTGGGTGAATTTTTTATTTATTTCAGATTCTTCTATTCTTTGTCATTCATTATCTAGGATAAGTTCAGTACAAGACAGTACAAATATTTCTAGAAATATTATGATGTTTTAATGGGCATCCTAACATTTCCAGGGAACATGTTATGAAATCCCAAAAACCTTTGTGCTCTATCATCTCCCAACCTAGTAAGCAGGACTCATTTAGCCGTGCCCCCTAAAGAGGAAAGGAGGATACAGTCAGCCTGTTCCCCTGATATGATTGGTTATCGGCAGCGCTGGCTGCAGGAGAACAGGACGTGGCTGTACCTGAGCTGCTTGTCGCCACTTTACCTGTATGGTCCAGGTGAGTGTGAGTGTAAAATACTCACTCCACCAAACAATAAAGAGCACAATGCTCCTTTCAAAATGGGTGCTGATTTTTACAGCAGTCAGTAAGTGCACCAGTTAATACGCTGGTCTCTAAACAAGGATGTCCTGCTGGTTTTAGACACTCCTATAATTCATAGTTTCATTTATGTATATTGCAAATAACCTTGGACATAAAATGTTTGAATTATAGCAGGGTCTGAAATCTGCAAATCCACTGCTGTGTTTAGAGAGGTCTTTGAATTCATTCGAAGAAGTACAAGTGCAGCTATCAACAGTGTTTTGGGTTTTTTTTTTTTAACTTGTATGATGCATTGGTTGCTAGTAATGCAAGTAATTAAGGTTTTGAGATAAAAGTTGTTTTTTGTCTGTGTCTCCCCAGGCTCGTCTGTTCTCCAGCCTCCCCCAAAGTAAATTGACTGCTGAGTATTGCTCCAACTACGTCCATGCCTTATATAAATTTAGAATATCATTGAAATGAACATCTGATGTTTATTGACATTTTTGATGGATGCAATATTTTTATGTAAGTTACATAAATTATTTTTTAAGATTTTCTATTGCAATTTTGTACTCTGTAGCTCTGTATTTTGAAGGTCAGTCTTGAGATGTTGCAAGAACAAGGGTTTTCGACTATATTAAGTAGCATTTGTCATTTTTCTAAGATCTTTTGTTATGTAAATGAGGTTGATGTTCATGTGTCTAAATGTGCACTGGTTTTATATTGCAAATCCACGATCAATGCAGCTGGTTATATACTAATGCATAAAGGTGAAAAATATGTTTTTGTATTATTCATGTTTCTACCATAAAATCAATAAATATTTTAAATGTGGGATCACTAATTGGACTGTTTGTTTTATGGCAGCAAGGAATTTCTGTGTATCCTCGTTTAATAAATGTTTTTTACAAATACTAATTTTCCAAGAGAAGACCCATATCTAATGTTTGGTATGATTTCATATATTTAATCTTTAATGCAGGATAGACAATTGTACACTCAGGAGCAATGGCCTGGTTTTTGCTTTGACTTTTTCACTCCACAGTTTTGCTTTGCTACTTTAAAAAAGTACCCATAAGTAAAATTTACGAAATACTGATTGGATTTATTAAATACATTTTATGAGGTTTCTGATAATATTGACTTGCTGTGATAACATTGAGCACAAATTAAAACAAGACCATCACATCAATATTTGATCGGTGATGTTTCCCTGCCTTTGTTTACATCTTTTCTTTTAACGACTGAATCTGAAATATATTGGCCAGGTATGTTTGTGTTTCCGACTCTGGCGCGTGTCAGTGTGCGATAATGTTGATCAGGAAGAAAAACAGACTGAACCAAGTAGATTTTACTCGTTTGTTTTGGGCAGAAGCTCTACTTTTTATTTACTAATTTAATTAACTCCTGGACAGTAGTAATTTCCTGTCTCAGAGTAACAGAAGTGTTGCTCGTCGTTACGTAACACAACTGATGTCTGAGCCGCTCAGCAGCAGAAGCCATACACAGTTTCCGACAGCGGTCCGTTCGTTTATTAAATCCGGCAAACTCCGGCCGTGAGCGGTGTCCTGTAGCTGGTTTCCCCCGAGCTTCCCCTTAAACTCCGCCCACCGCCTGCTCCGTCAATGCACAAAACGTTTGCCCTACGTGAAACATCAACATTGTGTGACGCACCTCCTTCGCGGGTCCGCAGCGCCGTTTAATGCTAATGCTAATGCTCACGCTAAGCTAAATGGTGGGCGGGCGGTGTGTGTCGTACATTTGTTGTTTGGCTTCTAAGACGCGGTGAAATAGTCCTGGCCCGCGCAGAAGACCCGGTTACACTTTTTTCCTACTTGTCTGGGATGTATGGATGGATAGTTGACGGAATCTCGTCGCTTTTCGAGCCCATTTCGGGGCAAAACCCCGCCGAGTGGCCGGAGAAAGGTAGCGCTAGCCCGGAGGTTCCCACGCGAGCTGCCGTTACAGCCGGAGCGCCGCGGCCAGAGAGTCAGAGCAGACCGGCCAAACGGAACTACCAGAGGTCGGCCTTCGGAGATGACTGCTAATTTTAGTCCCTACTGTAAAAGCAGTTTAATATCCGCCTGTTTTGACCATTAATTCACCAGCAGCTATGTTAACGATGCACGGCTTGTTGGTGAATTAGCTCATAACTTAACAGGAACAGCTATCTGGACAATGTGCCTCTCGGATTTTTCTTAATGTTGCTTTCGTAGTGTTGTCGTGTTGGCCACCTGCTATCCCAAACGTACATTTCCTGTCATAGAGACTACATTTTAGTTGTGAAGGAAATGTGACTTTTTTTTATGTTTGGTGGCCTAAATAAACTGATGATTGCCTACAATTAACAGGCTATTGGACTCAGTTGCAGCTCACACATGCTAACTTAGACTGAACGGTGGACGCTGTTCATTATAACGCAATTCATTTCAAAGGAAACTTAAATATCCTTTGTAAATATCAAATCTTTCTCTCTTCCAGTGTTGATGTTGCTGACGGTGTTTGCCAGAGTGACCCGGTGGAGGTAAAAAGACGGAGGAGAGGTTTGTTTACAAAAGAAACTAACAGCATAATGATGTTAATTTCGTAAGTAAATAGAGAAGGTTGTTGATTTGTGCTGTCTTGTGTGGCAGATGTAGTCCTCGGCTTTGTAAAGAAGACTGTGGCAGGGGTAGCAGGTCTGCTCAGGCTGACAACCAGGCGTGAGAAACCCAGATATTTTGAAGAGACACGGGTTAGTGCTTCACCTAGTCTTCCACCCAAAATGTGCATCTTAATGGACAGAAATGACTTTTTGTTTTGCAACCATCATGTCCAGATATAGTTCTGACATTACATACAAGATTTTCAGTTAACAGGTGTGTCTTGTCAACAGCTAATCAGTAGAATTTCTTGTCTTGTTAATGTGTTAGGTTGTATGCTGTCATAGGAGTGTAGTCAATTTTCAAATTTTCTAACCCCCCCTAGTTTGGCTGGGGGGGTAGAAAGTTTTATTTATGTATTTTTTTTTAAGTACATGAGTGTCCCAGGAAAGATCCTCCAGCCCTGCTGCAGAAAAGCAAGCACAGCTTAGGTTTGATGCACCAGTGTTATATTTGAATTCACGTTCAATGGTCTTGTGTTTCCCCTGAATTCAGCCTGTCACGCTGATGGGGATAGATGAGCTTAACACCTCCTGTCTGAGCAGTACAGAGTGGAAAATGGGTAAGTGGTGCCAGCTCTTACTACAAGAAAATACAGTGTGTCTCATTTGTATTCTTGTGTTCTCATCAATATGAGTTGTGTGATTTTTGTCTTTATTTCACAGACAAGCCAGTGGGCGGAGTAAATGAGAAGAATCCCTTCCAGGGCTCCACACCTCCTTTAATGAGGAAATACAGGTATTTGAGCCAGTATGTGAGTCCTACCACAGCACTAATGCACAATTAATCCTGTCGTTTTGCATTCAGATGCATGCAATTATGTTTAATTCATCAGTGTTTCCTAAATGTGTCACCTTTTGAGGATGCTTCCTTGCTAATGTACTCAACCTTTTTGAATACAGTGGAGTGGTGCTTTCTGCAAGCCTCCCTGACAGGGGAAAAGACAGGGAGAGGAGGGGTTCCCTTCAGCCGCTGCCCTCAAGGTCTGCACCGAGGGTAGGAGCTGCTAATCCTGATCCAGCATGCAATGGCTTTGGACATACTCGCTACTACAAGCCCAGTCTTACTGTGGAAGAGGTAAAATAATCAATTATTTGGTTGGATGGTTTGTTTTATACAAAAAAATATATAATTCTGCATATTTTTATGCATGATATATAGTCACGAGTGATTGTTGTATTTTGCTGTTGTGTAGTTGGAATTCAAAATTTGAAACCTGTTTTTATCATTCACAGAGCAGTTTTCAGTTGCATTTATCAAGAAAATCCCCATTATGTTTTAAGAATGTGTGCCATTCTTCTGAGTCTAATGTGTTTGTAATGTGTGTTTGTGCCTCTAGACCATAAAGCAGAATAATAAGGAGCACTACAGGCGCTTGCTTGAAATGGTGACGGAAAAGTATAGCAAAAGTCAACCATTACCTTTCAACCAAACGAAACCCAGAGAGTAAGTAATTAATGTTGATGAATTGCACCAAGATCCACTCAATAATGTTCCCCTCGACATGGGATGATGGCCCTCATCCTATTCCTTCTTTTGTTACCAGTGACTCGCTGTCACAGAGCGATTTCAAACCTGCTGCATCAGGGAAAACATTTGAATCGGCTTTGAGAAAGACAAGTTACACAGGTAGGATACAAATTTATAAATCTTATTCACCTTACTCACCAGAATTTTAATCTCTAAAAGTGTTTGAGGTATTGAGTAATTCTTCATCTGCAGATTTTATTTTTATTTCTTTCTTTTTTTTTTTTTTTTTTTTTTTGCCCTATTCATTTCAGCTCTCATTACCTCAAATTTGTTCCTTTCAGTAAAAATATTTTACTCAAATCTGCTCTTTTGGGCTGACATATTTTTGCTGCACAGGTGCCCCAAGCATGTTTGCATGGAGAAGTGCATCTGCAACCAATGACAGGTTAGTATGTCATGTTTGTGTGCATTGTGTATGTTGATGAGTTTTATTTCTCTAACATCTGTCTGACGTGTTTCTTCAGGAGGGGTGGCTTCATGTTCAGCAAGTCAGTCTATGGCAGTGTTGAGGACCCACAGTCTATTAGAAATGCAAAGGTGACCAGTTTTCTTGCTCTCACATGCCATTCCTTAACTTGTAAGTATGTTCCGAAACATGAATGCATTTTTCTCTCGTTTGTGCATTGACAAAAGCAGACAGAGTTGGACCTCTCCACAGAAGTAGCAACTCGGCTCAATTTAGCAGACAGAGAGACTCCTGCGGTCAGTCTGTCTGATTCACTTTCTGCACTTATAGCACATACAAGGCACAACAGTGAGGACATACCTACGTTGACGAAGGTTGGACTAAATATTTCAGGCTAAGATGGAATTTCATCAAGTTGAACACAGCATAGATAGAAGTGTATTAGATTGCATTTGTTTAGTGTGTCTGTTTGTGTGTGTGTGTGTGTGTGTAGGGAATGGCAACCGAAGTGAGTGTTGCTCTGGCTCAGAGCGATCCCAACCTTGTTCTAAGTGCAGCTTTCAAACTTCGTATCACACAAAGGGATCTGGCCACGCTGCAGGATGGTGGCTGGCTCAATGATGAGGTGAGGTGTCAAAGGAATATGGACAGTCTTTAGTAAACAGCTTTTTTACAATGAATCAAGTACTGCTTATGAAAGCAACCTTTACTCATTAACACATTATACAATACATATACTGTATTAAATACTCAATGGCAGTTACCAAATGATCTCTGTACATGGTGCTAGAGAAGGCGGTACATGAGGGGCGCACCTCACCCAGTGATGTGTATTCCACAGAGAATTCTATAAAAAAAGTTTTAAATGCCAAGGTTGCCCTCACAACTTCAGCTGATTAGTGTTCAACAGCTCTTGTTTGTGCAACTTTGTGCATGCATGCAGACGCACTTTTTGATATAGACAGTATTCAAGCAGCAATGCAGACTAAAATGGTGACAGACCTGTGGCATAAAAACATACATTTAAATACACAAATACATTTATATTTTAACAGACAAAAGGATAATGACTAGCCTACTAATGTTGTGAGCACGCAAATCATGCAATAGGTTGTCACCATGCTAGCTTAAGTGGGCTATCATTAGCCTTTTGTGAACACAGTGGTTAACTGTTACATCTGTATTGCAACAGCTTGCAACAGCTGTGTCAATTCACAAACAATAATGGTCAAATTTCACAGCATTAATGTGATCTTGACGCATTCCTGATTTGAAGTTAATGATAACTCGCCATTAACTCTGGGTACAGATTGAAATTCACATTTAATTTTTTTTTTTTTTATTTCCAGTGAAAGACTGACAGGCCTCAAAGAAACAATTAGTTTGAATCAAAAGCTAATTCATTAATTAACTAATACATTGTTGATATTTTGACATGTGACCAATGTCTAATTTTGAACATGAAATACATACTTTTTCTGTTTCCTTTGTGAAGGTGATGAACTTCTATCTGTCACTGGTCATGGAGCGGTGCTCTGGTGAAACAGCAGGATGGAAGGTCTATTCCTTTAGCACCTTCTTCTTCCCCAAGCTGATAGGTGGTGGAGGTGGGCAGGCAGGAGGACATGCTGCTGTAAAACGCTGGACCAAGGCTGTTGATCTCTTCGTCTACGACCTCATCCTGGTTCCTCTGCACCTGGGTTTCCACTGGGCAATGGCTGTGAGTCAGATTTATCATTTTTCATTTTTATATACATATATAATCATTTGTTCCTCTGTCATGTTGCTCAGCTTGGTTGATTATAGCAATACACTGCTTTTAACCTTTTTCCTTACTCTCATTCCAGGTGATTGATTTAAAATCGAAAACAGTGAAGTCGTATGACTCAATGGGCCAGAGACATGACGACATCTGCAGTCAGTTATTGTGAGTCATTGTCGTACTTTCAAGCTTCAGTTAACTGAGTTTGAATGCCCTTTTCCATACATTCCTCTATAATATTATGCAGTTAATGTTGCCATTGTGCTCATTTTCCAGACTCTATCTTATGGAGGAGCACAGATCAAAGAAAGGCAGAGAACTCGACAGTGCCAAATGGACTATTGGAAGCTTGAGGCCAACTGTAAGTTTAAGGGGTTGAATGACTTTACACTTCTAATATTTTTTTGATTCACTGAGAGATTAATGAGGTTCTATTTTGGCATGCTTTTTAAGGAAATTCCCCAGCAGAAAAATGGCAGTGACTGTGGTGTCTTTGCCTGTAAATATGCTGACTATATTGCAAAAGGATTGCCTCTCACCTTCAAGCAGGTATATACTATATACACACTAATTATTACTTTTTTGTGTCATTGTTATATTAATTATACAAGATTTTGTTACATCAGGGCAATAACTTCTATCTCTTTCTCAACAGTGCCACATGCCCCTCTTCAGAAAGTTAATGATTTGGGAAATCCTAAATCAAAGACTGCTATAGAAAACTGCAATAATATCTTGTCCATCAGCCTAGACTTTCTAAATGGGAGCAACATCTGTGTACAGTAATTAAATGGTGAATTAAAAAAAAGGAATAAATGGGCCAAAGAAGTTGAGTGAAATCTAATCCCAGTCTAGTTTTGGTCTGGAGAAATCAAACACTAATCTTAAGGGTTTATTATGTTCCTTTTCTTGTCAGGGACATATTGATGTTTTGTAATCTCTGAGTTGTAATTGGAGACACGATTAGGATGTAAGAATTGTATCTTATACAAACTTTGGCACTACTGACTGAATGACTTATTTTTTATTGACTTTGTTTTTTTTTCTTTTTTTCTTTTTTTTTTTTTTGACTGTTTTTGAAGAATTGCCTGAAGTGCCTTTAGCCTTCTGACACACTGCTCAACATAGAGCATGTATTTTGTTAGATTTTCTTTGCTTAAAATGAATCATGCACAACTCAGAGTCAGTGCTGGAGCTGGAATGAAAATATAGTAAATAAGATTTTTGTGTAATTAGGCTGCTCCTTCCAGTTATGATCAACACACTGGATGGCAAATGTTTGACAGAGACTTAAAAAGTGAAATACCTCCTTTTCAATACAAAAAATGCATGGTTGAGTGCTTGTAATATAGGTTTGTTATTTATGATTGAATGGAAAAGTCATTGGAGTGTGTGTACTGATTTTCTTTTTTTTTTTTTTTTTTTTTTTTCGTCCCCACCCCCTTTGTTAGTGGAGTGTAATTAGTCGATTTCTCATTTAACAAAGTGCTTTTAGGTCTGAATCTCTTTTGAGCGTAATGCAAGAGGCTAACTAGGGCTATTATATTGATTTACTGTGTGCTATATTGCACAGCAAACTACTGTACACGCACGCATGTTTGAGTTCATGCTTTGATAATGTGATTAGTTTTTTTTTTTTTTTTTTTTTTTTGTCATAAAGTATCTTTTTTTTTATTGCTGTTTGATATTTTAATGACTGTAGCTGGAGGCTTGTGCATCTTGATCACAATAAATTACCACATTTACCATGATACCATACATCTCGATTTTTGTAGTCTATTGCCTCACAAACTGGAAAATGGTAATGTAACCAGAGTGTAAGATTTTTAAGACCACAAAATGTGGATGGAAATTAAAATGACAAATGTTTTGTCTTCATTATTCATTCTGACAAGGTTCATTTAACACAAAAGTTGACCTATTATGTTATTATTCCTGAACATCAGCCACACAGAAGATGAGCTTCACTTGAAACGAGCCAAATTTGAGTTCAAAATGACATTATCTAAGAAGATGTAGGGCAGAAGTCTCTGACACTTGATTCAAATGATCAGCTCTGCTGAAGTCTGATAAGGAGCCACTCATTTGAATCAGGTGTGTTGGAGCAGGAAACATCTAAAACACAGGACTGGAGTTGGAGACCTCTGATGTAGGGGAATATTCAATATGAAACGATTATTACTACCAGCAGTAGACCTAGTATTGAACATAAGGGTTAGTAACACACCTTGTTTTCTGCCCAATAAAGTTCAGCGGATACGTTTAGGAAGAACAACACTTTTATTTTGAAGATCAAACCGGAAGTGGACAGCGGCCCTTTTAGCCCGGTCAGATCAGGCTGGTCTCTTTATGCTGCTGCACCGAGTCGGATCAGGCGTTAGTCAGTACACCGCCACCTTTTTACACATCTGCTGTTTAGTTACGTTAATATGAGCGACAACGAGAAAGAGTTCAGGGAGCAGGTGAGTTGAAATTACGACGAAATAACAGTTAAAAAATGAAATGGAAAAAAAAAATGAAGCTAATTTTCGTTAGCTGGCTAAGCTAGTTTGGCGTAGCTGTTAGCTGCGTTTGCAGGTCTGGTTATGGAAACAAATTCCGAGAAATGGCCTCATAAACATAAGGAGGTCTTTTTCCCGATAAAAGTCATTCTTTTTGTGTGAATTTGGTCGGTAGTATTCACAGTATTTGTGTAAAGCTACCGAAACCAAACCACGAGGCCTACGATGCGGAGCGGCGCGGGGATATGGCGGCCGCACAGCCACGCTACTCTATTATCGCTTACATGTTTCAGTTTTTACAACCTTTGAAATACCCACCAACCACTATAAAGCATTTACAAGTCACACCATATATTAATCTTTAGTGTTGTTTCTGTGACATCTTTCATCAGTCGTATGTTCGATTAATCGGTTACACGTTGGGTAAAAAAAAAAAGATTTCTGATCAAGATTTTAAGTTCAAAGTTGATGTTTGTTGTCCAAAAGGAAGAAAAGTTGATAAAGTAGACGATGCACGTAAGTGAGAACATGAAACCAGAGCTTTTTAACACACTATCCACATTTTAATTCTTGAGCAAAATAGTTGTTGGTTGTTTTTCTGTCGATTGACATTTTGACTAAATCATTAACCGACTGAAAGTTGCAGCTCTCAAGACAACAAGCAAGCTAAAATACAAACGTTAATTCTTTGAATATGTTGTTTTCCTGGTTTATTGTTGTTTTATTTGTACCTTTTGGTTTTTTTTAACAGAAACCAACATGCCTTATCACCCTTGTTTGTTCTTTGTTAAGGTTGAGGTTGGAAGAAAGAAAAAGGCGGAAGACGTTTCAGATGTGAAGTTGTTAATGTTTGAAGCTGATGGTGTTGATGCATGCTAATATATTGGATGCTGAAAAGAAGCAATCAAGATCTGTCCCCACTACTAGTGTTGTAATGGCAGATGGTAAATGGGGGAAGAGGAGGAAAAAAGAAGTCATAATGTCAAACAGAAGAAAGAAGAAATGAAGGGTTGTTTTGAAGTAATGAAGTTAAAGAAGTTATGAAGTTAAGATCAGAAGTTTACTGGGGTATGAGTGATTTCCTAATAGCCTGCTAATTTATTACACTTTAATTCTGTTTCTTTCTCTAAAGCATGCACTGTTTATTTCCTCTCTGTATCAGAAACATCAATGGCCAATCCCTCCATGCTGTTTAGGATTATTCTTTGTGGAATCTAAATATCAGCTAAACTATTTAAATTTTACTTAAAATTTCTGTTGAAATGTATGACCTTTATATTTTAAGTTCCTGCATTGTCAAACCCGTTAATTGCCAAAATAAGGTGAACTCCCTCGGACGGGAGCATGTAGAGGGCAAACACAGTCCCTTTTTATTATTTATTTATTTTTGGCAAACTGACTTTGAAGTGTTGCTGACCTCTGTCTGGTCTGTCCAGGACTCTCGGCCTGGCTCAAGGAGCGCCTCCCCTCAGGGCTCAGCAAAATCCACCAGTCACTCACCAGCCCGCTCCAAAGATGGCTCTCGCCGTTCCAGGTCTCGATCTCGTTCTCGATCCAAATCCAAATCCAGGTAATGAGGGTAACGGTTGACCATCAAGTGTTGTCCACATCGACACAAGAATTGCATTTCCTAAATGTATGTATGTGTGCTTTCCAATAAATAAAAAATGTATTAAATAATATTCCCAATTAAATCTATCCCTAGGTCCCGGTCACACCGAAGCTCACGAAGGCACTACTCCCGCTCTCGTTCTCGCTCCCATCGACGTCGTTCCAGGAGCCGATCTCGGAGCTGGGAGTACCGTCGCCGTAGAAGCCATAGCCGTTCCCCGATGTCAAACCGACGCAGACACATTGGCAACAGGGTCCGTAGAGTCTTCTATGTATATTATTTTATCTCACTCTGCAAATGGGGCAGCGCGCGCACATACACCACATTTTGTCTGAACTGCCCAGTTGCTGTCATGCTTTGGGGATTTATACTCTGTCTGAATTTATAGCAGTGATGTGGAAGTTCTTTTGTTAACAATATTTCTATGCTTCTTTTACTCTCTCAGGCAAACCCAGACCCTAATACCTGTCTGGGTGTGTTTGGATTGAGCCTGTACACCACTGAGAGGGATCTGAGGGACGTTTTCTGTAAATATGGCCCTTTGAGTGATGTAAACATTGTATATGACCAGCAGTCACGACGCTCAAGAGGCTTTGCCTTTGTCTACTTTGAAAATGCTGAGGATTCCAAGGAGGTAAGATTAGATACCACCTCTCTTGAGGTTAAATGTGTGGTTGTGTATGAAGTAGACTTGCATGTTTGTTATAGAAAAGCAATGCGCTGAAATGTTAGTGTTTTGTTTGCAAATTAGACTAAATGTGTAATTTATCAATCTGATTCAGGCCAAGGAGCGTGCTAATGGAATGGAGCTTGATGGACGCAGGATCCGAGTGGATTTCTCCATCACTAAACGAGCCCATACTCCCACTCCTGGAATATACATGGGTCGTCCCACGTAGTAAGTGTTTGACCATGCTAAGTTAATGTATTCTAAAAAACTTCTGTGTGCATTTCATTCCAATGTGTCACCACTTAATTCTTTGTGCTTGTAGTGGTGGAGGTGGTGGTGGCGGCGGCGGCGGAGGTGGTGGTGGTAGCAGTGGCGGTTCGTCACGGCGTGTCTCGAGAGATTATGACAGGGGCTATGACAGAGGCTATGACAGAGGTTATGATCGTGATTATGATCGTTATGATGACCGAGAGTACAGATCATATAGGTGGGTTTTGGTTTTTATTTGGGCAAGTATTTTACCGGCTTTGGATTGCAACTATTAAAATGGTTTTTTTTATTATTATTAATTGTTTAGATTGTAATATTGATTACTTTTAAGATCTAAATCAAATATTTTAAGTCAGCCAGATGTCGGATGACATGGCCTAAGGTCAAATGTTGTGGTTTTCTTTTTTGTTTTATAGACGCCGATCTCCATCTCCTTACTACAGCAGAGGGTACCGCTCTCGGTCCAGATCCCGGTCGTACTCACCACGTATGTTTTAATTATGTTTGTTTGGTTGCAGAATGCCTTGACCTGAAAGCAGTTTAAATGAAATTGAGACATTTGTGTAAACAACAAAAGTTTTTTTTTTTTAGTGGAACAGTTTAAAATTAAATTAACACCCATTCATTTCTCTTGCCCCTACAGGTCATTACTGAGCAGTGTGGGAATATTCCAGATTTAGTGTTGTTGTTTAATTAGTTGGGTTTTTTTGTTTTTGTTTGTTTGTTGTTGTTTTTTTTTTTGGGGGGGGGGTTATGTTTTTGACCAGATTATGTATGTGATAGGAATTTGGTTATGTTTTCAAGGATGAACTTTGTTTGTCACCAATTTTGTTAGTCATCAGGATCTGGTGGAAATGGACAATGCTCCAGATCTGCACCAAATACAAATCCTTTTCTCTTCCCTTGCTTGGAAACATGTACATTTTAGATCCTAATGGCTAAGAGAAATGTGAATTCAATCTTTTTGGTGGTGGTAATTAAACAAAGTTTGTTTATGAGTAGCTTGACTGACGTCTTTTACATTAGGTGTTTTCTTCTCGTTTCTCATTTTGCCATTTGTATGCAGCTTGTCAAAATGTCAAGATCCTACTTTGCTCCAGTGTGCATTTTTAAATACGATGTTTCTCCCAAATTTGTCTTTTCTTTTTTTTTCTTTTTTTTTTTTTTTTTTTGGGTGGGGGGGGTTGTTCATATAATGGCAATAAAAAATGATTTGGTCATTTGCTCTGGTTATTGACACTGACAAACAGTGTAATGTGTGCGCTGCATTATGGTTTAAGAGACCAGAGCACTGCAGGTCCCAACAAACATTTGGAGATATTGGCTCTGCTTTTGTTTTATTTGGTTTTTCTTAAGAAAAATAAAGATATTTCTGGCTGGACTTCATGCGTTCATTTTTCTTTAATTATACTTTGAGAGTGCAGATACATTAATCACATATGATAATCAAATGATGGCCTGCAAGTAGCCCATTCACTGTCTAATGCTGCTTGTGTTCATAAATGGGTTAGTAAAATGTAGCGTCTTAATACATAACACATTTTGTATAAATGTGTACACATTTATAAATAACGTTTTTGTGGTTTTATTTCCGTGAAAAATAAACATCGTTTTTAACAGCATGCTCTTGAACGCATCCTGTGAAATGTCGCCCCCCAGCGGCCGACTGGAGACATGTAAACTAGCAAAAGTCGACTGAGATCTACTGTGGCTCAAAACACTAGAAGTAAAGCAAACACCGAGTAAAAAGACAGAAAAAGTAAGAAATTTATTAATAAAATGTGTAAAGGCTCATAACCGTTAAAGAGAAAGGCAGGAGGCGCTCCTCTGACGCGCCTTCCTGCTCTCTCTCTCTGACCAATCAGAGGCCGTTCACGTCAAAACACTTCCGCTCTGCTCTCCAGCCTGTCTTTCTAGTGGAGCGGCCGGGTGTGAGCACAAGTCAGAGCCGTGAACCACGTAGCCCTCAAGCAAAGGACAGACAAAAAGGTACTAAAGGCTGCTGTCCGTCGGCTAGATGACACCGGGGCCGTTTTTAATGTGTGGAAAAAAGCGGACGGGACTATTGTGTTCGCTGATAAAGACTTGCTAACAGCTAGGAGTGGTTGTAGTTAGCCTTTGGCTAACGCTAGCGTGGTTTGTTTGAATGAGCATATGTCTGTACACGTTTTCCGTGGAGACAGAGCCCAGGACACAGGTTAGGCTGCAGTTTGACATTTTGTCATTTTAACAAACGTGTCAACCGACCTTTTCTAACTCTTGCAGATGCCCCCCAAAAAAGGAGAAGCACCAAAGCCCCCTCCATTAATTGGCCGATTTGGCACATCATTGAAAATTGGAATTGTGGGTTTGCCTAATGTTGGGTATGTGCATGTCACTATCAGTGGAAATGTGAAATGAACAAAAGCTGAGCTGATCATTGACCTGTAACTCACCCTCTTCTAAATCTTCTCCTTTGCAGGAAATCCACCTTTTTCAATGTGCTGACCAAAAGCCAAGCTGCTGCAGAGAACTTCCCATTCTGCACAATTGACCCAAATGAGAGCAGGGTACCTGTACCAGATGAGCGCTTTGATTTCCTCTGCCAGTATCACAAACCAGCTAGGTGTGTATAATGATGTGACTTGACTCAACTTTATTTGTAAAGTATCGAGCACACACTCCAGCTCATACACTGGGAAAAAAAAAACAAAGGAAACAAAACAAAACACACATGAAATATGATCACCATTACAAAGTCATACAATGTACATAGAGATGGCAGAAACCAAGATGCCTTCAGCAGAATCTCAAGAGAAGTGGAGAATCATATGGGAGGATGACGTTTTAGAGACATTGTGAGTCTTATTTCTGTCAAATTATTTCATGTCACTGACAACCCTGCCCCTCTGTGGCTACCTTGGTCTCTATTTAGTAAAGTTCCAGCCTTCCTAAACGTCGTGGACATTGCTGGTCTGGTGAAGGGAGCTCACTCAGGACAGGGACTTGGAAATGCCTTCCTCTCCCACATCAGTGCCTGCGACGGCATCTTCCATATGACCCGTGAGTTGTCATTACTTTTGCCAGCTGCACCTGCTGTGTAGCAACAACTGAGATGAGTGGACAAGTGTTAGGAGGGCAATTTAGAAGCATTGCTACACTTCCTAAAGGATGACAAGACCTTTTTTAGAAGCCTGCGGTCTAGACAGGTCACTTCAGCCAGTGAGTATGTCATTCAATAAATAAATAAATAATGTGATGAGTTCTTGAATCATGATGACTGCAGTGTGACACCAGCACAGGTTACCAGATTGTCTGGAAAGCTGGCTTTGAGTGTCAGGTCGTATCAGTAGTGTTGTTTACTTATTTTTTGATCAGTAGGTTTCTGATTTGAATAATATTTTAAATTTTGACCATTTAACTTCATTTAAACAAGTACTTTGTAGGATCTTTTGTTTGTTGAAAAGTTCTTGAGCTTCTTTTGTTTATTAATGAAAAAAAAAACATTAGTGTAGAGATGTTTTAATAAAGGTAATGTATAAAAAAGTTTTGGTATTGATGCAGAAAAACAATTAAACTGTATCCAGACATACTTTTTTGGTGAAGGTTGACATGATCCCATCAAGGTCAACAAAGTCATTGTCCCATTCATTGCTGTTTGACCTCAAGATCCCAGTAACATCATTTTCATCTATTTGTAGCTTTAGGAAAGACTTCTGTGTTCATAAACCAACTACTTCCTTCACAGTTTAGGGCATAGGGATACCAAAGTAGATCTGTTTGTTTATTTATCTATTTATTAGTTTAGTTAGTTAACTTTAAACATTATAAAGTGCCCTCTGATTTCAATGTGTAGAAATATTTGTCAATGTTTTTGTGTTTCAGGTGCATTTGATGACGAGGATATTATCCACGTAGAAGGTAATGTTGATCCAGTGAGGGACATTGAGATCATCCACGAGGAGCTGAGACTAAAAGATGAGGAAATGATCGCCCCAATTATTGACAAACTGGAGAAAACTGCTGTCAGAGGAGGTGACAAAAAACTCAAACCTGAATATGTAAGTAAAATCTGTTGGTGGTCACTTATGCTCTTTTATGCTTTTATAGCCACTGGGGAGGGAATAAGAAGAAGTCATAATCTGACATCCATCTTACCTCCTGCTTTTTGCTTCAGGATATCATGGTGAAGATAAAGAACTGGGTGGTGGAAGAGAAGAAGCATGTCAGATTTTACCATGACTGGAATGACAAAGAGGTAAAGTGTGTGCGCTTTGATATAATTGTGTATAATCTTCCATCAGGCTCGTTTGCCTACAATATGTATAGAAAGTAATATGTGAAATAATAACTAGCTTTCAGCATGAATCTTCTGAATAGGTCGATGTGGTTGAAAATTTATGCAAAGCTGTTTTGTTCAATCGCATCAAGACTGTATAGTTTTTTTGACATGTCTTTGTAGTTTTCACTCATTTGATTTACAATATCGACATTTAAATGCGCATAAAAACAGAGATTAGAGTAATTTTGCTGTATCAGTACCATCAAATTTGCAGTAAGATGCACATTATGTGAGCAGTAACTAAATAGTTCTCAAGCTCACATTTGTGTGTTGTTATTTTCTCTCAGATTGAAGTGTTGAACAAATACCTGTTTCTGACATCTAAGCCCATGATCTACCTGGTCAATCTGTCAGAGAAAGATTACATCAGAAAAAAGAATAAGTGGTGGGTTTACTTTTCCTTGTTATTACTCTGTGTCACATACAAATTTCTTCATGTATTTACTTGCAGCTGAGCTTTCACATAACATACCACCTGTTTTCCACAAAAAAGGCTAGTAAAGATCAAGGAGTGGGTAGATGCTCATGACCCTGGTGCTCTGGTCATTCCTCTGAGTGGAGCTCTGGAGTCCAAGCTGTTGGACATGGAGGACGAGGAGGAGAGGAATAAGTACTGCGAGGAAATGAAAACACAGAGGTGAGACACACTCACATGTGCATCATGTGACAAGAATCAAGGAAGAAAAATTAAAGTAAAAGAAAAAGTAATGTTGTTCTGTTCACTGATTAATGTTTGATTTACTCTTGCAATGTCCTACTAGATGTTTCATTGTATGCTTCAATATATTTAAAATGCTATAATGTCATTTGCTGAGTGTATGATAGATTGATCCATATGGAATTTGTAATATATTCTCTATATATTCTCTTTGTTAGTGTTCTGACCAAAATAATAAAGACCGGCTATGCAGCACTGCAGCTGGAATACTTCTTCACAGCAGGACCAGATGAGGTGCGAGCGTGGACCATCAGGGTGAGTGTTGTAGTAGGAATAAGTTTTTTTACAGTTCATGATTACCCGAGGAATAAACTCCAAGACCAATGAGTTTACTTTAAAACCCTCAGTCTATATGTTAAAAGTATCATTTACAGTTACTTATACACTTTTGGTATTGATTAAATCCTATCTATGATAAATCTTAAGATGATAATATATTGATATATCTGCAGTTGTGTTTTTGAGATTTCCTGTTCTTTTTTTATTTTCAACAGAAAGGTGCAAAGGCACCTCAAGCTGCAGGAAAGATCCACACTGACTTTGAGAAAGGCTTTATCATGGCTGAGGTGATGAAGTTCACCGACTTCAAAGAAGAGGGCACTGAAAATGCAGTTAAGGTATGCTTTTGCCTAGAGACTAAAAATAAACTAGAGCTGCTACAATGTTGAACATTTGTCAGTAACTGTGGATTTTCTGAAAAATGTAATTTTAATACACTTCTGCTGTCATTTGCACTATTATTTTCACCCTCTTTTTCAGGCTGCTGGCAAATACAGGCAACAGGGCAGGAACTACATCGTGGAGGACGGGGACATTATCTTTTTCAAATTCAACACACCCAATGCCCCCAAAAAGAAATAATGAGACTACAGATCCAACAGAGGGACAACTCAGAATACTGTTCAGTCAGACGCCTGAGAGGTACACTGTCTGTTGGTTTTCATACTTCTCCCTTGAATTAAGAGGATCAACATGTGGCCCAGTTTGTCAGTCATGTTTAAGCCCCTGGCCTGTCAAGTCTGGAGCAGAATCTATCAAACTGATTCTTTAAAATAACATTATTCTACATTCCTCTATGTAAGAATATGATAACATTTGGAAATGGCAACAACTATCCTGCCAGTCACATACTAGACACTCTCATTCATAGGCAAAAGAAAGGAGACGTGCATCTGAAAGGATGAATGTGTTCAGATTTTAGTAGAAAAAGTCTAATCAGAAACGTGGAGCTGTAATTGATGAGAACACTGTACACAGCAGGGCTTGACCTGCTTTCTGGATCCTAAAGAAGTACTTAAAAGTTTTAGGCTGTCAATTTCCCCCTTCAATTTATCTTTAAGAAAAAGTGTAATTCCTTTGAGTAATAAGTGATTATCCTTGCAACCATTAATTGAAACTTTGTCTGTGATGGCTGCTGATTAATTGGCAAGCTTTCAGATCCCTAACGGGCATCGTAATTAGTGTTTTATTTGAGGCAAGTGTGCTGGACTGCTAACCAGCTTCTTTACCCTTGAAACCTGTAAGCGCTGCTGGCATGAATTTGAATGTAATAAAGGTGCCTCATCACAGTTAAAATGTTCATGGCTACTTTGTAGCTTTCTTTTTTCACTGAAAATCAAAATGAATGAAAAGAGCTCTCTACTGCCTTTCCTTTGCCAGCCATGAGACTTATTGAAAAATGCCAAAGTAGAGTGTGTATGAACAATCAACTGGCAATCTGCTTAATTTCAGGAAAGAGTAAAATCCATCGCTGTGTTTCCAGGCCAGTGCTGTGCTGTATTCTGAGCAGGAGGAATATTGTTATTTTAGTAGGAGAAAAGCAAGCATCCCTGACAAGATTTGAGCAAATAATGTTATACATACTGCTTTTATTCATTTAAGTTTGGCTTGTAATAAAATAAAAATAAAAAGAAAACATTGTGTGCTCTGTGCATCAGGTCTGTAAAGCTTTGAAATGCCTCTGGTTCACCTCTGCTCGCTTCCCTCTACAAATGTGTCTATCTCTGAGTAACTACCATCCTCTTACCAATATGTTGCCAAATCATGGACAGGAAACCAGCCCTCATAAAGAGCTGCTGAGATATGGGGGTTTCACAGAATACAAAAGTCTAATGTCATGTGTCAATAAAATGAAACTAACCAGTCATCGCTTTGTGTACTTCAAATTTTTACTAATGTGAGATGCAAAAAGCTCAACATGAAAAAATAGGGGATGTGCAACTGATATGGAGCCTGGGCGTCTACAGTCAATGTATGCATACAAAATAAATATTACAAATTAGGATTTCCCTGTTTTGATTATAGATGTACAAATATATAAAAAAAATGTCACATAACTTACAATAACATTTACATTCTTTCAGATTTCCTCTCATGGTCTAAATGTTGGTTACTTTACACAGTTCAGCACAGTTTGTACTACATGTGTTAGCTGGACTGCAGCTGTTGAGGCAGTATGAGCAAACCAACTGTTCAGACAGTCACGACCAAAAGAACAAGACTAAGTGATCTAATGTGGGGACACTTTCATTTTGAAATCGTTCCGAAACAGTCTCTTCTTGTATCACCATGTGAAAGTAATTATATAAACAAAACAGCTGGTATGAATGATTTGTGTGCTTGTGAATTTTATCAGATCGACCAAACTTAGAGCAGGCGAAATGACCGTGAAACACAAAGTAAGCTGTACTGAGTTATTAACTTGGTCCAGGCCTGTAATTATCCCTGGCTCAGGTATAATGGAGGCCAGCTGAGTTTTAGCAACCAAAACTACAAAATATAAAAACCCTGCAGTGTTTCGGTGACTGGAAACCTCGCCGTGTGGAGACGACAACAGAGCAGAATTAATAACTTTTATTTGGCAGTAACTGGTCAGACGGTGTGTGTATTTTCGACGCAAACGCAGCAGTTTTCCAGATACCTCCGCTCCGACTCCCGACAGCCACATTCCTGCTCTCGTCCCTCTCGACAGCAAACAGGAAACACGCAGCCTACGAAAAAAAATGATCGACAGTCAAGCCGGCCAATGACGCCGAGCCGAGCCGGGAGCTCGGCCAATCGCCGCAGAGAAGAAGGGCGGGACTTCCTGTAATGTGATGCAAACTGGACGGTGGAGCGTGTTGGTCCCGCCTTTTTGTGTTTCCCGCACCGTCAATCAAAATAGAAAAAAAAATCGACCCGAATTCACCGATCAACACTAGCCCGCCTTTGATAAAACAATCATGTTCGGAGTTTAGTTGATCAGATAATCTTCCCGCTTACTACCATTCACGCTATGACTGGTACGTAAACACTTAGCGCATCGAAGCGTGCAACTAATCGGTGAGTTTGTGCAGAAAACAGCGGAACAAGCTGCGTCTTTTTTTATCTTTTGCTCTGTTGCTAACTGGCTAGATATGGTTAGCTAACCGAGCTAGCGGGCTAGCCACGGAGTTGACAAAGTAAACAGTCAATCTGGGCCGAAACCCCCCCAGACTCTCCGCTGTAAAGTTGAATTTCGCAGTCAGCTCCTTTTGGACTGGAGAGGGGGGATGCTTTGCGGGCTTTTCTGTCAGGAAGGAGTTGAAGATTACAGAGTTTTGCTGAGTTTCCCCCTCTCTCCCTGCTAGCGCCAGAGCAGCCTCTGAAACAAGGAGAAATGGCGTCCGCGGACGTGGACAGCAGTCAAAGCGAGTTTCTGCAACCCGGCGGCGCAGCGGAAACACAGGTATCCGACATTTTCTAGCCCGTCTTTCTCGCATCGCTTTCGATTGCTGGTTGTGTTTTTGAGAGCATGAAGTTCACACGTTTTAAAATTTTGATGGCATGGGGTGAAAGCCGTACACTTCCTGTGTTCCCCTCAATAACGGCCACCCACTTTACCCCTGTAAAACCCGCCCATAGTGGGTAGGACACTGAAGTCAGTCACTTGGGTCGGCTCGCTGGAAGATAGCCGGTGTACCTTTCTGGTGTGAGGATGCAGTTGTGTGCTAAATGTGCCGGGGAGAGCGTCTCACATCAAAACAGTAGCGTTCAGTTGTGTTGTAATAGCCACCCATCCCCCACACCTTGCTGTCTCTCGACCATTTCTGAGCCTGTTATCTTCAGCCTGCGTGCTGCTGCTTCGTCCAGCTCTCCTGTTTTATCGCCCTCAGCTCGGTCTCTGCACCCACAGCTGATTTTATTTATTTATTTATTTTTTGCAGGGCTGCATCCTCTGCCCTGTGATCTAATCTGCAGCCCAGATGAATCATTGTGTTCCTGTAGTGTAATCTGTCTTCGTTAATCAGTGTTAATTTTACACCCAGACAACAGACATGTCAGCCATTCAGCTGACGGGTTCAGACCGATGGGAGGTGTTGACTCCGGTCTCAACTGGGAAAGAGGACCAGGGAGTTGTTCACATTCCAAACTCTGGCATCGTCACGCCCAACGGGCAGTATGTGCTTCCTATTGGGAGTCTTCCCAGCCAGCCCATTTACGTTACGGCATCTGGGAATGAGGCTACAGCCAATGGAGTGTCAGGCATTCAGTATCAGGTAAAAGCGGGAAGGAACACCATTAAAATATGGTTCCGTTCATTGCAGAGCTTGCTAAAACTGTCGCTTCCTTGTCCAGGTCATCCCCCAAATCCAAAACGCAGATGGGACGCTTGCCGGATTCCCAACACAGGGATTGGATGATGGCACAGGGCAGATCCAGCTTCTCCAAGATGGCAGTCAGGGCAGCATTGGGCTCAGTTGTGCCACAACTGCAAGCACAGACCTCCTGACGCAGGCGGGGCAAGTACAGTCAATTCAAGGCGTCCCGTATACCAGCACAGTGCCCGTGGGGCTCCCCGGCAACATAACGTTCGTCCCAATAAACAGTGTAGATCTGGAGTCACTAGGGCTCACTGGGGCACAGACGGTCCCCATCGCCACCGGGGTAACACCTGAGGGCCAGCTTATTATGAGCAGCCAAGCGCTGGAGAGTCAGACTCAGGATGCCGGCGGCAAGCAATCGCTGGTGACGGTCAGCGACGCCAACCAAGAACTCTACGTGCCAACCACCACCACCACTTCCTCCTCCAACTCTTCCCAACTCCCCGAGACGATCGATGGCACTGGAGTTCTGACTCAGGCGACTGCTGTGTCTGCAGGCGTGTCCGACCCCTCTTCAGAGAACTTCAACTCCCACAACCACCTGCAGCAGATCCAGGTGAGTGCTGGCATCTAATGCTTTAAAATGTGTTATTAGTGTCAAGCCTGCATGCTCAAAGGGCAGAAGCAGGTAGACCTCATAAAATGATAAACATGTTCTTCTGTGTCTGGTCTGTCATGGAGAATTGTTTGTGTTTTCCTTTCATTTCTTCTCCTGGATACTTTGGCAATTTCAGGCTCATTAAATCCATCAAACTAACTTGCAGGACAAATCTGTCTTTGGTCCACATTAAGGTCATAACTAGTAACGATAAGGCTGCATGGTTCACCTCAATTTCACCTTTTTATTGCTGTCAGAAATGTGTCGGCAGCACCAAGTGTTGAAAACTTGAAGTGGTAGGAGCTGGTATAAAATATTTGGGTAGATTGGTAGTCTTGTTCTTTTGACAATTAGTTCCCACTTAAAAGTGTTTTTTTGAGGCAGCTTGAATTCAGAAAGATTCTAAGTCAGATAAAGGAAATGGAAAGTGTGAAGTACCTTCAGTAATGGAAGCCATCTTTTAATGTCGCAATAGAGTGCATCATTTCCACCTTATGCCTTTTTACTGTCTTCTTTACGCTTTGGGAATTACGTAAGTGGCCTGTTGATGCTTTCACTGTTTCTCGCAATCTTGAATTTTTAAAAAATTTTACCAACCCTTCCCGGCTCATTTCCTCAGAATAGGGACATTCCATTTTCTGAGAAATTGTTATATGCTACAATAGTAAGTGCAAACTGCAATAATTGTGCATATGCATGCACAGATCAAGATAAAATGCTTCTTTGGCTGAATAACTGCTGTGTTTGTGCAACCAACTCTCAAGGTTGTGGATCTTCAAAGTTTTAACAAGAGATAAGTTCTGATGCTGCGGTAGCTGAATTCACTGTGCTGTGAAATAAGAACCTCTTCAATATAAAAATGACATGAAAGCTACTTTGTCAGCTTTTGTGTGTAATCTATTTTTGCTGTCTCCCTTAACATGCAGGTGTCATCCTCTAATGCCACTACTATCTCCCAGCCAATCCTACAACTGTCCGGGGACAGTCAGGCCCAGGTGGCTCAGGTGGCTCCGGGCCAGGACCTAACCGCAACAGGTCAGACTCTACAAAGTGTGCAGCTGGTCAATCCTGGGACTTTCCTCATCCAGGCCCAAACTGTCACAGCTACGGGACAGATCCAGTGGCAGACCTTCCAGGTAAGCTATAAGACGTGTGTAGGGTGTCCGTTCATATGAAATGTTCCTCTTATGTTGTGTTCTCATGCTGGTAATTATGGGATGTGTATTGTTAGGTACAGGGTGTCCAGTCACTCCAGGGGCTCCAGTTGCCCCAGGGCCAGGGTCAGGCACAGCAGCTGACCTTAGCGCCAGTCCAGACCCTCCCTCTGGGCCAGGCAGGGCAGGTCAGCCTGCCCAACCTCCAGACTGTCACAGTCAACTCTGTAACACAAAGTGGAGTTCAGTACACACAAGGAGAGGATGCAAACAGTCCAGCTGGTAGGGGATGATCCAACGCACTCAACTTCCACACAGCATCATTTATTGCTATCTTAAAATGCCTGTCATGAATCACTGAAACACATCGTAGATCTGCACGGCCTCCCTTTTTCAGGCATCCAGATAAAAGAGGAGCCGGACTCTGAGGAGTGGCAACTAAGCGGAGACTCCACGCTGAACCCCAGCGACCTGAACAACCTGCGCGTTCAGATGGGAGACGAGGACATGGAGACACCGAGCGGGGAGGGAAAGAGGCTCCGCAGGGTAGCCTGCACCTGCCCCAACTGCAAAGAGTCTGGAGGAAGGTGAGAAACAGATATATGGGAGGCGTGGGTGTGATACAAATGAACTCTGATATTATACAATAGTTAAAATTAAATTACATTCAATAAGAAATGATTTTACCTCCACGTTATACGAGCCTTTTCTGCTATAGCTAGTTTTTATGTAAATATTAAATCTGTTTTTATGATGGTAACACCCAGATATTGTCACTGCAATGACTAAACACTTAATTTCTCCAAAACCTTAAATGAGCTTTTCTTTAATCCTTCCCTTCTCATTTCAGGGCTTGAGCTAAATTTGTGTATTTTTAGTTGTTAAACTAGTTGTTCTGGAGGCAAAAAAAAAATCACATTTCCATGCAAATACAGATTTGCATGGAAACAAAATATGCAAATACCGATGTAAATGTTCCGGTTCACTGTTTGCATTCCTTTGTCTCCTTGAATAGCATTTTCTGGCTTTGCATTCACTTTTCAGTTTTATTTTTCCACATGTGCCAACTTAACCCGTCATCCAGAATATTTGTATCTCCCCTTCACTCCATGTCCTTCCGTTATGTCACAGAGGTTCGGGCATGGGGAAGAAGAAGCAGCACATCTGCCACATCGCCGGCTGCGGGAAAGTTTATGGGAAGACGTCCCATCTCCGAGCTCACCTGCGCTGGCACAGCGGGGAGAGACCCTTCGTCTGCAACTGGATGTTCTGCGGGAAGAGATTCACCAGGAGCGACGAGCTGCAGAGACACAGGAGGACACACACAGGCGAGTTCCTCTTTCAAAAAGACTTTTTATTTTTAGTGCTGGTGGCTTTTATTTCCATCCTTCAACTCAGATGAGTGATGCAACGTTTGTTCATATTATATAATAATAATAGCATTAATATTGATGACTTGTTTTTTGCTTTCGGTCATTGTTCCTCTCGTTTGTTAAAACAGAACAGACAAAAATATTTTCTTGTTCCTGCTAAATGTGTCTGAACCAGTTGAGTTGTTTTTGATGACAGCATTCTGTAAAAAAAACAACAGAGAAGATCTTAAAAGTGGAAAAATAAAAACATGAAGCTGAGGCATTTTGAATTATGCACAGCCAAGTCTGTCAGTTTCACAGAGACAGTAACCTCTCTAACCTCCAGGATTTAAACAGGCGAGGGAGAAAATGAGATGAGTCGAATACATTGAATAGTTTTAATAATATTATGTCTTCAATTCTGACTTCAATCAAAGAATTTATTTTTGGTTAACAGCTCTGATAGAGATTTTTATTCACTGATTGTTTTAATAATCAAACCAGTGTTCTTACTACAACACGTCATGTTAGTGAATTATTGTAGACATTAGCTGTGGATGAGTAACCAGGGAAAACATGGAAGACTCTGTTCTTGTTGTAACATTTCTATCAGTCACTGTCTTCAAGCTCTCAGTTCAGAGTTCAATTTAGAGAAGAAGAAAAATGTTGGCCTGGTTGAGTCTTTTGTCATATTTTGTACATACATTAGCTCCAATGGAAACTTCTCACTGTGTGTCAGTGGATTATCCCGAGTGATCAGTTTCTACAAAAAAGGCCACTTTGAAATGTTTTGGAGTGAATGGACACTAAAACTACTGGCATGATTGGACTCCAGTGTAAACATAAAAAACCTGTTTTGGGTATAACAGACAACAATTTTGCTCTTTTTTTTCCCCACGAGACGCCCGACACGCTTCAGATCCATTCACTTTACTTAGTTAGTTCTGACTAACACATATGTCATATTTTAGACTTACAGGGCATTTTTTAAAAAAGCACTCAAGTCGGGTTCATCTAAAAAGCTTTAAGAGCGTTAATAATTTTTTCCTGCCTGCTGCAGACAGTTACAGTAGCGACATTGTTTTGCAGGTCGGTAAGAATATTTTGGGGATATTACGCACCCTGGTTTTCGGCAACTGTTGTTTTTGTGGTGAATGAATCACTGCGATGTGAAATGCCAGCAATTTCATTTCGTTAAAAATAATATGGGCAGTTTTTTGTTCTGCCGTTGTAGCCTGTGTCGGTGTTCCGCAGCGTCTGATGTTTGTATGTTTTGCTGCTCGTGCAGGAGAGAAGAAGTTTGTGTGCACAGAGTGTTCGAAGAGGTTTATGCGAAGCGACCACCTGGCCAAGCACATAAAGACTCACCAGAATAAAAAAGGCGGCGTTCCTTCGTCCACATCTCCGCCCACCACGGATGCCGTTATCGCTACCGATGGAACCACACTCATCCTCCAGACCACCACTACCCACGACCTCGTAGCCAATCAGGAGATCCCTTTGCAGCTGGTCACTGTGGCGCCTGGTGAGGTCATGGAATGAGGGAGTAAACGGGGGAGGTGGCTTTTGGAGAACTGGCCTATCACAGGGACCTCTGGGGCTCTTCTCTTCCCCTCTTACCTTTTTTTGTTTATTTTATTTAGTTTTTGTTTTTTTGTTTTGTTTTTGTTTTGGTTTTTTTTTTTTTTTTTTTTTTTTTTTTTACATATGAATATATACGTAAATGTATATGACAAATATATATATTTTAAGTAAGAGTTATCATGACTTTATGTTTGTTTTTTGCAGTCTTTTTGTAGGCGGGCAAAAAAAAACATTTAAATGTGGTTGCTATGTACACAAACATTCACACAAATACACACACTTAAAAAAAAAAACATCCCTTAACACGCAAAGAAAACACAACATGAATACTCAAAACAATGAAATGCCTTATTTTGTATCATACTCTTGTATAAAATGCTGGAGGTGCATGTGTTTTTTAAGCTTTGCAGATAATGTCAACTGTAACAAATGTTTGTAAAATGGCGACGATAATGACGAGGTGAGGAAGACGGAGTAGTGAACCTCTCTGGGATTGTTGAGTTTTATTCTCCGGAGAGTTCGGAGCAGCTCTGTGCTTGAAGCAGCACAGCGTCCACGCTGACTCGCTGCACTGCCGTCACCAACTCATGGTCGGATTTTAAAGGACATTTTGGCAAAATGTGGGAACGAGAGTCAGATGAGAAGACCAGTAACAGTCACAGCAGTTGGTTAGCTTATTTTAGCATAAAGATTTGAAATTGGCTGAATGAGGAAACATGATCTGGCTCTTGATGGATGAAAATTTCATCAGTTCTTGTTTGTTTTGATCTGTACACAAACCACATCAAGCTAATTTTAAGTGATATTTCCCAGTTGGGCAGGATGTTACTGCTTCAGTTGTGAAATACAGGTGCATAAACGTCTGGCACTAAATGGTTTTTGTACAAATGAAGCAAATGAAATGTGGATATTTGCTTCCTTTGGACGAAGCTGTTTTACCTGATTTCTCATCTCACTCTCAGCTAGGTGGCAAATAAGATGTTTTCCTGAAATGTCACGCTCGGCCTTTGCAGCAGCTGTCACCCAATCACTGACAGTCAGGAGGGCGGTGACGGTTTCAAACAGAGCAGGAGGTTCAGCTGGCAGGTCGACGAGGATGTCAGTGCCACTGTTTACTGATCTGAAGTTGTTTTCCTGCCTTGAGAAGGGGGAAATAGATGCAAGCCGCTCTGAAAAAAGGCAACTTCTTCCAGCATCCGGTCAGTCTGAACAGAATGTGTCATCTGTCCTCACGAGCACACCGTCCGTTGTGCTTGTTCATGTCTTTTTTTTCTTTTCATATTTTTGTTGTAAATTTGCATTATATTTCAGCTTGTTTTTTTTTTTTTTTTTTTTTTTTACCCCATCTGGGTGTTGTGTAACTGAAAACCACATGATGGTGATAATAGATTTTAAAATGTAGAGTGGTTACCTCTGAATTCCTGCAGGGCATTTTGCTGTTATTGTGAGCTGCACACGGCTGCAGGAGGAAAGCATGCACCAGTGTTGCCATGTGAAGAAAACCGACACACGGATGCAACCAATTGTCGAGCCCCTGGGGGCGTTTTAGTCATCGCACATTCCAGTTGGACACCAGATGATGTGGGATTAGTTTTGCAATAACTTCTATGTTGGTAATTCAGGCCAGATGTCACTCAAGTCAAAAGGAAAACAATCATGCCATTGTTGTTTTTTGTTTGTTTTTAACTTTAATTAATGTAATCCCTTCCTTTGTTTGTCTGTTATGTTCCTAGCATTCATTTACATGTATATTATCTTATTTTCACACTGTTTATAGGAGCCATTAGTTAACTGAATTTGTTGTATCAAAACCTTATTTTAAGTGATTTTTTAAAAGTTGGTGTACAAACTGAATGTTACCTTTTTGTAAAACATTTTTTCAAATGGATCACAATAAAAGTTTGAGCCGTAAAGTGGCCGGTTTTGTGTGTTGAAGATGTTGTACAGGGATTTTACACAGAAGAATATTAATCCACCGCCTTCGGAGATTAGCCATTATGTGAGCCTGTCCGTCATATCTCTGTCTCTGCTGTGACCATGTCTGTTTTTTTTTTTTTTTTCCTTCTTCAGCAATTCCCCATCAGCCATCGTGTTATTCCCCGCCCTCGCCCAAAGCACCGGCTGGGATTGGCTCCAGCTCTCCCCATGACCTCGACACAGATTAGCGGTCAGAGAGGAGTGAGTATTAAATGTTACACGTTAATATGCTAACGTCTATCCATGATGTGTTTACTGAACCTTCACTGTTTCTGGTTAATGTCAGTAAATCTCAGGTTGTTCAATCACACGTTCAGAACGTTATTTAACATAATCACTTACTTTTGGCCAACATGTTCACCCATTATCATTCTTCGCTAAATGTTTCATCATTTTTAGCTATTTCAACCTTAAATGTATTAAAGTATTCATCTATCCATCATACTTTCCTTTAACCAGCTTAATATTGTCTCCTGGACTTAATAAGAGTGAATGGTTTCTGTTGTTTTATTACATCTGATGCAGCCACATACTGGCTTCTGGCTTTTTATTTTTATGATATTTAATCTATAATTGTTTCTTTTACTTCACCCTCCACTACAAGTTCAAACAGACCTGAAAATACACTGGACCACTTCTTAATTGGGGATTTTTATTTAACAAAAATATCTGACAGCCAACAGGATGATAGTGACAAATCCATGAATGTTTCCAGAAAACAGAGTCAAAACTTTAATGTCATGGCTGCGCTCCTTCACAGAACCATAAATGGACCAGATAACAACCGCCCTCGTATTCCTGATTCGTACTTTGTGCTTCCAGCTGCCACACAAGCTCCAGACATCTTTCCCTGAGAGTCACAGAGACTCAAGAAACTGCAGTCAATGAAGCCTGCTGACTTTCTTCTTGATTTTCATGCCAAATCCCAGATGATTACTGCAAACATTGTTACCTCTCATTTTAGAAATCCCCAGTTTAGACTGGCTCCAAACATCCTTTATAGCCTGAGGTGATTTGTAAAAGAAATATGACAAGTGGATCCACCATTGTCCAAAATAATGAATGTGTTGCTGCAAAATGAATTTTCCACACTTGGGTTTGTTTGTTCCACATTTGTGGCTGGGCACAAATATAATGTTTAACAAAATTCGGCTGCTCAAACTCAAATTCCCAAGTAATTTGTACCAAAAACAAAGAAGTCATTAATGTTTTAGGGTTTTTTTTATGTATTGAATAACAGCAAGCCATATTGATTATCTTGTTTTGCATTAATTTGTCACATTGTGTAAAAAACAAAACAAAAAAAAAACTCTTATGAACTGACAAACATCTGGCCCACATCGTGTCTAATTTTACAATTACCTATTTTCCAGACATTCATATGAGCACTGTGAAGTAGAAGTACAAACCTTTCTAGCTGTACTATTTATTAAAAAAAGTTTAATCTGGTGAGTGAGCAGAAATCCTTCCCACTGCCAGATGTTTCAGATGTTTAGTTTTTAGAAACCAGCAGTGAGATTTTCCTGTTCAGACTCTCTTTGTGCTTCAACCACAGCCAGAACCGAAAACCCATTCAGTGCAAACATATAGACCGACAAAGGAGAATTTATAAAAAAAAAATGAAATAAAAAAATCAATTTTGAGTCACTTCACAAAATACATTCTCACAGTCACCGCTTGCACACACATAGAGAAAAGCCTTTTAAACCTGACCACTAAAATTCCCCCTCTGATATAAAAAGAACAAAACAGGACGTTATTTTAACTGTCTAAGCTCCATCTATGGTCAGTCAGCAGTCCCGAGGCTTCTCTTCATGAAGCAGACTCTTTAAACAGAGTCCGGTTCACTGCAGGATCCTCACAACTCTGTGTGAACATCTGACAGAAGGATGAAGAAGATAAAAATTTAAAGACTGGATTTCTTTGCTCGGCACACAAACCTGTATGTTGTGTCTGCGGGTGTTCATACCTGTGCCCTGCTGCTTCGCTCTGTGGTTCGCTCCCTCCTGGACTCTGGTCTGCAGACGTTTGATCTCTTGGTCGTAGTCGCTCCACTCAGCCACAATCCTCACCGCCGCCTGCAGCTTGGGCTCCTTGGTCATCGGGTTGTTACACTGAAATGAGTCAGAATGATGGAACGGTGTCAGGAACAGAAGAACCGACAGACAATAATAAAAAAAAAAAACCCGGGAGTTGTCTCCTTGTGTGAATGCAGCATTCATACCAACATTTAACAGTATTTGGTCTTTTGTCAGACAAACGCTCCATAAAATCATTTCCTGATCTGGCCTCTAGTGGGAGTTAAGAGGCATCACACTTACTCCTCTCTGCACGTGGATGTCTTTTTTTTTTTTTATCCTGATGCTGTCTCACGCACGCACACACGCACACACACACACACACGCACACACGTGTTACCAGGTCTATTGTCTTGGCGCTCTTCTTGGAGCTGTCGTCGCACCAGGTCTCACACCACAGCCACTCCTGAGGCAGAGACTTGATGGGCACCTGGTGGATCATGTTGTTGGGCAGATCCTGAAACACCAACAGAGAGAGACCCGTTAGAGATGACAAACATTGTTCCAGACGCAGAAGAATTCTGAATAACAGCGGGGCACGTTATGCTAAAGGTCTGGATTTGTTTATGTAACTTTTGGTTAAGTAGGTTAAACATTAATGTAACGTGAGCAGCAGAAGTATCTGCTTAACTAACACTTCCTGCTCTGCACGAAAGACATCTGCTGCCTTTGTGTTCATTGTTAGTCGTGTGGTTATCCACTTAGTTGATGCCACAATATTTGTGGTTGTAACAACCATGAGAGAAAACAATAATAATGAATGCAGAAGGACAAATGTGGACGGTGAGTGAACAGACAGTCACAGACCTGGTCCAAGTTGGACAGGCTGTTTGGGTCTTGGCTGAGCCCCTGGTACTGTCCTCTGAGACGATCTCCTGCTGCTATTTTCCTGAATTTCTTCAGGTCAACCACATACAGGGCGCTGCAGAGGATAAATGAACACATGAAAAATGGCTGTGTGTCTGAAGATGAGAGCTTTAAAGAGCTGTGGATACGGCCTGAGGTTACAACCTCTAACACTAACCTGATGTGATATTTGCGCCCAGCGAGGTGACTCGCCCAGTAGCCAGACTTCCAGAAGCGGTAGCCGTCCATTTCCCTCCGGCTCTCACAAAAAGGGGTGTAACCGTACGGAGCGCCCTCCAGGTCAAAGTCACGCAACTCCTTCAAGTCTGTCCGCACAATCTGAGCAGAGGAGGTTTAAATATCAGCAAAACCATCAAACTGCATGAAGAGAAAGAGTAAAAATTCACATTTTGGACTAAAATTCTGGCTCTTCTGCTCAAAAAAAACATACATACACACAATTTCTAAACCTTTCAAGGAATAACATTTAACACTTATTCATCAGAAGCTTTAACGCCAATATGTATCAATTTGCTCATGTAGTTTCTTTTAAACCATCACGTTAGGATATGAACAGTCATAGGTGGTGTAAGTTAACCTGGTCAGCGTCCACAAACAGGATCTTGTCGACAGCGAGAGGAAACAGCACGTCCAGGAAGAGGATCTTGTAGCCCCAGATGATCCTCTGCTTCTCCGTCTGTTGGTGTAACCAGCGAGGCCACTTATACTGAACCAGCTCATACTGGAACCTGTATTCTTTGGCCATGTGGGGGATGAACTCCTGCAAGACAGCCACACACAAAAACGACACAGCTGTTAGCGAATGCACGACTGATGCTCCAATACAGTTTCATACAATTAGCCTGTAGACATTTTCAAGATTACATCAACACTCAGACGACAGGAGGCGGCGGCCAAACCAAACTCTTTCCATTTTAATGGCTGCCTGCCCAACGACTGAGTGAAACTGCAACAACACTAACACCCGAGTTCTAGCAAATAACATGAGCCAAGAGGTCAAACTATAAAAGGCAAACTGTTCAGCTCAGATATATTTAAACAGTCCCACCGCTTTAAAGCAGCGTCTTATTTATTTAGCACTGATACTTCTGTAATGTTCAACTCTATCTTGGTTTATTTCTGGAGTTTAAGTTGTAGAACAGGTTTCACGTATTATTTTAGCTGCTTAGTTTTGCACTCTGTCACGACTCTGAGCTGCATTAACGTTTTATTGAGGTTATTATTGTCACCGGTATGCGGTACTTTATCCGTGTGTTATTGCTGAATGTTTCTCTGCACGGCTGATGGGCACAAGCAGTGGTTATTAACAGAATTGCTCATTTGTGGCTCATATTTCTTTGTATGGCGACGTGTAATGAATAGTTGATGTTATCATTGTGTTTTCGCTCCACTGTTTTGCTTCCTGCTTCTTTGTGATTTGTGTTTTATCTGCACAATGTGGAATTTGTTGCCATTGTAGTCATTTTTGGCATGTTGTAGTCCTCTGTTTGCAGGCTGGCTGACACTGGCTCATGTACAGAAATGCTGATTGATGTCTGCTCAAAAGGCATGAATTTCTGTAGCCTGTAATCTAAATATTCAAAGCAGCCCTTCAAACAGAAAAACCTGCGGCCTGGAGCCTGGAGGTAACAGGCTGAGAGGAAATCTGTGTTTTAATGTCGAATCACTCATCAATGTGTATATATGAATACCTAAAGGCTAATGTGACTTAGCAGCTAAAACAAGAGGAGAAAGTAAAGAAAAACATCAGCGATGACGACGAATGGCGCTCTGAGCCAAGAAAAAGCCCTGAAAGTCTGTTCATTTATCAGGAGATTTTCTTCTCGCAGAACAAATCTCATCCCCTCTGCATCTTACACCTTGATTTTCACAACTGCAGTTTGAAGAGAGAAAGCTTAATCCATTAGTCAAAAAGTGAGCTGGCATCGTACTGTCGATGCAGAGATTTTCTCGAACACCTGTGGAGAAAAAAATTGAAAAATCCTACCTTGAACGTGGGAGACAGGTAGTTCTTGAGGAACCAGAACTTGACGGGAGTTTTGGTATTCTTCAGAACTGACAGCATCATAATTCTGAGAAGAAGAAGAAAGAGCAGTGAAAGGACTGATGGTAACAGGGATGTGACACACACAACTACTAAAAAATCTATGACACATACATACATACAAAATAAGGACGCCAGTTTGTGAACATTTTGGCTGATATTACAAATAACGGTCCCCTTTTCTTTGTCTGGTCACGTCTCTGGCACTAACCTGAGGAACCTTTCATACAGATGCCCCGAGGCCACAGAGAAAATGTTGATCACGTTGTCTTTGTCCTGCTTTGCCTCCTCCACCTTTCCTCCACCAGTGAACCCTCTGAAAGGCAAAAGACCAAAAACAACATCTTCATTGGACATTATATTCATTCAATAGTGATGCAAACTGTGATTATTTTTCAATTTAATAATTATAATTTACAATTCTGTTCATTACTGATTAGTCAATCACTGCGTTGATTAATTGTCCGTCTGAAGATAGTGTAAATACTTTTGTCTAAGCAAGGCTTTAAAAATTAATAATACTCAATGTACACTGTAAATTTAAATATTTCACGTAGATTCAATATTTTATGATACCAGAGAATTTCTTCCTGAAATTTTTATGAAAATAGACCAAAATTACTGACGATTAAATTTCTGTCAATTAACTAAATTCATTCCAGTGCTGCTAGTTTGGACCAAAGTTGTACCTGGTTAGAGATTTCCAGAAGCCGGTGTCATTTTCCTCGGTCCCATCACTTAGCAGTTCCTCGTTGAACTTGTCTGGTTTTTTCTGGACCTGATCATGACAATCATGAGGGAAATTATTATTTAGCCAAAGATTTCTATTTCAAGATTCTTTCAAAACTTTATATGAAAAAAGCTAATTTGGCTGTGATTTTACAAAGCATAATATATACGTAAATAAAATAAACACACAGACGGAAGCCATCTAAGGCAGACTGTAAGCCTTACTGTTTCTGTAGAAGGATGATGCATTAAAACCCATATGTGCTGGATTTAAAAACTTTGGCAACTTGATTTGAAAATAACAGTAGGGTAGTCAGCAATGTTTGATGATATAATCATAAAAATATTCCCCATATACCCAAAAAATATAAAGCCACACGACCTGAAACATTCTACTCCAGGAAAATAAACTCTGCTGAAGAAAGTCTGTATCCTGAATATATGACATTGGAGCTACACATCTATATTTGGACTTTTTCATTTATTTTTCCCGCTTTATATATATATATGTGTGTGTGTGTATAAAGGACACACCACCAATTGGAATTTCTTCTACTTATTAAAATGTATGAGCTGAGAAATTGATACTTCAAATGTTGCCACTCATTGACTGTCCTGGATTTGGTTTTATTCAGTTGGGGACAAAAAAATAAATCAGCTAAACGTGTTGAAGGACACATTCCTATCACTGTTCCAGGCTGTTGTGGCAGACAGTCATCACTTTACCATAGTTGAACTGACCTTGACTTTAATGATCCTGCTCTTAAAGTTGTTCAGCACAACTACGACATCGTCTGAGTCTGCGGGAGAGTCTGTGCCATCGTGGCTGCAGGAGTGAGATTTAAAGGATAAGAAAAATACGAAAAGAAAGTTTACAACTAATGTTCAAATCAATGAGCAGGAGCACAGGCTAGCCTTAAAAACAAATACAATATTTTTAAGTCTCTGTGACACAATATTACTAATTCTCCAAGTTTTCACCTGTAAATCTTGTAAATTTCATCTGAACGTCCTTTCCTCAGCTTCAGGATCCAGGCACCTGGGTTGGCCTTGAGCTGAAAGTAACCCTACAGCATAAAGCAGAACACAGGACATTTACAGGGATTAGGGCTTTATGAATAAAGTACACATCCAAACAAAAAGTGAAAAACACACCATCTGCCACACAAGAAAGCACTAAAGAGGATTAACAAACTTCATCAGTTGGCTACATTGTTTGTGGTCCAGTAACTTTCTCCTCCGAGAAGAGAGGCTCAAAGTTTGAACCTATATCTTACCAGGTTTGCCATGACGATGGTGTCCACGATCACCGGCTCAGATGCAGTTCCCAAAGTGAATTGGAGTCCACGAGGTGGTTGACCTGAGCTGACGTCAAAACAGTGGCCCTCTAACAACAGATGCTCCAGTTCATACTCTGCTGCTACAATATTATCCACCTGCAATCACCAAGAGTTAAGACTTAAGGAGTGAAGAATGAAGTTTATAGTGGAATTTGTCCACCCAATTTCAATCCCAAGAGGCTTTACAGGCACTCATTAGCACAGGCTCCTGCATAAACCCAAAGCTGTCAAGGCCAAGGGGAAAAAAGACTCCAAAATCCACATTAAAAAGAAGAAAACGATGCATCCCGTCTCTGGGGACAACTGTGGGTACAACAGGATGCAAGTAAAGGACAATTAGTCAGAAAGAGGAAATCTAACTAAGGGGAAGTTGTGCATTGAAGCGGTGTTTCGACTAGGGCTAAGTTCATTGCTGAAAATGGCTAAAAGCAAAGGAAAAAAATAAAAATGAGAAAAAACTTTAAATATTCTACCACTGCAGATTCTCATTAAATGCAGACATTCAAGAGTTTCGATACCTCCTCCAGGTAGATGTTGTCCAGGTCGTAACGAGTGTGCACAGATTCAACCATCCAGCTCTCAGGAGTGTTGAGGTTCAAGGTGAAAAGTGGGGTTTGAGGCATGTCCAGAAACTTGGCCATGGGACCAGGAGAGAAGCTGCTGTCAGTCTGAAACGTCACCTCTGGCTCCAACACATAACGGTAAAAACTGGAAGGAAACATGGGGAGATCTTCAAACCTTTTACTATATTAGCTGTGTGATAGAAGTGAAAACTTTGGAAAGGGACTAGAGTCAAAGTTCACCAAGATTATTTGTGAATTTCAAAGGATATTTACACTTGTTCTTAGAAGTTATGGCAAATTATATTTTCTGGGTTTGTTTTATTTTATTTATTTATTTATTTTTTTAAAGAACAACCCAAACTAATGAGACTTAAGGTCCAAATGGACTAAACTCTTATTCAAGTTCTAATAAGACACTGAAAAAGATCAAAGCAATGTGACAACAAAGTTATACAGAATATTTTAAAGACGTGGTCCTCATTTAAAATAAAAAAAAAAAAAAAAAAAAGCAGAATTTGCTTAATGACAAACTTTAAATGAGCATGGAAACCGAAGTACTGGACATAATGGTGAGTGGGCATGCTAGTGTAACAAGGCTGTAAGGTTTGAGTATTCACTCAGAAACAGTTGGAGTTCTCACCTCTTCAGAGGCATTTCCGACAGTTTGGATTGGCAGTTCATGAAAACCCGCAAGTTGACGTTTACCAGCTGCTTCAGAACCTGCAGGTGTTGAGAGGAAGGAAGGAAAATAAGATGGATTAAGGAAATATTATGTGGACAAAGCAAGAGGGATGTCAAATAAATCAGCTGGCCTAAGAACACAGAAAGAAATGGTACGATCCAAACCACATTGTCCCTACCAGTAGGAGAGGAGCGAGTTTTTGTGCATCCCTCGTGACTGGATCCACCACAGCAACAACATCAAAATACACGTCTCCCTCTTTTGGACGGATCTTCACAGCACTGCCGAAAGTTAGCAAATCAAGGATTAAGTCCAATAAGCACTGTTCTTGTGTTGTTATTGCAGTCTGCAGAGGACACACTTAAAACCAATTTATTTTGCTATTCTCAGAATTTTTCTAACAAACGTCCTTTATACATCTCTGAGGTTTTTCAAAATATTGTTCAAAGTATTTGTATTTAAGAATGCTGCAAAACCACCCTGGAGGAAAACAAACCCTTTTTCAGCATTCATTGCTGAGACTTTCTCAGGAAATTAAGCGGCTGTGTGTCAAAAAGGTGTGCCAACTTTCCAACGTACCTGAAGCGGTCATCAGCAAAGTCATATTCTACGCGGGTTTCTCCTTTGTGCTGAGAGGAAAGCAGAGCATCCACCTTCATCACAAGGTCGCTGGCCCTGATAGAAACCCTTTGTTACCTCACAACTCCAACACACAGTCGAAAAACATAACTTTGTCAAAAGTATGATAGAATTTAAACTTTAAAGAAAATACCTGTCCTCCTCTATTCCAAACTGCTGGATTTTGCTTTTGATTCGCTCTCCAGATGTTTTTAGGATGATGCTCTCCAAAAGGAGGAAGTCATCCTGGTTAAACACTTCATCCTCTTCCAGTGGACCTATGATCTGTAAATAAACAGAAAGTACTGATTGAAAAGCTACTGTAATTTTTTACCCATGAATACAAACTATATTTGTTCAGCATATTTCTCAGTGCAGGTTTATGTTCTGTCAACAAACAATAACAAAAAAGATCGTGACTCACTCTTCCGTTGCTGATAACTGCTCTCTGTCCTTTTTTCAGTTTGAGCACGTCTCGGCAGTAGGAAGTGTGGGAGAGCAGGAAATCAAATTTGAGACCATCATATGCATCCTTGAACAATGATACATCCATTCCCTGAGGGAAAAACAGATTTAGGCAGTTGGTAGAAGCGAAAATTAAGAGTTAAAATAAAGAGCCACAGGGCTTAGCATGTGTAGAGTTTGAGCAAAAGCAACAGAAGGAAGCGTGATAATTTTAAGTCATGCTCTTGCACAGAAAAGCAAAGTCCATCTCCCCTCACCCCAACAGCGAACTCCCCAATGTCAACTCCTTTCTGCAGGGCTGTGGCAGTCTCCTCTTTAGCCATTTTAGTGATGAAGTTCTTGGCATTGTTGGCAGATTGCGTCTGCATGGCAGCCCAGATTGCTCGCGCCACGCGGCTGGTCCCAGCAGACGGATTCGTCGATGGGTTGCTGATCATTCCGAGTCGCACATTGTTGCTAGTTTTCTATTGTGAATAAATTGGCAAATTCTTAATCTAATGACATATTAGCCTTTTAATTTTAGATATCAGTAATTACTTCTGAACACCTAAACTCTGACAGTCTTATATCACAAAGTTTGAGAGATGGCAGGGCTTTGGTATATTAATACTAATAAGATATTAAACCTGTGATCTTAAATTAGCACAAAGACCGACAAAAAGGAAAACAGTTTATGTCCACTAAAACCTTTAAAGCTGTTATGTGTTTGGCCATTTATTTAGTGAGCTTTATGGGTAACTTTAAGCAGATAAACCATGCAGTCTGTTCCATGCTGCTTTCATTATTTATGCTAAATTAATCTAGCAGGCTGCTGTCTGATGCTTAATATTGAGTAGTATCAATCATTTTATCCAACTCTTGGTGAGACTGCGAATGTTGGACTGCTTGCCTGCCTTTAATGAGTTCTTAGTATTTAAACAAACTTTGATCAGAATCGTACCATGTGTCTGATAGCATCATAAAGCAGCTGTCGTCCTGATGGCTTGTCAAAGTCTCCAACTACCCAGAAGGTCACGGGGCGTATGTAGCCATCATCTGACAAACATAGAAGAAGAAAGGTGGGCAGGAAAAGTTACTGATATGATAACACACAAGTAAAGTTATGAGGGCGAAGATGAACCTGACTTGCTTTATTAATGCAGACAGAAATCTGTAGGAGTGCTGGTCTATAAGAGAACTATAAGCACACCAATAAAAAAGTAACAATGTTCTTGTTATTCTCTTCTCCAAATATTACTTCATTATAAAAACTTTTGTCATTAAGCATTAAATCAAATTTTCAGCATCTCGTTCTGCATGCAGCTGAAGAGGATGAATTATCATGCTCCATCAAAAAGATGGAAGAAATAATGGAAATTGAAAAGGAGTTATGGGAACAATTCTTCTGCTGCTTGTACTTAAATGGCCTAATACACAATCATCACAAGTAATTTAGTCACTTATGCCCTCTGAGAAATGCAACACAAATGGAGTGGTGGCAGTGGCAGCATATTCACAAGTACGTCTGAACACTGCCAGCATTTTTGTTCAGAGAAGACAGAGAAAAGAGCAATGGAGAAGGAGAGGGAAATAACGTGCATGAGTAAGAGTGATTACCATGCCTGTTGGTGGTGGTCATTCCTGATACAGGGAAATGTTTAAAAAACATGAATAAGAGGAGGAAGAGGAGAGGACAATGAAGAATAAATGAAGAGAGTTTAGACTTGAAGATTAAACAGCAAACATCCTCTTCCATTCAGTGTTTGTGTGACCAGCTATACCTTTCTTGGTCATGTAGCTCATACTGTTGGCCACTGCAGTGTTTTTCTCTTTGGTGTCCAGAGTGGAGAAGCGAGCATAATCATCTACAAAGAAGTTATCTGTAAAGAGAGAAAAAGGTCACATGAATGTTGACCAGGTGTGTAGCTGATGTCATGGCTGATGTTGGTTTATGACACTAAAATAAATTTTTTGTCTTTATTTCCAGAACTTGCAATTAGGGTGTTGGGGGGAAATTAAAGTTGCAGGTAAAAACAAAAGATAATGAAAAATAGCAGACTTTGAAACGGTTTTTCTGTTCACTTTTGAAATTATCTTAAACTTCAGGGTTGTCAGCTTCTGGTCTACTTTCAAATATTTAGGAATCCAGGCAACTTCAATAAAACTTTATCCTGCATTGCACCACCATTTGAAAAACTTTTTTTTCTTTTTAGTTTTTCAGGACAAACCTCAGTGCTAAATGTCTAAAGATTTTTTTTCTTTCTCACTGGTATTAGACAGGTCCAGGTATTTCCTGCTGGTGGAGAGTACTCTCGGGTTGATGCGAGGTACAACGTTGGGCTGGTTCATGATGAAGTCCACAACGTCATGATCGGTAGCCAGTTCACCCTGCAAACGATTTGGGGCACAGTTTTAGGTTTAAATTATTCTTCGCCATTACTGTAGACCTCACAAAGATACAGAAGCTGCTTGTCTGCCATCCTTTAATCCACACAGTTAAGAAAGCACTCTCCAGGTTTAATAGATTTTCTGCTGCAGTCACTGATGCTTGGGTATTGACTGAAAAGTTTTCCTCTGATAAGTTTGGATTAAACATTAAAAAAGAAAAACAAGACTGATGACTGAAAGCATGTTCGGCACTAACACTGGTATAGCACCAAAATTAAACACTGCCCACTGTGCTTAAACGCCTATGAAAACCTTTGAAAGAACCAATCCAAAAGAGCTGGCTTCTCTGAGAGATGGAACAACATTAAAACAAGAGAGAATGACAGATGGCACACTCACATAGATCCTGTTTAAAAGAAACTTTATTTTATTTATCACAACAGTCCTTGACAACCCTAGAGTGCTTTTTCTCTTCTCGTTGCAATTTTTTGTTTTCTTTAAATTAGGCTTCATTTTGTAGTAGACTGAACAAATTGCAAAACAAAACGAGGCAAATTAATAATCTGACTGGTATTCTCTGGATCTCCAGAATTTATCCAGAATAAAATTAGATTCAAATCAGTGAATACATTAGCTGGTCTCCTAATTCTTTTTTGCTCAAAATAGTTTGATGGAAGTGGGAAGATTTTTAGTAGAGAACCAAATGCATCATTATGTTTATGCAAAGTACATTTTCTTTAAATAGGCAATTGTGTCTGTACAGACACTGATGCAGTGATGATTTTGACTCATCTTCCCCCTCACATAAAATCTTGCTGAAGCTCACTGCATCTCAATGATTATATATCCAAGTGTGTGTGTGTGCGTGCGTGTGTGTGTGCGTGTTTACTGACCAGGTAGACGGCTCTCTGGTAAAAGGTGGTGGTCTCCAGGATTTTTTGCATGGTGACTGTCTCCAGTTCATCTGGGTCCAGCTGCTCACGCTGGTAAGGTATACCATTGTACATGACCACAGGCAATGGGCCCACTCCAGTCTGCTCGTAATAGGCCCTGCCGTCCTAGGAGAATAGACAATAAGATGTATTAGTTCCGTCTGCATGCTTCTCATCAATATCACTGAGTACCTGTGTCTAAGCAGGAACTAAAACACCAAATCCATTGCGGGTTTGACTTTTCTAGGTCAGCCAGGTCAACCCAAAATACTTGAGGCATCTGAATCTTGTCTAAAATGCATCTGCCAATTCTCATACTTAACACCAGCTGTCAGAGAAATGATTTTAAAATCTGATTTCATGTCTATCACCCTCTGATATGTTTTACCATGTGAACCTTGAAAGACTTGGTTCACCTGAAGTGAGTCGACTGAAAGTTCAAAGGTTCAGTATAAAAAAAAGCTACAGAAGCAACAACTGCCCAGAAACACACCCCAGGAGTTAACATGAATAACACCTAACCATTTTTACATCAAAAACTTTATCTATAATTTAATTTCTGTGTCTGAACTTAATTGCACTATTCATTGCTCTCATTCTACAAGGATCAGTTTCATTAAATCCATTCATTTCCTTTTTTGGGTTAGCTGTCTGTGTGAATGCCAACTAACATTTAAAATCTTAATTCTATTGCAGTGTAAAAAAAAAAAAAAAGAAAAATCATCCTTGACTTGCTTTGACTGTTAATACTCAGAATAATGATCCAGCACAGGGATGCGACACTCATTCCTACTCACCTTCCTGTTGCTGTCATAGCTAGAGTCAGCTCCTAGGATGCTGCTGACCTCCACATAGGGGAACCTCTTCTCCAGTACCTTCACCACATCCTCAACACTTAGTTGTCCACCAATGGACACCCGGTTAAACATCTGAAAATGAGGAGGAAAGGGGAGGGTGAAATAAATTAATTAATTCAACCTCTCTGCCTGTCTACATTTTATTAGACAGCAATCAAGTCCGTCTAATCTTGAAATTTTCTGTGATGGTAAAAGGTTGACTCACTGATATGACTGAGTCGAAAGCGCTCTGACTGTCGACTTCATCACTGATGTAGTTGTACGCCCGGACCAGTGCTACACCTGCATCCTGCATGCCATCTATATCATCATCATCAGACACCACAAACACCAGTCCAATCCTAAAACAGAACAGCATATATGTTTCCAAACCAAACTCTGATTTTCATACTGAACTGATAGCATACAGGGAATGTGGTGTCTGCTTCATCAGTATTCAAACAAACTAACCATAGCAACATAAGACATGCTGGGAGATATCAAATGTCTCCCAACCTTGCCTGACAAAACTGACACTGAAACTCTGAAATTTGGCCTTTTTTTTTTTTTTTTTTAATGGATTTTAACAACATGTCCCAGTAGACTGCTACTCCAGTTTCTATTTGGTTTCTCTTGTTTTGGCAGTAGCTGTGAAGCAATCAAAAGTATTATGTTGTTTTTTTTACTGACATGTTCATTAGAAAACAAAAAATGTTTACACCCCAAAAATTCCCTTATGACACAATCACCAACCTGAGAGGGATATTGTTGGCATAAAACATCTCTGCAACACTTAGCAGCTCAGCAGCATTCTCCTGAGTTGGGTCCAGAATGATCACCTGAAAACCGTACAAACACGATACCACACTCACACTGGTATTTTTTTTTTTCCTCACAAGGATTATTATTAGTCATTTTGATTCACAAGGTGTCAATTACTCAGGCACGGACGTACCAGATTGTGAAAGTTCTTGCGGATCTGTCTGATGACTCCGGGGAAGGTTGGTCTGAGCAACTCCTGCACGTTGTAGGGCCATGAGCTGTACCTATGATCTGTCTCCAAGTTGTTGATCCACTTAAAAAAAAAAAAAAAAAAAGAGGGAAATTGTAGAGGAAACAGCACGCTCAACCCTTATATAAAACTCTTATGAACTGTAAACTAAGGCCAGAGCTTACAATTATTTTGACTGTTTTCTGATCATCCTACATCTTCAGAAAATTAGCTTGCTCTGTAAAATTGACAGTCTAATTTATAACAATGCCCAAATCATAATCCAGGGAATAACATTGGTTATACTTGTACTTTGTGTACTTACAACTATGTACTATGTACTATGTACTTATAAGTGTACTTGGTTGGCTCAATAAGCACACATCGCCAAGATGTGATGGGATGGTGTCCTTAAAAAAAAAAAATTCTCTTGAGATTTTAAAATGATCAAAGTTTTTTTTTTCCATTTTCTCTTCCCAGCCAGCAGAACGCTGGGACGAGTATGATCGTCCGTTGGGGTAAGGTTGATTTCTTACACTAATGGCAGGATTACGGATGTCAACAGCGTAATCGGAGTCAGAAGGCTGGACGTTGACCTTCAGGATGTCATGGATGTATGGCGTCTCGATGAGTAGTGAGCGCAGACCCTCCATCACCCTGGCTTCACTGCGCAGCACCTCAAAAACACTGTGGACAAGTAGAGATGTGAGTCAGAGTCAAGTCATCTACAGCTGGTGGATGTGTGTATTTCTTTATGTAGGTGTGAATAAGAGCATTTAACTCCAAACATAACTGCTAAAATATGATTATGTGTGAGACAGATGCATGCTTCTTTTCGTTTAGTTTACCTTTTGAATATTAAGGATATAGGTTAAAGTTTTGCAGCAAATACTACTTTTAGAGATAACAGAGACTTGAAAGCTGAAACAACCAAATAGGAAATTAGGGATTCAGTCTGTAAAATGTGTTTTGCTGCTTTTCATTCTCGCATGTGACAGCAAATTGAATGCCTTCAAATATTGCTATAGCTTTTCAAGCAAAAGAAGAAAACTGAAGACATCACTACAGGTTGCATTGATTTCTGAAAGTGAAATGAAATAAAAATTTAAAATGGCATCAATTCACAATCAATTAACATTTCAAAAACTAATAAAGAAAATAATTTGAAGATTGATCAAAGAGGAAAATAACTGTTTGTACAGCCATACATTTCTTCACCAACAAAAAAAAATGATATTTACCAGTTATGACTTAGATTTTCTGCTTGTGTGTCTTTGTATCATTTCAAACTGAATGTCCTGTTGGCCAAAAGAAGGCAATGGAAAATGTCTACACAAGCACCAAATGTTTCTGGGTAAGGAATTTTGCAAGACAGTCTTATTTTTTGTAAGATACTATGTCTGTGTCTTCTTGCAACTATAAAACCCTGAGTTTTGCACAATACAGTCTCGTGACAGTTGCTCGACCCTAACTGCATTCCTCTTATGTTCTGGAAAAATCAATAAAACTCCAAAAGGATGAACCCTCTTTATGCCTAATATTTTAGTGGAGAGGCAGCATGTAGAATTGTGCTTAATGTTAGACCTTGAGTTAAACTGGGTAAAATATTTGCTTATTATGGAAAAAATGTGAAAAATAGGAATTACAATTTCCAAGACATCAATGTCTCGTTTTATATGACCAAAAATCTAACCACCAGAGTTTCAATTCAAATTATGTTAAGCAGAAATTTTGCTGGACCATCACAGCAGCTTTAAAGGGTATTATTTAAGTTGCAGAATATTAATCCAACACAAATACATGTCTTTGCCAGAATGGCATGCCAGAACATGTCACTGAATGATGAACATGATTGCATATGTACCTGAAGATGTCCTGTGTGTCCAGATCTATATGGAGGCCGTTAATGAACAGAGCTGATTCACCAGGCTGCAGGCCCAGAGTCCCCTTGAAAAACTACAGAGGGAAAAAACATCAACATGACTAAATATCCTGTTCACCTCAAACCCTAAAACTCACAGTTCAATTGAGCAGAGCAAATCACCACCCGGGGCTGCATACAACACCAAAGTTGGCCATTGAGCCGTCTATTATACTGTAAAACTAGAGGCAACAGTCAGCAAAAAGCCATAACGAGGCACGTCGACAGCTCCAAACCAGCACCGACAGCTCTGTTTAAAATCAGCCTGCTTAGAGCAATCAAACCCCACACTAAACAAATCTAATTATTAGAGAAAACGTGTGTGAATATGAGTGCGAGTGTGGGTGTGTGTAGCTATGAAAGTCTGTGTGTTTGTGCCTCTGCACCGGCAAGAGGAAAGCTCAAAGTCGTGCTGGCGCAGTCAAATCTCATTACAGAAAGACAAAGACATCAGATTAATCATACTCCAGACACTGCAATTACAACAAGACATGATTAACACAAATATTGTTCATCCCACTTAAACTGTGTCTGCATGTGTGTGTATATGTGTGTGAGAGAGACAAATGTCTGCGTGCAAGTGCATGTGTCCAAACTACTTCAATCAATAATGCTTTCTCGCTGCAGGACTCAGTGCGCCTGCTGAATGAATTACTGATTCAGTAATTAGGACGTTTGCTGCTCACCCCCACCACCCACCCAAACTCCTGTCTGCACACCAAGATAATGTGAGCACAGCTTGAGGAGAGAAAGGGGAGGCGGGGGGAGTGAAAAAACATTTGACAAGAAAAAGGGATGATTACCTATTCCATTAGCCGGGCAAAGCCATTGTCAGGAACTGAATGCTTTTTAAGTCAGATGTTGTTTACAATTTATCACATAATAAAAGGTGAGAGGAAGAAAATAAAAACAGGAAGGGGCAGTTCTCATTTTGAGATATTTCCCCATAGACAAAGGCTAGTGGCTGTATGTAATAATGCTATCTGTTTTTCTTTATTTTTCTCTTTATTGAATTAGATTGGTAAACAGCTAAACCTAAATTATCCCTGACCACTCAACAACACAGTCAGCAGAATGAATACTAGCTTGCCAGATAACAAAGACACAGGGGTATTACGGAGAATGAAGACATCAAGCAGCTGTTATTAGTAGGAAATCTTGCTTTTTTGTGACCAAAATGGATAAAATAATATGAAATAAAAACATTTGTTTAATAAATGATCCCTAACATGAGGAAAAAACTGTAACAGGGAATCCTGGTGAGTTCAACAATTTAAGAGGCTATTGTCCCCCGTTAGAGTCCAGCTGGCATCACGATTAACTCTCTCTATTTTCATTTGCTGTCAGCTCTCTTTGTCATTATCTAATAAAGGCTTTAAAGCATAAAAACTTCACTTAAAAATATGCATTAAGAGAAAATATCATGTTAGAGCCCAATAGTAAAACTAGATGTAGGAAAAAGAGAATATGAAGATGTGAACCCCAAAGAAATGATTGATCATGGATGGCAGACCAGCACAAACTCCCCTTTCTCTCTGCCTATGTCTCTGCCTGTGTCTATTACTTTATTACTATATCAGGTGTTTGTTTTTCATGCTGATGTTTTTGTCAGTGGTGTGGAGAAATGAAATTTCATTCAATCTTCTACATTGGATGTAATTGTTGGATGACAATAAAGACTACTAATAAGACAGAGAAAACACAATGACTAAACCTTAAAAGGATAAGCCTGGCAAATCCTATTAAAAAGACTAAACCCAATAATCTAATGATCCAACCCAACTAGTAAATATAGTTTATGCAGGAACCATATTCCTCTGTGTATTTGGGCTTTATTATGGCACAAGAAGAGACGAATAAATAATAATGATTAATAATGATAAATAAAACATAAATGAGCTACACCAATCCTTTGTTTTACATGTTTTACATTCATCACACGTGCACTGCTGTTTATTTGAAATCACATTCACGTATTCCAAATAAGCCCATAAATAAAGACTGTAGACCCTACATCCCACCTTCCTTCAGATTTAACATTGCTTGTTAAAAACCACATAGCCCAGCTGCTTAAGGAAATGACTTTGCACTTTTAATGAAACAATATGTATCTGTATCTGTGGACTGTCATTAAAGATTTACATCTTCAGTATAAATAATTGGGCTTGGGGCTGAGTGTCACTGACAGAATAGAGAAGCTGGAAAGTACTAAGAGATGGACTAGCCCAATGTTCATTTGAGCTTTTTCACTGAATTTGGTCCAGTCAGCCTTGTGTTGTGGAAAAAAAAGAGTGAAAGAAGGGATGAGGAATATTAACAGATTAAACTTTAAATGAGAAGTCAAACATGTACCTTTTGATTCTCGCCAATCTCTTTACGAATTTCAGAGTTGACCACTGTTTTGGTGATGGACCTGCAGGGAGAAAGTGCAGACTAAACTATAAAACTGCAGACTTGTGAGTGAACCCAAAACTTCTTACAATAACTTCTCTTTGTTTGTGCGTTTGCTTCTTACCTGGCTTTGGTGGGGAAGTTCTGACTGAGGTCTTTCATAACATTGAGGGCATCAACAGCAGGAGCAGCAAGAATGCGAGCCGCTGTCTGGAAACTCAGATCTATAAAAGAATATGTGGGAGGATAGGGAGGTAGGCAAGCAGGGCAAAAAAATGCGAGAGATGAGTGGACAAAAGCAGAAAGTCACAATTAAACCATCTCTCAGGCTCAGGCTTCTGAATCATCAAGTGTACAAAAAGGAAGAAACATCAGGTGCTTGAGCAGTAAAATGTTAAGAAAAATTAGAATCATGAACAGCAATCAAAAACAGCAAATTAAATTTACCTAAACTGAGTCTGTAGCCATTCTATCTGTTATGTTTGGCTTCACTTACATATAGTGGGGCTTTGAGCTAAACATATCTGCATGTTATCATTCTTCACATTGACAACATTACCATGCTAATGTTATGCTGACGTTGAACATCATTAGTTTTTGGCCATAAACCTAAAGGGTGCATATGTAAGTTTTCTCTGCCAGTAAATGCGGTTCCCTGCTGGGACTGGTTTGTGGTGGTCATAGTTACTTGTCCAGAACTTCTGCCATTATTTCATTCATGAAACAAGAAACTAGCTGGTCAGCATGCTGACTTCAGCAGAGCAACAGAATTGAACAGAAAGAATTAAGACTCCTGGAGATAGCTCTTGGCAAATTAAGGAATGAATGAAGTTTGACTCTTGAATCATCTCTTTTCAGCTGGTAAGTAATCCGCTGTTAATTTTAATGTTGATTATGAAGAGTCTGCAATTGGCAAGTAGTTGAGAAAATTTTATTGATATTCAAAAATATGACTCTGCTGGTAACACCAGAGGAAAAGTCAGGGGGTTCATAGGATTTGCCTTCTGGGCAATTTCTTGGCAATCTGTTGCTGTGGACTGTTGAGAAATTTCTTTCTGAATCAGACTGCTGGATGTGCACACAGCCAGACAGACACTGCCACCACTGGTGCCATTTTGCTAGCATGGCTGAAAAAAGGTCATCAGTAATACCAATTAATGTATTAATTAGGAAACACAGTTGTGTTAACATGCTTGTCTTCACATATGAGGCATTACTTAAAACTATCATAAAGCGTTTAAAGAAGGATTAAGAATACAGAGCAGAATATTATTCAATACAAACGTTGTATACAATAACATGAGCGCATGCAGAGCTTTTCTGTGCACTGAAGGGGAATGTGTACTGAGGATTAATTCAATGCAGTGAGCATCTCCGTAATGGTGTTGTAGACTGTGTGATTACTAGACCCTGGAGGTCTCCCTCACTTTATAAACAGGCTGAGCTAATGAGCCCCGGCGGGGCAGAAGATAAAGACAGACACCCACATGACAGTCTAACAGTCGAGCTCAGCCACATCTCTCATCCCCTCACATCCTTTATCCAGAAAAATCAAAGCAGCCTCATGCCAGCTTCCTGACCACATCCAGTGGAAGAAATTGTGTTACATATTTAACAAAAATTTATACACAGCAAGAAAGGTGGCAAAACTAGCTTGATATGCGTGAGGTGAGAAAAATAGTCAGAGTGCAAAAGTGCATACAAAATAGGTCTGTGATTTATCAGATGATGTAATCCTGGTCAATAACCTGTTTGTGTTGCAGCAGAGAATGCTCCCATATCTTCAAGATATTATTATTCAGATGCATCAGGAGGACACTGATAAAATACAGTCACTGATATGTGTATAAATTCTCTGCTGCAAGTTTGAGTCACCAATGGAATGTATTCACTGTTGAAGCAACAGAAACTAATTATCATTTTATTCAAGATATATAGGGAAAATACATTAAGCTAATCAAACAAGAGAAACAGCATCAGTGGGAATACAAAGTCTCCCACTGGAATTCATAAACCTCCAAAGCATTCAGTGTATGGGCCCATTACAAGGAAATGTTTTGATCCCAGTTTCACAATATGTGAATTTTTACATGACTTTTTTGTTATCTGAGGATAAAAATTCAGGGAAACAAGGACAGTTTATTATCCTCATTACGTGGTTTGCTGCATTTTCACACTGTCTTCTGACAAATAAAGTGCTGTAGACATGAAGTTATATCGACAACAATCACAGATTCAACAGTTTTGGTTGAGTGCCATCCTTGAATCATACGTGGGACATATGTATATACGTATATCGACCCCCATGGGAAAATCTCATTCTGGTGATTGAGAGAACATCAGCAGCATTTTTACTGCAGTTTATTTTCTCTCAGGGATAAAAGTTCTCAGAGATATTATTAATTGAAATCCATACTTGAGACTTAAATTTCTTCAACTTCACGACTGACAAAAAGAATCAGGACAAGAGCCATGTACTTTTTAACAGTATGTGGTATGTGGTGATCAATACACTGATCAAAATATGCTAAAATCCCATATCAACTTAAACATATAAGTAAAGTAAGTATAAGTAATATATAATAAATTGTAGGTCTGGATTAGGTCCAAAGCTTTCCAACAGTCTTGGTTCTGTTGTTGTCTAGTTAGATGCAAAAGCAGGCTGTGAGATTAAAATTAACAGTTTAAATTCACTTTTGCCGAAGTGAAGAGATTACGTTTTGCTCCTTTTCATTAAATAGTTTGCTGAGTTTAGCAAGGTTTCACCTAAACTTGCTCAAAGTCCACATTCTATAAAACTGCAAGAACAGAAAGGTCTTTGGGTCAAGAAACAATTGATTACATTTTGATGGGAATGAGTAGCTGGGAATTTTGCCATTGGATAATTATCTTCTGGTAGTCGCTGCTATGAAACTAATGGACAGAGAACTCAGTCTGAGTCCTGAGGGAATATTCACAGGATCATAAAAATTGATCCCCTTAAAATCTTAGTGATAGAAATAATGCCTGCAGGTGTTAAAAGTAAGCTGATGAAGTGTTTAGCGGTGGTTGAGTTTATTGAGCTTGAATTTATTTTTGTGACTCTAATGACCTTGGCTGTCAGAATTACATGAATATATGCAATTACATTTCTAGGTGATGAAATACTAACTTGCATAAACAGAGACTTGTATGACCTGCTTGTATGAAATCAGCAGAACAGAAAATGAGGATGCAAGAAGGAAACTGAAACCTCACCTTGCATTTGCCAAACTTTCAGAGGTGCCATTTCATTGGTGCTTTCGACTAAATGTTTCCTCAACTCTTTCAGCTGTTCTTTTAGTTCTGGGTAGATCATCCTGTCAAGAAAAAGACAGAAAAAGAGAGTTTTAATGCAACTGCTAAATGCTTAAATAGCAAATCCCTAATGTAGAAAGAGTGGGTGGATTCAAGACAGATTACTTTATTTTCAGGTTAGTTTGTTAGCAATAAAAGGTTATAGTAAATGCTTTGAAATAATCAACTGTAGAGGAAAAAAAAAAAAACTCTTGGCTAGTGTGAACATGGTGCAGTTCTTGGAGCTAATCCAAGCTTTGAATTTTTATCATGGCCTGACACGGAGCCACCCACTTGAGTTTGCCAAAAAGAAATCCCTGGACCTCGTCCACTGGATCGTTCTCTCCTATCACTGTCGCGTTCACCTCTGCCCCTGAAACCACAATCAATTAACTCGTTATTCACATCAGGACTCCTCTGAGGTTACACAATCCTGGGTGTGTGTATTGAGAGTTTGTGTTCTTTTGTGCGTACCTTGGACTTGTGTGTCATCCTTTGCCTTGTACTCCTGGCTTTTAATGGCCAACTCGACTCCATACCCAGAGAGATAAACTTTTTTTACACTTGGATTCTGGAGGCAGAGGGGGAAACATTATAAAAAGATGACAAGCAGTCTCATCCCTGAAATGAGAGCTTTGGAGTCCTGACTGCACTATTTGAAGAAGACAAAAAAAGCAGAAAAAAAATGTTTGACCAAGTGACTGCTATTGTTTTTAACTTTTTATATTCATCTTCATCTCTGTTGTAAATGGAAAAAAGAGTTGAAGTTACAATAATAAAAAGCTATAAGCCCATGTGATATATGATTTGCACAGCTCAAAGGTGCAGACAACCAGGTGCTGCTAGCTACATGATGAAGACAGCAAACTGGCCCCTAAGCCCCCTATGATGTAAAACCAAAAATCATTGAACGTTACAACCACTTCAATTTGCAGGACTTCATGCCTAATGGATAGATGGTGGGAATAAGTTCTATTATCGCAGGGAAAAAAATGATAAATTGGAGAAGTACTTTTTCATCCCAGGTGTAAATCGGGAGCCCAATTAAACTGCAGCTTTTGAAGATAGGCATATTTATATCAGTCTTCCCTGATGTTCACAGAGTTAAATACAATATATTCATTTCCATGGGCTCCCTAATGCTAACACATTCTTTTATTGAGGACAACTGTGCATCTCTAATGGGGCAATAAAGAGTTGAGTGCCTTACTTGAGGCCATTATGACAGCAGTTTTCAAGGGAGACGATGATATCTGTTAATTTTTTGTGACGTCCTCAAAAAAAAGTTTGGAAATCCAACTGATTCCCCTTATTACAAAGATAACATCTTTTCTAATTATTTTATTGATTTATTTTCTGAATATGCAGCCAAAAGTGGCTTAGTCTCACATGATAATCCACCATAACTAAGAAACATTTTAAGGATGCTTTTATACTGAAGTTTATGCCCTGGTCTCATTTGGAGTACCAACAACTATAACTTACATTAATATGTATCATTTAGTTCAACACATTGTCCAGAAGGAAATATAAATAAGCAAATAAATCACATGCAAATAAAAAGTGTTTTACACTAATGCAATGCTGTTAGGTAGATCGCATAAGTCTTTGAAATTTTGTTTTACATATCATGCTCGATCAGGGCTGAAACAAATGCTTATTTTCATATTGACTCATATACAGATTAATTTTTTCACTGATCAATAAATTGTTTGGCCTATAAAATACAAGAAAATTATATATGTATGTCAATGTTTCCCAAATACTCACTGAAAGAGAAGAGTATGGAAATAAAGCCTAGTGAATGTATGTTTTTTCAAAAATATTTAAATTCTTAATCAGTTAAAATTGGTACAGTTTACTTCTCAATCAGCTAATCAAATAACGTACTTAATGTTTCAAATCTAATCTGCTTGATACCTGACCCAAGGGAGTCTCTGTGTACTGCGATCTGTCTTATTATTCATAACTCAGACATTAAATTCATCTTCTTGAGAGTGTGTGTGACACCTACAGCAAGGTAATGACGCAGGATGTAAGTCACCAGCCCCTCGCTGACTTTGGACAATATAACTTCATGAAGCTTCTGGAAGTCTGGTTTTCCAAACTCAGCGTAGAGGATGACAACAGGACCATCTGGGTTGGATCCTGGGTATTTATGATCACCTTTGAACAGGTATGGCTTTGGCCTGAAAGAGAGAAGGAAAGAAAGAAAGGTAGAGCCCGCAGTCATAAGATCTGCCATTATTTTATTGATTTTTACCCATATGGCACTTGGAAGAGAAATTTGTTTTCAATTACCTCTGAGGTGCAGTTTTCAGCAATGCTTCCAAGCTTTCAGCATCACAAGTCTTCTCTCCATGGACACTAAAAAAAGCTGAGCAACCAGACGGAGGAGGCTCGTTGGACGCTATCTAAAAACATGAATAACAGCGGGCTCATTGAACGCATTCAAACATGTCTAGAGGAATATGATCTCCTTCTCATAAAGATACAAGCTTTCAAAAACAAATTCAAGCCCCCATCTCTCTGGTACCTGTTGGAAGGAGTGTACTGTTGAAGAGTAGGCTCTCAGGGACAGGGCGAACTTCAGCATGTTCAGCTGGACGGAGCTAAGCAAGGCACTGGCTTTCTTCACTATCAGGTCATAGTAGGCCTGATCAGTGTCTGTGAGAGGAGGCACGCAACAAATCATGTGTCTATGAAGCCTTTTTTTATATAAAATCAAAAGTTTGACTGTTTCCAAAAGTTTCATATTCAAATCTGCTGTAGGTTTTAAGTTTCAACTGTTTTAACATAGGCAGACACAAGCAAAGTTAATTTCTATCATGGTATTGCTTGCCTCAGTGTTTGGCCAAAATATTGACACTGCAATTGCTGCCAAGAGGCTTGCATACACATTATAAATTCAGCTGCTCACAGCACAGAGACTAAAAGTGAAAACTATTCTTCAGGGGCTGAAGCAGGTTGACTTACCATCATGCTCTCCTTTTATGTTTTGATTGGCCTCAACAAAGTCCCAGAACTTCTCCTGGCTCTCCTCTGCCAGGAACTCACTAAGTGAGAAGAAGATCGAGTCTCAGTAATGACTCTACCAGCCCTCAGGACACTGATTTATCTATTCTCTGTTTCTGAAACTTAATGTCAGATGTAATATGGCTAAATGGCTGCTACTATACTGCTGAGTGGTGCAGTGTTGTACCTGGCCTCCAGCAGCAGAGGAGTATCAGCCCATTTGGTTGTGAGGGTGGTGGTGACAGCTTTGGAGTCTGCACCCCCAGACACTGCAGAGAGGAACGATAGCAGCAGGACTGATAGCAGCCATGTCCTCAAGCCTAAGCCTAGGAAAAGAGCAGTAGGAGACACCAAATGTGATGGAGAATCTGCTCAGCGGAAATTTGAATATGCCATCAAAACATCTTTTCTGGCACATGGACATCTAAAATGCTATTTAAAACACAGACGTGATTATACCCAAAGCAAACCGAGGGAACTGAGCCCCATGTGAGAGTTGCCATTAATTAAGTGTTATGTGTTCCTGACAACTACAAACTCAATCTTTAACTTTTATGACATCAACCAAGAGAGATGTAATTAAATAGTTTTCAACAAAAGTCACATAATACAGCAAAGTGGGACATATTTAAATGTTTCCAACATCACTCAGATTATTTTCTGCTGTGACCATGATTACATTTGTTCATTCACCCTGGACAGATCAGCAGTCTATCACAGGACTAAGATACAGAGAGACAGAGAACAAAAACCCACTCACTCTCACACTCAGACCTACTCAAACATGATGTCTTTGGATGGTGGAGGAAACCTGTTGATTATCAGACGCCTCTGACTTGCAATATGATGCACGGCACACAGTACAAGCAAGTTGTTTTTTGACTAGATGACTCAGACTGTATGTTTGATGAATGAATGAATTTGGGACCAAACAGCTGACCAGCTGTTTGTCTACTATTTCCCTACAATTAGTACCAATTTACTCAATTACATTGGAGCATTTCTGCATATATATTTATCTAATAAGTCAGAAGTCTTTTAAAATAAACTACTAATATACATTTAATATGTATCAACATTGGCCTGCCTTTTTTCCATGATGTTGTCCTGCTACCTTGTTGAGTTGTCTTTTCAAATCACAACTGTATATATCCCAACCCAATACGGTCAAACATCCAATCTGTGTTCCAACTGACATCCCAAACCCATAGTTAAAGCTAAATAGTTATAAACTTGTCATAATATGATTAGTGATTGGTCTAACCAGTGATTTTGGCTAAAATTCTGATTATTTATTTATTATTACGTTATTTATATTCAGTTTGAGGTTGTGCTCATAAAATTACCAATCAAACTGAATGACAACAAATACAACATCCTTGAAAACAATCTTCCTTCATTGTGTTAAGTAAGTGCCAACTCCATGCAACTGCATTATCATTTGATAAGAAGAGTTGTGTCTGCTGTTGAGCATGCCCTCATTGTTTTGAATGGGGTGGTCAAAATAATGGGAACACCTGTCAACATAAAGCAGTATAATTCACCAGCACCACAGACCTCACCCTCCAAGATCATCCTGGAGTAAACAAACAAGCAGATTTAATGCAGGACTGTAAACACGCTTAGTTTAATGTAGTCCACCTGAAATGGAGCAGATTTGTTTAAGTTTCTCTAACAGATGATCACAAATCCAGACCAAATCGTCATCTTTGTCGTAACATATACAGTGTGAGGGAGAGCAGGTGGGCAATAAGGATGAAGTTGGATGAATAGGCATGACTTTGGCATATTCTCCGGATGAACGTAAACAAACAGCCCGGTGATCTCTGACCAATAGGAAGCTTCAGCGTGTCTCAGTCTGGGCATCCGGACTCTCAGCTCCAACCAAGAGATGAACCCTCACCTCACCTCCCTCCATGCTAAGGTTTCCCGTGATCTGAACTGCTCTGACGTCCGAGACATCCGCACCAAGAGCCCGTCGGCACTTTGCGTCTCGAAGGCCGGTAAATAAAAAAATTAACTGCCGTTAGCCGGAAAAGGCTAACTAGCTAGCTACCTCTGACTGCACAAAAGGAAAACCGCCCGGTTTTATTTCTCTCCGTCTACTGACAGACAGCTGACGTCGAAGACTCTGACGGAAAAAAGCTATGACAACGTCTATTAATTACAGGTATTTGAGGCTTCATTAAGGAAAATGAATGATTTATTCTCACCGAAGCCGGCTCCGTAGTTTCCTGCCTCCATGTTCCGCCGGGGAGTGGGTGGGACCTGTCAGCCGGACGAGGTGGCCACCGAGACCGCCTGATCGAAATGAGTGAGCCTGAACTGTCTGAGCATGAAATGAACTATTTCATAAAAAACAAAACAAAAAAAAAAAAAAAACAGAAAACAGCATATTTCACTCAGAAAGAAATAAAAATGTCCTCTTACTCAATGAAAATATTCCCTAGATTAATTATTTAAATCCCTTTATTAGTGTATAGATACTGATATTGGGGAAAAGACCAGATATCCTGCCAATATTTATGTTTGTATTTAACTGTTTCTGATAGAACTTATTTTTGCACAAGAGGATGCTACTAAAGATTTACATTTTCTCATTTGGTCGACACTCTCATCTAACAGCTTGAATAAGGTAGATGTCGGACAACAATACACCTATTCAATATACATTGAACATAGAATTAAGATTTAGTAGTGATTTTGGATAGTTAAAAATAAAAACTTGTCTGTATTTAAAATTATTTTCTATGCTATCAAACCCCAACCCTTTCTGCAAAGGGAATAATAAGAAGAGAAAACCAATGATGAAGTGGAGAGTAGACTTTCTAAAGGTGGGAATGGGATAAAGACATGTCACAGAGCAGTGAAATCAAAGTGAACATACTCTAGTATCATCCATTTTACAGATTTTTTTATTTTAAGGTAGCACTCACAGCTGTGCAACAGAAACTGCCTCCTAGTTTTTCTATCATACAGCATCGCATAGTCATCTACCTGTCCGTGGTCTAAACAGGAGACGAGTTAAAACTCAAATATTATATTGTCATTACATTAAAACGAGATTAATCTGAAACATAATAAAAGATCAAGTCAGTTTATTTTTGTTGCATCTTTTAAATATATAAATTTAAAGTGCTGCACCAATGTATGTGTATATACTGTATGAATGTGTATACACACGTGGTGGTTTATACCTGTGTATGATAGGAAGGTCAATAAAATATAAATCATTACAAATTAGATCTCAGTTGTTAAATCTAAGATGATTCATTTATATATCAGAGTTCTGATTTAATGAGGAAAAGAATGAATGAGTGGTCTTAGACTTTTGGACCCTGTTGGCACATTTGAATTGATGGGAGAAAACTGCTTTTATTAATTTGAAAGGCAGTTCATGGAAATGAGATTTGGTGTAGGCACGGTGAGACAGCCAGGGGAAATAAAGCCTGTGTTTAGAATAAGCCAAAGCTGTCCCTTTGGTTAACATTATTTGTTTTGTGGTAATGAAAAAGTAGAGAAACTCTCTTATTTTGTAAGTCACCTAAGACTCCTTGAGCCTATTTAGTAAATTTCTACCTTGAGTTTGCGTGATTGTCTGTATCTGTTGGGCAGACTGTCCCTTTGGGGCATATTGGTACAACATGCCAGGTTCCCCTTCTGTTTGTGTGGACTTGACAAAAAGAAGATGAAAGGTGCGGAGACTCTGTCCCTGGGTGTGGAGGCATGGGTCCTGCATTTTCATTTACTCACTCTACATCTTAAATTAAATTGGACAGCTGATCCTCCAGAGGGAGCAGTTCCAGGATTTGATTTAAGATTGTATAAAAAGCAGAGACATTAATTATCCTGTTGGATTTGACCTTCACTTTGAGTGCATGCCTCTCACATGAAGATGCACACACATGCGTGCAGACACACACTTATACACACATAAAAAAAAAAAAAAAAAAAGACTAACTGTTGCATCCTTATGTGGCAAGGCCAAAATGTCCTCACGAGTATGGCTAACTGGCTCGCACACACTGCCCACAGAGCCTGTTCATCTGTCAGGAAGGTGACATCTTTAGATGAATTATGGGAGATGGTTGTCATCTTCTCTGGGGTCACATAAGAAATGATGAACCCAGGCAATGGGCTCCCCCTCCTCACACTATCACACGTCAGCCATTTTAGAGGTTGAAAGCCTCGACGGGGGACCAAAACGACCTCAATTAAACCTCCATTAATATTAATACATTTTGTCGTTTCACGTGAGTTGTCGCTAATTAAATGTGTCCCTGACTGTATAATGGGGGTCAGCCGGGGTCTTCCACATGAAGCTAATTCACCACATTACAGCCACCAAACACTGGGCCTGCCTGTACTCAAATCTCAAATCTTAAATACAGATGGAGAGTAGGCAGACTTGGCCACCTTGGTGTTTGTAAAAGTTACAGACATACATATTCAGCAAAATGAGAACTTTTTAATTAGAAACAGTCACTTTTTGTGCACCGCAACACTCATGATTTTAATTTATATGTTCTCTTGGGTTTGCATGTGTCACTCTTGTGTGCATAAAGAGAAAATATTACCCCTCTAACAGCTTTAGGTTTTATTTTTGGCCCTGGCCCAGGGTTTGTATCTGGCCTCATTTCTCCCACATCAACCTTTATGAGACTTTTATGTAGAGGCTAATAAGTTTACAGCAGATCAGTTGTTTGTGAGCTCCTGGGCCACAGCTCCATACACCCACACAAACACGATAAAAACACATTTTAGACCATAATGGGATTGTTGTGGGATTCCTCAGATTGGACTCCCAGTTGTTAAGAGCTTCATAGCATTAGAGCCCTGTCAGCCTGGGAGGTTAGACTCTTCTTTTCAATCCTTTAATATCATGAGGGATGATTTGGTGTTGACCTGGAAGATTAGCCAAACCCAGAGTGGAAGGTCAGATAACGTTCCCAAATGTCCGATCTAATCATATTTATTTTATTGCTGAAAGAGAACTGTGCACTCCCACACTGGATTAGGATCTCTTGTTGCCCTCTGAATTAACTTTTTGACAAAACAGGGTATTGAAACTCTGCAAATTGTTTGTGCATAGAGATTCATCCATATTATGTATTTGACGATGAAGGTCTAAGCCATGCCACTGCTGGAAATAATTCAGACAGAGACAAAAGCCGAAACTCCATAGTGAACAGTGCCAATGCCAACAGGGCAGTCCTCCAGCACTACAATAGCCTGGCTCTGATGCATGTAAGAGAGGCACTCAATATGAACTTATCTGCAGAATTCCATGCTGAAAATAAGCAATAATAATGCCAGAGCTTCATTGTTTGCATGAAAGAAGCATGGGACCTGCAATGAGGAGCTGCAGCCAGTTTGACCTCCTAATAATGGCCGGCAGCCAAAGCCCATACAATCACTCAGAACCGGATTCCCACTGCAGGAGTACGCAAGAGAGCGAGTGGGCACTTTCTCTAAAACACTCAAATGCACATGTTCAGCCAAACAAAAGCTGCTCAGCCCTCTGCAATAGCTCAGCCATTATTGTTTTTTAAGTCCAGCTGCACTTGAAATGACAGCGACCCAGAACTATGGGCAGGATTAAAGACTGCGTTCAGTCCAATGCACCAAGTACATGCTGCCAGAGAGGCTGCACAGCCGTCCCTTTCTCTCCTGCCACCCCTCATTTCCCTCCCGCTCTCTGTTCGTATGTCAGCCACAGAAACACCCTCTCTCTTCTCACGTCTTACTTACTTACTGTCGTCGAGCTCTGATCTCCCTCCAGCCAATTGCCTCTGCTTTTTGCTGGCCAGGCAAATTATTTTCCTGCTCTGCCTTAAGGGGTCAAAGTTGAAGCTCACCAGACTTTTGATGAGATGGGGTTAAGACCGACGCTCTGCTCCATCTCTTTGCGTACTCAGCCAAGGACGGGGAATATTTACACCCCTCCTGCCTCTTGCCAAACATCTACCTGCCACAGCAAAGGAAGACACATATTTTTGTGCATATACGTGCGTTAGACAGGCCTAGAGTGTTTGCAGATTAAATTAGGCTGTAGATCACTGTAGACAGGGCTGAGGCTGTCATTAGGAGCAGGGACAGGCTGCTTTATGGGGTCACGGTCCTGTGGTTAGTGTAGGCGAGTTGTAGAAAATGTCCTCTAGTTATGGATTGGCCTGTGGATGGAGGTGTAGAAACCTGCAAGGCAAAGCTCCCACACAAGTTGTCAAAAAAAAAAGACGAAAATCACAAAATAAGAGAGTCTTAAATGAGTATGTGGCTGCAGTTGAGGTGCAGTGCCTTGCTTGCTTTTCATGAGCATGTGCTTGTTAATAAAGTGACAGAGTGGTGCGACACCATAAATGCTTAACAACAACCAGACAACCACAGTGAGGTCTGTAAAAATGAAATATTTTAATTGGTGGCTTGATGATTCATTTTTGCAATCATAAGAAACAAACCCAGAATTATGTATACAGAAAGAGCCAGAGACAGACTGCACACCAATCCAAAAAAAAAAAAAAAAAAAAAAGTCTCTATCACACTCTTTAACACGTTTAAAAAAAACAAAAAAACAAAACGAACAAAACAATTAGGATGTGAGTGACACCTGGGTTGTTTCACTGTCACAAAAGAAATGCTGTTAAGACATCAGATTTACATATTGATGCAACATAAAATATTTGAGTATAGCTTTATTAGCATCAATCTCTGGAATCATTTCAGCGAACGGGTATTTGTTTCACACACTGTTCAGGTATTTTTTGAGGTTTGCTTAAAATCTGAAGAAAAAAACAAAACAAAACAACAACAACAACAACAACAACAAAAAAAAAACAAAAAAAACAAAAACAACCCACAATTAAGATAAAAAATGTATTAATCTATTTTGTTTTCTGTGTTTAGCCACTAATGCTGAACCTTGTATTGGTTTGGAGCCCAAATGTGGTCTAATAGTCTAATATAAGCTTGACTGAAAAAGAATTCTTGTGGGGGAAAATTCCTGGAGCTGCTGTGTCTTCCTGTCTCCAGTTTCAAGGATACAAAGGCGGGGAAGTTAATAATAATAAAAAAAGAAGTCTTTCTTTCCGTATCCTTTTACCCAGTGCCTATTGCATTACTTGAAGGCTACACAAAAAGCAGCATATTGGCTCTGGATGTATCCAAATACTTTTCATCATCCCCACCTCCTCCTTTCTCCATGAATCATCCCTGATTTAAAACGACTTGATTAAAAACAAGAGGAAGGGAAGGATCCAGTGTGATTATGCAAAACCTGACAAGGGTGATGGTGGGTGGGCTAATTGTTAGTTTCGCCTCCCTTTTTACTTCAACCCCCCCCCCCCCCAAAACAAACTATTGTTAAAAACAGGATGCAACATGTTATCTTATATTACTACCAGGGAAGCATTTTGGCTGGATTCATCCTCCAGTTTCCCCATGACCCATTCTGGAGTACATTCACTTTGATTTCACTGCTCTGTGACATGTCTTTATCCCTTTCCCATATTTAGAAAGTCTACTCTCCACCTTCTCATTGGTTTTCTCCTCTTATTGTTCCCTTTGCAGAAAGGATTGGGGTTGTGAGTTTGTTCGCTAGGTGATATATGTCCAGGTGAAGGAATTGACCATCCACTGGCAGTTGGTGTTACAGAGACATGTTCCTGGTACCTTACAAACCATCGTATAAATCGCTTTAAAGATATAACAGGTATAGAATAAATAATAATTTGAGTTTTTTCTGATGCGACCAAATCACAAAATAGTGTGTTTTTCTTGTCCTTCCTTTACTGCTTTTCACCGATTCAAAAGGAGAAGAGAGATGAAATGTTTAATGACACGTTCATTAGCAGGTATGACAAATGTGAATATTTTACCATGTAAGAACTGCAGTTACAACTAATTCTATGACCTAATATATAGAAAGCATGAATCACAAGCACATAACAAATTAAAAATAATGAAGTTGAAATTCCTGATTTGGTCACACAATTTGTTGCAACATCAGCTCACGGGCTGAGCTGGCTATCACAACCGAACCCCACTTGTATATTTTGCCATCTAGAGTAAAGACATGTCACATGGGCAGATTTTTTACTACATGAAAAAAAAATCTTCATATGTAACCAAGTTATGGGAAGGAGACATCAAAAGGGGGAAAGGAAGGGCAGAGGGGAGTATTATTGGCTTGCATCGCTGCGATAGTCACACTGCTGTGTCATTTTGTTGGAGGGACTTCACTGCCCTGCCCTCCACCATCAAAAAATAAAAAACAAAAAATAAAAATGGCAAAATAATTGGTCATGAAACCAGTCATTCACAAAACTCATTGGACATTCTCTCACATTCAGGCACACTATTTACAAAGGCAGACACATATGCCAATCAAAGGCATACTTTACATACTATTTACACACCAACTCTCACACACATAGGAACGCACTCACATCCACACGGACACACGAGTAGTCAGAGAAATTACTGTAGTATAATGCAGACATAATATCTGGCAATAATTATGTTGTCTATGATCTCAGTACATAGAGGCACAGCTACCTCGTCTATGTCTGTTCTTCAGGGTAACAACAACGAAAATATGGTTAATGCTAATGAACTACTGGTCCCCAGTGCCGTGTGTCCCCTTTCAGCAGGTGGGACGGAGGCTTGTTTGAGACCGCTGCTTTTACATCGCAGCAATTGGTCACTGGAAAAAAATAAAATAAAATAAAATAAAATGAAATAAAAGAAGAAGAAGAAAAAAGAGAGGAACGGAAAATGCCACCCACTACATTAAGGGCTCACATTGCCATGGTGACCAGTAGTTCCACAACTCCCATCTCGAGCATTTGTCTGGGTTAAGGCTTCCAAAGCGCTTACCGCTCGCACAGCACCGTTCCTGGCAGCAACCTGCGGCATACTCTCTCCTCTCCCTGCCTTTGATTTCTTCACACCTATGTGAGACTGGGGTCTGTAATTGGCTGTCACACTCTGCAGGATTCAGATACACAAAAAAAAGGAGTGAAGAGGAGAAATAATGAACTCATTAAGCGACAGGAGCTTTGGGAACCTTGAACAGAGAAACAGGCCACTTTTTTTGCCCCCAAGATGCAAGGCATCAGTAATGGCTATGGTCCATTGGTACGTCAATCCAATCCATTAGCTTTGACTTATAAAACAAACATAACGAAATAAGGGAATCACTTCTCTTTAGGCAGCAATATTGGTCTCAGTGTTATTACAATTCTGCTTTTAAAAAAGCATAAACACAAAAGGAAAATACAAATGAATTCATCCTAAAATGAGAATGAGACAGTCACTATTTCATGACCAAAGCTTGTTCATGGGTAAAATGGCCGATTTTTTTTTTTTTTCTTTAAGCAGAAAGCTTTATTATACAACTCAGTCCAACTTCTTTCTTTTCCATACAGTCTCTTGTGCATTCCCACCATTTTCTTTGTTCAGCTCAGCCGTTGGCATACTTTCATAACTTTCCCAGTTCCTCTGAAATTGGAGCATCCAGGAAGTAGACTGGTTCATAGCAAGGATTAGCGGGAATTCACAGACTTAATTTTATTTTCTCATGCTCCATATCAGGCCACAGAGGACGAGAGGAATACAAGAAGAGGAGGACGAGGAGAAAGGGGAGTCGGGGCGGGAGAGATGGGTGAAATACTCAGTTGTCAGCAACTCTTAAAAATATCTCTTCTCTGCTCAGTCAGTAATGATGATGAGAGAGACAGAGTAACTCAGAGGGGGGGAAAGGGCAAGCGGGTGCTAATAACAACTGGGCAAACCTCAATAACATGAGCTGATGCAATCAACCAAGCCTTGGTCTCTGGTCTCCATAGCAACCACTTGGACTCCTATTCCAGCAGCCCAACTCTGCGGTAAAGTCTGTTTGTCAGTCTTTTGGGTCTTTGATGCAGGCGCCACTTGTGTATAGGAGTGAGTGTATGTGTGTGTGTGTGTGTGTGTGTGTGTGTGTGTGTATGTGTGCATGTATGTGTATGCATTTCACATTACATTTGCATGTCTGTGTGTCTGTTCTCATTCTGCTGCTACCAGCGGTTGATGATCTGGTTCATGTAGTCCTCAGTGGGGAGCCTGCTTCCCGCCTCCTCCGTTCTGCCTCCCTCTTCACCCTCCTCCCGTTCCTCCCTCTCCACTTCTCCCTCCTCCAGCGTCGACACTAAGCTCTGCCGGCTGCGGGAGGGCCACAGGCTGACGCCCAGACCCAGGCCCTGGTGGTTCTGCTGCAAGTGGTTCTTAATGCGCTGCTGCCGCCTCTCCTGCTGCCTAGTGTACTGGTAACGCTGCTGGAACAGGTCCTTGGCGTAGTCGTACAGCTCCATGTCTAGCTCATTTAACTCCTCTATGCGTTGGACCTAATGAGGTTAGAGCAGATGAAATATTTTGAGTTATCAGAGTAATATTTAGAGAGAGGAAGAACAACAAGAACAAGAATTAGTAGAAGAGAACAAAGAAAAAGGCACTGAAGACAAGTGACAAAAAGACAAAGCATATGTTTTGTTTGCGTTTTCAGCTAATTTTTAAAAAGCAGTTTGGCCGTCAACAATAAAGCTTTACAGTCGTTTGTAGCATTATTAAGTATGCTCCCGTTGTCTCAGCATTGATAGTAGTGGCATCCATCCAAATTCTGCCCACACGGTTTGACCTTGAAGCGCACATAACAAGTAACTAATATCAAAACAGACCAAAAAGTTTCAGCATCTACAGAATCAAAGGAACTGAATTAAGAATTTAAAAAGAAAAAAGGGGGGGGAAAATCCCCAACCTGCATTCCTGTTTGCATTTTCATCACATCTGAGGGACAATGAAGATAAAAAGAATTAACAACACAGAGTTTTCCTCTGTGGTTATTCATTTTTTCTTTAGCACATAATCATGATGAAAAAACTACTGACTAGGGTACTACAGCTTCATTGTTTTTTGAATAAATTGCAGCTGCCGGGAAGTCTGTTTGATCAATAACTGACATTCAGCAGTTTAATTTCCACCACAGTTGTTCCTCAGACACTGGAAAATATAATCTCCAGTGCAGGAGCTATTGTATAGTAGCTAAACTAAGTCCCTGATTGCTCTTCCTATAATGTAGGAAAAGTTCCTTGGTCCCCCAGAAATGGCATTAGACAGTTTCAAGGAGCTTCTATAGAGAGAGGGAAGTGAGAGATAGATTGTGTCAATATTAACACAACAGGAATGTGTTTGATGTTAGCTTTGGGCACTGCAGCTGGTGTCATTGGCATGTATCTTCAGCTGTCTGGGAATACAAAAAAGAGGGGGAAAATGTATTTAATTAAGAGAGCGCCTTTGAAATCAGTGTCGGAGTACTGAATACCATTTGTGAACAATGTGTGTGACAGCGACGCACCACACAATGTTGGAAAATTGGAGATGTTTGATCGGCAGCACGGGGGATGCCGGCGCTGAGCCAGAGCGGCTACATTAGACTTATAGGTAGATATCTTTCCTGTAACTATCTACTCATCACCTGCTGATGTAATTATTTTGTATTTGTAACCATTGGTCTACTTTCTCACAGCTTCTGCCAGCCCGGCACATTTTCTTTTCGGCCCATTCTTTTGGTTTTGATGTATGGATGTCACTGGTATGCTGTGTGCTGGAGGACTATTTATTTATTTATTTATTTATTTATTTTTGCTGGGAATTGAGCCTAAGAACACCCACGCTGGACCAATTGGACCAAAGTGTGAAGAACATCTTTGAAGCTGCTGTTTTTTAACAGCGGCAGCCATCCCAACTCATTTCACAGTGATATGAAACCACCTTAGTTTCTCTTTGAGGCCCTCTTCTCCTATCTCTCTTCTCAGGTCTTTCCCTTCTTTTGAAATATTCATTTTAAATTTTACTTCACTTTTCTACCATGACTTTCTTCAAAGAAACGTGTTAATCATAAAAGGATTTATCAAATGCTTCTTAAATCTTTATCAATGAACACAAAGAATAATCCACCATACACTACCATTTATTCAAGAATTATATGTGCTGTATTTCTTCTATTGTTTACACAAAGGGCTACTGTAAGTGCATTCATTTATCAAGAACTTTACTCTCTGCCAGAGAGCTCATGCCTCCAAAGGTGAGAGCGATGTTGTACGAACCGTAGCATTGTCCAGGTCCACCCCTGCAGCTCGAGTGCTGTTGTACTGCATGAAGGGCCTGATGAAGCGCAGCCTGAAAGTTCGCTCAAACAGGAACTGGGTTTTTCTCTGGTACTCTGTCAGGCCAAAGAAGGCCATGTCTCGCAGGTTCTTCTTGGCTGACTCCAGCAGAAGCTGGGCCCTCTTCTTCTCTGGCACCGTGGACATGTTGTAGCAGCCGACGAGGCTCAGGTCTGCCAGCATCCGAACCTAAACAAAAGGAAATAAGGAAAATACAGACATCAGGGGTGCATCATGTTCATGACAACGTTAAAGCATTCATGCTTTGGGTCAAAGACACTGGCTCTGAAAATGGTTTGTAACAGAGAGACTTCAGTTTGTTACAGCTAAGGAGCTAACTAAGTTATTACTTTTAGATTCTGTTCTGTTTTGGCATCTTCAGTGTGGTTTACATTTTCTTTGTTCCACAGACTGCAATTATTCAACAACAACTTTGTAACAACAACAAATTTGTAGTTATTATGGAATTCCCCCCACCCCTTTTTTTTGTGTGTGTTTTTAAACTTAAGTAGTTGATGTTTGCATGCAGAATTGAGAGCTCTCTGCAGACAATTACACTCTGGAGCTGTTGTTTTACAGGCAAAGAGAGTGAATTCTGACTTTACAGGAGTGCACAGTGTGCATCTCCATCTGCTACGCCACCATGATGCCTCAAGTGTGTATATGGGTGCATGCGGCACATTTATAAATCATGGAACCCTGAGTAATAACAACCTCGGGCTCAGATGAGATAAGCTGGCCAACACGTTTAGGTGTGAGACTGAGATAACATGAGGAAGGAAGGTGTGAATTAGAGGTGTTTATGACCAATAGGCAAAATCCTGACTGTGTGTGTGTGTGTGAGTGACTGACTGAGTGAGAGAGGGGGAGAGAGTATGTTCCACACGTGTGAAACACATCTTATACTTTTACCATCTTTCCGATTTGCAATTTAATTTACAATTAAGGAAATCATATTGAAAAATAAACTGAGATGCATTTTCTGACTCGTCATGCACTGCCAATGAGCTCTCAATGTGTTGCACTGCTGTTCTTTTTTGAAGAAGTCAATCTCTAACTGTTATGTGTTTAGCTTTTCATGTTAAATTTACCATTTAATTTGATCTATTTTTCAGTAGAAAGCAATTCTCAGTATTTATTTAGGTTTTTAAGTGGACTTGGACTAATGGTACTGTCTGCCAATATTGGGTATATGATCTTATTAGCAGGCAAAACGAAGCAGCTCGGCAGGCAGGCGAGAGGTCAGGTGCTGAGATGCGGGTTCGCTTTGTAGCAGTGACAAATGGTTAAATCAGGACTGAAATCAGCTAATCTTTTAAGTATTTGCAGTAAAGGCGACTGTTTGTACAAATTGCCTGTGAGCAAGATTCAATGGATGAAGATTTGTGGGCTCCTTCTCTGCGTTCATTCAAACGACCGCAGTGGCTTCAGGTCAGGGGATTGTAACCACAGCAATCAATGTGACAATGCTGCACCTCGTCACAAAAACGTCTTCTGCCCCACCTGTCTGTTGTTGGCCAGGTTGTAGGGACAGTCCATGAACTGCTGCAGGGTGCACCCCGACCAATCCGAGCCCTCATAGCAGGAGGGCAGCTCCTCAGGCGTTGGGGTTCGTCCGTCACACATGTGCAGGGAGGTTTTCCACGTGGCTCCCCGTTGTACATGGCGCCACTCACTGAGATATCGGGACAGAGGGTCTCTCAGAAGAGTGATGTAGTAGAACTTCCTGTTTGGGAGTAAGAAAGGGGCAGAGAATGGATGGAGAAGAGAAGGAAAAGAGAAAGAGAAGAGAAGGAAATGAGAGGTGCAGCAGAGAGAGAGGGAAAAAATTACATTTAGAATTTATGGTCTTACTTATACAGTCAATCAATATGGTAAAAACACTGCGGTGAGAAGACAGAAATAAAATCAGCAGCAGCTCATGCATTTTCATGTTTCACCTGCGAACTAACATTATTGACTTTTCACTTTACTTTTGGGGGAATTACATGATTATTCAGATTAAATAAAACAATGTAGGTGTGAGAAGCAAAGTGAGATAATTATTTAAAAAACCCCAAAGCACTGCTTTCTGGGTAGTTCCTCTGTCATCCATGTGGTGGCACTGTTTACAACACTTTCATTCAGCGCAGTTCATTTTACATTCTTAACTCAGTAGGAGGAGGGCTGCAGACTGAGCCTGTCATACCTAATACCATATTATTTGCATTTACTAGAAGCAGCTGTGTGATACACAAGAGAAAACTGGACAGTGGATGAGAAGTGAAATTATAAACAAGCAGGAAAAAGAGGAAGGAAGGTGACGCTGATTTCTCAGGCAGCGTATCAGGTCAGTGTTCAGGCCACACTGTGCAGGAAATGAAACTGCTGGCACAAGCACATCTCACACTGCAACACACATCTTCATACAGAAAAATGTCTCTCACACACACACACACACACCACGAACATCTTTCCTCTTGCTTCACACTTATATTACGTTTGTCTCCGAGAGATGACTCATCCAACATCTGAGATTTGGATGAGGCTGTTTCTTTGTGTGTGTGTGTGTGTGCGTGTTGTAATGATGCATAGCACTGTTCAATGTCTCTCTAGAGGGGACATTCCCACCAGAGTACAGACCTTTCAAGGCCTTCACACTCTGGCTAATTACTGCAGTCTAATCAATCAACACATCCTCATTAAACACATACACACACACACACACACACACAGGCTGCATGTGTGTACAGCTATGTGCCCTCACTATATCTGGGAGTGATGGTATGGATTTGTCTGGTCAACAGACACACGCTGCCGGTCAAAAGCACACACAGAGGCAAACGCTGCCCTCCTCTCCTGGGCTTGCATCACTTCCGAGGAATGTTTGCGGAAAGAAATTTTGTGTGCTGACAGGACTCCACGAAATTGCCCAGTCCACAAAAGTCGTGCCACATATAGAATACACACATATGCACATACACACGCACACACACAGCCTCCACCACAAAATCTTTGGCTTCACACTACAGAGCTCACCCGGGGAGAGAGGAGGGGTTTCTGCGTGGACACAAAGCCCCAAGTGTCACACAAACAGTAGCAGTGTGTAGATATTAAAAAGAAGTAGCTAAGCCTGCTGAAATCCAGTTGCTGCAGAGAGATCCTGGACCAGAAAACAACTCAGCCCTAAATCTAGCAACAGCTGAGTGATGGTGCATAATAAAACAGCCAAACTCTAAATCCAGCAGTGGTGAGGAGATCCTGAGTCATAAAACAATTCACAAAACTAAAAGCAACAACAACAACAAACAAACTGCCAAACAGAAAAACTAATTTCATCTGGGAGATCCTGTGCAACTGAACAACCACACCCTGACTTTATCTGTAGCACAGAGCGATCCCTGTAAATGCAAAAAATCTAGTAGCAGCAGGGAGATCATGGACAATGCAACAACAAAGCCTAAATCCAGCGGCAGCTGGGGGATCCCAGGCAATGAACCAAACAGACCTTCAATCCGAGGACAGTGGGGGATCGTGGCCATAGAAACACGAATCTAAACTTAAAATCCCATCAACCTAAACCTAAATCCACCCCTCCCACCGCCAATCTAATCAAAAGCAGAAGAGGGGAGAAGCACCATCAAACTGGAGCCTGCAGGAGAGCGGGGTACATTATGGAGATTCCTATGATGACATTATCAGGATTCCTAACACTCCCCAGAGTGAGGTGTGTGTGTGTGTGTGTGTGTGTGTCTGTCTGAGTAAGACTACGCCTATTAAATCAGTGATGACATTTTCCCCCTCTTGGCTTCTATTCCACTGAAAAAACACAGTACTGTTTGGCCCTAGCTACAGAGACGAGAGGAGAGAGTGAAAAACAGAGAGAGAAAAAGAAAGAGGGAGAGAGGTAGAGGAGGGGGTTGAAGAGAATTTCAATTAGTTTTCTAATTCTGTGAAAGCAGTGAGGGCCCCGAGCCCAAGTGATTTATCAAAGTTATGGCTCCCGCAATAATAAAGGCTCAGGCATATTACCAGGCAAAATAAATAAATAACATGCAAGCAAACACACACAGGATGCAACACACACAATGATCCACGCATACAAACCCAAATAAATGATTTTAAGTGGCATGCCATGGCTGATGTGTCTGCTGGATCAGGCAAACTGCATAACTTGGTGCCATCCTGAAGTCCAGTGATGTCTGGCCTCAAGACCCGTTGGTACGCACGTTACAACGCACACCGCTGGCCCATCCGCTCCCTTTAAAACACAGATTCCCATGCATGTGTGCGCACTCTTGTGCTTCACAGCAGAGACAACGCCTCCATATACACACATATGTGATATTGCTTATAGCTCAACCAATCAAGCGCTTGTCAAATTAACTTCAAAGCTCGCACGTAGTGCTCAATCTCTCTCCGCCAAGATTTCAGCATATCATCTTCCAGCTCAGCGCAGGAATTCATGGACAGGGAGCAGAAGCCTGAACGAACGCATTTACAGACTGTCTACATGTGATAATTTTTTCCACAAGTTTTCTCCTTTTTTCCCTTTTTTGTTATCTGCAGCAATTGGAGGAACATCCCTAACGTCACACCCATCTGGTATCAAACCTGTCGACTAATCGACAAGTGCTTAATGGTGTTGTTGATATCTCCCATCAGACTGCTGGAGTGTAGAGTAGGCTGATAAAAGAAGTGAGTGCTTGGCAGAAAGAGGTGTGATGAAGTTTTTGTCTGGACCACTGTGGAATCTGGACTATGCAAGGACAGTTTTATCTTTCATCCTTCACTTTCTCTCTTTTTTTTTCTCATCCTGATCACTATAACTGACTAGAAAACTGAGTCTGTAAAGACAGGATTCAGGTGTGTGATCTGTCCGACTGAAAGGAAAGAAAAACACGTTTTCTCACATTTCTAGAAGGCTTCTGAGGTTTTTTTTTTTTTACCCTCCATTTCTCACCATTTCTACCAACCCCTGTGCGCAGCTGTGTTTACATGTGCTGTAAATAAGTGAGAAAGAGGCACTTAGATGCCTTTCCCACCTTGCCCAGAGTATACTGATCGGAGCAAACACTGAATACTTGTAATATTTAATTATCTTTGGGTACGGCTATGGTGAAACTTAAAAGAAAGAACACACGTGCAGCTTCAACACAGGGACTGCACTGGTCCACATCTTGAGTGTTGAGAATGAGTCAATGTGAGTTCATGCAAGCGTTATCAAAAGGAAGCACACAGAGCCTGCGCTTGTTATGGTCTCCGAGAGCTTGGGGAAAATGAGGCCTTTGGCGTTTCCTGTTGGGTCACAAATCACCACTTCTATAACCTCCACCTTCTGCATTTAACCTCTTCTCCCTTTCTGTTTAAATCTTTTCTGTCGCCCCATAGTCCATGCCTCCGGTTCTCCTCTCCCCCTTGCAGCTGTATTTCACTGTGATGTGCTCCTGCTCTCATCTTATGTTTGGTCAGTTAAAATAACTCCCTTGAGTAATGGTCTTGAAAGATGCACTGAATTTGAAAAAATAGGCAAAGTTGTAGCTTGTAAAAGGTTACATAAAATGGACAAATAGACAATTATATATTTCACATGTGCTGGTTGTCACTTTTAGTTGATGTTATTAATTAAGTACAAATGTTTTTGTGGACTTTCTTGAAGCAGCAAAATAAGCAGAGAAAAATACTGGAGATGGTTTGTGGTTGAAACACACCAGAGATTCTCCTCAAGAGAATGTGACAAAGTTTTAAAAGCCTTGTTTAAATATAAGGTTATACACTGATTTTGGCACATACACGCACACACCTGCAGCATGCAGACACACAAACATGGAGACACCAACAGCAACCCACTGCGCAAAGCAACCATGATTTATTAATAGTTCACAGATGTTTGTTGAAACCTGATCTACCAAACAACACGGCTCTTTCCCACCTCTAAAAATGGACCTGAACTCAAACAACTTAAGTGTTTATGGTAATAAAATAAATAAATAAATAAAAATCATGCCACAGAAGAAGTAAAGAGACATGTTGCTCAGCTGGAGAAGTGTCGTGTTTGTGGCTGCTGATCAGAATTCAAACGCACAGAAAGTACGCTGGAGTGAAACCACTTTTGGCAAAAAATAACTGATTCACATTCAAATGAAGACAGAGAAAATAAGATTTAAGGTTAGTCGCAAAGGGTGTGTGTGTCTTCAAAAAGCAAAAAAACAAAACAACTGCATGTTGCTATACATGTAATGAGCTGTGAAAATAAAGTATGTGAGTTCAGTGTCCATGTGAACCTCTGCTCCAGTGAAAAGATAAAAAATGGCAGTAACTGTCCCTAAATACATACCATTTCACTAAATAACACATTCTCTTCACCATTTGTATTTGACTTGTGGTTTTCTGACTATGTACCTTGCTCTGCATGTGGCACCAAACTGGAATCAGCACCACCAGCTGTTTATCTCACTGAGTTCTTCCACTAATCACATTTTATTTAGCTTAATTTCTGAAATTCTGTAAAAACTTGCACAATTAATTTAGACAGAAATCAAACTATAAAAAAAAGTAAAAAGTAATGCTTAAACCCCCTTTTCTTTTTTTGTTTAAATACAACGACCTGGCAAAAAAAAAAAAAAAAAAAAAATACATTCACTTTAAAGCTCTACACTTGACTGATACTCACTCAGGTACAGTAGCTTTTTCCCTAATGTAATGTAAAACCAGATACAAGAGCCAGTTTGTTTGTTCATATTTAGTTCTCTTTCCTTAAATATTGTGACATGATTTTAAGATTTGAGACAAACCAGGGTCTGCATGGAGAAACATGAACCTGGGTGTGCAGCATCTTGTGCGTTTTAACTAGCAGGGAAAGCCTGGAAACCGCCGCCTGTGTGCCTCCACTGCTCTTTGCTTTCAGTGGAATAACACCAAGGAATGTGTAAATGAAGATGATATCAGTGGTGTGTGTGTGTGTGTGTGTGTGTGTGTGTGTGTGTGTGTGTGTGTGTGCCTGCGTGTGTTTGTAGAAGGGAAAGTGAGTAACAACATGTAAGGACTTGAATCCTCACAGGCTCCCACTGACGCCATACTGTTCCTCTTGCTGTGGAACACGCCATTGTTTGGATATTTGATTGTTTGTACCTGGGCACATTCGTTCCTTAAACATTTGGCGTCAGGTCAGATATTATCAGCCCCATCCGTTCTGATAACAAACAATCAGACTGGTCGGCCTGCCAAGGTTCAGGCTAAAGACGACCTTGCCTTTGTATCAGTTCCTCTGTCTACAGCACCAAATCGCCAGCCTCTCGACTAAACTTTACCCTTCGCCCCTCTCTCCTGCTCCCACGCTCCTTTCCCTTGCTCACGATCTGTCATCTCATCCTGTGAATCCATCCAGGACGTCTCCTGACCGATAATGACGCACAGAGACAGCCAGAAATAGACCCTCTGGTCCAGACAAGCTCTTGAGGCATCTTTTCTGCCAGCCCTGGCTCACTTTTCCTCCTGGTACCACTTATTGTCTCTTTCTGTCTGTCTCTCGTCTTGCAATCAATAACAGCCTGGGGACCCAGACAGTCTGCCCTGGTAGTTTGGATTTTAAACACAGGAGCTGTAATCCAGACTGAGTGACAAAACAGAGTAGGAGAACACATTGACCACAACGTCAGAGAGGGGGAGGCCACATGGGGGGGCAGGCATGCTGCAGACATCAAGATATTGTGGTTAAATATGAAGACACATGCGGAAATTCTTTATTTCCCTAAACAAAGAATGCCAAGAAGCTGTGGTTTCTTAATATTTTCCATTGAAACGGTCCATATTTAATATATCCGATACAGCATCATGAGTAAGAGATCCAGACTTTTGGCAGAAATCTGATCTGTTGTGTGCTGATGTGGCTGACCAGTGTGACTGGGACAAGTAGGTCAAATTGGGTCTTCATGATCTTGTAAGAAACATACATGTTGTCACAACATCGAACAGTAATTTTCATTTGCAATTTTGTTGCTGATTTTTATGTAATACCAATTTTACGCGTAAAAAAAAAAAGTCCACAAATGTCTTTTCTTGGACAGATGTCAAAATATTCATCAATAATGAAGTCATTCAGTCAACAGACACATAAACTCGTGCAGCTGCAGCTAATGTCTATTTCCACGATCAACATAAATGCCAAATACTGAAATTAATAAATTAAACATTTAGTTATTCAGTTTACAATGAGAAAAGCCTGAGAAAAAAGCTAAATTTGACAAGTTTAATCCATCAGGGCTATTTTCACAGAAAAATTACTTTCATGATGATGATCACAACTACACTGAATCCTGGTCAACGGAATCGAACAGGATTGTGGTTTGATTATTATTTAAATAGGACCTCAGCTATGTATTATTCATCCATTTATTTGCAGATTTCATAGATTTTATTGTTTGTTCTATATAATGCCAGAATTTAGTTGGACTTTCTTTGACTCTTTCCATTAACTCTTACAGAGGCATAAAGGCCATAACCAAGAGAGGATTGTGAAAAAGCTGCTTCTGCCACAAGTGCAAAATAACGTACAACTCACTGCATTTCAGCAGGTAAAAAAAACATCCTCTTTGTGATTACCAGACAAAGAGAAACAGCAGAAGAGGAAGAGTGCCGCTGACCGAGGTGTAGCCCAAGGCTTGCATCAGATGGTCCGGTACAAGAATGGACAAAACATGGGGGGGGCGGCAGAGGGAGAGACGGAGAAGGGAGGGAATCCCCCGAGTGCAAAGCTATGTTCAGCAGAAATGTACTGCCGCCTGTTCTCTCATGTAACTTGACTGGCAACAGCCCAGAAAGCTGTCTGACAGAGACACACGGAGGAAAAGAGGGAAGGAAGGAGAGTAGGGGTCAGATGGATTTCGTGAGAGTGAGATGGGTGAAAGACAAGAAGGACTGCACAACTAGTACAGATAAATTCATGGAAAGTTATGCATCCCTGATAGGATTGGGTGATATGACAACATCAGATACGCCAAAGTTTATCCTATCAATTGATCTGCATTTTATTTTGTCTAGGAATATAGCCTGAGAAATCTAGAACAAAAAAATCTACAACCTTCCATTTCAACTTTGAAAAACCCATTGTGATGCCTTCAAATGTCTGTTTTTGTGTCACCAGACGTTCAAGTACCCAAATATATTTTATTTTATGGATCTGGGTAAAATGAGATTGATTCACTGACATATTTACGATGTAATGAGATCCATCCAACTCCTACTTTCTCAAATATGGAATGCCCATTTCATAATGTTTAAGTAATAGTCAAGGTATTAGAAACAGTAGATTGACTCAACTTTAGAGGGAAAAAAAATTAGTTAATTCCCGCCAAAATCTCCAAGCTTAGCTTTGACTTTAGGCCAGATCATGGGAAATAATAATATTAATATTTCTTACCAAGCCTGACTTTAGGGTGTAACTGTGTCCAAAAGTAATAAAAAGGTGATTATTATCTGAATTTGGCACATAGAAACTGCAGTAACAGTATAAAGACTGTGTGTTAAAAAAAAAAAGGGCTCTCAGCAGCTTTTAGAAATACTGCACTGAACCAACCAAAGGGCAAATTTATGCTTAGCTGTGAAAGCATTCGATAAAACAATCTGCTGTAGTTTCCTGTAGATGTGACAAATAATCATGATTAAGAAAAACACAGTCAGAAGGGATGTGAGCCACAACGTGAGAGAGATGGAGGCAGAGCTTTATTTTGCTCGAGGTAACTCAAATTAACCTGATAACCCTGTGTATGGAAATGTGTCTGCGTGTCCCTGAATTCCCCTCTGACTGGCGTCATCTTCATATGCCTCCTGATACCGAGGTCAAAGCAATCACTTCGCACTTTGCACTGACATATGGGCATGTTGCACTCACTCACCCCCACCCAATCCCACCACAGACACTCACACACTTACACACACCTGCAAGTTATGACATATTCCTCCGCGTATGCGATGATGTAAGATTATTGATGTGTCCCAATAGTTCACTTAACAGGATGAGAAAAAAAAAATCACCAGGAGAGAGTGAGTGAGAGAGGAGGACAAAAAGGAGAAGGAGGCGGAAAAGCAGGAGAAGGAGGAGGATGAGGAGGAGACATGATGCAGAGTTTGGGGGCAATTAAAAGGCTGGGTAACGAGGCTAATGAGTAGACAGGTGGCCCCATTACAGAAGCAGGCACACACACTCATTAACACACACAAAACCTCCCCTTTGGCGAGGATTTGTGTGTGTGTGTGTGTGTGAGACCCCTGTTTCCCTGTTAATCAGTCATCACATACAAGACCGGAGGCAACAGGGTGTTTCTGTTAGTGTGTGTGTGTGTGTGCGTGTGTGTGTGTAACTGGAGGCGAGAGTGTGAAATTGGAGTGATAAGGCAGTTAACATTCAAATCTCCCCACCTGCCCTGTGTAACCCCACACTGACACACACACATGCACACACGCACACACACATACACACACAAACACTCTCGAGCGCTTGCTTCTTTGCCTCTCTTCTCCAGCAGAACATCTTTATTTGTGTGTGAGTGAAAAGCAGGCATTTGTTTGTATGAATAAACAGGATAATGAGATATCGCTAAGCCAGTAGTGGTGGTGGATAGCAGGACAGCGTTTGCATGTCTATATGTGTATGTAAAGGGGGGAAAAAGGCAGTTTCTTTCTATTCAAGACACACTCTTTCAAATTAATGAATTTGCCCTGGGAAGAAAAAAATCCCCCCCCCCAAAAAAAAAACAACAAAAAAAAAAAAAACCAGAGGCTGATGTGGCTGTAATTACATAGACAGGTGTGCCAATAGCTTCCCACTTACCCAGCGAGCTCAGCAGATGCAGATGCACAAACAAAACAAACAGCACAGTCACATGAGGATAACTCTCAGTCTCTGGGTATCTTTGAAAAGTTAAAGCAAGAAATCTGTGTCTGTGTGTGTGTGTGTGTGTGTGTGTGTGTGTGTGTGTGTGTGTGTGTGTGTGTGTGTGTGTGTGTGTGTGTGTGTGTGTGAGTGTGTGTACGTTGAGGGTGAAAAAGAAATCCTCTCTGTAGGCAAAAAAAAATCTCCAGCAACCAAATACACAAATAAACACAAAGAGTGTAGTTGGGAACCAGGCAGAGACAGAGAAGAAAAAAAAAGACAGAACGATAAAAGAGATGGTGGAGCGGTAAAGGCGAGACGGAGAGCCAGAGACAACAAATACAAGCAAGGAGACACGAAAAGTCAGGAGCAAGAGCAGCCCAGTGACATTTGGGGGATATGTCTGCATATCAATGCAGTTTGTTGGGTAGGGCTTGTAATTATCTTTTGATGGAGATGGGAAAGTGAAAGGGGGTGGGGGTGGTGGTGGGGGGGGGCAGGAGGCCAGTCAGTCAGTCTGTCAGTCAGTCAGACATTCAGACCAGGAGCTAGATTTACACTCTACACCGAGGAACAGCAACCACACCGGAGGGAATAGGAAAGGGCACAATTGGCTCTTTAAGAATAGAGGGACAAGTGTGAAGGGAGGGCTGTATATGAGTAATGTGTGTGTGTGTGTGTGTGTGTGTGTGTGTGCGCTAGTCGGGGGGGGTGAAGGGGGTCCTCCAAGCCCAATTAAGCCTGACTGCATGTCGGAGGGCTGTGCCAAACATGCCCCACCTGTTTAGAGAGGGCCAAGGGGCTAATGAGCACTGCCTAAAGGGAGGGAAAAGGATGAGAAGGACAGAGAGAGGGAAATGGGAAAATTCCCGGGATTTAAAGAATAAGGATGGCATTCCCCAGTTTTTGTTCCCCTGCCTTTTCTCTCATTATGCAGCTGCAACTGAGAGACTGAGAGACACTGTGTCAGAGGGATTTCACAGCTAACATTAGCCTTTGCTATCATGCGCAATCAAATGGTAGAGACTGTGTACATGTGGAACGCACATGCACAGAAGTGCCAATCACTCAGAAAATAAAAACATGAGTCAAGAAAATTAAAACCAGAGCCAAGTGTTGAGGGGCAGGAGAGTGGAAGGTAAGGAGCATAATGTAATAATATGAGCCAAATATTGTGCAACAGGAACAACAACAGTTTGAGACAGAACACCTCTGTGTTATGTGTGTGTCTGTGTCTGCGCAAGTGTGGGTGAGTTTGAGTGAAAGGGGCCCATTGTCTGGCTGTGAAACTCAAGCTCATAGCCCTGACTTAGCCTTGAACAAGCAGTGGGGTTGTGGCATCCTTCCTTCCTTCCTTCCCTCCCTCCTTCTGTCCTCATTGACACCTTCCTCACTTTGTTCAAGCGTTAGTTTAGTTTAGAAAAAAGACTTTTGATGAGGAAAATTAATCTGGCTCTTTCCAAGGGTCCTCCAGAGTTCCTGAACACGTCACATCTGTGCCTGAATGTGCTTATAACTATGTGAATAAACTATTCTGTGTCTTTTTACCTTTGTTTCTGTACAACTTATAAAGCCGAGGTGACAAAGTGCTGTAGATTAACTTGGAAAAAAAATATTAAAACTAGGGTTGTGGCAGGAGCTCAAAAGTTGTAAGTGTTGGCCCTAATTTGTAAGTCACTTTGGATAAAAGCAATGAATAAACTTAACTGTAAAAATGAAACATTGTGCTATTGACAACCAAGCTGCAGTGGATGGCAAGCAACCTCCACGGCCAAGCAAGATGACACGGATGAGTCTCTGACCATCAAACACTGGAGCAGAAGGTAATGAACTGAGATAATTCTGCTGTGACACTCACAAATGCGAGCACATTTAATTTTCATGATTCAGCACTCACTCATATATATATATATAAGAAAACAATGACTGAAACAAGGTTCCTAAAGCCTCCAGATCTCCACAGCAAGCGGCAGAGCACAGTGTCCTGAGAGATATTGCATACACTGAATACCGCTGTGTTGAGCCAGCCTAAATAACTGCATGGAAAATTCCTTTGCCGCATAACCCAGAGTAAAAACTACTTGCTTCCAGAGAAATACTTGAGCATATAATTCTGAATAAAAAAAAGGAACTTGTTGCTTTGGGAGATAAAACCAAAAAGAAACACTGTGTGCGCTTTACATATGCTGATCTGTGGAGTGTGTTTCCTTCAGACAGGGCCAGGCAAACAGTTTCCCCTTATTTTTTTATGCAAAGCTAAGGTGAACTGGGCTAAAATGGCTGCTAGTTGTAGACTTATTTTATTAGAATAGTTCATATAATATAGTTTAACCAAGTAACCAAGATGGCTAAATAAAATGCAGTTCCAAAAATGTCAAACAATTATCAATAATTGACTCTGAACAAACATTAACAGATTCAGGAAGTGAGGTGGATTTAATTGTTTACTTGATATTTCACAGAATATCACACAAAAACATATACGCCAGGCCTCCAAGACCACAACCACACACACACACACACACACACACACACACACAGAGAGACAATCAACTGGCAGCTGCTAACCCTGAGATTAAGGCCAGTGTGACAGACGTGATTTCAGGCTACATCTGTGACAGAGAATGAAAGAGAGCAGAACAAACACAGGCAGAGTAACATGCAGCAACATACACATAGCAACAAATTGTTACTGGCTAGTGGAGAGGAAGAGGAAAAAAAAAAAAAAGGTGAAAAAAGAGCGGAAGAAGAAAAGCGGTGAAGCCACGCACCATCTGTTAGGTGCATATTGACTGCACATTCAGAGATTCAAAAGGCCGTTGATTCGGCAGAATTAGAACCAGATAGAGGGCGGTAGAAAAGGGTTAGAGACCTGGAGATGCTTTTATCGAACAACCTTTTAATACGAGGGAGAAAAAAAAGGACACAAGGAAGGATGTTTGACTGTGGACAGATGCAAAATCTCTGCCCTTTTGATGTTCCTCCCTTTGGTTGAAAAGAATAAAGGGATTAAAAAACAGATGTTGTGTTTGCATTTGATGCAGGCAGGCTTTTAGTAAAAGGAACCTGGCCTTTGGTCATAGCTAAAATTGAATTAGAACTCCATTTAGCCTGCCACAAACAGCTCTGCTCTGCCACCACTCATGTTCTCTTCTGCTCTCACTGCCACTTTCTCTCATCTCTCTCTTCTTCTCTCCCTCTTAAACCATTACGAATGACACCGAAAATAATTGAAAAGCCTGCTCAGTCCGTCACAAAAATTCAAACTTGCTTTTCAAGAGAGGCATGGGAAAAGGGAGAGAGAGAGGGAGATGGAGAGAGAGACACAGGAGAAGCTGAAAGAGAAAGTGAGGAAAAGAGTGGAGATTTTTTTTCTTGGGTGAGCTGCTCATTGATATGACAGTTTGATTTTCTGGGCTATGGGTTGAAACAGCTTAAGAGGGCATCCTTCTATTATAAGGCCTGTGACATCTAGCCTCTCCAGCTCTTCAGCCCCCACCCTATCTATGTGACTGTAAGCTGGTGTGGGTGTGTGTGTCAAAGTACATGCGTTTTTCACTCTGTGTGCGCGTCTCTCTCAGGCAGAGTTTCCAACCCGGGATCACATGCGGGGGAATGTGGAGTTGGAGCAGCTGTCAGCTTGGCAACGCTCGTTGCCAACCAAGCGGGATAGAAACTTACCAAGCATCAACACCCCAACATTCACCACAGCAGAGGGCAGGGGACACACAGTCTATGTGTGTGAGTGTCAATTTCAATAACCGTTCATGATGTAAGTAAATATAAGGCCTTCAGCTGAAGACCCCACCCAGAATTACTTAGCCAGAATTTAACAGCAGAATGAATGTCAATGTTGGTATCTGGAACATTTAACGTCAATAAATCTGAGCTAAAGTAATTTTGAGCCTGGCAGCTTTTATCAGCATCTACAGCGCCTTTCACAATTTATGCCACCTGTCTGGATTTGGCCGGAAATCTGCTTGTTTGCCTTATTGAGCTAAAACAGTATGAAGCTGTTGTTCTTCCAGCAAAAACTCAGTACAAGCGTTTGGATCTTCTCATAATGGAAAGCGAATGAAATGGAAGAATCTGCAAAAGGCTGGCGGAAAAAGAAATATACATCACAAATGGCATGTTTATCCCAACCACTAAAACGAGAATAAACAGAGGCCAAGGGTCAAGCCCAGAGGCAAGAAATATTAAGATTGAGTATGTATGAGAATAAATATTCCCTTTAATGGTCATGTAGAATAGACCTCAATACAAAAAAGAAGAATGTTTTTGAACATGTGATCAGGTGAATGTTCAGGACTGAACAAAAGGGCATAGGATGTGAGATAATGGAAGTCATTATCTTCACAATTCATGCATGCTTAGAAAAAAAACATGAGACCACAACGATTTGTGGGAATGTTTTGCCTCATTGTTTGGAACTCATTCCTGGTGTAGTCAACTTCTGAGACCAGAGACATCAGACAATGCTGCAAAGAGGTCAGAAGGGGCAAGAAACACAAACAGTCATACAAACGAATACCGCAGTGTTTTATAAAGGCGGCGCCTTGCCTTGCCTGAAACAGAGTGCCTTCTCAACGGAATTATAAATGACAGAAAAGCTTTGTAAAGAGTAGGCAGTTTTTAATGGGTTAAAAACTATTGCAATGTTGTAGATAGGGTTGGGCATTTAGACAGACAAATAAGGCGCTCTGGAGCGGATATTAGTCAATGGAATTTCTTTTCACAATAGTAATAGTATGTGTGTGTGCGTGTGTGTGTGTGTGTGTGTGTCTGTGAATGTGTTACAGCGTATCCTTCCCTCTACAAGGCTAACAATACAAGATTTTGTCTCATTGGAAGATATCAAAGGCTGTGTGGGTGGAGGCTGATATGTAATTAAATTCATGTGCCCAGCCAGGAGAAACACAGACGAGCACATGTGCCCGGCAGTCACTCAAACACACTGATAAAGGGGAGAATCAGGGTGAATCCCAGAGAATCCCAAACAAATCCATGGATCAGATGCTGCGCTAGGGGGTGCCGGAGGTGAAAATAAGGGGAAAGAGAAAAGCTTTGGTGTAGCGGTAGTTGATTGTGTGTGTGTCTAAGGGTCAGAGTCAACGTGTGCATGTGTGTGTGATGGTCACTAGAGAGAGTCTTGAGTATATTAGGGCTAAAACTCACAGGAGACCATGTGCCAGGGGAACAATACACTATGCAAATGAAGTTGCTCCATATGGTGAGACTCAACTGAATGTTCAACACGCACACACACAGCCAGAGAAACAAATCCACATTGAAGAGCCGAGTACTTTCCCTCATTTTTATGTTAAATTTGCAAAGCCTTGTAACAGCTATCTCTGCTCAGTCTGTAAAGAGGAAAAAAAAAGGGAAAGAGACAGGAGGAAAACAGAGTGAGACGAGTGAACAAGAGATGGAAAGAAAGGGAAGAGGCAGACGCTCAATAGAAGAAATAAGAGAAACCAGCCAGTACTGTCTTATGCTCATCCTGATTAGCATTCAGTTAGAACTGGAGGAAACAGTTAGCAGCCTGGCCCTTATCAGAGCCTGCCTGCATACCTCCCACAGTGGGTCACCATGCTGAAAGCTCACTGTGTCTTTTTCCCATGTCTTCGAACTGCCTATTATCTGTTAATCCACCCACACTGGTTCGTCTCAGTGTAACAGGAAGCATTATTAACTGCCGAAAAAAGATCGACCCTGGGACATGTAGGGAAAGCTAATCGCCCAACAGCCTGCAGGACAAGTCTGCTCATCTAGCCTGAGACGTCGTGTCTTGTCTTAGAGTCAGACCAGTCTACCGACAAAGCTTTAGACAGTGACCCCGCAAGTTCACAGGCTGGCGCCTGGAGAGTGGTGTTGTGACAGACAAACGAACAAGAAATAGTTGGGATTGGTGTTGTAAAATATAGACTTGTGTCGAGGTCAGACATGGTTCAATGCTGAGAACATGCACCAAAAATGCTGTTGTAACAAAGGGATTTTAACAATCCTGTATTTATGCTGTAGTGTTTAACCTCCAGGGTACCAACAGCAGCGTGCAGGAGCTCCAAACTGATGAACATCAACCGTTGTACAAAGTAAATAAAACCATCTGTAAAGGTTGGAGGTAACTGCAGTTTCCCAACTTGAGGTTTGAAGCCCCTGTCCCCCGTGTTTGTTACACAGCGCCGAATGTTCCAGTGCAATGTGTGTGTGTGGATCTGTGTGTTATTGTGTGTGTGCGCTGGAGGGAAAAAGGTAAGCAGTGGTGGAATGATGATCCTGTGATTTCCCCTGGGGCCACATCTGCTCTCGTTGAACAGACCGCCTCTAAAAACGCCCGTCCGACATTCCAGGAGCATTCCGCCAGCATTCATCACCCGCTCCAAGATCCCTCCTCAACCCCCCCACATGCCCCCGCTGTGTGTAGCTCTCCCCCTCCACCTTCACTAAAAAAATCTCTGAAGCTGGATCCAGAAATGTCCAGAATGTCTGCTATGAGACTTGCCAGAGCTGGAGCACGATCCCTCCCTCCTTCCCTTCCTCCCTGCAGCACTGGGGTCATTGTTCATCCCTCTCTATTCATTCCTCATCCATCGCTTGCTCCATCTCTCTTGTCTTTCTCTACCTCTGCAGGGATTTGCAGCTCTCTAATAGAGGCATCTACTATGTCCCACTAACTGCTGGAACAGCTGGAGCTGGGATGCATGTGGAGTGCTGCTCATTATGCGAGAGAGCGAGTGTGTGTGTATGTGTGTGTGGCGGGGTGTGTGATCAGGCGTGCACGGGTGAACATCTGTGCAAAGAGATGCGATGGGAAATGATGTTGCAAGTGCCAAGCCCGGGATATCTGTCACACTCTGACATATCAACGCGTCCCGACTGCATGCACGCACAAGCCCACATGGTCAAGAAGGGTGGTGCTCAGACACGCAGACACCCCCACAACACCGGAATGGCTCTCTTTCAGATCACAGGTGATAAATCATGCATGTTCTAACTGTCCCGACTTCCCCGGTCACTGACAATCTGCTCCTTGACAACCAGCCCATATAACTGACAAACGGTGCCCTCGACAACCGTCGTCCTGGGTAACCAGGGTGTTTATCAGGGACCTCCATCCTTTTTGGAGTGGTTTCTGCTTGGCTAACCCGTGAAAGTTTGATAAGGTGATGGTGGGCATGAAGCTCCATATTTAGCCACCGCTGTCAGGCTCTGATTTAGCACCGCAGGTAATTGCACAGTCACCACGAAGCAGGCAGGGAGTGAGCTAGGGGTGTGGGATGGGAAGAAAGGCGGGGGTGGAGGGGGTGTGTGGTAGTCTAAATTATGCTGAATAGCACTGCAGTGATATCCCCCTTCGCTGTTGAAACAATGCATTGCCGCCAACCACTTTTCATTGAGACAGCAGCATCAAAGCAAGAATAATGGATCCTTGCAGAAACCTCAGCTCAATAGTTGGAGAAACAAAGCACTCATTGTAATCTCAGGCTCTTTCCCTCCTCTTGTGCATTCATCCCAGCGTTAATCCTTTTCACATTACTCTGACTCTACTGTAGGCCATTAGGAGAGAAGAATTTGAATTCTACTGTAGATTTCTAATCAGTTCCATTTCATTCTGCTCCCATGTCCAGTCAACGCCTGGCAGCATAATAAAAAAACACAAGGAATCTATATCAAAGTTAGACCGACACATTACAATCACGAACTGTGATGAGAACAAACGAATATCAGACTACACATCAATGTAACGCTGTATAATTTTGCCTGGTGCTGTGACCCTGACAGGAATTAGACATTTTATTTCTCCTGTTAATACTTTAGTTTCATGGAAATGTCATCCTTGGAAATCAAACAGCAGTTGACAAAGTGATGCCACCTCAGGGTCCTTTGAATCGTGTCATGATGTTCTTTTTCTTTATGCCAACTGCGGTATACAAAGTCACAAGTGAACTCTGAACCTCAGCTATTAAGCCAACACAGAGGTCTTTAAAGTCATCAGAAGAGATTTATGATATAAACTTATGATATAAAAAGGTTCACGATTATTTACCTACTGTTAATGCCCAATACAATTAATAATTGTATACAGTATACGTCAAATAGATCTCATCAACTTAATTTTATATAAATAACTTCATGTAATTCAATTGCAAAGGTTGCTTAATTATAAGATTTTAGTACATTTCAGATTTAGTAGTGACTGCATACCTTCCCATTCCCAAAGCTTGAATTGGTCAGAAATTTGAGAGATGGTGATTCATGGATTTCCCATCAACTGCAAAACAAACTGTACAACAGGCTTTGAAATCCTTCTCCAATTACTGCTCAAATATACATGTGGCTGTGACATACAGTCTGTGGCTTTTGCTTCTCAGCAGAATCACAAAAGGAAATCTAACAATGGCGAGATTGATTTAATTTCTAACGCTCAGATGTGATGGCCTGAGGTTTATATGGTGGACAATCTGACCACAGGGTGAAAAAAACAAGTGACCACAGATACAAAACAGTTGGACGCTATTGACTACAGCTCCAGAAATCCATAACCACCAGACTGGAACAGGCCTGTAGGGGGAAAAAAGCCAGCTGGAAAAATAGGGGACTGTGATGTACAGCATTTTCTAGGCACAAGGGGGCTTTGGTGATGATGATGATCATAATGGATTTTACAGGGTTTCCTGCATTGATTCTGGCAGCATAGAGCAGACATACCAAATTTTGCTTTGTGGCAGGATTCATCGGTTTGTTTGCACAGTGAGGGGTAGGGAGGCCAAGTGTCCAAAGAGGACACCAAGAATAAACCAAGAATAAAAATCAAATGACAGATCTGATAAACACTTAGGCTGACACAAATAAAGCTGTCCTGGTTTTTGTCGGACCAACCAAATTCCAAACATTCCCATACGCCTACAATTAAGGACACAGTAAGATGAAAAAAAGAAAAAAAAATCCCCCTGAATTGGTTAAGACTAAATAAATTGAATCCTTATTTTGTCCTGAATAAATTAATAAACAGTATTCAAGTAGACAGACAGACAAGGTGAAACTCAGTAATGGCCTATTGAAGATTCATTTAGTCAAAAATATATTTGCTTTATTAGAGCATAGCAGAGAGGGTCAGCAAGGAAAGAGGTATGAAGACAGGAGAGGCAACATGATTCAATTTGAATCCACCACTGTGCTACAAGGACACCTCGTCTCAGCCTGAGCAGCAGACGTTTAATCCTAGGATTCAGACTCACTTGTCTACACTGGATGACCACATTACTAATCACGCCTGCAGGAGACATTTAAAAAAAGCTCAAAACTATCATGCAGCCTGAAGCTTTTGAGCCGCTGGCATCCATTATGTGATTATGAGGGTATTCACAGTTCTCCAGGGGCCGTGTTAGGACTGTCTCCGAGGCTGCCAGGTATGGCCTGAGGAACTGAGCTAAGAATTTGTGTTGTCTGAAGCCTGTGTAAGGGTCGGATGGTGCATTGCGCAAGGCCACCTCCAGGAGGATTCCTGCTGTCCCTGGGGAATTCGCTCATAGACCATGCAGGTAAAGGACAGTCTTCCTATGTCTTATAACAGAGCATTTATGCTTTATTGAGTAGCCTTTGTATTTGACAAACCTGGATTTATGGTTGGAATTCAGCTACAATAAGGGTAATTCTTTGTATACAAATGCAGTTGGTACTAGTCTTCACTAGAAACCCTACAAGCTAGACCTCAAATATTCTAGATGTGTGCATTTGTGGAGTTCAATAAATACTTTTTATCTGTAAGACCAGCACAGACACCTTTTTTTTATTACCTATAATGTGCAAAATAAAATGTAGGAAAAAAAAAGCAAGGAGAGAAGAGTGAGTTATTTACAACAATTGTCTGTTGTGTCCATTTCTCTCTGTCTGAGACTCAACTTGTAACTGTGAGTTAACAGTCGAGCGGACTCAGAGGACAGACAAGATTAAAGGGTGGTGGTTTCAGTTTGATTGGGTTGACAGATAAGTGTATGATTGATCTGTGTTGTTTAATATGTTTGGCTATGTCCCACCCTGAAGCCACATGCCACAGTTTTAATGTTTCCTTTCTCTGATCACTCCTGTGAGCAGGGAAACAAGGCAGTTGAAAAGTTATATGTATCATAAAATTGTCAATTTTTGTTAATATCTCATAACATTTCTATGTAGAATATTCCTCTATTCTCATTTTCTTCTCTGCTCTTTAGCACCATTATGAGCCACATAATATGATTATATCTTATGGCTACCTACATAAAACCTTAGAAAAATGGATTTATCTGTTCGGACCTGCGGCGTGCTCAGATGAAAGATAATACTGGTGATTTGTAAGTTTGAGCCAATTATTTAAGCTCCCCTAGTCCTTTTTTATTGTTCTTGCTGGTATCTGAACACAGTCAGAACAAATGAAAATATCTGGCCAGATTTCCTTAACTTAAGCGTAAAGCATTAGCTGCCACTCACATCCAGATACCAAAAAAGGAACTGATTTTGCACTTAGGAAGATGGCCTCCAAGAGAAAAAATTCATTCATCTTAAACTGCTTATTCATTTCCGGGTCACGAGGGTGCTGGAGTCAATCACAGCTCACAGTGGGTGAGGGTGGGGTACACCCTGGACAGGTCACCAGTCCATCACAGGGCCAACATACAGAGACAGACAGAGACTCACTCACACTCAGACCTACAGACCTATGGACAACTTTAGAATCACCACTTAACCCAAACATGCATGTCTTTGGATGGTGGGAGGAAAGCCAGGCAGGCACAGGGAGACCATGCAAACTCTGGACAGAACCAATGACCTCCTTATTGTAGGGCAGCAGTGCTAGCCACTATGCCGAGTAAAAATTCAAGTGTTAAGCTGATTTTGCTGTGTTATTCTTATTTCACTGTTTCACTGAGCTGAGTGTTGTCAGCAACTGCTGCACTGTGTTACGCCGCTTACTGTCAATCAGCTGACACTCGCAGGAAGACACGAGTCGCTGGCAAGGAGTCCTGCAAAAAACATGACAGCACCTCACAGACCGTCAAATCCATGTTGTCTTATTCCAGGTGTAAGTTAGCAATGACAGCAGTGAATTTAAAAACGGATTTGACACCACCAAAAAGTCTATATGGAAAACACAGAGGTAAGACTTGATGCAAAATATAAATTTAAATATACAGTGCACTGCAAACAATCACTTTAATTCAAATTAGCAATTGAATTAGCTCCCACATAAGGCTAAAACTCCTCCTAGGTATTTCCAGCAGTGCTCTCCGGTGATTTATGCCTAAATCAATTGCAAATGTTTGGATTTAAATAAATTGTGGTGACATTCACTACACTTGCTGTTGGAGAAAATAACTCCCTGTTCTATTAAAGCATCACTGGTACCTGCAGTTCTTTCTGGCTCCCGACACACACGGAGTAAGTTTGATCCAGTCTGATCCAGTCCCTGCGTCCAGCAGAGGTCAAGGACGCCCCAGTGTAACCTCCACCTGTCTGTGCAGGTCAGCGGGGGAGGGATTATGGAGCAATGTGGGGGGACAGATTAAGGGGGCGACACAAACAGAGATCTGGAGCACCAATCTGCCAAGCAGTGGGGGATCTCCCACTTATAGAGCACTGGTGGATGAGAAGTGATCAATGTCACATGTAGCTCTCTTTCATACACCCACACAAATTGATCCCAACAGTCATGTATACACAAACAGGGACATACTCTAACAAATGACTTAATATTGCATGTTAGATGTGTAATCTAATATAAACTCTTCCTTTCAGTAATGTCCAAGTCTATTACTTTTCCAAACAGCCCTGAGTCATGACGAACAGAATGCTGATACAAACTCTGCTATCTTGGTTTTAATGTGCTGGAGTTTGAAGGCACTGCAGCAAGTAATAAGCCTTGGAGCCTGGATGTGGTGTCTGGGCTCTGAGGCTTTTAAACACACTGCCTGAGGAGCTTAGGCTGGGAAAAAAATGAGTTCCTCCTTTGGATTCACTTGTTATAACGTACTTTCACAGGCAGGCTTTCACATTATTTAGTTTTGGCTTGATTCAGGCTGTGTTCTCAAATATTATTCTCCTGCAGTCATGCTTTTAATTCATGTCTAGCAGTTTCATCTCATTATACTATTTATTGTGATGGCTTTCCTTTTTCGATCTTTTGTAAAGCTTTTAACTGTGTTTAACTGTTTTGAAAACTGCTATAAATGGTAAGTATACTGTAATTCAAGTCTCGCTGCTCAAGTAATTGTCGAAATTGGAATTCATGAATACAAGACGAAACATTTTATTGCGCCTCTGCAGCTATCTGACAGCTCAGAGCGGCAAAGAGCACAATCAGTGCTGCTGCTGTAGCATTAATGCTGGTTGTTACTGGGGAAAAGCAGTTTATTGTAACAACGTTCCCTATAAGGTGACTCTGCGTCTAAATGCTGACATGCGTGGAAAAATGTGCAGCACACACACTTACAATTTGCCACTTGGGGAACGTGAGGTTATGGGTGTTGGAAAGTGTTTAAGTTAAACACACAGTAAGGAGAATGAAATACAGACGAGTTAATAATGCTCTATGAAAAATACACACTTTGCACACAAATGCTCAGAGCCACACACTCATGACCTCGATTCAACAAGCAGACACACACACACACACACACACACACACATTTTTTATGTCCTCCATCCTTATCGATGTTTAAGGATGTTCAGCTCTCAACAGCCCACCCCCTGCTGCCTCTCTCTCCTGCCTCGTTCCTTGTGCTTTCTCTCCATTTCTGTCCCACAGTTTGCCAACATTAAGAAAAGCAAAATGTGAAAAACATGCTCGCCTCCAAACACTGATTTAATTAGCTGATTTAATTAACTGATTACAAAACTTCTATCTCAATGCTTACAAATGGCAGCCAGCATTATTAATCTTTAAGGCAATAATGCTACACTTCCCACCCACTGCTGGAGCTGTTGCACTGAAGGAAAGAGGACAGCTGCCCTACTTACACAACACATGTATATATATTTACAATCAAACCACTGTGAAATTCAAATGCAATTGCTATGATATGACCAAAGTGAACAATCGCACGCCCACACATACATGCGAGGTACATTAGTGTGCCTCAATTCTGAAGGGACAGATGCTGTAAAAAAAAAACAAAAAAACAAAAAAAACCCCTCTTTGGTTCAGAAACCGCTTCAGTGGTGCCCATAAGCTGTCACTTCTGCCCTCCTGCTATGACTAATTCTGCGAAGGTGTGTGCTAGAAGTCAGTCTGGTTGTGCACACTGTTGGCGTGTGTGAATGAATCCAAGTCTTGAGTCATTGTCTTTCATCTTTTCTAACAAAGGAATGAGATGGTCCCAGTTAAATTAGCAAGTTTCATTCCATCAATGTTCATCATTATTTCATAGACTCCTGAATATTTTATCTACTGTGAGAGAGACTGTGTGTGTGCGTGTGTGTGTGTGTGTGTGTGTAGGTATGGTTTTCTAGCTTTGTGTGTGGCTGTGCACGTATGTGTTTATGAGTGTGCACATGTTCATGCTGCGACTGTCTGTGTGTGATAATGTGCATGCACATGCTGGGACATTAAGTATTAACTGAGCTGGGGGGCTCAGAGATGAACGTCCGGGTCCTCTACTATCCCAGCATGCTCCGCTGCTCTCCTGTCTCGCCTTTCCAGGATAGGAGCTTGGGGAGCTGTCAAGACGCACTGCACCGCTTTCTCTCAGTGTGTGTGCGTTTTTTTTTTTTTAAGCGTTTGTGCGCACATTGTCTGGGAATGGGAGGCAACTCGTGCAAAACCCAGATGAGTTAATAATGCTGTTTCAGAAATCCTTTCTTCAGACAAACATTCTGTTAGAAAGACAGTGCATGCTGACACACACACACTTTTAGACACACAAACAAGCACCCATGGGATGCTGCCTTGCTCCCTAACTGCATAAAATGTTATTTTCTGTCCCGTCCTATTCCCTTGTCCTTTTGTTTCACGAGTGCTCGAAAAAAAGAAAGAAGACGAAAAGACAGATTGAGTAGAAAGAGACAAGGAAAAGTGTCTGTTTCAATGGATGGCTGATGTGTAGCAGGCGTCGTCAGTAAATTTCTCGACTGCCGACCCCCCCCCCCCTCGATCCCACTTTTTTGGCATGTTCTACCTTAGCGCCCCCTCCATTCCTCTTCATTCGTTCTCCACCTTATCTGGGTCATCCTTTCTTCTGCTTACCAGCAGGCGTACAGTAGGTACAGAACAAGGAGAAGAAAAAGAATTGAAAAAAGAGAGAGGGAGGAAGAAAATAAAAAACTGCCTCTGACAAAAATCCATGGAAGAAAGTCCAGCACCCTGAAGTCGTCTCAGTTGCCCATCACCGACAGTTCTTTTACCAACTCCACACGCCGAGACAATTATATATCTGTGTCTGTGTTGTGGTTGCCAGCCTGGGGAGCAGAGCATCAGACTTCAGCTGGCACAGTGGAGATGGAAGTTAGATTGTTTTTGGCTGATGCTACTGTTGTTGTGTTGGCCCTCTGGTTAGTTAAAGGGGAAAAAGAGACAAAAAAAAAAGAAAAAAATTACAGAAAAAGGAGAAGAGAGCGCTGTGCTTTCATGTCAACATCAGTGGATTGAACAAGAGTGTACCGCAGCGGGGCCCAATGCACCTGAGACCAGCGAGAGACACGCATACAGTACTCATCCAGATGAAAATACACAGACACTGAGCCATGCAGCAGGACGCAGGGTGCTGGGCTGGAAACAGATTTTCAACAGATTGTAAAACTGAAGACCACTCAAGGGAAAGAGGGACATAGAGAGAAAAAAGGGGAGAGAAAGAGAGAGAGACAAGGACAAGAAAAAAGTAAATGAAGGATAAAAATAAGAATTGAAAAAACAGACGGATGGGTGGTACACCGTGGAGAAACACCTTTCCGAGCTACACCAGTGAGTGCCGCAGAGTAACACACACACATGTCTTCACAGGTGCTGTTTCTGGGCTTGGTTCCGCTGCAAACAAGAGATAAGGGACTGGAGGGAGAGGATGGCAGAAGAAGGAGGAATGGCGAGAATACAGAATGATGGGAAATTAGAGAAGAGGCGCTTCAGAGGCAAGAGAGATCACAGGAGACGGTTCAGGGAAAACAACATCCTGCAGGTGATGACACTGGCACACACACGCACACACATACTGACTGTTCACACTAATAAAGAAATTGCACAAATACAAACTTGTCCCACAGGCCGCATGAATGGAAAGAAGAGGCCAATCCCTTCTGGGATGGCTGAAATGTCCCAACAGAGGGATAGCAAATACACACACACAGAGACACCCAACTACACAAACACACTGCAAAAGAGAACAAACACAGATACAAAGACCTTCAGACATTCAAAGTCAAGTTAACATTTAACTAATTTAGTAAATCAGTACACACAGAGCTTGTGAGTGACCTGAGAATGTGCGATATGAGTGTGTCTGTGTGTCTGTGTATGTGTCTCTGGGACAAGAGATTGGGCCTGTGTAAAGGGGCCCCTAAGAGGAGGATGATGGGATGAACAGTAAAGGTAAATAGTGAGTTGCACTGACGTGAGGTAACCATAGTGTGGTCTAGCAAGAGAGGGACACAGTACAAACATCACACAACCATAAAAATCCCAAAACAATCACACTGCTTGTGATCAATAGCTTAAAAAAAACAAAACAAAACAAAAAAAAACCTCCATGGCTCATTTCAGGGGATGCAGAAGAATCCATTTAGAAGAGAGGAAATGAACACAAAGAAGTGCAGACTGGTGCAAACAGGCAGACAGGTAGGAAGGCCAGTCGGAAGGACAAACTCATAGGTGGATGACCTATTTATTTCATAAAAGCAGTGACAGGCAGACCAGCAAACAGACAGGTAGATGGATGTGTACACTGGGAAAAGAGATGGACTAGCAGACATATGGGCATGTTGGGTATGACAGAGATAGCATGCCAAAAGCTGGGAATATGTGCAACCAGGGGGACAGCAAGCCCTGACACCTGATTATAAATGAATGAGAGATGTGTGCTAAAAGAGGCTGGCACTCAGAGGAGAAACACACACACACACAACTCTCCCAGAGAAATGCCATCCCTGCAGGCGACCAGATGGACAGGTAGAAAAGTAAGAAGTAGCAGAGGAGTGATTCCCAATTTCGCTTTTGTCCTCCTCCAGATCTTCTGCTAGTGAGGGCTAAAGCATCAGAAACCAATCCAAGTTGCAGCCACACACACACATGAATGCAAGCAGGTAGACAGAAAGGAGAAATTATGAGATGAAGTGACAAACACTGAAAAAAAGTGTGAAAAGCGAAGAGGGAGGAAGAGAGTGTGTGTGTGTGTGTGTGTGTGTGTGTGTGTGTGTGTGTGTGTGTGTGTGTGTGTGTGTGTGTGTGTGTGTCAGTGCCTGAAATAAGCCTGATGGCAGCTGTCGGCTTCTATCTGACTGAAGGGAGAAGAAAAGAAGAGGAGGAGGAGGAGGGGAGAGAGACAGAGAGAGAGAGAGAGATGCAGATAGGGACGAAGATAAAGAGATGACAGAGTGAGCACAGGTAAGAAAGGAGAGCCGGGAAGAGAGAGAAAAGGAAAAACTGAGGGAGGGACAGACAGAGAGATGCGAAAGGAAGCAGATAACATCTCTTATTCCACAGGGACCACATCCTATCGCAAATATCCACAGCAGTCAACACTGTCAGAAACCATATGCGAGCTATTGAGCTTGCGTCTGTGTGCATAAGTGTGTGTGCTTCTGTGGCGGTAGGTGAACATGCGTTGAAGTCACTTTACTTTCACCTCAAAGTTAAATTAATCAAAAGGATATGTGGCAAAGATGACAGCTAACGTGTGTATGGTCATACATATGTATTAACGCATTAAAATGCAACGTTACTATCCAGCCAACACACACAATTTCGAGCACAGAGATCAGCGGAGACAAGAGTGGGGAACGAACAACACGTTCTAACCTCAATTCAGGAAAGTCGGCAAGAACAGAGACAAGACCGCCAGTTTGAGGCTCCTCATTTTCCCCCATTAATTGCGGTTTATTACTGTATTTATCTTATAAATGTCGTTTAATATTACTTTGAAGGTCGGCCTTTAAGCTGTGGTAAATTACAGCAGTTACTGGAAAGTAAATCTTACGATCAGTGAGTCTGTCTCTGAAAAGTCAATTATATTGACTATTCAAAACAAATCAAATCAAATTCTTTTTTCTTAAATGTTTTGTTAATATTTTCACATACTTGATACTTTTAAAGGGAAATTTTCTAAACACTTTATACTAACACATGTCTGTCAGTACTTCTTTAACCATTTGTCTACATTTTGCCAGTTTTAAAACTGGCAAAATGATAATTTGGCTGCTTGTGTCTATTTCCATGGCAGGTGTGTACATTTAATACTGTCATAACATGTGAATTGAAACTGCTGCCAATGCAATGAAACAACTATCATAAGACAATTATCATCAACAGTGCATCCTAACCTGTTAAGATTCTAAAATTGCAAAGTCTGACATGTATTCACTGTTTGTCAACAGTGCAACTAAATATAGCTTACTTCTTTATTTATTTATTTATTTATTTTCACAGGATGCATAAATTCCAACAATAACTTAAATGCAATGACAAAAATGCAGGAATTTGAATAGCACAGCAGTGCACAATATGTAAGAGCAAGATATTCTGACAATTTATCCGTGAAAGATTTTTTAACTCTAAAGGGATGAAGGTGGTTTGTTAAATTTGTAAAAAAATAAAAATAAATAAATAAATAAAATTGCTGACTAAGAGGAACAGATTTGACCCTTTTATCCCTGTTGCTGTGTGAGCCAGAGCTCTTATTTGCTAGCGAGGACTTTCTTACCAACTAAAAAAACATGACATCAGCATCTGCTGCGGACGTGGATCATTGCACTGATTGCCATACTCCCCTTAGAAATACTGTGTTGTCATCCTAAATCCCACTATTTATAAAATGAGATTCTGAATAATTAACTTACACCCTTTTTTATTCAATTTCTCGGCTTAACAATACGGTTAATTGAAAGGGAAATTAAACCCCTGGGACTATTCGGAAAACGACTCATCGTGTCATCCACACTGTTCATTGTTTGGGCAGTTGAGATGGTCAGAACTCATCCTCACTCCAAGCAATTCTCATTCCAGAGGTGTAGTGAGACGCACTGAGCCCCTCAACAGGGTCCTGGTCCGAGTGCTTTGGTCCCAAGTTAAATTACATGACCCAGTTTCTGATACGACCCAATAAACTGAAATAAAGGAAAAATTACTTTTAGTTTGAAAGTCACTCTGACTGATTTTGCTGTAAAAATGACCCTAGCTAAGGAGACCAAGACAAATTGACACTATTCACATTAGACTATGACCCATGAAATAAAGCAATCAGTGTAAAATGTTTAAATTAACCTAATGAGAAGATAAGGACTGGCCAAGAAAATAGTGCATTTACTCTTAGGTAAACAGTATAGAGCAGTAACAATGTTGCTTCATGTATTTACATCTATTACAAGTAACCTATATTAATGGATATAATTTAGCAAAACAAACAATCTAACCTAATGTCAGCATCAGAAAATATCTGTCTTTATCGCAACTAGAATGAGGCACTTCACTGAAAAAGAGAAACACCACTAATGAAAGCCTGAAGAGTGAAACAAAAGTGGGGATTTGTAGGTGGAAAAAAACCCTAAAAACAATTAGCAGCAAACACTCCAAATGAAAAGTGCAATCCGATGGTAATCTCCATGTGTTTGTCTGTAGAAGTGAACTTATTCACATATAATTAGTCATTCGAGCCATTGTTCACATAACAGTGTTTCTTAAAACAGCTTCATAACATAACTTCCTTTTGGGGTTTTGAGTGTGAAACTGCAGCCGCCTTTCTACAGCAGATTACCGCTCTGTTTGAAAAGAGAACTGGATAAAGAAGTTTTACATTTTTTTTTTTCCACTTTCATTTTCAGTGCAGCCTCCTCTGCATTGGGACTACACAATGAATCATATCAAGAAAAGGTAATTAAATACTGACTGTCACTACTTCCAAATTGCCAGAGGCTGTCATTTTATTATTCTTATCATTATAAAATGCAAAATAAACAAAAAACAAAAAACAACTTCATTTGGTATTGAGAAGAATCTCCTGGAAAATCAACAAAAGAGACATGCTGCAGAAAATCCTTGAGCTCATTTAGACCAAGCAGCTCCTAAAACACCTCCATTTCATTTCTGCTCTTTCATTTATGCATTATGTATTATTTTTGAGCACTGAAATTTTAATTCAAAATGTGGAAATAGAAAGTCAGCTCATGCCAAAGCGCAAAATTCAGAAAAGAAGACCCTATGATGTTTTTGTCAATACTGCATAAGACGTTTCTCTCACCCTTGAGCTAATGCTGTCTTCAAATAACCTTACAGACCTCTAATAAAAATATAAAAACGCACAACACATTTTAAATCACTGCCATGCATGAAACATTTTGATCCTTTGACTGCTTTGTGACCGACAGCCCTTTGAGCCTGTCTGCCACAGCTAACCCAATGGCAACATAATTCCCTGTCTGAGATGTATGAGAGAGAAAGCAGGTGTGGATGTTGAGAGCTCGGGCATAACATTGTAAATCTACTCTTTGAAAAAGTTGACTGCTGCTTATAAAATACTGACGGCAGAAAAGAAAGACAGCCTGAAAATAAAAGGCTGTGAGTTCCTAGTATTTTATAGACGAGTAGACATATATTTTTTTTAATCTCTAAACTGGATACTGTGCTTCACGATCATTATAATGTTGTCAAAACTGATTAATCAAAGAACTGTTTATGTGAATGTTGTGACTGGGGGAGCGCTGTAAAGAAAGTTGTAAAGGGCATTGTAATGGACCCCTGCGAGCAGTTGTTCATATGAAGCACTTTAGACAAGGCTCCAAAAGGCCAGAACACCAAGTCCGACCTTTTCACCCCTTCACACACACACACACACACACACACACACACACACACACACTCTCTGAAATGCCAAAAGGGCTGACCTCTTAACGCTGATTAACATTCCACTGGAGGAGGAGGGGGAAACGAACAGATACTTTTCCTCACCTTCTTGCCCTCCTTTTTTTCCTGACTCTTTCCCTGCTTTCTTTTTGCTCTCTTTACCTACAACTGCTCCCTCAGTCTCCTTTTTTTACTACAGCCTTTCTATCGCTCCATTTCAATGCCCTTCTTTATGCTGGCACTTTCATTAAGCTTTTACTTACATATCTACCTTCTCAGTTTTTAAGGTTAATGCGTGTAGGTGTGCACGCGTGCATGTGTGTTGTTCAGGCATGTCAGGGCAGGCATGTTATTGAGCCTACAAGAACTTCAGTGACTCACCACATAGGACTGTCTGTGTGTGTGTGTGCGTATGTGTATATATACACATACATATATACATATTTATACACACACACACGCACAAACTCCTTTTGGTGACCAGAATACCAAAAACAAAATAAGTATTCCCCACCTCTTGTAGCTCATGATTGCCTCCACAGCTGCTTTCTCTGAGCATTTTCGGCCATTGCAGCCTGTGCTTCAGCGATGAAGATCTTTGCCCAGTGAAGATCGTGTGTGACAGTAGGCCTGGTATATCTTTAAATCAAAACACTGCAATGTGAACACGTCAGTTCTTGTGCAATTTTTTTAAGGATTCTCAGTCAGCCAAATCGTTCTTCTGTGCTTTTATCCATTTGCTTTTTAAAATGCAGCAATGAAATAATTAAATAGAGAGCAAAGCATTCGGGTGTTAGTTGAATGAATTTAACAATGAGATTTTGTTACAAAATCTGTTCTCTTTTCTGCCACTTACACACAGATGGAGACAATAGCTGAAACACCTTCAAATACAATACAGTCCAACACAACGCTACAATTAAATATATCTCCCACATTACCGGAGTTTAATTAACACTTATACTCCTCTTGTCAGCACAAACTGAGCATCATAAGATGAATAAAGAGAGAATTTATCACACAGTTTATGTGAAGAGGTTAGGAAGGTTGTATCTAACTGTATCCCTGCCTTATTGTCGGCTGCATTTTTCTCTCAACTTATTCGTATCCTCCATATTGGAAGGTAACTTTCAGGTCAAATCCATTCCAAACTATATTAAGTGCCATTTCATATTAAATTATATCTACACCTACAAGGAAATGACTGAGAGTTGAGCTCAAACAGTGAGGGTGATTAAAGGTGCCCTGTGGAGTTCTTTTTTTCTTCCCACTACTTGCAGTGATATGTGGGTACCTTTTATGTTTATTCCCTTCTTTCAGTGATCTACAGGTGACACATGGTGAGTTAAAGTGAATGCAAACAACATTTAACAAAGCTTTTGGTGAGAAATTGTCTGATCATAACCAGATTTATGGTCATCATCGAATCACAAAAACTTTAGAATGATATGAAACATTTCTGGCCTGGTTATTTGTTGCTTTTCTTTGAATTACATAATTATAAACTGCTGCTTTTTGACAAAGAACATGTTCTGTTCCAAATATTTCATTGAGAAAAACTACTCATAAAGAAAAAACCTGTAAAGTTGAGTGTATTCACATGAAGTTTCCCTTTTCTAAAATGTTAAAAAGGTGAAGTAAAACCTTATTTGCCAACAAGCGACACAAAAAACATCTTAGTTTCCGTGAACTTCTGAGGAACAAGAATAATTTGATGAATATGACTCAACCAGATGTAACTCAACTGAAGTGCTCTTATGTAAAAACCAGAATTTATTCATGCGACTCACATCAAAACCTGCCTGCTGATCAGCAAAGGCTAATCTGGGTAAAAGCTTACATACATACCCACACACAAACAAGGGCAATCACAAAAGAATCCTTCACACAGAGAGCAAAAATCACACACACACACACAAAAACAGACCGAGATCAGCGGCACACAGAGCGTGACAGACTTTCAGTTATGACTTATTACTTGGGGGAGAAAAACAAATAAGCGATGGGATGATGAAGAGACAAAAGATGGATGAACAGAGGCCTGACACACCTACGTGAAAATGCATCTTTGCAAGTTAGGCAATGGAGCATACAAGACCACACAACCACATGTCTGGATAGACTGCTCGCACAAAGAGAGTAATCAACAAAAAAAAAGCATGCATATCTGCCTGTGTATGTACATTTGTGTGCAGTTGAGTGTGAGCCAGACTCCAGCTGAAAGGGGAAGCAATAGCAATTCCCACTGACCTGAAAACTAGCTTGTCAGCTACCTCAAAATATAAAGGAATAAAAAAGAAAAGAAAAAAAAAAAAAGAGGAGAATGTCACTGAGCACGAAGGCGATGAAAATACAGAAGGCGAGATTTGGAAATACTGGAGAAAAAAAGATTTGAGGGAACAGACTCAGACTCCCTCACTGCACCTGAGAACAGTCCCACTCAGGTGCAGTGAGGGATTAAGAGAAGGAACAGGCCTCGACACCCCTTTGTATTGCCTGATCTAGAGAAAAGAATGAGGGAAAGATGAGCTAGAAAGAAGACGGGCAGACAGAATAAGGATGAAGGGATCATGTGTGCTGCATCTGCACACACCCAACAGGACAAAAACAAAGAGGTTGTGTGTGAGAGTGTTTAAATGTTGAGAGTGACTCTGTATGGGTGTGTAGATGTGAGGGAGTGTGTCCCTTTTTTGCTTTTGTGACTCCCGAGGTTCCCCACGGTCAAGAGCGGATCCTCTTTCTCTCTCGTGCCCTCCTTTCATACACTCATTCCCCCTCTTTTTTATACACTCACTCCTCGTTCCCTCCCTCTCTTTTAACGCAGCGCTGAATGGCTCTCTCTCTCTGATGAGTGACTGATGAATGAAGTAGCTCTTTGAAGTCAAGAGTCACAGCAAGGCTGGTCAAGCGTGAAGAGATGCTGAACAAAAACTGGGGGGGAGAGAGGGGAGAAAGGAAGGAAGGGAGGAAGAGAAAAGCGGGCAGGAGGGGGGTATATTCAACAAGGGAAAACGTCAAACAGTGAACATCCATAAAGTCAGTGACGGACGGAGGCAGAATGTGTGTGGCAGCGGAGGGAGCGTGTGTGAGAGAGAGCGAGGTTTGCATGGATGCCTTGGAGTATTTGCATTGTGGCGCCCAACATGCAAAGGGATGGCGTCACGCAAATGGGAAACAACCCAAGACTGGGAGTCATCTTTTTTGGACTGCATGGATTGCCTGCAAGTCTTTGGGTTTTCATGGGCCTCAAATGCCTCAACACTCCTTTTATTGCTGTGGATGCTCAGAAGCAAACAGCTTGCCCACTTTAATTACTTTGAGTGGTTTTCTTATTGTTCTTTTAGCATAACAGTGTTGCAATCATTGTTTTGATTTTACTATTGCCTCCTGCAAGTGATTAGACTTTTCATCTAAGGTCTTTGGTCTTTTTTCTTTGTTTAAATATACTAACTACCCAATTTGGACCATTTCTTAAGTTCAATCCTGCTCCCTTGCTGCCCATTTACTGAGGAAAAAGTCATTTGCCTCCAATAGTATGTCAGTGTATTCAAGGATTAGTCTTGCACAGACTTCCCTAGTTAAAGAAAGCTTAAATTAAACAAAAAGATATTTTAATTTACAATAGAGATAACTTGCTTCACAATGATTCATTCACCTCTGAAAGGTTCTCAGTATATAGTGCTTACAGCCTCCTTGATGTCGGATTTAAAAAAAAAAACAAAAAAACTTTTGAGCCACCAACAACAATAATGGACTTTTCAGAAGGAAACCAGCATCAATGACTGTTTGCTGTAGGGAATGTGAAATTTATAGGGCAGCAATGTGATGGGTTGTGATTTAGAAAGCTGTCTGACAGTCATTGCTTTGCCTGGATTTGTCCAGAGCATTTAATTTAAGGGACCGAGTAACAACTAAAATACAGTAAATGATTAAAACATCCTGTTTTACTTGGAGCCGGATGATTTATCCTCCAAAGATGCATACACACACTGGCACTTGGGAGATATCGACACTATGGTCAAGACTAAAATATCTCAACAACTACAGAAGAGACTGCCTTGAATTTTTTGAAAAGATATTTAAGGCCCCCAGAGGATGATTCCTTCTGACTTCCCCCCCGAATCCCATGAGCCAGGCTTTTCCTTTAGTTTGACATTTGTGAATCAGAGAGAAATGCCTGAAGAACTGCTGAATGGATTAAAATGTAATTTCCTTTGTCAGCTCCAGCGATCCCTTGACTTTCATGGAGGCCATCAGTGAGTCAAAATGTTCAAGAAAAAGGAAGCATGTCGACTCCTCACTGGTAAGTAACCAAATGCAGAAAAAAAGACGTCCTAATACATCTGGTTGAGGGATTATCTAGAAATATTTGCCTTGGTTTAAAATGTATGAGTAGCACATGATCTTGCTTCTCTGTGTGTGTCTACAATAACATACACAAACTTTTAAGATTTCAGTCACATTAACTTCTGAAAATAGTCTGTCGTCAGTGGGACTGGGTTTTCCATTCCTATTAAACTTTTAACACCTAGTCTATGTGATTGTTAGGACCACCCAAGGCAAGATCTGAAATATTAACATATTTTGCATCTTTTTAATGCACTTATCTCTTTAAGGCCACAATAATATGCATTGCGACAGCAGCTGAAAAAGAGTGGGTTGGGGTTATTTTATCTAGTATTTTTTCTGAACTTAAGTGAGTGTTTAATATTAAGTAACTGAGCAGAAGGAGCAGGTGAAGGTTTAGTCTCTATCTCAAAGACACTTTGACAGTCAACTCAAGACAGATGTGGTACATGTTGTAAGGGATCAAACTGGACATTTCACAGTTACAGGACAGATACTACTAAACTCTTATTAGGTTTCACAGCAGATCTTTAAAAGAGATGAGTTGAACAGGTACAAAAGACCCACACTCTATTACCCCCTTTGTAATTTTGGCAATCATCCCAAGACCATCAGAATGTTCTATTTGTGCACACAGGGAAAATAGAAATGGGAAAAAAAAAAACAAAAAAAAAAAACACAGTACAGTTCCCTGAGGTGAGTCAGAGAGAAAACTACACTCCTCCCCTGTTTATCTCAATCTCACATCAGATCAGATCACTGCCAGATAAAAGCCTTCCTGACACATCACTTCCTCTCTCTCTAGAGGAAGCCGACACGTGCTAGGAACCCAAAATGATAGCATGGTGGCAGGGACGATGAAAAAGTGCAACTTTGTGACAGATCGAATGAGAGAAGCCAGAGGAAGGGAGGGGTATGTAGGGGAGAACAGCAATGGCAGGTTGGGTAGGGGATGAAAGAAAGAAAAAGGTGAACCCTACATACTCCTGGCCCGGATCCACAATGTCATGCAGGGTGAAGAGGAAGAAGAGGATGAGGAGGAGGCAGAGCAGAGAGAGGGAAAGAGGTGAAGAGGCACCAAGAATAGTACAACTGGATTAGCTTTAACACTGACCTTTATTCAGCAGGGTGACACTCCCTTGCTCACTCAATTGCTCTTTACAGCAGTTACAGAAGAGGCCTGTCCTACTTTTCCACTGTTAAGCTCCACAATGGCCTGTGTTGAGATTTCTCAATGAGGTGAACTATCTCTTTAACCTTCGTCACACCAAACATATTGATTATCAAGGAGTTTCTCACATCACAGTAGCGATGCTGTTAAGGACAACAGCCCTCAATCTAGCCCAATTTGGATTATTGTAGTTAATCATTGATTCAGTTCAATAAAATGGTGAAACTACAAAAATATAAACCCACAGCAGCTGCCTGATTAACATTCTCACTGCTCATGTCTGTACCATTTATGCTCAGTTAAAGATGGGTTCCCCTTAATAATAATAATAAAAAAAAAAGACATCTCAGATAGCAAGCTGAAGTGAAGCAGAGCCTAGAGGAGTAGCTGAACCTCATTCAAAAAATCACACTGACATTTATAATAGCATAAATAACTAAAAGTCCACCCAAGGGACAGAGGCTTTCTTAGTCTCTCATTTCTTTTTAAACCGTCCAATATTTTCATCTAACGTTTCGTTTTTTTAGCAGCTTTTGGCAAACACCATTTGCCCAAAGTTAGTTTATGTCTGTAATATAAGACAGGTAGCACTGTGTTTTCAGACTGCAGTCACTAAGAATTTAAAAATTTGATCAGAAGAGAGCACCGGTAAAAAGGCATACATATTGATGAACTCATGATAGGATGAGTGCAATAATCAATATTTAAATTTGTTTAAATAAGGTTTCATCTTGTGAAAACAAAAAAGCAGTGGATTGCCTTAAAATTTGAAAATCAAACCTCAGGAGCACTTATTTTGTTTTCACAAAGACACGTAGAAGAAATACTGAAGAACTTCCCTTTTAAAATTACAACAACTTTTGTAACAAAGAATTTTTCTGAAGGTTTTCTTGGAAGTTGAATTTTCTTCAGCTGAATGGTGGAAAAACCTGGGAGGACCTCAAAAACAAGAAACTGCACGAGAACAATAACTGTTAAGGCCCATTTTCGACAAGTTCCAACATCATCTGAAGCTTGTTGTAGGTAATTCGAACAGAAAACTAATAAGTGGATCTCGAGTAAACATTTCTGCTGTTTTCGAGGAAAAAAAACAAAAAAAAAAACTTGAAGTCTTAAGTAGTCTTTTATTTTATCTCAAGCAATTTTTGAAGAACTGGTTTTGTGTATGCCACATTTATTAGAAAAACAGAAAGCACAATATACTATCAACAAGAGAAATAGATTATTACTGAAACTGAGTGAAGTGAGTTAATTAATGTCAGCAGCAGTGACACGTTCACAATATCATTTACTGTCACATGCACACACACATCAAATAACCACACAGACTTGTGTATACTGCATGCACAAACCACACATTCACACGGCATACACAGCACATGCAACCCCTGCTCGAATGCACAAATGAAGGCACAGAACACACGCGCCCACACACGGAAAAACGTGTGTTGCTTCAAAAAGGAGCAGCTCTGGTGATGTACAGCTCTGCCCTAGAGTGAAGCAGACAAACCAAGTGTAGCAGAACGAGGAATCTCATCTGTTCTTTCCTTCTGCTCTGCCTTTCCGTGAATGGCGTTGGCATTTTAGCTGTTCTGGTGGGATACTACCATGCGCAGATGTGCAACACACTCACAGACAAAAGACATTTACATCCAGGGATGGTATGATGGTCTAAAAAATGAAGACACCTGATGGGAAAAAGATATGGTGAGGCGAGGACAGCTGCATACACAACGCTATGTTTCATTCTCTTTTTGGGATTTGCAAAAAGTTTGCCTCCTGTGTGTATGTGTGCCTCTAAAGAGGAGACAGTCCCAATCAGTTGAAACTCCTCCCACTGATTCAAAGAGGTAGTGCAGGATTTGCATTTTTCCCACAATTCAATTAACACGCTTGTCTCCTCTCCATTCACATGCCTCTGTTGGCCTTCCCTTGCTCGCACATACAAACACTCTCCCGCAGACAAACATCACTCTCAGGAATAGATGCATTTATCCATAAGCACACACATGCAGAAAATAGATCCATCTATTTGTTTACGAATAAATGAGAGGCACTCGAGCTGATGGATGAGGGGAGGCTCCCGGGTCACATCCTGTCTGGACTTGTCACAACCAGGGACGTGAAAAGACAGTGCTGTGTCCCAGGGCAAGTCTCTCTCTCCTCTGTCCTTCTCCATCTCTGAAGGAATGAAGGAGGGAAAAGATGAAAACTGCCGTCAAAGAATAGGTCGCTGTGGGGTGGGGGTATTTAAAAGAGAGACAGACACTCAGGGTTGATATGTGGCAGGAGACCAGACAACACAAGGCCAAACCCGATTTAGAAACCAGGATCTAGGATCAGCCACAGACGCACTGACATTGCCGTGGGACCAGCTAATGACTTCAGCTCGCCTCTTGTCTGATTAATAGCCTGTAATCCCATTCTCATGGATGGCATACCATAGCATTCCCCAACACCACTCATTAACCACTATAGAAATGCCCACTAATCAGTCAGTCGCTTGTAGCTAGCAAGGCTAACGCTAGGCTAGGCTAATCAATAGGCAGTAATCCTGTTGGCGGAGCTGCTGCAGCGTAGCGTTCCTCATTACCAGCCATAGAAATGTCTGCTAATCATTCACTGCACGGTTATTTGTCCACAGGGCCGCAGAATCACTTTGGTGGTGGGGTGACATTTGACAGTCGGCGGCAGAGGGTGGAAGAGACAGAGTGACACACAGAGTCACAGAGGCTGTGTAATCATTAAGAAACACATCACTCTTGCTTTTCTTTGCTACTCTCTCTCTCTCCTTCCGTCTGCTTGCTTTGTTGCGCATAAAGCTGGATAGGTCTGGAAAGGCTCTCCCTCCGTGTCATCGTCATTTGAGTTTTATCAGTCAATGAAAAACCTTCACCGATCCATAAGGGCTAATCATTAATGAAGGCTCGCGGGCAGAGCAAAAATAAACCCCTCACAGACCACCAGTAAAGACTGTTGACTGCGGTCAAGCATGTCACTTGTCTTGTTCCGTGTCCACTCAAAGCTGAGGTGAAACAGCTGGTCCAAATCAATGGCAGCCTCAGTCTTAACTCAAATTGACTGCACTGGTTTGCATCGAGGACAGTTTAAGTTCAGCGCTGATTCTGTGATTCTCCTGTGGATTGAAGGATCCCCAGGCTTTACTCTGAGACTCTTCTACAGTTTGGTTTTAAAGCGGACCATCTCGATCAGCCAAACAGTTGTCTGTTAGCTAAATGGTTGCAGACAGCCAGTAATGGCAGGGCGTCAGACTAAACCCCTGTCTGTCTCTCTCCGTGTAATGTAGGGGCCCCAACTGAGGTATCCACATGTCCCATTGAGCTTAAGTCCCTCAACTCTGAATTGTGAGGTGAGGCTGGGTTTATACGATACGGTGACCTGAGGCTGAACCTCAGTTGAACTCTTGTAGTCAAGAGGTAGCAGCAGTGTAGCTGAGAGGCCTGTCAACACTTGCCTTGAGCAACTGAAGAAGAAAACACATAGGTGCCATATCTCAACCCTTTTTTGTGTGTGAGATTGCATGAGTACATCGGCCGTTCGCTATATTGCGAGAGGCAAAGCATAAAATATAAAGACTCACTTACTCAATGCCATTATCAGCTGCTGGTGGGATGTTCTGGTGCTGAATGTAGGCTATACTTAGCAGTAGGATATCATTGGAGTGAGTCACACACCATTGTACAAATAATAACCTTCATTTATGGAGGTCTTCTTGAAAACAGATGATAAATAATTCAAGTCTACCATACAACATGTATTGTTTACTGGTTTATAACCTATGGGGCTGAAAACCACCAAAGGGCTGTAACACACATGTAAAAGGCTGCAGGTTTATTGATCAGACTTTTTGAATAATTTTACCAATAACCGCCTCAAGAAAATGGACAGATAGGACATAACTGTATATTGGGTGAACTGTACTCATACACCCTGGGACACGGGGTCATAGGTATGTTTAGCTTTGCTCTGGAGATGGGGAACCATTTAAATGTTAAAATGTCAAAAAGGTAGTTTTAATCAGTTATCATAGCTCCAACATTAAAAATTGACATCAAATGTAACATCTGCTGTTAAGTGCATCTGCATGTTTACATTCTTTAGACAGTTCAGAATAATCAGGACGGTCCAGTCAACACTGGTAAACCCAACTGGTTTCCAGGGAATCAGGCAGGCTCATCCCATAAGAATAGACCACTTGAGTCCAGTAAACAGGAAGAGAAGAACTGGCTGGAGAGATGTGGGAATCTTCGTTGGGAATGCTGCAGCTGTAGTTGCAGGATGAGTGGACGTAACCAGCTTTGGAGCGCCTGGCCGCCAGCGTTTAAACCGGGCTAATCTGACTGGATTAACACCGACCTGCATGGCTACACATGAGCGCATGCACGCACTTATATAGACATAGACACATTCTCACACAGATACACACAAAAATTTGTACTATATGCCAATCAGCCGGGGCCACAGCCTCTGCGGCTTCCTGGAGTTCATCTGGATTCAGGGTTGAGCTGGCTCGTTGGCTGATGGCATCATGCTGTGCTACCACACGCACACGCATCTTCTCTCAAACCACACACACGCGCGTGCGTAGACACATAGTGACACGCAGAACCATCTTGGAGTGCAGTGATTTGTGCTGTGAATCTGAAACAGATCTATTGAAAGAAGAGTAATGCCCAGTGCCTGACAACCGTGCTAATTGACTAGCTCCCTCCCCCGCAATGAAACTAAACGTTTTCACCCCTCCATCTTTTATCTTTTCAATCATTCCCTGACAACTTGCCTCTTGTCCCACACTCATGCCATCATCTTCCTCTGCTGCTCTTCATCGCCTCCATCTACTCCTCTGTCCTTGTCCCTTTGTCGCTTTGCTTCCACCCTCCATCCCCTTGTCCCTCAGACTCATACATGTAATCATTCATTAGAACCAAGGCAGTTGTCCATTAGGCAAAGCAGCCATTTTGGAAATTGCAGCAAATCTTCCATGAAAAGACATTTCCTCTAATGCGGTAGTCACGCTCAGAGGGAAAGGGAGAGAAAGATGGCAAAGGAGGGAAAGAAGGACAAGGGGGCCGACGAGAAGGAAAAAGCAAAAAGGAAAGGGGGGGAAAGTGAAGGAGAAAGATAGAAAGAAAGCCCCTGGCCATAAAGACACCAAGCGGAAAGCAGTTGTTTGATTAGAGAGTGACACCATCACGGAAGGGAAGGAAGGAGGGAGGAAAGGATGGAAGGAGAGGGAGGGAAGGTGTTTTAGAGGAGACAGAAAAACAGGCAGTGATTTGAGAGAGGACTGAGATAGAGGCAGTAAAATTAGCCCCATCACTTCGCTTACCAAGACATTCTGTGACACACTAGGATTAAAACAGTCACACATAAACACAGGCTGGAGATGTGCACAAACACACACAAACACGCACATAAGACAGATGGTATACCCCATCTCAAAGTGTGGCTCTAATTTGAGTAAAGTGATAGGAACCTCCTTAACCAATTACAAACCCCATTTCTAAGGCCTTGTATTAGCATTGGTGTGAGTGTTTATTTTACACTCATTAGTGTGTTTGTGTGTATGTTTGTACTCTGTATATGTGTGCTTGTGTAACAGAATATCCCATGGGATCACTGAACAACATTAAAAAGAGGTGGAAAATGACATATCCACTTTGAATGGCTCTCTGCTGAGTATGTAAGTTTCATCCTCCCACAATGCGACTGTTGGTCTCGATCTCATCTCATCACATCACCGATCAAAGACAGACCTGTCTCTCCTATTACCAACCATTCATCTCACTGCCGCTCGCTCCTGCTTAATGTGCCTTCCTCTAAAGCTGACACATTTGTCATCGGACCAAACCGAGCCTAAACTGTCGTAGCATTTTTTTTTATTATTATTCTCCCACAATTTATGATATACTGAATTTGAAAAAACACCATATTCAATCCAATTTCCTCAATGTCTCTACAGACCCATCTGTAGAATTACAAATAATACAGCCATGGCAAGAGGCCTGGTAAATGTTACAGCATCAACACTGCACTGTTCAATAGCTGCTTTAACAAAACCGTCTCTGTCTTTTGCTAAAGGGCCAACTGTTGAGCTTATACAGTAATTACACTGTGCTTTACAAGACACACAGATGATCAAAATTTTCAAATTTGAATATTTTATTCAGTGAACTGAACAAATTTGAGTTGTAAACTAGTGAACCAGCAAAACAAGCAATGTGAGTGTGTCAGCTTCCAGAAACATGTTTTCTGAGACAGATAATTGAAACTGAAAATAATTGCTATTTACAATATATATATTTTAATCTGAAATTAAAACAACAAGTACTAAGTAAGTTGTAGTTGTTCAGTTCTGATCTATTCTCAGATATTGGACTATTCTTACTTTCCCTATGGAAGTGCCTCCCATGTGCGTCATGTGCGGTTCAGTTGATATACATGGTCTAATTTTCTCACTTATTTTTGAAGCAAATGACATGAAATTAAATGTACTTGACTACAGGAAGAGGACACAGCTGCAGATAGAAACACTGCTGCTGCTGCATGGTCAAAGATATCTAGATAAGGTATTTCTCATCCTCTTTTTAACAAAGTTTAGAAAACACAGCTCCAAATCTGTCTATGTGACCAGGTATGTGATGTGTCAGCTGCCAAAAAAATGGGCCAGGGCAACAGACTATTTCTCTCCACCACACTGACAATATGCACTTGAAAGCTATGCGTACAACACTGCGCCAAGAAATCCCCTCACCGCCGTTCTGTAAACACAGATGAGCTTTTTCACGCTTTCTCCAGCCTCTTCCCCACAGTGCTATTGCTCTCAAGACAAATGTCTCTAAACAGGCATTGTTACATTGATACCAAGGAGCGAAACAGAGGCATGCAAGGATCTTAACACACTCAGGCATGTGGCGAACAAGATGTAATGAGACAGACCGAGAAACAAGAACAGAGAGCAATAAAAATAATGCTTTAAGTTTCTCTTTAAAAGAAAGTGGAAGTCGACCTGTGTGAAATATAGAACAGCACTGCTTTTCTTCAGGGTGCTATTAAGCTTATAGTCCCTTGTTTCTTCTGTCTGGAATGATAGGATAGTCAATTATACAAGCGGTAAGATCCTCTCCCGCACACAAGCGTACACAGAGATATACCTACAGTGGACATGTCTCATCTGTTCTGCCTCTCTGTCGCTTTTTGTTCCCGTGGCCCCTTCAAGTGCACACAAATAAAGACAAACCCACACACACAGTCTGCTTTTGAAAAAGTGCTCACAAAGTGATGAAAGGCCGTTTATCCTGCATCCACTGTGATATCTCAGCGCGCCATGCAGAATGGCCGGACACGTTATCACCTCTGACCGGGAAAAACCACGGGAGTCAGGACCAACGCCAACAGCAAATACCACTGCTTGTATGTGTGTATGTGTGTGTGTCCCAGCGGTAATAATCACCCGGATTAGAGCGGAGCCAAACCCCTGCAGGGTCCCCCGTCTCTCCTCCCCCCTGCCGGCCCTGCCCAGCCCTGCCCGGCCTGCCGCTCTGAGCCCCAGTTTAAGCAGACATGGGAAGCAGAGCAGCCGGCCTGACATCTCCACCGCGCCTGGCTGCCAGACAGATAGACACAGAGGCGAGAAACACTTCTTTCTTGTTTTAAATTCCCACATCTTTCTGACACCCTTTTGTCCTGTTGATCATTCATGGCCTAAAAAAATGTAAAAGATTAGGCAATAGGACACATAACCCATTCAACAAGCAAAGCCTTTAACCACATGGGTGCAGTGAAATGGAAGTTGATACAGCCGTCAATATGTCTGGGTGAGGGATGCAATATATTGGCAACAACAATAGGGAGGCGCGGAGAAGAAATGGGTTATAACTTAATAAGAATGCGCGTCATGTCTGGATACCTCGCAGTCAATGTGAGGGATTATTACTGAATGGAAATGTTGCCTAGATGTATTACATTCCCCCCTGCCTGAGATAAATTCAGCCGAATCTCAGTGTGCAATTCAAGGGGAGGACACCCTGATACTGGCACCTATCAACAATTGTCAGAGGCACTGTTAAGCTACTGTGGTATTTGTGACAACACGGTGTTGAAATGTCAATCACCATTTGTCTTTCAATGCGCATTATCTACCCACTATTCTAGGAAAATGCACACACATCATTCCACCCGACTTTTGTCTCAGTTTTCATTTCATCATTTCATTTCGTCCAAGTGTACAGAAAAACCCTTGATTTGGGGATAAAAAAGGACCAATGTGGCATTACCCATTACACATTAAAATGTGATTGTAGTATTCGGCTAGGGGATTATAACATCATTAGGATTCCTTCTGTTAGGTTGTGTTGTCTCTGGTGTTACTACTACACTTCTGTGGGATAAACTGGACTAAAAATAATTACAGACTTCTGTAAAGTTAACATTTTTTGTAATAAGAAATGCTCTAAAATGTACCATCAAATTAGGCCTATTATAATTGTCTCTCCAGAGGAACAAGACTGCATTAAAGGCTGTTTTGTAGACCAAACAGACATGTACAAAGCAGGATTTTCAAAGTAGATACAGAGTGTTGGTAATTAAGTGATAATTCAATTTAGTTTAAAGGTCTGTTTTAGTTTAGTCTGATTAGATCCTACGGAAGCTCAATTTACATATTTGCCAGTTTAAAATGAGCCTGTAGACTCAGGTGAAATGCACCCACTGTGGCATCACTTCATTGCTCTCATTGCTCTAAAATGACATGTAAAGAGAAGAAGTTTAAAAGTTGCAGTGGTGTGATCTTAAAAACAGAATTGCTGTCAGCCCAATTTCTAAATACAGTTTAGAACCCAAACCTAACACCCGGGCTTTCCCCGTGATCTGGAGTCAATAAAGCAAACATTTCCCAACTGTACCTTTGATTTTTCTGCTTGTTCTCCTTCTTGTTGAGGACCCCCGGCACACAGTTGGTGAGCTCGGTCCAGTCGGCGTGCAAGCCGCAGCTCCAGCCGGTGGAGAACCGGGAGAAGAGCCAGGTCTCCTTGCGGTTCGGCCGGTAGCAGGTACACTTCTTCTGGCCCGGTCTACAGTCGCAGGGGACCTCCAGGCGGACATTCTGGACCAGGTGCCGGCCGAAGGTAGTCCCCCCGGTCTTCTGGATGTGCAAAAACACGATCACGTCCTCCCCTTTGATTTGGAAATCGATCGTCCTCTCCAGGTCCCTGACCGGGAAGTAGTATTTCTTAACGTAGTGAGGGTCCGGAGTGGGGAAGATGTCCCCCTCGTCCTCCTCCGTGAAATAACCGTGCGGGGAGCCGAAATTGATCACCCCGGGGGCCACGTACTGATACAGAATCAGCATGAAACACACGGATCCGACGACGATCAACAAGAATTTGCTGCTCCTCTCGACCATGTTCCTTCCCAGTGCGGTCCCCACAGTACGCTACCATTTCCCAGTCAAGCCGACAACAGGGAGCGGGGCGCTCGGCTTCTTCATGCTCGCTCTCCCACTCCCCCCCCCACCCCCGCCTCCGCCAACAAGGACTCGATTTCGGGGCTCAAGAGTGGCTCATTCCGCTCCGAGACGACCGGTGAAGTTGGCTCATCGTTCACCGAGACCGCTCAACGGCGTGAAAGACGCATCGTAACTCGGTGGAAGAGCCCCCCCCAGTCGCCGACCCTCCCCCGTTTACTTTACTTTGGTTTCTGGTCTTCACCGCTCCGACTCACTGCGTCTCCATGGAGCTGTGTTCCCCGGATGCAGCGCGCAGACTACCTTACAACTCAACCCCGCCCCTCTCTCTCTCTCTCTCTCTCTCTCCCCTCCTCTCTCTCTCTCGCCACTCTCTCTCTCTCTCTCTCTCTCTCCCCTCCTCTCTCTCTCTCGCCACTCTCTCTCTCCCTCTCTCTCCACTCTCGCCACTCTCTCTCTCTCTCTCTCTCTCTCTCTCTCTCTCTCTCTCTCTCTCTCTCTGTGTTTCTCTTTCTGTTTCTCTCTATATATCCCTCTATCTCACCTTCTTTGTGTGTCTGTGTGTGTCTCTACCTCACTCTGTGTGTGTCTACCGCACTTTCTGTGTGTGTGTGTGTCTCTACCTCGCTCTCTCTCTCTATGAGTGTTTCTACCTCTGTGTGTGTGTTTACCTCACTCACTCTCTCTCTCTCTCTCTGTCTCTCTCGCTCTCTCTCTATGAGTTTTTCTAACTTTGTGTGTGTGTGTGCGTGTGTTTACCTCACTCTCTCTCTGTGTGTCTCTCTCGCTCTCTCTATGAGTGTCTCTACCTCTGTGTGTGTGTGTGTGTGTGTTTACCTCACTCTCTCTCTCTCTATGAGTGTTTCTACCTTTGTGTGTGTGTGTGTCTACCTCACTCTCTCTCTCTCTGAAAACAGTGAAAGGGAGAGTCGCTTTAATTTATTGGTTCACACGTAACGACCACGTCATCCGACCTCAACCAATCAAGTGTGGATTGATAGCTGGTTAGACCCTGCGATTATTGTGGAAAATAAATATATAAATAAATAAATAAAGCACATTTACATCAGCTGCGTTTGAACAACAATACTAATAACAATTATACTAATAATAAATACTCTTTTTGGTTGATTTCATTTGTTATTTATTCTTTCTGAGAGTTACAATACATCTCTATTACGGTTGGATTCCTGGACTTTTGTACATGGAATAAATAAACCACAGTAACAAGCATACATTGATTTACTGAAGTTCTAAACTTATATAATTTTTTAAAGAAGATTTTTGCTTTGCTTTATTAAATCCCAACTAATAAAAACAGACTCACTCAGTTCAGTGACTTCAGGGGTTCTGTTTCTACAGCCTTTCTGGATCTAGTCTGACCAGTAGCTTCTGCTGGCTAATCTTTCTTTATTTATTTGCCTCCCTATCAGTTTGTCTTTTCTGCTTTGAGCATCTCTAAATGTTCCCTGTCCATGCTCCTGCTTTGTCTCAGTAGCACTGAGCACATGTTGTTTAAGTTCAGAAAAATAAATCCTGTATGTTTTCTTTGGTTTGAGGCCAGATTTGTCACAGATTCAATCACAGCAGTACTTCTGCTCATTTGATCTGAGTTGTGTTTCAGAGTAACCCCCGCCAGTCACAGTAACTCTACCCCTGCCCCCCCAATCACATTTTCTCCGTACCTATAACATTTGGCTAATGTTGAATAATATCCGCAAATTTAAAATTAAAGGATTATTAACACCGTGGAGGGCCCCATGGTTAGCACTGTGGCCTCACAACAAGAAGGTCACAGGTTTCAGTTCCCAGCCTTCTTATTTTATTTCTCTGCAGAGTTTGTATGTTCTCCCTGTGCCTGCATGGATTTCTTCTGGGTACTCTAAAGACATGCACGTCTTTGGTCTTGGTGATTCTAAATTGTCTGTATGTCTGAGTGTGACTGTGAATAGATGTTGGTCTCTGTCTGCCTCTGTGTGTTGGCCCTGTGATGGACTGGCGACCTGTCCAGGGTGTACCCCACCCGCGCCAAGAGTGAGCTGGGATTGGCTCCAGCACCCCCCGTGACCTGGAAATGGATAAGCAACAGAAAATAAATGAATAAATACCATTGACTGCTTTAGGTATTCATACCAATTAAATGTGATGAAATCTGAAACTGTGATTCCTGAAAAATTACCCAAATCTCAAACCTCATCTTGCAGATAGACCTTGGGTCAAAAATAATTCTGCAAAAAGAGCAAAACACTGACATTTGCTTCACTTTTTGGTTTTTATGACAACTTGGAGGACGGCTTTTGCCCTCCGTTAAAAAAAAAAAAACCTACCTCCACATCACTGCTAATAAGTCTCATGAAATGAAAAATCAATTTGTAGTTCACATTTAGGCCATAAAATGCATCACGAATGTTAAAATCCCACTCTTTTATATTCCTGTGATATTTTATTAAAATTCATTGGCTAATTCCCAGGGGTGATTACTTCCATGAAGTCAACCAATTTTGAGTTAACACAAGATGCCACTGTCATCATTTAGATAATGTTCAAGTCAACAGTAGCTACTTTACAATTTCACTTTACAAGTCCTTCTTATTGAACATCCCACTCCAAAAACATAGAGAACATAAAGCTTGCCCAGTCAGTAGAGGCACTGCTGGGAAAAGACATAAAGCATGCAAAGACAACAGTTCTCTTCCTAAATTATACGTGGAACAAAATCCTCCTGCTGCAACAGTCCATTAAGAACCATTCCCTGTCTCTAGTTTTCATTCTGAGCACAATCCCCCTCACAGATTCAGCTGGGTGACAAATATATCCGACAACCATCAGATCAACCAACAATGGTGGTTCACTCTGCTTCTCGTGTTACTACCGCTGGTGGTCAGTACTGAGCCCCTTGCAGCTCCTCTTCTTCATTGCAGCCCAAACAACTTGTCAGGCATATTTATGTGGCTCCCATGGGCGATCACTGTACAACATGTTTTAACTAATCACATCCACGAGTGGAAGAGGGAGTCCCATTTCAACTGCTGGATGTTCAGATAAGACTAAAAGCTGACAGTGCTGGGGTTTTTTTTTGTTTTTTGTTTTTTTTTAATCACAAAGGTTCCCAAAAACTTGACGCATTTATTATTGCAGATGTTTACTGAGGCAATAGGGCAAAACTGGCTGTGTGTAATTTTGGTAAGATACCAGGCCTGATTCCAACACATTTCCTAAACGAAGCTCAATCAGTAAGATCAGATCAATCAGCAGGACTGGGAGTGTAAAAACAGCAGTTGGATGTTGGTAATGGTAAATGAGGGTGAATTTTCGCTTTGAGTGGTTTGGGTTGATGATGTGATGTTTGTTTAGTCAGGCTGGAATTGGCTGTGTGCATCTCCACACTTTCAGCCTGCATGATTTCCCCAGGTGACGTGGATCTCTGAAGACCTGCGCTCATCCTCTTCCTGTAACCTGCCATAACTTCTACTTTATGTCAGGCTGACAGCAGTTGGTCCAGGTGTTCACATTTACAAATACACAACGCTTAAAGTACATTTTCTGGATTTACATAGTGGTACCAATGAATTTCATTTCCTTTCCTTTCTTCCTTTTGAATAGATTCTCATCATCATTTAGTCCATTTATATTATAGCTTTATCAGTATAATAAGCTGAATCCTCAATTAAACTAGTTTAGAAAAGTAGGTTAAGTGGGGTTAAAAGCAAAAGATTGTCCAAATTGTGGTGGAGTTTGTATCTAAAAATGTAAATACTCATTTATGTCTACCACATTACTGGAGTAAATTCATTAAGTTATTTTTCATGACTTACTAATGTTTTATAAATGAGTTATAAATAAATGAGAGTTTGTGCGCTGTACTTGGTAATAATACAGTTGTAAATATCATTAATCCACTAATGAAGGCGTGCGGGGTTCACAATTGCTAATAAGACATCAAGTCTGTACAATAGTACAATAGTAGGCAATAGTTAAACCGGTTTGATTGTTGTAGAATTATTAATTTGCAGTACATAGGCTCAGTGGAGGATCATCCTGCTAAAATAAATGGATAAAAAGTGAAATGCTGGAGTACGAACACCAGCCAGGGGAATTTCTGGCAACCAAAAGCTGTTATTGATAGCGAACAACCTCAGTAAGTGACTCATTAATCACTAGTACAACTATTAGTTGTACCGCTTTCATCTACATGCGATGTGTACATACTTGTCCTATCCCACCATCTTGAAGGTGATGACTCACAGGTGAACACGCACAGTAGGTAAGTCTGTCAGAATCAGGTGTGGCCGGTCAAAGGCTGGAGAGACGTACGAGGGCAGGAACTGAAATGACAGCAGTGTTGCTCATCCAAAAATAAACAGGATAGTATGAAATTGAAAAGCTTATCCCAGCCTTGTGGACACCAAATGTGAATACTCCCCAACCATCACCAAAAACCCTGAATTTACAATCATGTCATGTGAAAACTCTTCACTTGTCGAATAACAAAACTCCTGGCCGCCTCATTCTGGGTGTGGACTGTTTGGACCTTGATGGAAAAACATTTTTTTACTCAATTCCTTCCATTCCTGAGATTATCCCAGCATGGCTGGAGCTGAGCTTGTGAGGGTAAGCATCTGTGAGCCGGTCTCAGTCTTGAATTATTCAGCCTGCTTATTTACATGTTCTTTACTTACACTGAAGCAGCATCCGCCTGTCAAAATGTTGTTAAACACACTCATGATTATGACTTCTGCTTTGCCCCTGGCATCAGCCAGTTGTGTTAAATACTGGGAGATTTTAGTGCTAATGCACGTGTGAGTGCGTGCGTGTCTTTGTGTCTATGCTGTGTTTGTAAGATAGAGAGAAAAGAACTGAGAATATTAATACTGTGTAATTGTGAGTGTGGTATGTTGGCGTGTGTGTTTTGCTCTCGCCATGTGCAGTGTCATTACGAGCAGCGTTACTTAAAGAAGATGGATGTCACAGGGTGTGTTGCCCTCTGGCTTGGGTATAGAGATATGACAGTCTGTTTATCATCAGAACCAGTTTATTGTTGCCTTTGCATAATGATCCTGTTAAGATGGATATTTTCACACTGCTTCCCCGAAGCTCTGAGCCGCGTATTGTCTCCTGTCTCAGTATCACATCCACACATTATATCTCTATGTTTCTTTAATGCTTCTAATATATTTCAGGCACATTTTTGGTAACAAGGTTTGTCTTGTGATAAAGAAATAGCCGCCATGCTTAGAAACAATAAACAAACAATATCTCTATGGAGGAACACATGCAAATATTTAAGAATGTTTATGACCCATGAAATGCCCCCAATTACAACATTTTCTGTGTATTAATAAATAAACAGGTGGTCCTTGGATTATACCTCATGCCGATACTAGCTAAACAGGGTTCATTCACAAGGCTTACATCTGTGTCTTCATTTTAGGAATCTTTGCTGAGGCCCAAAAGTCCATCATACAAACACACAAAAACACACCCAGAGCGAGACACACACACACACACACAAACTTGCACTCATATCATGCTCAGACATGCATTGTCTGTTCCTGCTTTAGTTTTCATTCAGCCAGCAGCCAGGACTGAATGCCAGTGAGGGAAAAAACACAAAAACAAAAGCAATAGGGTATTAAAACATACACACACACACACAAACACGCACACACACATACACACAGATAAAACCAACTTTTACCATTTTACATATTTTGTAGTTATTATTGCGGTGAATTTGTTTGTTCTTAAATAAACAACCCAAAACTCAGTCAAAAGAATTAGCAAACTGTTTTCATCACGAGGGCCTGAAATGAATTATTCTCTGAACCAGACACAAATATTTTCTTTGGATATGCCTGCGGGGAAGTGCACACTGTAGAAAGAAAACAAAACTGGGCGCCATGTATTTCCTACATTCCAGTCTGTTAGCATTCATGTGTGTGTTAATGCATGATGTTACGCTGGAGGTTGTGTTTATGTGCATCTGTGTGTGTGTGCGTCATCTTGATGCAAGTGCTTATACAGCTACACAGTTCCTCTATGCATTATGTGTTAGTGTGCATTTGTGTGAATGGATATGAAAGTGTACACTGTAGGATACTGATGTGTTACTGTAGCCCTGTGTCCTTGAACTTATGCCTACATGTTACTCAGTTGTTTTGTTTGTTATGTTCATATGGAAACATAGCTGCTGCCTGGTTTTAAAATTCACAGCTAATGTTTCCATAAAGCTGATTGGGCTAAGTTGTTCTAGGACTTTGACACTGGAGAAAAAAATTGGCATCCAGAATCTCGCATGTAGGTTTAGGCAACAGAATTACTTTGGTTAAGGTTAGGAAAACATTGTGGTTTTGGTTAAATGCTAATAAAATAAACACGTCATGTCTGTTGCTTCAAGGCACTTTTTACTTTTTCTATATTTAACCCAGATGATGAGGTTCCTGCTTCATAATAATGCAAAAAAATATTTCTGACATATTATTATAATATTGCCTTAGTATATATCTACATTATCGTTAGTCCTGTTGTTATTGTTATCCTTCTATTTTCTTCGTGTTATCAATATTAATGTGTAAGATGAGGGTTAGGGTTAAATACTCCCATTCTTATGAAACATTTTTAAGTGGAACCTGCATTATGCTATGTTCTCTTCACTGCTGCTCCTCTTTTCTTTGTCTCATTCTAACTGGCTGAGGCAGAGAGTCGCCCACTATGGCCTGGCTCTGTTCAAGGCTTCTACCTGTTGAAAGGGAGTTTTTCCTTCGCTCCTGCTGCCAAGTGCTTGGCCATGGGGGGATCCTGGATCTCCGTAGTAATATGAATAAGACCATTTAGATCTGCTCGACAACTTCTGTTATTATTTAGCATTAAATACATCAAATTTAATTGAAATTGAAATTGAATCACGCTTCAGCTTCTCAGGGGGGTTGAAATCATGTTCAATATAATATACTGATTCATAAGACGTCCAGACTAACCGGTCTGTGTGGCTGTAGGTACACTGTTGGCTGCAGCTAAGTGACACAATGACAATGGTAGCATTCTGATGTTTAGCAGCTACAAGGTTTTCAGTGTGGACCAAATCACTTACGCATATTAGAAAGCTCATTCTGGCTATGTAGCATGAAACATAAAGTGCCGCTGAGGCAGATGGCCCTGTCATTAGTTGACATTTAAAACTGTTAGAAAACGTTACACAGAAAACCAGGAATTCAATCATAATTGCATCAAGGTCATTAGGATTCATCCTCTGGGGAATCATGACTGTCGATGCCAAATTTTGTTCCAACCCCTCTAGTTGTTGAAAATGTCCTGGTGCTGTCTGTTAGTCTGGAATAAAGAGATGGACCAGCCATCACTGCTAGAAATGTTTGGTCGATGAAAATCGAAAATACAACATTGCCAAAAACACAATTCAAACAGAATTACATTCTCTGTTATGCCTCATACAGTGCATTTGCTGTTGTATATTAGAAGTATAGAACTGAAATTGCTGGAAGAAGTTGTTTGAAGTTATGTTGTTTCAAGCTTTCAAGCTTTCACAAGGTTATTACAGACAGACAGAAACATCTTCCAGCTCACTAAAGTTGTCAGTACGCTTCAAACGCATTGCTTGTCAAACAGCACCTGAAACCACATCCTGTGGACAACTTTCCCACATTGGATTTTGGGGGCAGGGAGCGGGTGTTCAGCTTGTAACATTTCAAAACTGACAATCCTGTCCACCATATGACTTTTTTTTTTTTGCCAGCTTTGCAAAGGTGACAAAGAAAACAGGATTTAAAGTTCTTTTTTTTGGAGAGACTGAGACTGGTGCTCTGTCTTTGACTGTAGAGGATGCTTAGGTCACATCAGAGGTTTTCCTGCCAAACATTCCTCAGTCACGATGTCTTGTGTTAGGATTTTTCTTTAGCTGAGCCCACAGGTAGGTACAGTTTATCTGACAGCTAATACGCAACGGGCTGAACTGCAATAAAGGAAAAGATTGAATCCAGGAGTGGTGGTGGGGGATCCAGAGAGCCAGCTTTGGAGCTGCTTGCAATAAGACACTGGGTGAATCCAGAAACTGCAGACAGATGACAATACTGGAACTGAAGTGGAACTAAAACTGGAGAACGGAGCAACTGAGAGTGGGTGATTTCTTATAAGACTTGGTGGTAGAAAACAGAGATAGAGAGAGCAAGAATCTTTAGTCAGGAGACAGAGCTTTTACCTCGAAGACTGGATAATAAGACCAGGTACTTGTACTGCAGAGAGTGGCTTGTGGAGGTGAAATCATCAGTAGGTGTGTGTGCAGGTGGATCGGCAGGAGAGGGTGAATGCATTTAGCCACGCCCAGCCGGAGACCGAAAAGGACAGCTGGGGATAAAACAGAACAAAGACCAGCGGTGGTTTTTACCACTTCTCTCTGGGTTGATATTTTCTAGCCATGTATGTAGTATGAGCTGACTCTTTACACCAGGGGTCATATCATGTGTTTTCTGTGCATGTGTCGGGTTTGACACTGAACTCTCTCCTGCACACATGAGGGATTAGTCCTTCGGTGTGTCTGTAGAGTATTGGATTATCTCCCGTTTCAAGGCAGTTGTTAATGATTAGGGTGTTTATTTAAAACGCTGCACATAACTGCTGTCTACAGTTTACTGGCAACTGAGCGTGCATTGATTTGTGGAGATTAAATGAGCTCAGTAGCTGATGGGTCAAAAACAAGAGTAAATTTACATTTCTTACTTATCTATTAAATATCTATATAACTGGTGAAATTTTTTCACCGACATCTTGCAAATAGAGTTAACATTAATTCTATTCATTAATTCTGTCACTGGACAGAAATTCAGTTTAATGTGATCGCCACACAGAGATTTTAGATTCCAGGCTTTGGTGAAGGAAACACCCTGTGATCAGTGGAGAATAATGTCACATTCAATATCAGTTTTCGTTGTCAACATTTGCCTTGGGAAATTTAGCTGGTACGATGGCAGAGGACTCAAATAACCAAAGCTTTTTGTTTGAGTGGAGTGCAATTTGATCTTTCCGCTGCTCCAGTCCTTGGAACATAACGAATGGCTAATGGAAGCTGCGTAACCTCACACTGTCGCGCCCTCTTTCCTCCTAACTGGTCGCTCTTATTTCTCTCTTAGACCACTTTCTTTTTCAATGCTTTCACAATTTCTCTCTTTGTCTCTCTCTGCCATGCTGTTCCTTGCTTTCATTGTCAGCCACATGGCACAAGGTTCCCACACAGGAAAATCCACATGATCCTCATTTGTCTCCTTTGAAATAAATGGACAATAATTCGTGGGCTGTTGGTGGTATTTTAATGTTGGTGGGGTCTCACGTCTCCTCCCATCTATTTCAAACTGTTTCATCTGAGTCTCATCAACCGTCAGCCTGCTATCTTTGCTTCTGCCTCATGTCAATTGCACATTATTGGCATGGCTGATTGGCAAATACAATATTATCCCCAAAGATAGCTGCAGAGTCTGGCTCTAGTGTTATCTCTGCGCCATGAGCAGATAGCTGATTGTTACCAAAACTCTGGACCTGCCAAGGTATCTTCTTGGGACATGAGAACAAATGCCTGCCTCTCCTCCATATCAGTGTAGTTACAGGCTGTGATAACAGCCAAGATGGAGAATCTTAATTTGGAGATAATCCAGGGTTAAAAAGAAGTAGAGAAAGATCAAATTTTCCTCAATTATGCATGTAGTCCGTTTAATGCTTTAGTAAATATAAGGTATACTGATGGTGGCATCTCTTGCTTTTATATATATATACATATCAGTTTGCATACAAATAGAAATGAATGAGATTTAACTTGTGAAGTTTTGACCATTGGACAGGTGAGCTGTTTCCGCTCCGTTCTATATGATATTATAAGTGAACCCTCTTCTGCTACCAGTGAAACTGATCTCCATTTCAGCTCAGTCTAAAAAAAAAAAAAAAATCCCTTTCCACAAGAAAATGCATATTATGTGACCATTCACATACACTGGACATGCACACATAAACGGAAGCAGGTTGTCTGCTGTATAGTAGACTGCGTCGATGAGGACAAACAGGAAAATGTAACAGCGCAGCAGCAGCTGACAAACACTACAAGGTCAGAAACATTCGCAATTCATTGTCCATGTTGCGCTTACTATAGGTAGTCAAGCCTGAAGCCTCTCCCTAACCCTTTGTTTGTGGGCAGGAAGGAGTCACATGATAAGAGTGTGACCGATTACAGAAGGTTATGTAGTGAATGATAAGAGCCAATCAGGGAGTGTACGCAGGTGTCTGCATCATCATATCAGAAAGTATCCCCTTCCACCCACCCAGACAAAAAACACAACGCTGTGTTCAAAGTAAAATAGTGCCAGATGTACAGAATCATGTGGATGGATCCATAACTGAAATAAAATATTTTCCAAAGTGTTGAAATATACTTTTAATAAGACACTAGATTGGAGGTATAAAGAAATAGGAATAGACTAATTATACTGAAACATACTGAGACTGAACAATCATGTTATTGTTTCGGCCCATTTTACAATCTTTCCCAGAACATGACAGAGAATTTTAGATTAAAGAATGTGTTTTCCGAACGGAAGCCACTTCATTTCAGTTCCTGACAGCAGACATATGATCAACAGACTCCAAACTTTCTTGCCTTTTACCAGAGAACTCTGCAGCGTTCCTCATTGTAACATTATTATAGCCTGCAGTTCACTTAAGGAAATGGATTGTTTTTCTTATTAAGTCTTCTGAGGATGTTTTTTGGAGGCTGGAGTGAAGCTCTGACATTTGACAGAAGACAGCTGGCTCCAGAACAACCTCTGAATTTTGAGCAACTTTGATGGGGGAAAAAAAAAACAACCCCAAAACACAAACACACACACACACACACACACACACACACACACACAGAGTTAACTTTAAAACGACTACAAGGTCATTTATTCTTATTTTTTAAAATATACCAATTAGTCAAATATTCTCTGCAGTGTCTCAGCAAGTCTCAATAGGTCTCAGCAGGTCTCAGCAGGTCTCAGCAGATCTCAGCAGATCTCAGTTCCCTGAAAGAGGACAAACAATGCATACAGCTTTGTCAAAAAAAAGTCATGATGGAGTAAAACATAAAAAAATAAATAAATTGATATGATGGCGATACAGGTTCTAGTCAGGGCTGATGCCAGCTTAGTCTCTGGAAATACAGCAGCAAACGGATGTTAGAATAAAGACCAGCCGTCATAGGGTACATTATATTGCCTCCTCGTCCGTCATCTCTGTTTCTCTGTCTTTCTCTGCATTTTTTTCAAATGGACAGAGAAGGCAACAGATCCCATATGATGGATACAAAAAGATGGAAGCCAGGGCACTGCGCTCCCTCCTCCCTATCCCTCCGCCTCTCCTGCCTCCTAAGTATAAGCAGATTAAAGTTAATGATCTAAAGTGAATTAGATATTTAATCATCTTATCATCTTAGCGTAGTCAGGTCATAACTCTGTGCTGATCTGAAATCCCGTCTGTTTGACAGCACACAGCAGAGGCACAATGAGCTAAATTCAGAGGTCGGTTATAGCCTCCAGTAAGTTACACTAAATCAATTTGAAGATTGAGAAATTAAATTCACCCTCATGATTTATTTATTTATTTATTTTTTCAGCTGTGGTATGATGTAAAAACTGTGTGATTGTGGACTAACTGCAATGGAATAGAACTGACCCCCAAAAATGAAAAATAACCTGGGAGACGCCTCCAATAATTCATCTAATTTCCTTCCTCCTTTTTTAAACTGTTCTCTTCATCATCCCTTTCTCTGCACTCTCTGTCACCCTCCATCTGAACTCTCACTGATGCACACTTGTTTGCCCCTCACACACTCTCCTTCCGTTTCTCTCTCTTTCTCACACACACACACACACACACACACACACACACACACACACATACACAATTCCATTTTCTCACTTTTCTCCTCTTTAATTCTTCTGTCTTCTGGAGTTAAGGAGCCCTTTTTAGTTGCCTCTCAATCCTAATTTCATCTCTTCTTTCCTCACAGCATCTCAGCATCAACCCACTTCACATCTTCACATCTTCGCGGCCTTGAGATTTTAACACTCCCTTGTGGTTGTACTCCTATCATGTGAGCATGTGAGCCTCTGCTCTGCATCGCCTTGTGTCTTCTTGGGATGATAAAGGCTGTGTGCAGAGGTTCTTGAAAGGCCAGTGTGGAAGGAAAAAGAAAAACAGTAGCCTGCCATGGTTCCGGTCCTCGGCCGTGGCTCATATTACCAATTCACCATGACCGTCTGTCTCGGGCTGCTCAGTGTTCACAGCCAGACATATCTGATGATGGAGTTTTGCGGTGACATGGATAGAAGTGATTGGGAAGACTTGGAGATGCAGACACGTGGAAAAAGAAAAAGCCTTTTTTAGTAGTGATATTATTCCAAAGAGCTAATCACTGCTGGTCCAATACCACAGTTGGGTCCTGTCCATTCCTCAAAGAGAAATGGTGTGTTTCAACAACATCTGAGGTCTCCTGCATTGCCTTATGACTATGGACGCTCACTGAGAACACAAACATCAAAAGGCTGCTTGTCTGCCAAACGCCAAACCACCGTGTGTGTGTGCACCTAAAGCAGAGCCTGCACCTCTCGCAGGCAGATTGTCAACACAGTTTTAAGCACACACATATGCAAATGAAAAAGCATACACACACGGCCATATTTGCACACATTCACGCACAGCAGAGGCAGCATCCTGCCGGCATGCCTAGTGAATTTGTCTAAATGTCACATTACCGAGGCAGCCACATGTGCCTTTCCTCAACAACCAGCCAGATAAAAGCTCTGGGAAAGAAAACATGAGAAAAAAAAAAAGTTACGGCGAAAGGGTGGATAAATTCAGCACAAGTATTCATACAGAAAATTTGAGGAATTTCTGCTGTATGGTAATGTTTGGGTGTTTGCAATATCTGTCACTGCTGCACAGCTCCTTTTCCTCCCAACAGGAAATACGTGCATGCCACAGGAAATTAATGATTTTACTGTGCTCAGATTTATTTTCAACAGATTTATTTCTTTATTTTTGGTTTATTTGAGAATACTTCATCACGGGATGGAGCCCTTGTGCTAATGTAGTATTTTCTGTACCTGTTTTGAATGTGAAGCCTGTGCAATCATCATATTATTAAAAAATAATGTGTTCTCGTGCATAAAACAGCAAGTAGCTCCACTTTTTCCATTATGAAAGCAATAAGGGAATCATCAAAAGTGTGGTTCCCCTGTAGATAAAATAAATGAACCTCTTTATTGCCATGGGGTAATTGTCATTAGATTAGACTTGTTTAGACTCTGGTATAGAGTGAAAATCATGGGATAGTCAAAATCCACGCAATAGATTTGTTTCTCACATATTCATGCTGTAAAAAGTGGACCCTTCCTTCATATTGTGCTGCAGTGAATGACAGTGTTTTCTTTTACAACAGATTTCTATACATCTGGATAGAAAAAGAAATTGAAATCATCTCTGCATTGTCTGTGATTTTCGGGGTAATCTGCAGGGGCATGATGAGGAGTCTCTGTTTACCAGACTACTCCACAGAAATTATTTTAAATCCCTGCAACACTCCAGACCCGAGCCACTCATCCATTTCAGTTGTTTGGGGAATCGTCTGTCTACCCGCTGTGGACAGACTGCTACACCTGGCAGCCGACAGATGTGCTTTGGCCCCTGGTTTTAAATCAAACCTCATCCTTTATCTTCTTCACACATGTGTAATTTCTGTAACAATAGCTGCACCAGTTACATCCTGAGCCTAAAAGGATAACAATATCCTTCTCTCAAATCACGAGTCTTGTGAAAAGATTTTTCTCTGCTTTGTTGTTTTGTTATTCTTTGTTATGATTTATCTTTTTATTTAAGAATTGAAGCAATAAAACAACCATCATTGTAGACTTACTGCGCTTCAAAAGGGAGTCTTTCTAGCCTCATGTTGAGGTTCATCCGTCCATTAAGTTGAAGTCAGTGAGTTAATTAGCATTGATGGATGTCCCCTTGTCAATGTGAAGCATGGTAGCAATCAGGTTGACATTTAAACACTGACCGACCAAACAAATAACAAGCAATTCTGGTCAGTCATAAAGTCAGATGAATAAGTTGTACATTTGTTGAAGTATTTAGGTGTTTAAAGGATAGGTTTTTTTGTACCTTACAAATAAATAATTAAAATAATTAAAAGGGATTTTTTTCTTTTTGTTTGAACATTCAGCCTGATGGTGCAGTGAGTGGATGAGAGGACGGTCTCTGCAGGGGCAGAGTTTTGCATGACACATGTGTTTGAGTTTTATAAAGGCCACTGTTCAGCTGTGGAATTTACTGGTGCAACTATACAGTGAATCCAACACTGTTTTCAGTCTCAGCTGGCATTTAGATCGAATTATTTTGGATGGAACAGTGCACAGCTACAAGCGCTGCTTTGCTCTTTCATCCCACTAAGTTGTTACTGTGGCACACACTTCAAAAGCACAGTCTCAGTATCAGTGTTTTCCAGGAGAAATTTACATTGGTTAACCATGTTTTTCCTCTAACGCATTAACCTGTCAAAGGAAATCACAGGTCAATATACCCAGTCCATAACCTGTTGTGAGACCAGATTTCTCTCAAGAAAACAAATACAGTTTTCTTAATTGGGTAACCCAAAGCTTTATTTCTGCTGCAGAAAGCTGTTTTATCTTTCATGAGTATGCTTGGCCAGAATTTCTAACAGGCTTTTCACATGTGGAGAAAAAGACCTCATACCGGATTAAGTGCAACTATATGCAGCAGAGAGGCAGAGTACGGTGCAGAGGAATGAAATGGAAGAAAAAGGGTCCTCGACTAAAACTGAAGCAGAATAGGTGAAAATAAAACACATTTCCTTTCACAGTGCATCAGTCTGAATGCAACAAATGCTCAGATCATGTGAGGAGGTGGAAGATAAATCTGATTTCTGACCCGCTGCATGTAAACAAAAGTCTCATCAGTTCATTGCAGTGCAGGAAAACACGTTTTCAAATTTACTGCTTTTTTTTATTTAGCCAAAGAATTTAATGTTCACTTTTAATACCCACAAACAATCTGAATGACTGAATCGCTGATCATTACAATTTCTCATTCCACCAGTGTTTTCTGCTCCTATTTAACTACTTGTGCATCTTGGGAAGACACATTTTGTTCATTTTGTTATATTTTTCTAGCATGTTAGAGTCCTATAGTTCAACTGGCAAATACTGGTACATTTTCAGCAATGCTAATTAAGGCATCAAGAGAGCTGGCTCTGTGATTGGAACCAGATTAGACTCACCGGGGGCTGTGCTGGAGCCATGCACACAGAGTAAGGCAGAAACCATCTTAAAATTCTCGGACCATTCACAATTCCACAATTCAAAACATCCTAGTAGATCAGAGAAACCACAGCAGTGGATGACTAATCCGCATACGGTGCAGGGCGGAAAGATACAGAAAATCATTCATTCCCAAAGCCATCTGACTTCACAGCTCCTTAAATACAAGAAGATGAACTATCAAACAGCATAATTTAGCTCGAGGGATTAATAAAATATTTCTAATTATGATTTCTTTGTATGAATAAAGGGGGAATAAAGATTTTGACACAATTTTCCACTGAAAAAGTTGAGAGTTGTTCTTTAGAGGTCACCTCTGTGATTTTCAATCTATCTAATTATGTCGGATTATGATTGCCTCTTAATTTCCACTTGTTCTGTGTTCAGGTAATGATGACACACAACAGTGCTGGGACAACAGCTGTAGCATGTTAGCCGGTAAATAATGAACTGCTTTTCACAGGGGAGTTTGAAGTGAGCCTATGAGGTGCAGCATGGCTCTGGGAAAGAATCTCCCTCTGTGGCCCTCACTGAATTATCTCAACAAATATTGCGCTCTGCTGATTATCACATAGCAGCTAAACTAATGACACTCTCGTCACGGTCTCTGCTGGATTCTGCTCACCTTACCTCACAGCCCCTCCCACCTCATCAGGACTCCTCCCCTCACCTGCTGCAATCAGCTGTTCCTGATCACCAATCAAGTCAGTATATAAGCCTGTCCTGCTCAGCTGCCTCTTCTTGGCTCTCATGTGAGACATTCCAGCACTTTTCACAGGATTAATTCCCCGTTACTGCCTTTGACCCGTCTCCCACAATATCAGCCCTGGAATACGGACCGGCCTTCTGATCCTGAGCTTGCCTATTCTCTGCTCTCTGCCTGCTCACCGCCAGCCTGACTCCTCTCCCTGGAAGGCCCCGCCTGTTCATAGTCTTGCAGTCACCTGCTCCAGGTCAGTGGAATCCAGCTTTTGGGTCCAAACCCAGAATCTTCACACATCTGTAGTTTGTATTTGGTGCCACATGCCATTATGCTAACATGGTAAACTAAGAAGCTAAAATTATACAGGCTAAACAATGTGTTGGAATGGCTAATGTAAGCATGTTAGCATTTCTGTTTATTTTATTTAGACTGGCTGGCTAAGAAGTCCACCTGACTCTGTACAGTAGAACAGCTGTCACAGCATGCTGTTCCACTATAACACATCTGGATAGGGGCCACTAATAGTGTTTTTATTTCCCACTTGATGTGAACACAACACCATGCAAACAGCACAGCCTCACAGAGCTGCCAGCACAGCTGCAGACTCTTTGTTTATTTCTTATTAGCTGTTATGTGGAGGGGTCAGAGCACCAAAAGAACACTTAAAGTGTGGAAAAGAAGGCGCCAGTTTTTGGGGCAGCGCTGAAGTCTGGCATGCAACTCGCTGCCGCCATTTTGCATTGCAAATGGAGAAGAAAATGACAAGCACAGGAGTCATGACCTCGTGCAATGATTACGCAGACAGCAGCCGTGACAACACATTACTTAGATTTTATGTTTCCTATCTCAATAATCAAGAATCAGTAAGTCTGTGATTACAGTGAAATAATGACGAACCTCCGAGTGATCAATAGGGAAGATAAAATACTGTTAAACTCCACCGATTCAATATCGGTGCTGCAGCTGAATGACATGCCTGACTTCGATAACCATGTTAATTTGGTGATCGCTCTACTTCCTCCAAAGTGGAAAAAGAGTGGAAGTGGCAAATTTTCTAATTGTTCAGTGTTTTTCTTTTCTCCATCACTCTATTTACAGTGCCTGGTTTGTTTTGATTAGTTATCAAGTCCTGAGCTCTGTATCTGTGACGTTTGCTCGTATCTTATTCTTTTTTTCATCCATTCTTGTTTGCACCCCCCACATGTCTGTGTATGGATGAGTGCTTACATCATTAGTATGCCATTAGCTCTGATCATTGATTCCTCCTGCAGACCCCCCACCCCCCCCTCCCATTCGCTGACAAGGAATTCTGAGATCTGTGAACTTTATCACCTTCAGCGTTTCAGTTTCCTCCTCAGAATTCCCACTGGATCAGCACTTTCCTCCCCTCCAGACCTTTTCTAATTATCCCGTTCCTGCCTTTCGATAAATAATTACAATAAAGGCCATCAATCAAAATGGAAACATTGATAACTGAAGAGAAAGTCCAATATTCGCTTGGCATAACGCTCCTGCTGTCATAAATGCAATGACAAACTGCATGTGTCGGTACGTGCGCATCCTGGTGTGTGTGCGTGTTTATAGAGGCAAATCATTTTCACATAAATCATGTGCTATGAGATAGATGAGAAGAACCGGTGAAGGCCGTGCACACATGGGGTGCTGTGATTAAGCTTTGTCTAGTGTGTGTGTGTGTGTGTGTGTGTGTGTGTGTGTGTTCAGATCATAAGGGCACCAAAAGGGAACAAAATGTGATCAACACAAGTTTAATCGGAATCAAGCTCAGGCCACACACATTGCACGCTAAGTAGCCCCACTGCATATTGATAAGCGCACACAAACATGCATATGCTGATGTGAGTCTGCAGTGAGGGCTGCAGGGTATTCTTTGGTACCAGTGATTGGTTGCTATCTGTCTTGCCTGGAGGAACTATGAGACAGCCAGGCCTCCTGCCAGGCTCAGCCCAAAGAGGAGCTCTGATAACTGGGTAAAAATGTGAGCCATCTTCGGGGTCAGCCTGGAGGAACCGCTGCCTCGGGCCTCCTCTGAACTGAAGCTGCAGCCTAAATGAGTTTTTGTGCCTGGCAGCTCGGTAGAACCCGACACTGTTACAGGCCGTCGGTCCGCACTAACAAACGCATGAGAACACACTCGCACTCACTCAAACAAACACACATTCTGCACTTGCGCTGACCCGTGTGTTCACCTGGTCGGGCACTCTAGAGGGAAATTAGAAAATGAGAGGAACGCTGTCTGTTAGGAGTAAACAGCCTCTGCTAGTTGTGCTTGAATGTGGGAGCCCAAATGCATTCATTATCCTGTTGCTTATGGAGGCATTGTGCTCTGAATGTCAACACTCCGCCACCCCCGTACACTCATCATAATGCAAAGCCAATCACACACACGCAGGCACACACGCACCCACAGCCTCAATGACTCCAAAATGAGGAAATGACTTCCATTGGACTTTAAAATATTCTTATCCTTTTTCTTTGGCTCCCCTCACATCACTTTCCTCTCTCTATCCATCTCCCTCATACACATCTAATTGGTCCAAATACATGCCGGCGGTGCCACAAACAGCCATAAATTAGTTTTCATCAAAACACAATTCCACCTGAATTTGACCTGCGAATGTGCTGAACACACAAAGATAAAGTGGTCAGGCTTTTAGGGGTGTCAGAGCCGAGAGATGATGGTTAGGAAGACACAAATTTGCTGAAATTGAGATTTTTGGAGATTGTGTTCGGTACAGAAACAGGTTTCCATTAGGGGAAGGTAATGGGTAGAGCCAGGATGTGTCTCTATAGGAGACGGCGAGAGAGGCATCGTTGAAGAGACGGAGCGTGAAACTGTTTGCTAGGCATGTCTAAAGATAGAGGAGAGCTGAGAGGGACAGGGAGAGACGGTTGGCAGTGGGTGGTTAACCAGCCGATAACACTGAATTCTAAACAGGTGAAAAATGCGTCACAGAGCAGATCCTTGTCCAAACAGACGACGACTTCTCATATATCAGTCGCCGATTAAGATTAATCGTAAAGCATGATGCCTCACCTAGTGGCTTATGCTGACATTGATGATAATGTAATGATGGCTTAATGCTGTGGTGTTCTGTTTGTGTGTCTGTAGTCAGAAGTTATTTTTATTTTGTCTCATGCAGCATGGACCCGGAGCCAGGATGCTTACTCACTTATGTGTAGGCTACAAAGCCACAGTTCTGAAATTGCTAATAAAATTCTGTCTGAATGTTTTAGGCTTCACCTCCTTTTCCCAGGAGCAGATAGTTGTTGTTTTTTCTTGTTTTTTTTTTTTTTGTTTTTTTTGTCTTTAAATGACAAATGAATTATGTCTCATCAGATGATACTTCCTGATTTGACATCAAAAACCTTTTTCAGATTAATTTGAAGTACACAGACTTCTGTTAGCAGGACTGCATTTGTGCATTTTGGCTGAATCTACACACCTGGACCAGAGATGGCATTTGAATTTTCAAAGTAAATGAACATTGAGTTTTACTCCAGGAGGCGCCACTCCTACTGTATCTGGAGACACTTATTAAAGAAGTTAAACTTTTTTTTGGTCTTTAATTATCAAAGCATAGCTTTCAGAGTTAACGTCACTGCTCATAATGTTAGCATGTTATGAAGTATGGAGACAAGAATCAGATGCATCCATTGCTGCCTTTGTCAGGTTTATCATCAGGGGACGGTGGCCATGAGGGACCTGGGTCACATGTAGATGGTATTCAGCTCTGTAGCTTCCTATGTCACGCAGCACGTTTTACTTCAAATGAAACAGTCTTTCTTCAAAGATCGAAGTGCTGACGTGGAACCTCAAAGGATTTGATTGTTGAGAGCAGGAACAGCAGCGGACTGTTCTTGAAATTTAGAAAAGTCAGTGATAATATACACTGGACGGATCGCATGTAAACATTTGAATAAAGGTGACAGACAGTGCTTAAACACCGAATTTCTTACTGCATTTCAGATTTAATGTGCTAAATTATAGAGGCATCGCAAGAAGGAAAATGTCATCTCTGACAACAGAGAAAAATGTGATTCTCTGATTTCTTGCACAGCAGCTTTTATATGCCCCGTTCAAGCGTTTGATGGTGTAATGTCAGTTAGATATACTCGAGCCAAAGCCTTTTTTCAGGTCTGCCTGGTTGCACCACCACTCAACATGTCTTATTCAGCTGTTGGCCAGGCGATGTATACCAGATATACATACAGTAGGTACGTATGCTGGGGCGCTGCTAGGCCTGCACTCTTTGGAGTGATTTTGCTGGGGGTGGGCAGGGGGGCTGTCACAGGAGCTGTCAGCTACTCCCAGAAGTGTCAGTCATAGCGCAGGGGCACAGATATCATTCTGTGAAATTTCATTGAGAATTTTACAGGGGGGCACAGCGCATGTTTACCAGGACATGCGCCGAGGTAAAAAGTGTCTGGGGACGCGCATGTAAGCATGTATGGATATGTAACAAACACATTTTTCTGTACATGACTGCTTTCAATGACTTTCACTTTAGATCTGTCTTAAATGATCGTGGTCCACACTTATTCACCTGAGAACACATTCGCACACGACTATTCACATAAACTAGGCGTGCATGAGCAGATGTAAACAGGCAGCAAGCAGTCGGATATGCACTATAAGTATATTTTTGCGTATATACTATAGGCATTAGTTGAACAAATACAAAACTCAAAAGCAGCAATAGCGCAGTGCGCATTTTAAAACTAAAACATCAAAGTGCAGATGTAGCTTAGAGGCAGTGCGGCCATGAGTTTGACTGGCACCATGTAACATGAGTTCAGAGCAGTGAAACCATGGGAAACAGTTTGGACAGTTTTCTGACTGACTGTAGAGCAGAAATAGAGGTGGACCATAAGTAAGATGGATTCATGTTATCAATAAAACATTGAAAAACATCTCGTCTCCAGCCGTGCAACTGCGCTGTTATCAGGAAAATTTATGACCTGGGTAATCAGAACTGTCTACTTACTTTATATTATAGTTTGATTTATCCACACCTCATATACTGCAACATTGTTTGGGCCAGTACGTATGCTTCCAATCTCCATAAGATTTATCTAGTTCAGAAAAGATTTGTTAGAACTGCCACATTCTCAAAATGACCAAATACTTCTGCTCCCCTTTTCCAAAAACTCCAGATAATGACAGTTTTTCATATCAATATATACCAATAATGCATTTTCATCTTTAAGTCCATGTATATTCCAAATTCTATTCCTTAGTCTGTCAGTGAATCTTTCCAAGTCAACTCACAATTACAGAAGTACAGCACTAGACAAGTGACTTCACCCTGCTCAGTATCACACTGCCCTTGGTAAATTTTCCTTAAAATACGGGGCTACAATAATTTGGAATCATCCTTTCAATAGCTCCATACAGTTCTGCTCTCTTAATGCTGACTGCCGCGGTCGCCAAACAGTACTCGCACTTAAACACACGGCGCGCATGCACACTTTTTTTTTTTTTCCTCTCTCCATTTCATACTTGTTTTTTATCTTGTGGATTTTTGCATAATATAGGTAGAGGCCTTGTATAAGCCCTTTGGGTTTCTTGCTGCTACCTTGCACTTTTATTTCTTTACTCACTGTAACTGTGATGATTGAGGGAGCTGAAACTGCATTTGTCCAGTTCCTGCACAAATCCAGGGCTAAAATATAAAGCCTCCAAATGTCTGCTTTCACTTTTTTGAGGCACTTTGAGGAATTTTTGTTAAACAATCATGGGTTTGTTCTCATTTAATATCTCTAGGCAGAACACAGCATGTCTAATCCTGAAGCAAATGAACGCCTTGATGTAGCTCCGGCATTGTTTACATCATCTTGTGAGCGTTTTATCCACCTCTCCCGCTGACACATTACTGCCTTTTATGGCATAATTACCACCACTGTTGTTTATTGTGTCTTCCAGAAAACGCAAAAATGTGTGCCTGTGGTCTGCATGAGCATTATCAAGCATGTGTGGGCAGATCATGAGACACGACTTGACTTGTTAAAGAACTTTAGAATATCTTGAAACATGTAAAATCATTCACAAAATAATACCAACATTAGATATGAGATAATTTTCACATGCTCTTATTGTTGAACTGGTATATTGCTTTATGCACTTTAAAAGCTTGCATTAAATTAGATTAAATTGGATAAAATGATCCAAAATCCTTCTACTGCTCCAGTAGTGTTTCATGCATAATATAAAATAAACAGTTTCCATTAAAATATTACAACGTATTTTAAGAGGGGATAAACTGTTAAGCTATCTCTACATTACAATAAGGATTAAGTTATGTATGCATTATTTGTACAACCATTGTATCATATGCCTAAATTTTGACTATTAGGACAGTTGACAGTGTAAAATAAATCTTCTGACCAAAATGAGTTGTTAAAAATCAAGTGAATGGAACCTGAGAACAGATTTATTTTCCACTTTGATAGTTGCATGTCAATTGAATCAAACCACATCTTATTAAGTTTGACAAAATGCTGTGACGTCGGTTCACACTATGACCTGCAGCTGGGGTAACGTCTCATTTATTTACCACGTGGTCATAGCTCTCCACACACGAAACAACTGGATCATAGAAATTTCCTGGCTGAGAAAATCCTTAATTTTAAAAGGGCTTAATTAACATTTGATTATGCCCCAAATATATTTACATCTCACCTCTGATATCGTCAGGACGTTTTAGAGGCACAGTCTGCTCCTGACGCCCAAGCAGTGTTGACATCCTCTTAACTGGCTTTCCTCTGCAGTGAAAGGCAGAGAGGCAGATGGAAGAGAGGGTGGGGCTGCTGCTAACTGCCATCAGACAATATGAATGGATTCTTTCAGCGTTTCTGTGTGTGTCAGTCAGTCTCATTAAACAAGGTTCTAGGCACACTTGGTGTTTACAGACGATTATACTCAGACATCAACACTGATTGGAATAGAGAGATAATTGCTCCAAACAAGATAGGGGAAGTCTTTTGTCTGATAAACACACACACTTTTTTTCCCCCCTTTGTCTGATGTTTGGTCATGTTCATCTGCATCCCCGTCTCTCATGCTCCTCTGCCGTCCTGCCCTTGTCTCTCTCTTCCTTGTCTTCCTCCCACCTTTGTAATCCCAAGGAAATTACTAACACCTTTCATGATCTACCCGAGCTTTATAAGATAATTAATCAGGCATTGCAGCAAATGCCATCTACATGCGTGCGCACGTTAATGCGTACACACACATACACATCGAGCAGGTGTTCCTGTGCTTCGTGGAAATAAGTCAATAGCTCTGATGTGAAAACCATCCTTTAAATATGAGCCATTCTCAGCCTGGGACTGCATCGAGTGCGTAAATGCACTCTATTGTAAACTCGTGAATTACCTTCCCATAATGCACTCTGTCAGCCTGACCTTGGCAAAGAGACTCAGCCGGTTGTCCCATAAAGCAGGCAGTAATACCGGCCCTGTCACAAATGCAACTCCACACAGCTAAGACGCACACACAAACCAGAGTGGGGCACACAAAGCAGGTGAAATAAGAAAGGATGCAAGGAGCTGACTCAAGGAGTGCAAGTTAAAATCAAGAAAGTAGCAGCAGTTGTCCAAGCTTGGTGACATAGAGACCGCATGAGGGCCAGGTTAAAGTGTTGGAGGGATGGGAATGATGGGAAAGATTCCAGTATTTATAACTTCTAAGCTTTCACAGCATCAGACGACTCAACATGGCAGCTGACAGTCTTCTGCTACCGCTAGTCACTCTTCACCGTGGACCACAGTTGTCTTTTATGGACAAACACTAACAAAACAAAACAGAAAGGCATAATAAAAGACACGTTACAAGACTGTCGCTAACAAAACACTATAAACAAAAACTGTACTGGAATTTAATTTGATTCAAGTGTCATCACACCGAGTGCTGGCGGCAGATTTGGACAGAAAATGCTGCTCTTGTTCATTCACACAATAAACAATGTGTCTATTATATTTCAGTTTTTAATGACCAGTTATAAGAAAACTTGGAATTTGACTTGAATACTTTCGTGGTGGGAAACTGGTAATTACCGTAACTCCAACATAACATGAACGCAGCATAAGCCTCTGCAGCTGGAGAGCTAGGCTTCAACATCTGGGGATACGCCATCATTAGTCACTTCAACAGTTTTCCAAATGTTGCTCTGTTTTTTTGGCTCTGCTGAATCTTTAAGTCCAGTATTAAGCGCCACTGTCCTGTCTGCTGAACTTGGGTAATCCCCCCCCCCACCTCCCCAACAACACCATTGTTACAATCTACTCAATGCACCCCCCCCCAATTTGAATCACAAATTCCAGTTATTATTTTTTTTTGGAAACAGAGGAAACCATGTTTGAACAAAAGGGAGAAGCTGATTGGCTCTGTTCTCTGCCCTTTGGCTCAGTCTGTCAATCATACGGCAGCTGCGCCCTGAAGCTATTTTTCTCTAAATGTCTTGTATGGAAGAAGACTTGAACATAGTACATTAGGAAAACAGTTACTCAGCTAATAAATCTAATGGTACGTGCGCTCATTTTCCCATAGAAGTCGAGTTGCCGCTTGATGGTTGTGAGATCGAATGCAGGTTTTTGGCATTTCCAATTTGGCTTCATTTTCACACACACTCACACACACACACACAGTCTTTGAACACAGCTAACAGGCAATGATAGCCTCGTCTGTTTCAGAGTCTGAAAGCTCTCACCCATCAGTAATCGGTAATATTCAGAGAGGTTGCTATCGGTCAGCAAGCAAAATTTCACCTTTGCACTTCACCGTGCTGCTCCGACAAGACAAAACAAAGATCTGGAGCACCGAGACATTTTTGATGTTCTTCTGTTTTTTCTTCAACATTTCACTTTCCATTTCTCTTCTGACATTGTTTTTATCTATCCGTCTCACATCTCTCCCTCTCTTTCACTCCAACTTTGTCTTTCTTTCTCTATCTCACTACGTCTTTGCATTTTTTATGCATAGCTCCTTCACTTGTGTTTTTGATTAATATTGATTTAGCTGTAATAGTTGGGCTACGGGGACCCCACATTTCAATAACTTCTAATTACACGCGTGCACACACACTCACACAAACACACAAGCTCAGATAAATCTAATTGCAAGTTCTACTCATAACGCCCCTGAGTCCCGGCCAACAAATTACAACAGCAATCTGACATTGTCAATAAATACTGGTGCCATTCTGCCCGCCTGAATTCTTGTGAGATGAAAGATGCAAATAAATATCATCAGACATTTTCCTTTGATCCCACTTTTTTTTTTCCTCAGTGATTTCTCTTTTCTCTCCTTCCCTCTTTCCCCATTTCCTCTCTACACCCTCCTACCCTCCTCCCTCTCAGCCCACTCCCCTGTCTTGACTTTGTTTCAGCTGTTGATTCAGCATCAATCATTGTGAAATCTAATTTGTCAAACCTCAATCTAACAGGGCCCCTCAGCCCTGTAGTGCTGTCTGTTTGTCTGGAGCCACACAAATGAGATGTGTGATAAGGCAACAGAGGGAGTTCTGCCGGGAATAAAAACACTTTGCACTTTGAAGTAAGAGCAGATCAAAAACAACAGAGGACTCTTTGTGGTACAAAGGGAGTGTGTCTTTCCATCATCCATCTTCCCTCATTCCCGCACCTTTTTTTTTTTTTCACAACCAGTCTGTCACTCTGTGAACTGTCACATATCGCACACAGGACCCCAACCTCCCTCACTTACCAGCACAATCTATCTACCTACCTACCGCAGGGACAAGAGCTGATTCTCTGTGTGCACGTATATATATACCTTGAGGATTTGTGTTCAATTTGCTCACTGACTGTTAGTGTACAGAGCTGATAAAGACATGCTATTTGTCTATTTTTCTTTCTCATATCTGGGTCATGTGCTTTCAGTTACGTTTTGCAGGCAATCGTCTTCCCTATTATTTCAGCACACCCAGGCTCTTCCTTTTTGCAGCACACTTGTGTCGTCAAGTCCGGAAAGACATTGTCACTGGCAGTGCTGATGCTGGGGACATACTGTATGTCTTTTGTCCCATCAGCCCGCAGCTACCCTTCATCACAACCCCTCCTCTGCCAGCCTCCCTCCTCTCCACCAGTCCCATGTTCCCAACATGGGAGTCATTTGTCTTCTCTGTGTCCGCTGCGATGATGTGGGATAACGTCAGGGGCCAGTGGAGCAGACAGGGGAGTATTGGAATATCGATCCTCCTCCGCTCTCCCTGTCCTCCTGCTGGAGTTTTTTTTTTTTTTTCTCCCCTCCTTGCGTGATAAAATGACTGGTCCTGATGTTGTTTGGCTCCATAAGTTGTTTCTTACACTGTGTGTGTGTGTGTGTGTGTGTGTGTGTGTGTGTGTGGAGAGAATTTATTTGTAGCAAGTGAGTGAGTTGCGTGTAGGTTTGTTTATGTTCCAGTTCTGTCTGCCCTCTCTCACCGTTCATATCCAGCTCTTTGCAGTGTGTTTACACTGTGCAGGTCAGTCAAATGCAGATACAAAACTTTCACTCATTTCTGCAGATGATGAACAGACAGAATGGACAGAAATTACACAAAGAAAGTACACTAGTTGGAGTTAAAACAATTCAGAAAATCTCTTTTCTTAAAATTTGATTTTTTTTTTTACATTTTTTCTGTCATTTTTGTGATTCTCAGATCGAAGGAATAACAGTCTTGGGCTTTATAGTGTATTTTATGAAATACCTGGAATAGCTGTAGCCACCAAAATGAAATGTATAGCAGAAGTCACCAGGTCAGAAGACAAATGATCTCATACTGCAGGTCTACAGATGGCAGGGCCCTGTCAATTCAAAACTAAACTTGAGCTGAAAGATACAGTTTTCAGATTTCATGCAAACACCTTGACTTCTCCAGAATGGAAGTCAAGGAAGAAATGAATTTTAAAGAGCTGAGGGTGCTGTGGTGCCATTTCTGCTCTATCCTCCACTGAATGCACTGACCTTATGTTTTCTTGGCTGTTTTGGTCCGCTGTCTGCATCAGGCATCTCTCCTCAGAATCAAGGAAAAACACATTAACTAGTAAACAACCGGTATGAACTGTTAACGTTTAGGTTTTACCCCCTGTAAGGTGTGTTCTTCCCCTCCAGGAATATTAGTTCTCATGCCATATACAGCAAAGAACTTGAATTGATTGACAGCTCAGTTTTTTTGTTAGTTTTTTTTTTTTTTTGGGGGGGGGCAGCTGTACAGTGGTTATAACTGTCTCTATCTGTAATACTGTAAGAGAAATCTTCCTCTGGCAAAAAAAATGACTTTTTGTAGTTGCTGGCCTTCATAAAACATTTTGTGTCCCACTTCGCGTCACAAAGAGCTCGACTGCCTAAGTGAACAGAGCCAGCTGATTTGTATAGTCACAGATCCCATATTATTGCCTCTCACATGATGTTCCTGTCTGGTCAGCTCTGAGAAAAACCAGTTTGATGTAAGTGACTTCTGGGTGTTATAAAGCTGACCACGCCCGTATTGAAAGAGACAAGGCAAAGCAAAACAAAAACAAACCAGAGAGGAAAACAAAGGAGAAGGAAAACCAGAACACATACACACAGCTGTTTGGGAAAAGATCAACTCGTGATAAGGTGAGACGAGATGATTAGAATCTGTGTGAAATACAAAACAAACAGGCACACCTGAGTTCACACACACACACACACACACACACACACACTCATCACTTTTAGACAATACGGGGACTGATTATGATCGGTGATGGCGGTACGTGGCTCTTAACACACCAGCAGATTGAGAACAAACAGTAATTCAAAACTGCCTCCACCTTCCACCTTGCAGAGAGGAGATGCTGCATATCATTTTATAGGAACTGAGCCGCTTGACACTCGTACACACACACACACACACACACACACACAGGACCAACAAATCCAGTCCTCAACATCGCCAAAAGTAATTTGTCATGTTCATGATAAATTATACCTTCTCCAGTTCATAGCCAACAGACTTTGGAGAGTGAGTGAGTGAGAGAGAGAGAGAGAAAGAGGAGGTGGAGAGGGAGAGCCAGCTGTCATTTGTATTTGGTGCTAAGACCGCACAAATGAAACATGACAAAATATGGCAAGATGAGGAGGTGTTTGTGTGTTGCGTAGTCAGTTCTGAGTGGTTTTTGAAGCTGCGGTGGGTCGACTGTGGGTCATTTAAGGGGTGGGTACACTTGACAATTGAATTTGTCCTTGCAGATTTGATGTGAATCAAACTGTGAATAAAAACTGCAAACAGTCACAACCCAGTTAAAAGGGTCAGCTCACCTGAATTATAACACACTCCCGTCGTTCTTGTGGTATTGAGATTGAGTTTTATCTTCATTCAATAAAATCTTACCTGGTGTCCTGACCTGTAAATTATTTTCTAAGTTGTATTTTTCTGATTTCGAACAAGTTTTTGTGCTCACTGCTAAGTGTTTTGTAACTCTGTTCACGTCATAGATTAATGAGGGTACATAGGTTCAGATTCAGACAGGAGACAACCATATTTATTTCATTATCAAGAATTATCAAGTATCAGTGTAATTACAGTGGAATGGAATAGAAGACAGTCATTTACCATTAAAGTGTAAAATTATTTTATCAAACTAAGCACACAAGAAAAGCTGAGGACAATACAATTCTAATTATATTGGCAAATACAAGGTTATTTGAAATATGGGGCCAAGCCAGAATAATAATTTGCTTATTTCAAGTAGATGGCCATGATTTATTGTTAAAAACTAAAAGAAATGTTAGCCCATAGCTAATTTCTGTAATAATACTCGGATCAGTCAGAAGATTAAAACTACCGTAAAATAAATGCAAGCATGCTTGTACATTATCTGATATAAATGATGAGTTTAGTTCAACAACCGCTAACCCTTTATTCATTTTTTTGTGCTCCACTGCGCAAAAAATTGCAACAAGCAAACCGCATCTCAGAGGACGGTGGAAACCTGTCGTACATGATTTCAAACAGCAGAAAGGGTCAAATCCACAGTTGATGATCTGGATATGCTCCAAAACTGGGTTCTTCCATGGCTCGTGGCTCACCCCTCTGCACCAAGCTCAGCACAAATTGATTCAGTGTTTTTATTTATTTATTTTGCATAATCCTGATGATGCATAAACAGAATCAGATGAAAACATAATCTTCTCGGTGCAGCTAATACACACAAAACTATCTGCCTGGCTGCAACAAGCTGTATGAGAAAATCTTCATGGGACCGCTGGAGTTTCCATAGTCAGCCATCTAGACAATTAATTCAACTGAACCAAACAGGCACATGGCCCTCCTCTAGTTAAAAAAACCCCATACATGTACGACTAGCTAATATTAGTGTTGGAGGTGCAGGCTGGAGGAATAGGGCAAATCTTAGAATAGCCTTCTACTGTATGTGTGTTTATGGAGGCTGAATGCCCTCAGGACCAGCGTGAATCATGGATAGAGACCCAGCCAGGGGAGAACTCATCTGTTTCTTGGCTCTTAGCTGTTCCAACACTCATAATGCCTATGTCCCCTGGGTGGTATTGCTTCTATAATAGCCTGAAACTATGCAGCACTGAAAAACAACCTTGCTAATTCTCACACGCTCCATGAGGGAGAGACCCATGGAGAAAGTTGGGGGGAGAGGGAGAGAAAAAAGGGGGGAGGAATCCTGCGATTATATTCTCAAGTCCAACAGACCTCTTTTGTATTCAGGTAAGTTGGCTTTACTAGGAAAATGCTGATAACTCCTTGAGACAAGGTCACACAATATATGCCTGTATAACACAAATGTAGGTATATGTGGTCCACGCACAAACACATGCACAAATAGACAGGTGAACAGAATTATGTAAAATACTTCGATTCGTCTTCTTAATTACCAGAGGGCTTTGTGGAGTCAGGGTCACTGACACGATTATCCTATTATATTAGATAAAATAAAGGTGATGGAGAGAGAGGAGAGACCGGCGGGAGAAGGAAAGAGGCTCAGGCGTGCAGGAGCGTCTTCAGGTATAGTAAGAAAGCCGGGCAGGAAATACAATAGAGTCCTCTGTGGCTAGGCAAAAATACCACTTCAGGAATAGGTGTGTATATGTGTGTGTATGTCTGAGAACCTAAGGCAGAAGAGCGAAGGGATGAGTCATGTGGAGTGACAGCGAGAGCGAGGGATTTCAGAGTGAACTTTGAGTGTACATCTTATATATTTTCATCTGGCCTCAGGGAGAGACGTGACTGGCTCTTTACTTCACTGTCAGCCATGACAGGCTGCGCTGATTGGTTAGAGTCAAAGTTGTGCGTGTGCGTGTTTGTGCACCTTGATGCATATGCTGGTCTAATGTGTTTACATGTGGCACTCTTCTATATTACCTGTGTGTCTGAGACAGCACCACTTGTGAATGTTCATAAAAAACTAATTTGCATAAACAAACTGGATCTGTTGGGTTGAATTCCTGCCCAGATCATTTTTATTATCAGCAATGAAAAGGAAATAATTCTGTTGAATGTATCCAAAAACATTTTGCTGCCAATGCAAAAAAAAAAAAAAAAAAAAAAAAGAAGTAAAAAGTAATGGCTAATGTTAGCATTGCTAGCAGAAGCAGCCACCTTTGTGTAGTGGTTTGAATCTCAGGGTTGGATGGTTACGCATTACTCCAGGTGAATTATGATATTATGTTATCCTATTTTAATTTTCAACATCAAAATAATAGCAAGCTTTGCTGATTCATTGAAATGTGCGTGAACAAAACATTCACCAACAATTAGCTGTTTTGCTGACTAGCTAACTAAAATACTGTATTACAGTTGTACTCTGTAAAATACCATAAAATAACACGTTGGCTGCTTTAAGCTTATCGTGACACATCATCTTCATATTCAACAGTCATTTGAAAGGTAATCACTTCTCATCCAACCTTTGGCAGCAGCCCTAAAAAGTGGAATTTCCAACATGTTGAACTAGTCCAAAATAAATTGTGATCCAGGTAGGACCTGAGTCTCCCCCTCTGTCGTTTCTTTGGCAGAGCAAATGAATTGTACAGAAGTATATTTCGCAATAGACTGGGTTGCTCTGGAGAGTGTGAAATCCAGCAAGAATGTGCAAGAAATGTCTCACAGTTGTCTGTGGTGTATGAAATGAGCTCAAATCTTCAAGGAAGCGATCGGAGGTGAATTCAGGCAACAAAAGGATTAGAATAGGTGAGGAGGTCCGAGGATGGGGTCCATTTCCAGGTTTTTAAAATTTTGGGCCATTTATCTTATTTATAGGGGGGAGTTTTGTGCCAAGCTTTTACAGCTGACCTTAAAACACCTTTGTGTTTTCCCCCTGCCCCTGTTCATCCCACTGCAGGTTTTTTATTTATTTTTTTGTATCTAGTTTTAAGTGTTTTTAATGAAAGGAAAAGGTGAAAAGCTGGGGGGGAAATGGCAAAGTCAAAGCAATGAGACTCAGATGTCAGGGATAGCATTTGGTTGTCTGAGGAAATGCATTTACCTTTACAGCCTGAAAAGTGAATCTTTCTTGAAATGTGAAATTATGTGAAATCTGCAGAGATGTTACATTTAATTTCCTGCTTTTACACTTTAGATATTTTGCTAATGGAAACTGAAAAAATAGAAATAAATCAGCACTTATGAATTGTGCTTGGTACTGGACCAGTAGGGAACACAGGAGGAGTTCACATTCAAAACTTCAACATGGCAGCAGTATATTTACTGTGGAAACATCCCGAGTTGAAAGAAAAAGACTCACAAAAAACTCACACGAGTGTCCTTTTGTGACATTTCTTTCACAGTTTAATAACAACAGAACACATTTTGAAGCCATGATGCTCTGGCACAGAAAATGAGGAACAACAAAAGGGCCCAACCTGGGTTTATCACCAGCCTTGCTGTGCTCTGTAATGGAATGCTATTCAAATCCCCAGCTCCCCTGAATACTCTGCTGCATGGCTGCAATCCAGAACAAAAACCTCCTTCACTGTACCCTTGACGCTACAACCTTAATGGTCCTTTTCGATGACAAAGCAGGGAACAGAAAATGCCTTAACAGTCAATTTTCTTGACTGGATCTCTGATGATGACTTCTGATGTAGGTGATGCTGGAGGGCAGTAGGTGGAAAGGGTGGGTGGGTTGCCTGCAGCATCCTTGGTTTTGGAATGATGCCCACTGTGTCGCTGGCATGTTTGACACATGCTGCGGTGCATTGTAATCAGCCCAGCAATCACTGAGCTGGGCCCGGTGCTGTGAGCTTACAGCTCCAATTCAATCAAACAAGATTTCCTGATCACTGTGCCTCTGGAAGAAAAAGCCCTGAGCATGGGGAACATGTAAGTTTAATATCTGACACACATACACACACCGTCTTTGTCTATCTCACTGGCCAAACAGTTGCACAGCCTGAATGAGCAGGGGGCATCAACGTATGCGAGCGAACAGATGAGCTTTGCGAGACATTTGACTGGATCAAGAAAAAAAAAACCAAAACTCTGTATGAAAAACGTCAGCCACTGACTGATGATAATGAGTCTTGCACAAGATCACATGTTTGGGAAAGCATGAGAGGAAGTGAAAGTGTGAGGAGAGGAACTGAAAAATAGGTCTGGAAGAAGAACGACGGCCAGGAATGAAAAGGAGAGGTGAAGCTGCAGATGCAGTATATGAGGGAAATCAAGCTGGAGGTGGAAAAAAAGAAGTGAAGGATGGAGTGAAAAAGAGAAAGGAAAAACAAGAGGAGGAGCAATGAGGGAGATGATGAGAGGAGATGGGGGAAGAGTTAAAAAAAAAAGTGTTTTTGCAAAAAAAAATAAAAAAATAAATAAATAAATAAAAAAAACTCCTGGCCATCTGGTGAGATGGAATTACATTAGCAATGCACATACAGCCCTCATGCTCCTGTCTCAACAACACATAGTGCAGGTTCAGATGGTAAATGTGTGTGTGTGTGTGTGTGTGAACACTCACAGGAAGGTTTTGCCCTTGTAATTTTTTACCAAAAGTCCTTACGTACATTAAGCATTGATTTGAACAAGAACTCAAATCTGGTCAAGCATTCACAGCACAATGGAGCATGTGAGGTATCCGCGCCCATAAATGCCTGTTCAAAGATCCCAGAGAGGAAAAGAGAGACATTAAGAGGAGTTGGGGTACATAATGTTCACAACTATTACCTCACATAAGAGCTCTCCCACGTTCCCATTTACTCAATTTTTCATGCATGACTAATCCAATACAAGCAAAAGTGCTATATTTCCACCAGGGCCCCTGCTAGATTAGCAGAGGGGGTTTGGCATGGCCCCCCTAAGGACTCCCGGGCTTCTCCCAAGAACACAGAGTACAAGTAATCAGACACAAGACACATCTTTCTTATCTCAGACTGACTCCTAACAAGCACATAATTGCTAATATCTTAGCTGAGTTGGAGAACGAATACCCCGGAGACTAGCTATGTATATACACCCTGGTAGAGACGAGGACAGGTTGCCATAGGAACTGGGAAGCTTTAATGCGGTACAGCAGGGGGCAGGAGGCAAGGAGAGCATCATGAGGGACAGAGGGATGAGGTTCAAAGACCCCTGGAACTGGAAGCTGCAACACCAGATACCTTCAAAAAGGATTTTTATTATTCTGCAACAGTGAATTATAATAGAGGCAATTATACATCTATTGTATTGTATTGTTATTCAATGATATTAGCAACTTTTCAAGAGTTCATTGGAGCTCTTGGCAAAGATCTCTCTTTAATTCATTCTCTTTAAATCTGACCGAGAGACAATATTATTTTATGTCAAAGCAGCAAACAAGGAAAACAGGATATAAGTAGCTAAATAAGTATTTGCGGTCAACACTGTGGCAAACTTTATTCATTACTAGTCCAGCAGCCATTTGTTTTCAGGTGCTACATATTATAAATAAGCTAAATAGAAATCCACTCTGTTTAAAAAGACCGTTGGGTAGAAGTTGAGGTGTCTGTGCTGGGAGGATCCAACAGGTGATAAATACATTCCCTGCGGCAAGAAACACGAGGACAAAGAAACATCCCTAAAAAAAAAAAAAAAAAAAAAAAATTCAAGACACAGTAAATGAAACGCCCCTAAGGAGGAAGAATACAAGAAAATTTCAAAAGCACTGAATATTCATTTACTGTGCTGAGCTGTGAGGCCAACAGTAGAAAGCTTAGTTGTTGTCAGAGAAATATGCCAGAGATGCAGAGACTTACACAAAGAACACAACTGAGCTTCTTGGCCATTACAAAGTCACTACAGTCAGAGACACTTACGGAGAAGAATTGACCATTTGTGACAAATTGTATGGAGTGAAAATATGATGTGAAAAGCTTTGCTCTCAGAGCTTTCCATAAAAAAAAAACAACTAAAAACTAACTGACACACCAACGAGGAATCTGCTGGGAACTAAAGCCGCCTATAAACATGCATACATGACATTTTAGTCAGTATGTCAGTAGTGAGAAGTGTCATGCTGTCACAGCCACATGAATATGATCTCATTTAAATTCCTATTGGGTTTTCAACCATTGACGCGTAATTTGCATTCAGTGCAATTTAAGTACCAACATACCACCCACTCAGAACTGGCCAGAACACCACAAACTAACTTACTGCGGCACCACAATTGTATAATTGTCCTGAGCAGGAATGGCTACAGTACGGTTTGGAGGGTTTCTTGTTTTGTTTTTTTTTTTTTAAACCAAGCCCTCAGCAATTCTTCCAACATAAAATTAAACATCGCTTCATCCACCCAGCGGCCACCTGTAAGCTAAAACCAACAAAAATGCAAAAATGCTTCTGATACAGATACAGACGCAGAATCTGGAACTTCCCTAGAAGTACAACGGATTCAAATAGTTTCATTTGCCAACATTGTCAAATGAAAGAAGAAGGCTGGAGTCAAAGAATTGGTCAGCAAAGCACGAGATTCCCAAGAAAGACTGTCATAGTTTTTTAAAGCATGACCAAGAATGAAAATGCAAAAAGCATTAAGTCCAAACTAAACAGGAGGTAAAAACAGAAACGTTAACATCCTACAGCATCTTCACTTCGTTTCGCTAAATACCGACGTGAATACGTTTTGTGATTTGTAGCTGCATTTCTTTTAAAACAAACATTGCAATCCCGGAATATGTGTCTCTGTGACTATTTTTATTTGTTTGACTCTCTTTTTTTCCGTGTTGATCTGCATAAAAGAAAACTACCTATGTACCGTGCTGTAAAACGATGAAGCACAAAAAGGCCGCAGGGGGCGTCAATTGCAATTCAACAACCGAGCTAGAAAAGAGTGATGGGCAGTCGGTAATTTGGGGGCAGAAGTTGAAGCAAAGGGAGCAGGAGAAATCCAGTGACAAAGGAATGACAAAGTCAGACACCTAAACTACGAATAAAACAGGGAGCCTTAAAAACTACACAACGTATTCATAGGTGCATTAATATTTTAGTTTTCTTTTTTTTTTTTTTACTTCCACCAGGTCTGCCGCACAACAACAAACAACGAACAAACTTTTTATTATAATTGTCATTTGTTACAAGGCAACAAAATAGATCGGTGTGCCTTTTATTGAGTTGAAAGTGCATATCTTTCTCATGGTGCATTATTGGATTACCAGCTGGCTATCTGTAATGTCAGCTTTTGTACGGCAACATGAGAAAAAAAAAAAAACAAGGCCGTAACTTATGTGTGTGAGATCACATTATGTTGGCTGAGCTCTAATCATTCTTTGATGCCAGAGGCCTTCACTCAGACTCCCCCTCTGTCTTTATCTCTCTCCCTGGGTTTGTCTCTATCTTCTCCACTTTATCTCCCATTTTCCTTCTCTCCGTCTCTCTGTAATGGTATTTCAATAGGACAGATAGCCACAGGAATCCAATCCGCCGACCGTCTAATTGAGTCTTTAATAGGTTGTCTGATGTCTGCTTGCCGCTAGTTCACACTGAGAGAGACAGAGGGACAGAGTCACACTTCAAACAGCACACCACCGCCAGCTGGATGTTTCTGGAAAGGTCACTCCACATGGATGGATCAACAGCATTAACATGTTTGTTAATCATAACAAGGTTTCTTTCATCAACTGGAGAAAAACTTTCTACTTTGTCGTCAACAACAACAAAAAAGACTCAAATTCATTGAGAGTAGATCAGAGAACCTGTTCATTCGGGTTGTGTTCAACTTATAAGTTTTGTTGTGCTGATGTCAGTTTTACAAATTTTTTTCCACCACAAAGTTAGAAAACAAAGTTCTAAATAATTATAATCCTAAAGAATAATAAATAATCCTACTGTACTTTAACTATAGCATCAGATTCTCAAATAAGTTAATAAAAAAAACTGACATTGTGTTAAGTTATTCAACAACTTTTCAAGAATTCATTTGAGCTCGTGGATAAAAGCTAAAAATGTTGACAGCGTTAGAACTCATGCTCTTTCCCCCGTATAATGTGTACTCAACAGCTTACTCTATAGAGAGAACTAAATTGAGATTAAGGACATGCATGGCCAGAATAAGTGAACAGATGCTGGTTCATCTGAAAATCAAACTGCCGCCTGTCACTGAATCTACTAAATCATCTGTTTCAAACGTAAAGATGCCCCAGGGGAAAAATGTTGTTCCACCTTATTGAATCACCTCGAGGTGATTTCAATTTCCAAGGGTTAATTTTTGATAAATTGCTTAAGATCTTGACACATTTATTTAATTTTGCTATCATTTATTGAATCCCCTTGTGTCTGTCTTTTGGTGTTCTTTCTTTCGGGTTTCATTGCTGTAACTATATTAAAACAAACTCCATTAAAGCAAATACAGTTGGAGGGAAAAGGAAATGTTCTGGTTTTGTGTGTAACTTACTTTAGTGAAAGAATGAATCAATTGACAAAGAGATTTTGGCATCAATTTTGCAAACGAACAACATTTAACTCATTTGTCTTTGCAAACGTGGCCAAAAGCTAATTGTTCCAGCTTGTCTGATGTGAAAATATCCAAGTTTTTTTTTTTTTTGTCCAGTTGATATTAACCTTGGTACAATCGAGCTTTAGAGAGTTGTTGTCAAGTGACAGAAAAAAGCAATTTAAGGTTAAGCTCTAAAACACTGTGATGGGCATCCTTCAAATGTTTTTTCGCCTTTTGTCGAGCAGAGGGACTAATTGAGAAACATCCTGACAATGAAAATGTTGATGAACTCAAACGCTGAACACCATGGCTGGCTCTGAAGACGCCAGACGCAAGTGTAGCAGCTACACAAACAAAACAAGCACAAGCAGAAACAAAAGCTGAACATCACACACAAAGAATGAAGAAGATGTTCCTTTTTTCCAGGAAAGGATTATCATGCAACCTACAGCCTCCATATCACATTCAGAGCCTTAAATCAGGACAGATATATCTTATGGTTGTTATGTAACGGTGAGGATTGTGAGGGGATGATTCAGGTTTCAAGTTTTTTAGGAAAGTGTGTGTGTGTGTGTGTGTGTGTGTGTGTGCATGATGGCACTTTTCTTGCGTGTGTTTGGATCATTTGCCTGATAATGTTGAGCCCACTTCTTATGGGACAGCTAACGAGACAGTCGTGCAGACGTTCACAACAGATTCTCTCTCTGTTTGATTCAGCGTCAAACCTTACGTCAGTGTACTTGTGCATTTGATTTGTGCGGTTGAGTATATGTCAACCTCTGTATATACGTGCTAACTACTGCTGCAGCGCTGTGACTATGTCCTATCTGCATAACGGAGGGGTAATGAACATCTTCACCTGGCTCCTGGTTTGTTCGTTTAAAAAGCCTAATTAATCACAGCAACAACGTTGGGGCTGGAGTCAGCGCCGCCAAGCGTGAAATTACCTTTCTCAGAGACTGCGCTCAAATGTCCATAAACAGTGATCCTGCCAGCGTACCCCCTGTACCCTACTCCGCCATTCTTTATCTCACTCTATGCATGGCCTTGGAAGGTGTGTGTGTGTGTGTGTGTGTGAGAGGGGGCAAGCTCAAGAAAGGCCAGCTGAGGTGGGAGACAATAAAAACGAAGAGCGGGACTTTCTTCTGTCATATCCCCCTGCGCAGGCAGATTGATGGTCCTGCTCTGCTGCGTAAAAATAAAATGAGCTGGTGGGCCAGGTATCTGAAACACCTACTCTGACTGAGCCAAATCAATAAGTTTGAACTTTCCAACATGGGAACAGAAAGAAACTCTTTAAATCAATAGACATGCGCTCTCGTATCCCACCGGTGTTTCGTGCAGCAGCAGCTGCTCTGGGAGTTGCTTATATGAATCATTCAGGACACCCACTCTCCTAACCTCACCCTCTCTAACTACCTGCCCACCTGGCCCACCCCCCCCCCTCCACTTTTTTTTTCGCCCACCATGACGCCGTCAACAACCGCTGTCTTTGTACTTAACCTCTTAAGCACACACATCACAGCTAACTCGTATAGCAATACTGTGTTGAGAGAGCGGGGAAGGGATGCATGTGCTCGTGTTTGTGTGTGTGTGTGTGTGTAAGGCTGTGACACATAATGGTGGTGTATGTTTCATGAACACTGTAGGAGTGCTGTGTCAAATCTCTGACAGAAAATTGCAGTGCAGCACCAAACACAGACAAGATCAGATAAGATGAGATGTTTTGATCGTCACTATATGAAGACGATGTGGTGAAACTGCAGGTTCCCTCTGAGCAGCAACACATACTGTCATCCATACGCACAAGACAATGCATACATTATATACACACACACACACTTAAAATATAAAATAACAATAATATTGCACAGGTAATAAAAAAGATGAATGTCTCACTGATGACAATATTGCACGAAGGTAAAATTAAACATAATATTGCACAGATGTAAAGTTATTGCACTGTTGCTAAAAATGACCGCACACGTTGTGATATGAAGCTGTGATGTGTGTTACATAATCTCTGGGTGTTTATCGAAGGTCTGGGTGGCTTTGGGGAAATAAATGTTCAGGAGTCTCTTTGTTAGCGCACACGCATTGAGATGCGCACACAATAATAATATTTAACATGAAAAATCAATCATGTCAGGATGCTGCTCGGGCTGCTTGGGGTTAAAACCTCCCGACCGTGTGCTGAGGTTTTAAGGCTATTGCTGGCCTGAAACCTTCTCTACTTGCACATTTTATCTCCAGTATTGGTTAGACTTTGCTCATGCATTTGCTTATGGAGCATGAAATGAGGACAGAAAGAGGGTCTTGTCGGCATGCTTCCATGAAAGTGCTAATCGATGTTGGGATTTTTTTTTTCCCCCCCTTCCCACAACTTAATCCGTCACTTTCCATGAGTGTAAAACAGTCCGTCAGAGCAAAATTTGCACCTTTTTCCCCATTCATGCAATTTGTTGCATCTGGTCCATATGCATGACAACAGCCTTTCGACAACAACAACACCTGTGTGAGATCATTTCATTGAGGATTGCACAGTCGAGTAGAGCGTCAGCAGCAGAAACGTGACAGGAGACGTGAGGAGAGACAGATGGTGACTTATTGCGAACAGAGGTCACCTGGCAGGACTAGCAGCATGTCTCAATTTAAGCATTTTTGCATAGTAAAACATTTTTGTGTTACAACATGAACTGGCGGTGTTACTGTGAGACGACACGAAGCATCATGACAAAGTGCACATGTCTTCTCAGTAGTGTCAAAGCTCCGTGATGTCACGTATCGCCTTTATAAACTAAGATTTTCAAGCATCAAGTGTAATTGACCTTTGCCGTGCTGGCCTTTTGAAGGAGAAGGTGGCGGAGCTGCGACTCGGAAATGGAAAAACAGTAGAGTGAATGAATGAGTCAAAGGGTTTTCACTTCCCTTTGGAGCCTCAAGTGGCCATTGCACAAACAAAATGGAACCAAATTATAGCAGTCCTCAGCTGAGTGACTAAAAATTTCAACTGATGATGAGAACAAAGGTAGTCAGATGTTTTAGAGGGGTCTTCGGTGTGTCGAGAGGAAGTTGAGAAATGCTCACACAGCAGGAAAGGTAAACACAGAGGATGCTTCGTGCCACTGTGTGCGATGAGACCAAAAACGCGTTGGAATTATGCGCACACTTAAAAGACACCAGCAATGGCTCGATGCAACATACGTTTGTGGCAGGAAAGGAACCCAGACACACACACCGCTGAAGACACTGCTTCAGGTCAGAGGGGACTCGCGTTCCAATCTTCTCTACGTATTTGTGCTGAGCCTTGCCTTTCTTCTGTCTTTTGGGAACTGGCACACATAATTAATTTGGTCTCATAAACTTCTGGTGCCACATACTGGGGGACTGAGAGCTCAGTGTAAACAAATATTTAGATTATTAAATCCAGGCGCTGTCATCACCAGAAAATCCACACGGAATAATCACGTGTCTGCGTGTGGATGGATGATCGGATGCATACCTAGTCGTGTGTGAAGGTGTATTCATGTGTACGCAGCCTTTTGTCATTTTGAAGGGAGACGTCTGCTGCTGCTGTTGAGTTCCCAGGGAAATCAGAGCACATTGAGAAAGAGTAAGGGGTGGGGGGGTGGCTACAAATAAATAGATTTGTTGAGAAAAAGGGTGGGGAGCAGGACAAAGAAATTGGGAAAGAGGAGGGTGGGGCGGCGAGAGAGAAAAGGAAAAAGAGGGGCAGAGTTTTGGGGAGCTGATGTCAGGCTGCCGCTGGCTGCCAGCTGACAGACGGAGAATGTGGCCTGATTTCTGGGTTGCAATCACGTCCCTATAAACAGAGTGATCATTCACCCTGCCACAACTCTGCTGCGTTACTGACACGGGGACTCGCACACAAACACAAACACACATAAACTGTGGATGCATGAATGCGCGAGCACACACAGAGGAATACAGTGCAAGTGAGGCGGATTATGAGATACATAAGAAAGGTCAGGAAAATGTTGGAAATGAGAAAGATTGTGTATTATCCCGCAACTCTCTTGGGGGTCAGCAGCGCTCCACTGCGTTGGTCCTCACTGTGTAGAACAGCACGGAGTTTCAGGGGAGATGAAGGAATCATGACCCGGTCGTTGTTGACATCTGGTAAGCCGCTTAGTGCTGTGATATCCAGAAAAATATTGCAAAGTTTAGAATAACTGGATAAGTGGAGAACTTTTGCACCTCAAAGGTGGAATTTACCTTTTAATCTCAGTAAGAAGTGGCAAACACCTGAGCGTGTCTTCAAACAAACTCAGAAACGATCATGTTTGCTTCTCTGTTTGCACAAAAAAGGAAAGAAAAGAAAAATCATTGGGCTGCATGTCAGAGCTGATCAAGAATTTCTTCCATCTTAGTCTGGACCAATAAGCTGGATGCTTACCTGTGCACTTACTCCACTCAGAGAGAGATTCAGTGAGCATGGAAACACCAACTCAGGGTAAAGAAAAACTCACATTGACTTCACATGCTTCTTAATGTTGTTGCCTCAAGGTTCTGCTGTTTTCACCCAGCTGCTCACTTTGCCCTGGCCACCGTCTGAGGCTGATACAATAACTGTATTACCAAGCAAACAGCTGTCTTTTCTCTGCATGTGCTGCAGGTAGCAGCTCGTTCAGTGAATGCTAGTTGATCTGCAGCGCAATCTTTGGAGAAAATAGCGGAAAGCACACTCACATACTGATGAATGCATTGTTTGACTGATATCAGCAAATCAAGGTCCGCACCGTGAGTAGTTTACACTGATGACGGTGGCAGATTTACTGATTATACAATTCTTCTTAAACTTTAAAAAGTTGATTTCAGGCAGACAACTAGCTGGGAGCTATTGGTTTTCCCAGCAAAAATAGATACCTTAAAACAGAATTTACCTCAAAAATAGCTTGAATGTGCATCTTGAATATATACTTGTCGGAAATGTTGAATATCAGAGCTGCATGTCCAGAGTTATCTTCTCTTTTGTGTATCTTGGTTTTGCTTTATGCTCCTGGAAGGCAATTTTCTTTCAAGTGCAAGGACGCCACTTTGCTATGCAGCTCCACTTTCAGTACAATGGACAGTACGATTTCAACAGGGAAGTCCTTTTTTGATTCAAAAATGCTGTCTGTCAATAAAATGCCCCAGCTGTGAGTTTCAGATCTCCATACCTTGACATTTCTTTCTTCAGAGAAGGTATCTTGTACGCACTGATTGACTGAGACCTTGGCTCGTTCCGTGACTTCAGCACCCGCACCACGAGGTCAGCTCGGCATCTGCTTTTGTGCTGCGATATTATCGTTACAAAAACAACAGTGGCAGAAGAAATCGAATTCGAACTCCCGAGCTCCTACAAAGTCCCTTTTTGAGTTTGTCAGTTCAAAGATAAAGAATTCGGGTTGTGGATCCGGGTGGGTCCATCCGTCTGTCTTTGGGCACTGCAACAACATCTCCATTGTCACAGCTGAGAAATGGTTTCCCACTATTTGCATTTTTATTGATGCTCCAAATTGCAAATAGCTTTCTCGTCCTTCTGTCTTTGTCTTTGTGTTGAGGAGAAAAAAAACCCCTCATTTGTTGAAGCACTCCCTATATAAATCACTATAGCAGAGTGAAGTGAAGTGAATTCATCTCTGAATAAAACATCAGGTGGCAGACGGACCACACTGGGAGCTTTTTGGTTTCATACTTTTTTCCTTTTTTTTTTTTTGTCTTTTTTGAAATTTGCCACACCCTAATTCTTCTACAATGAAATCACACATATTAGGAACCGGCGCTCTCACTGATTATCCTTCGCTGCTCAGGTTTGGGAGCTCTTCAGTGAACTCAATGCCACGAACATGTAACACACAATATACAATGTGCAGTGAGGGGCCACACAGTAATTGGTCAGGCATATTGATTGCCTTGCTGTATGCTGCACAAGTACATTATAGATTGGGCCATTACCACCGTCACTACCCCGTCGTAATAAACAGCAGCCCCTGCACTCTATATGAGAGTGCAATTACCAATCAGTCTGTGAATTACTGTGAAATCCGAGTCACACACCTCTCCCTTTTCTTTCATGTCTTACTTGTCTCACTTTCTCTCAAAATGAGCGACTGCATGGGGATGAAATTTCATTGTTTATGCATTTATTCATTGTAAAACAGGGATTACTGACTTTACAAGGTCATTCAAACAGATGAGTGAATACTCTATTGACTGAAATGTAAATATGGGCTCATGCTGGGCTGCAGTCACACAGCTAGAGGTTCAGCCGCTTTCTTCGTTGTCCTTCACTGTCAGCCAGAGCAGCAAAAAAGAAGGCGCATTCCTTAAACTGCTGATTAAGTTGCTCCATCCCTCCTCATGGTTTGGGGATCTTGGCAAATGAGAAGAAAATGAGAAGTTGATATTGATTCAACAGTCTACAACAGTGGGCACCTTTCCGTTTGCATTAACTCAACTGACGGACAAACAATAACCCCTTACAGCTTTACACCTGCATCCTTTGCTGTTAATATGCAAATTCCTACATCAGAATCTGAGAAACTGTGCTGGAAACAGATCCGAGGGGACATTTTTTAAATTAATGTTTGAAAAAATAATCAAACTGATAAATCTAGTATTTTTAAAAAGGAACACCTTCTTTTCTGTCCACTGAGGTTTTGAAAAAGCTCAAAGCAAATCCTGTCATAAAGTTTATTATACAATATATAATATATACATCCAGTTGATTAATGAAAGTTCAATTGCCTGTTTATCAACCTCCTCTTTGCTCTCTCTTTTTGGTCTCCACCAGTTCTTAAAGTAACTATCCAGTTTTAGCAGTTGTATCTACACTACAAACAAACGTTTCACATGTCTTACAGTGAGAAACACCTAAATTAAGGTAGCTTTTTGGGCAACTAAAGGGTGCACGCAGAATATTTTAAGATGTATTTAAGAAAAAAAACGTCTCTTGTGTCGAGGTGATACCTTCACAAGAATTCGAGATATTTTCAGTTACACCTGTCCAGCTGTCTTCTCTGATCTCTCGGCGGCGCGAGTAGAACCAGTTAATCTGGCAAAGGTTGTTTTTCTTGGATGTGAAAGGGGCTATTGAGACCAATCCAGACTGACAAACAAACACTGCTATCCTTCCTGTCTGCTTTTTCGCCCGTCCATCCATCCTCTCGACTCCATTCCTCTCCAACAGTGTTCTGTCAAATCCTGCAAAGCTCCACATCTCTTCATCGCATCCCTCCTTTATCATCCTTTTGACACCTGCACAGAGGGGGTAAAATGGAGTCATCTGTCTGTTTGTCAGAGTGAAAGGTCATTAGCCAGCGAGGGGGGAGAGGGCAGGACGAGAAAAAGGACACCTCAAGGTAATAATGATGTGGCCAGGCACACATTAGAGTTTTAAATATCTTATAAAGCAGAAAGGGCTATGATTAGCATAATATTGCCACCATAACACCTTCATTATTATTTTATTGATTTGGTATCACAAAAAATTAAGTCACGGTTTAGAAATTCGAAGCTAAAGTTATCTGATTTTTAGATTCAATTTGAAAAGATTATACTTAAGAATAAGAATTTGTCGACTCTCTGGAAATGGAAAGTTTTTTCAAAATATCTCAAAATCAAACTTTACATCTTGCAGTTTAGTAGGAAAGTGTCCCAAAAGCATTTCTGCACAGAACTTTTTCACGTTGGGAACTATTTAAATGCTGTGTTAGACCCTTTCTAACTTTTCTGAGTTCGCCTAGTTCTCGTGCAATTGCAAATGCTCTATTTTTCAAAATTTTTCTGATCACCTCTTTTCTTTTATCATGTTCCACCGTGGCATATCACGTTACCTTGCAAGCACGAAATGTCATGTGGCTGAAAGCTGCGGATCAGCTGCTGCTTCTCATTGTTTCACAGCTGCTGTTTCTAAGGACTGGTATTGATTGTGAAACTCATTTAAAGTTTCATTTGCCACTTTCATTTCAAGGCAAATTGGAAAAGAAGTCTTTAAAATAAGCAGAAAATTTAATACATGTATATATTATTATAACTTTCCACACTGAGCAACATCCATGTGCCATTTCAGATAACGTGATATGATTGAAAGCTCCAAAGCACGTTGCACTTTGTACCTCAATCTTCTTGCTATTGAAATAAGCCTTTTTTTTTTTTTGGTAGTTTTTCAGAAATTTACAGGTCAGCAAGTGCTAACTCTGAGTCTGTAAATCAGGTTCACAATGGACACCATCATGAGAGGGAAAAAGCTTTTTCAAATGAACTTTGAGCAACTTTCTCAAAGAAGGCTTTCAATTCCTTGTTTATATATATATATAAAAAAAATGTGTGCAAATGTTTGTTTTGGTAATTTGTATTCGCCGTGCGACCTCTTCTCAGTATTCATGGACAGTTTGGTGTGGGTGATATTTGTTTTGTATCATCCCTGAAATAAAAAAAAAGCAAAAACCTCATCAAAAAGAAATGAAATGCCTGTGGCTTGCTGGACTGACAACAGCGGCAGATTCTGCTTGCACCTGATAAAAATTTTACATTGCCTCCTCTACAAAGAGGATCAGTGCGATTCCTTTGAGAGGGGAGAATGTTAAATTCAGCCCCAACATGTTCAGAGCACTTCTGACACATTCACGCTTACGCGGATAAATGGGTTGCATAACCAGTAAACCATCTGTTTGAGGAAAAGCCAAATAAATACTAACTAAACGGTGAATGTGATGATGTAAAACTGAATGAAGAAAGCCTGTGAGGTCGAAAAGGAGGGAAGAGAACGGAGCCGGGGAGCTGAGAAAATAAAGAGGGGGAACGGAGTGAGGAGAACGAACGGGGTGAAGGAAAGACATGGTTCAGAGACAGCTGGCTGATGAAGGCTGAGTGGGTAAAGGGCAGGAGGGGGTGATTCCTAATCTTGTTGTTTTTCTGTCTATGATGTCTCCTGTCCAACCCGTTTTGCCCCACGCTTGTCTGAGTCCACAAACACAGCACGCCACCCTCTTTCCCATGCAACTCAGCAACTTGTGCCGTCCCAGCCCTCACTCACACAAAGGACACTCAGTGAGCCTCCACACACACACACACACACACACACGCAGACGCTCAAAGGAGACTCTGTCAAACTTGCTACACTAGCAACTTTTTTTTTTGTTTATGCAGTAACACATCCTGATAGACCCAGAAGTTGTGATGACTTACTCTGCTTGTTTGTTATGTGGGAGTAATGAGGGAGAAGAACAAAGAAATTAAGATTTACAGGGCAGAGAACATAAGGGGATTTGAGTATGTGGGTTCCTGAGAAAGGCCTGATCAGCATTCATTACCCTCTGTTACATGTGCCAGGGGAAAAGGGCACTGAAATATCTCAGGTGCATTTCACTATTACCACAGCAACAGCCCCTCCTACTGGTGGGCATTAAAACAGCAGGTTAACTGCTCTTCTCAAAGCAGAGTGTTTAACACCTTCAGCAAACCCACATATGTGAAGGCTGTTATTGCGTGAAAACACAATACAAGGATATAACACTTAGCATTTTTATCTTAAAATGTCATTACCATAAGCATTAATAATGTTGTAATCACGGTATCTAACAGAAGTTTAAGGAACACTTAATGAATACAGTAAAGTAAAAGTGTGTGATATATGAATGTGTCTTTAATGGGCTTTATGTTTATTTTTAAAGAGTTGAAACAGCAACAGAAAAATATGAAACCCGTTCCTAATCCACCTTAATACAATGATTAAAACCCTTCTGAACCAAAATATAATAAATAGTGGGACGGTAACAATTTTTCTAACTTCATCAGATACATAATATTATCAGGATCGTTTCAAAGCATGTATAGAGCCCGTACTGTGGACATTGGAATTAGATTAATGCCTCCCGTGGTTAAACAATTTTAAGACAGAAGAATGACCTTAGAAACTTTTTTTTTTTTTTTTTGGGGAGAACAACAGCCTTAAACGAAATTAGACTGAACAGCTTTCATCCATCTTAGTTTAGTGTCAGATTCCATAAAAGAAAATCAGGAAATAACTCTTAAACGAGAAGGAAGGGCTTAAATAGCTTCACAAATTAGAATCACACACACGAGTGCACACACACACACACACACACGGCAGTCCGATGAGTGAGTATAAATAGAAATGCATGACAAATGAAACAAGTGTCTTGGTTGAATCAATAGTCTAACATGCCACACCACTCATCATACAGCTGCTTCTTTCCTTATCATCACTGAGTTCGTCAACCAGCAGGAACAAGAGGTTAACTACATGCTCCTGCAAGTTAAGACAGGAGGAACAAACACAAGTTGTCCTCCGATGCCTCTGATCTGCCCTTCAAGTGATGGAAATTTGATTAACCTGTTACATGTCTGTGCATGTAAAGACCACTTATAAGACCCCTAATGAGTCTTTGAAAGCATTTTACGGTCAGCAAACAGGCCCTTTTCACATTTTTGTCAGGGTTGCAGAAGCTGATGCGTTAATAACATGAACCAAGGCTCTGCTCTGCTTGAGAGACCCAGCGAGTCCTGACAGACAGCCGGCATCTGTGTTTCTTAAGGTGTCATGTAATATCTCTTGATTGGTTTATTAATTTGTTAAAGTTGATTAGTTATGTTTTTGTTCTCATGTTGTGTTTTTCAGGTAGCGTGTGAATTGTCTTTGATTAGTTATAACAATGTGAGAGACTCAGTTGCCGATGTTTCTATTTTCATGTATTTAAGTGCCAACCTCAACCTGCTGTGTGTTCTTGGAAAGTTAGCAAGCCACAAATGAAAACATCAGGCCGTTTCCTCTTCTTTTCCTCAGCTCTGCAGTCGTAAATGCTCGCAGAGCAAAAGTCAGCAGTTTCGTCATTTGGACGTAGCCCTAAAAAGCCATAATCACCTTTTAAAGAGGAACTCCAGCTCTCTTTTTACAGGTCTTGCCAGATGTAAAGTGACAATCCTAGCACTGTGCACTGTGATGCAAAGTCGGTGACTTACTGTTTGGTGTTATTATGGCAGCATTATGGGGAATATCTAATAATAATTAGCAATCCAATCCAGCATTGATGTTTCAGGGCGACTGCTAAATCAGAGTTTCAACCTCATTCTCTTACACCTCGATGTTTGGTCTCCACCATATCCTGAGATGGACATCTGGCTCCACTATTTTCACCAGCTAGCCACCAACTTTCAAACTGTCTTCTCCCGCTAAGCATGACACTACGAGAGCAATGAGACTGAGCCTAAACAGTCAAGTCCCGGTCCTGATTGATTTCACACTAATATTTGACAAATTATTTATACCTGTTAGAGCCAATATCATCAATGTAATATGCTCCACACATGATGAAGCAACATTAGGCTTGGTGACAATCTATCAGCCAAACAGGATTTCCATCTCAACAGTGTAGACTTGCCAATCACAAGCCTACAGATTACTAATCACCTATTTATTACCCATTAAAAAGCGCTTCAGGGGTTAATTGCATTTGCAATGTTGATATATTGTCCTTGAAGTAGACAGCAAATGTAAAAAAAAAAAAGAAAAAAGAAAAAAAGAAAGGAGTATGACAGTAATAAGAAACAAACTGGTTGATGCAAATTGATGCAAATTCAACCAGGACCAACAACATACTTTGGCCGTGTTATGTGATAGAATAGAACAATCAGACAACATGACAGGAGTGTCTGTGCGGTGCTCAAATAAGGATGCAACAGATCACTTGCTCCCTCTGAGCCCTTTGATGTTTCAGTGCCGAAGGCTGCAGCTCACTTAAAGGAATAATCAGTGACATTTAACTGCCTTGTTGTACAAAATGAACATAATACATCAGTGGGTGTTTGCAAGTGCTGAACAATGCCTGTTGTTGAACTGTGACTTCAGTGATTTCTAAACAAGCCATCTGGCTCATCCAAAAATGTATAATGCAAACATTTTACCCTCGGAAAAAAGGGGAGACTCCACATAAGCTTAGCCCTGCTGCAATGTCTTTCATTTAAGAGAGAGATGCCGTTAGAAACACTCTCCTCCCCGTCAGGCTGGAGTTATTTGCAGAAAAGGCGATGATTGCAATGCGCAGTATTCAGTAAGACAGCTCTCATGAGGAACACAGTGACTACACAAACTCACCTTCAAACAGTTAGTCTGCAGTCAGCGGCGCTGCCTGTTCCTATTCGACAGCCTCTGTATGCAACTAAAGACAGATTCTGAACTCTGACAGATGCAACCTTGGGAGGAAACATACTTTCCTGAAACATATATTAAGAAATGGCTGCACAGAGGTGAATATTTCTCTTATAGAGGATGGAAGCTAGTGCTTATGGGCTTCTTCTGCGAATCCAGAATAAGGAGAGAGTAGAGAGACAAAGGGTGAGCACTGAGCCGTGATGGATCCCAGAGCAACACAATGACAGGTCACTGGAGTATTTGGAAGTGCTGCACATCTGCAACGTAGTTGTCACTGTTGCAACAGATATCCGACAGATGTTTCACTACTCCCAGAGGAGAGCGACTACTGCCTACAGTTTGCATACCCAACAGTGTGTTCGCAACAAACTGTCCCATTACCCTCACTGCCAGCAGCAAAATAAAAGCTTTCAATCGCTGTTTATTTAGTGAAAACATTTATAGTTTGATATTCTGGGAAAAACGCTTAGGTCTTTTTGCTTTCATCTTTCAGAGTTATATTTGAAGATTGATATGACTCTAACACATTATAGGTCTATTAAATATGTAGTTCAAGCCAGCAGTGGTTTAGCTTAGTTATCTGAGAAATGGGAAGCAGGAATGAAATTGCTAGCCTGGCTATTTCCAAAAGAAACAAAATCTTTCCCAGAAGCTATAAACGTCAAAAAATAACTCTCCATAAACTTCATAGAAAACCCAAAGGCCAAAAATTACATATGTGCACTGGGTGGTTTCTTGGCCGGTAGCAGCAACCTTCTGAAGTGTCCACTGATTACCTGACAGCTTCACGATCCAGGACGTCGATTGTGCTGGCCATAAGAGAGGAGCGGTGTGTTTGTTTCCTGTGTTTAAGCCACGCCAACCAACAGAACAAAAGAGAAAAAATGCATTTTTCCATATACATTTTAGACCAGACATTTAGGATAAATTTTCCAAATTACTCAGTGCTTTATAACATTGTCCTTATTTCTGCTTAAACAATATTATATTGTGCTACGTAATTTCCTATGTATCATGAAATATCATTTCCAAGACACACGGTAACAGTCTGATGAATGTGTTCAATAATAGAAATATTGACGGTACCTGTGGGATCGCCACCTTTCTTCTCTGCCCATCCCCCTTCTGCCCTTTCACTCCTCACTCCTCTTTTCCCAATCACTTACAAATAGAGTGACCGATGTTACCTGTTGTTATTGGCCTGACTCCACACCCAGACTTCACCTCCCGTTCATGCTTGCCTGCTTTTCCCTGCTAAGCCTGGATAAAGCTGAACTGTTTTGAATTTAAGTTGCTGGCTCAAGCTCCTCTCGATTCCCAGCGGATGCATAAGGTGTCATTAATAGAAAACCGATGAGTTACATCAATCTACTGGGGTCATGCTTGTTAGAAGCACTGCAATGATTACGTGTTTAATGAATTAGCACATCAAGTGACAGTATATCAGCAAAATTTGGATAACTGATTAAAACTTTAATGGGATTTTCCAACAAAGAATCAAAATATGTTAATCTTCTTTCTAAAATGTGTCTTGTAGCAAATTTAGCAGCCAATTGAATGCTGGATAACTGACAAAAGAAGACACTTCTAGGAAATTGAGAAGGGCACTTTATTTCACATTTTTCAAAATGTATGTCCCTGATATTAAATTGATAACGCAAGAAGAAAGCAGAGAACACTTTTGTTCTTGGAAACAGCCTCATCGCATACATTGCAACTAAATTCAACTTCTCATCTGCTGATTTGTGTCAGATCCTAAAAGTACACACTCAGAAGATGATCTCGAACTCTTTTCCGCTCACTGAGCAGTGTTTTGAAGAAGGGTCTTTCTATGTGTCTGCTTCAGAACAGTAATTCCACACATAAATCCTTTCACAGAGGGAAAGTATGAACGAAGATAAAGACAGAGGGGCATGCGGTTAGAGGGCGTGGCTGTTTGAAGCTGCAAAGAGCCCTTGACCTTTCCCTCTTTTTTTCCCACCACACGCAGCTCCTTTGCACTTTAACGACACACACACACACACACACACACACACACACACACACACAAGCACACAGGCAGGCCCTTGGGGTGTGTTTAGCCCCGAGGTTGCCATCTGTACCTGCCTGCTTGGTATGCAGGGGGCTCTGCCTTCAATCTCGGCGACGCCTATTTCCTCTCAGTTGTTTGCGGCTTTAACTGCCTCTACTTAGCAAGTGACGCGTTTGCATCTACATATATTTGCACATACTGTATGTGTGAAAATCTTTGCTTTTCAGCGCATGCATTTTCACTTGTATACTTTTTTGTTTGCATATTGGTTGATGTTTGCATCCCCCGTGTGGGTGTGTGTTTTGCAGGTTTGTGTGTGTTGTAAGATGGATCTGATTTTCGTGCAGCATCAGAGACTAATCCTTCAATGCTGGGAGACCAGCTGTTATGGACGACAGTGAGCTTGTCTTAGAAAACTTCATAAGTCTCATGAATAAATGTCTAAATTTGCCTGGATCTACTTTATCAAGGAAATTGCATGTATGGTCGCAGGCATGTAAAGCTGAATAAATGATCAGGACTATTTTGTATGCACTCTGAATTAAATGTGGGGTGTTGTGTGTGTGTGTGTGTGCTTGAAACTGAGCAAATGGATCAGCAGAGTTTTTTAATTAGTGCAAAATTTTGAGCATTGAACGCTTGCATGGGAGAAGGTTGATGAGAATGTTCATATTTGCCTCCGATTCCACGTCTCGTCAATTATATTTAAAACTTAATTAACAGATGATCAATAGTGTTTACACTGTAAAGCGACTGGGGCAGATTCTAATTAGAATATCCATTCATTATTAATGACATTAGCAAACTCTGAAATTAAAAGGAGACAACTGCCGCGTTCAATTAAGCCGCCACTCACAGGGAGAAAGTGGTGGCAAAAGACTGAAAAATGAAAGAAAGGGAGTGAGGTGGAGATCAAGGAACAGATGGATGGGAAGTGATGATGATCAAAGCCCAGCAGACTCAAACAGAGCTGCTCAGGGTGGCTGTAAGTCATCCTGAGGCTGAGTGACATATAATAACTGAAGGATGTGACTTGAGATTAATTAGGACAACTTTGCTGCATGGATCCCAGTGTAATAAAAAAAAAAAAAAAACAAAAAAAAAACAGAAGTATGGATAATGACCCAAGTTACCTATAAAGCCTAGACAGAAAATATATGAGCACAGTTATTATTTTATCTAAAGATATGCACCAAAGCACCTCAACAATAAAAATGTACCCAGTGTGTTTAAGTATTAATAATAATCGTAATGGCTTGATCATGTCCCAGCAGGTGCAAACACACAAGTATAATTATTGTTTATAGCAACGTGGGTATTTAAAAAAAAAAAAAAAATTAAACTTTGCCGGCCCATTTGATAAGTTTTCATGACATTGCGCTCACCGTTGTCAAGTCCCAAGATCAGGGACAAAAGACAAGCTGTTAGGAGCTCAGAAAGGAGGTAAGGCAAAGCTGGGCTCAGCCATATTACCTGAAATTATAGTATAATGTCAGTAATAATCCCATATTGAAGAAGAAAAGTCAACCTCACAGCCAAACACGAACACAAAGACTGGGTGATTCTTCCTCACGATATCTCAACATGACAGCTACGCCATGACGAGGGAAGGGAAAGATTGTGGATATGGCATTTAAGTGTCAGATGTAAACAGTTTTCTTTTTTTTTTTTCACATGAAGCAGAAATAACATCAGCATTTATGGAGCTAAAGCCAGAATCCACTCTCTCTTTTTGCTCTTTCTTTGGTCTTCACCAACTCTCGAGGGAAATATCTCACCTTTAAGATGCTGATTGCACCATGTTCCCCTGGTAGTTGTTTTCTTTGCAAGTGTGTAATGAAAGGAAATTAAAAGCAGTAAATATGTGGGCTGGGAAAGAGGAAAAAAAGGTTCTGCAGTGAGGAGGGGACAGCAGGGTCTGGGAAAATTGTCTGTAGGTTCATCACAATGAGAGACTCTTTTCACATTCAGCCCATTGTTAATATAAAGTTATTGATTATAGTCATTGCACGACTATGGCAAGACGGGAAATAAACTGCTGATGTCTAGAGCCGACTTTAATGCCTATTCATAACTCCGACATAACTTCCCTTAGCTCCAAAAACACACATTTTGCTTAAACCATTAGAGCGGAAGTGTAAAATTATTATGGGAATTATGCAGATAATGACATCATTACCGCGTTTCCAGTTAAGTGTTTGTGTGCCGATGCCATACTTCTAATAAAAATATGATTAAAAAAAAAATGATTCAGGTTCTAATAAAAATGTAATTAACCTATAATTCCAGCATCGGTGACATTTCTCACACTCATATTTCTGTGGTTAAATCAGCCTCAGTGCAAAAGAGAGACTGTGAGATCCAAGGCTGAAAGTAGCCTGTGAAGATCATCTCTGGTTCATCTCGGTTCAGCTGCCTCCACTTGTGTCAGGGGAGCAAGAAAGAAAACTTCTGAGGATGAAAAGTAAGAAACTCCAAGTTAGCTAATTACAAGAGGAGCTTAAACACTCATAATTACCCTCTCCTTTTGTAGTATTGGGTTATCACAATGTCATGTCAATGTAATTTTAGAAAGAAGCGGAGGAGAAGTGCAAAGAAAATGAGAGAGTTTGAATTTGAAAGTCAAAATAAGAGGCTCATCTGGGAATCTGAGCATTTAGTCCCCACCAGCAGTCCCCTAAACCATAATCACATGTTGACGTAATACAGCGTGGAGGAAAACGTTTCAACGAAGAAACCCGGCGGGTGATTTATCAGCCAGTATGTCCCTTGTGTGAAAAATTTACAAGTGATTTAGCAAATCACTTGAGAAAATAATAGTATCGTATAGCCTGGAGCCAACCAGCGATCAATTTCACTATATAAACTTCAATGATCAGCCATTTGCAACAGTTGTGTTGATTTTCATGACTTGTTCAGCTTGGATCCAAAATCTACATACCAACACCTTTAAAATACTAGATTTTTATTTAAAGTCTGAAGTTAAAAAGATGATTATCTATTTCAGAAGAGCTGGGCTGGATGTTTCCAGTGTTTATGCTAAACTAAGCTAAGTACCTGCTGGATAAGGCTACATATTTACCGGATACGCTCTGGTGTTGTATCTGGGTTTTTACTCAGTTGCTGACGAAAGAGAGAATAATCTAATTTCCTATAATATTTTTTCCAAATTGGTGCTTTTGTTCTTCGAGAGATCACATCTCCTAAATCTAAAACAGAAATTTCCGTTTTCTAGATACTGACGTAGCTTTTTTCTCATTTCAGATATTGCACAACATCAAATTCGAGGAAAAGCAAAACATTTGAATTTGTTATCGCTTTGGATATTGAAAGCAACCGGAACCCATCAACACTGAATGCAACGTTCCCATGAAAAGCTCCTCAAATAAAGCTTTTTAATTAGTCCTGTAGATATTGCCAGTGCTGTATTGAAGTGGATCATACGACCTTTGAGTCTTCAGACGGAGGATGAATTGCTGACGCTGTACAGTGGGTAGGCACAGATACAATTCTCAGTGTCATTCATCAGAAGGTAATAGATGTGCCCAGTAGGCCAGAAAACAAGACGAGGCAAGGAGCGGCGAGAAAGATAGAGGCAAAAGGGATACATTCCTTTCATCTGCGATGAAAGACAAGAGGCACGATATCAAGATGTTCACGAGGCCGTCTTTCACTGTCTCTATACTGTGGGCTTTCTCATGGCTCTCGATGTGTGTGTGTGTGTGTGTGTGTGTGTGTGTGAGAGAAAAAAGGGTAATTTGATTTTCTGCAGCTTGTCCTACTGCAGAAATGGGGGCGTCCAGGTAATCTGCCCCACTGACCTTCCAGTTTCACTTAAACTTTTAGCCTCGAAACACGAGCGTTCTCTGTTTCTCTCAGTGTTTTTTTTTTTTTTTTTTTGGCACCAATAAATAAATAAATAAATAAATAAATAAATAAATAAATAAATAAAATATATATTGGTGCATGCAACATACATTAAAACACCCACGTGCACAAACAAACACGAGCATAGTCTCATCTCTCATCCTCTGTAATTAAGCCTTCATCATTGATTCTGGGGGCGTTTTGGCCATGTAACTTAATACCAGCAGTATCTTTTCATGCATTTACAACACAAGTCAGCGTGTCTGTCTTATTTGCTTTGTGCAAGTGTGTGTTGGTGTGTGTGCGCATGGAGGTCGTGTTTCCTTGGATACACTGATGGGCTCTCAGACTGCTTGTAGCGGTCCATTAGAGATCAATGGGTTCCCTGCTCCTAATTCCTACTATCAGTGTGCCTCTGATCCTTATCTGCTGTGCGGAAAATGCAGTCAAAGCCATTTCATCCCAGTACACGCACATACAAGCACACACAACCACACACACAGATACATACAACAGATTGAGCATGTATGTATAATCATGCATACATTCACAGACATGTTTTTTTTGTGTGTAAAGACATTCTCACCTACACAAAACATCAGGTGTGTGTGTGTGTGTAGTGAATGAGGAGGAGATGAATGTCTATCGAGGTCTTAAGCAGAGATCATCATTGCTGTGAAAGGGCCCTGGGGTGACAGTGGTTAGAGTGTGAAAGCCAAAACTCCTGGGCTCAGGCTCTGCAGCTCCCGACCACAGCTGGGAAAAAAAGCAGCCAACATGCAGTGATACTGTTGCAGTTCGGGGGAAGCTGCTGGTCCGCCATCTGTTTTCTTTTACCACTTACAACTTCCCACTTGAATAAATTCCTTTCATGGTAATTTCAGTTTTACTCAAGGAATTCAGGACTTATGTACGCCCCCCCCCCACCTGCACTGATTTTTCGGCAACACATGAGTGACAGGACTTCATGACCGCAACAAAGGTGGGAAGTTTGCTCTCACAGTCTTGGTTTGATGGTTTGTGGTGCTGGTTAATCTGATTTATGGTGAATCATTTCTGTATGTACTTGTGCTTTCAGTAAAACACAAGAACTGAGAAGAATCCACCTGAGCTAATAATGTGGCGCACAGATCATGCGCTTTAAGCTGGTCACCATGAGATGAGCGAGCTGTTAGCAGACGTGGGAAATGGATCCATCATTCCCTCGGCTGGTGCTGCAAAGCGTCAGAGCTTCATGTGTTTTAAAAACATACATGTGAGATCTGTTTTCTTCGTTTAGGGACTGTAAGTTAAGGGAAAGATTGGGTTGGCTGGAGGAGAATTCCTCCACTACATTATGTGTAGCTTGACAACAAATTTATGGCTTCTTCTCTGGCCCATGCTCTACTCCTCCCAAAAGTTTGGAACAAATTAGCTCAGTAGGTTTTTTATAATCCTGGTGACAAGTAAAGAGATGTGGATGAAACCATAACTTCTTCAGATAATGAACCAGATTTCTCACTGAACTCACAATGAACATTTTCTACCACCAAACAGAAGCTCTTCTATAGCTTAACGAAGTCCCACGAGTCCTGAAAGACAGCCATAGAAAGGCTTCATGACGCTGTAGTCATTATAAGTGGGTATTGTTGTGCAAAGTCAGATATTCTGGTGGGATATTCATATATAATGATATTATATCATATTATCCTTCATTGAATGTTGTTACTGTTGTTTTTATTTATCCTGTTTGCATTCTTGTATTTCACTGATATCCTCCTGTAAAGCACTTTTTTTTTTTTTTTTGTTGTATCTTGCCAAATGCAAAAATCTAAATAAATTTTTTTGTTGTTGACAGAAAACATTGTGTGATTATAGTTTCAATTCCATTAGGATTTATTTGCAGTTGCAAAATGCACAGCGACATCGCAGTGCTGCCCCACAACAAGAAGGTCGCCGGTTTGGTTCCCGGCCTGGGGCCTTTCTGTGTGGAGTTTGCATGTTCGCCCTGCCTTTGTGTGGGTTTCCTCCCAGCCTCCAAAGACATCATGTTTGGGTTGACTGGTGACACTAAAATTGTCTGTAGGTCTGAGTGTGAGTGTGAGTGTTTGTTGGTCTCTGTCTGTCTCTGTGTGTCGGCCCTGTGATGGACTGGTGGCCTGTCCACGGTGACCCCGCCCTCACTCAGTGTGAGCTGGGATTGGCTCCAGCAGCCCCCGCGACCCGGAAATGGATAAGCAGTAGAAGATGGATGGATGGATGAATGCTACGGAAAATTAGTTGTGCATTAAGCCTCAAATTTCATGAACTTCATTTAAATACATTTCAAACTATTCAGTCATGATGCACGATGTAGTCGGCGAGTGAACTCAGTTATTGTCCATGCAGAAATGTAAAAACCCGGAAACCTGTGCCTGAAATAACATCCCTCACTTCGGCAGATCCAGATCTTAAAGGATCCAGGTTTCTCTGTGTGCTGTCGTCTTATCAGTTGTAACTACCATTGTCTGAATGCTTTTGTGCTTGTGCACTCTGGCTGTAATTTGAAGAGGTAGGTTACTGTTAGGGTAAAGCGATACAGCAGTAAACAGCATTGTAATGCGGGAAACTGGGGATATCAGACTGGTCTAGATTTCACAGGCGATCTCCAGCTGCTGTTATTGCACAAAGTGTAATGAAACCTTTACTGGTCAGAACCGAAGGGGGAGAGCCTTCCTTGCTCGTTTCCTCTTCATTTTTTTGGTCCTCATCCTGTTCTATCCACACATCCCTCCTCCCTTTCTTGTAACCTTTCTTAATCTTTGTCTCCTTTTATCTTTCCCTTATACGTCCATTGTCTCACATCCTCATTCTGCTAACCGTCTCCCATCGCTGTCTCGTCTTTTCATTTCCTTCTTCTTGTCTTATCCTCCTATTCATCACACCATTTTACCCACATCCTCTTCCCTGTCCTTTCCTGTTCATCTTTATGTTTCACCTTCATGGCATTCATCTATAGAAGTATGTAACCAGCAGGCAGACATGTAGGGTGTAAAAGCAGGATAAGATACCTTTTTTTTTTTTTTATCTCTTTGACTTCATCTTCTGCAATTTGGCACTGCCCTTTTTGCCTCCCTTCGGCAGCTCAAAAGACTTATTTTTCAACTTTTCTTGTGGAAATGTCAGGCATTTTTGTAAAATTGCAACAAAAATCTTTCTTTGGTAGTGCAGCCAAAGTGAACGTGTGCTTATGGCTGAGACCCTAAACAACAAAAAAAAAAGAAAAAATTAAAAATCCTCCTTATTATGCTTGAGAAATCCCAAATTTAAACCTCTCAGACAATCAACCAATTTAGCTATTAAATGAATTTCACAATGGGGCTCGCCATTTTTGTTGTTCCCCACACTTCATGTGTTTTTGAAGGTCCCTAGTGGTCATAGAAGTTCGAGATTAATTACTTTTCTTTTGCAGTTGAGCAAATTAAAGGCAGCTCAGAAGAACTCCTCGTCACGTAATCAGCTAATCAGCTTCAACAATCCCCCCATCGCCACCACCACACACGCTCCTCCCACCCCCAAACTCTTATCATTAGAGGGCATTCTGCCCTCATTTCAGCTCTCAAGATCAGGCCATCATATGGACCCCCCCCCCCCCCGCTCAAAAAAACAAAACAAAACAAAACACCACAAAAAAATTCCTCATTCCCCCACTGGAAATAGATTTTTTGATACAGCTTTGCTTTGATGGAGGGCCAAAGCAGCTTTGTAAAAAGGACCCATTCTCAGCTTGGATGCTTGCAGGCATTGTTTGTAGGCCTCGGTGGTAAAAGGCTCAGAGGTCCACTGCTGCTCAAGTGTTTACCCCCAGGGCAGTGAAGGAAAACAGCCACGGTGGACTTGGGAACCACCACCACCTCCTCCAGTCATCTCAGCTGTATTTCCAGAGCAGGACAGTGGAGCACTTTCACAGCAGAGAAACCGCAGAGACGCAGGAGGCTGATAAGATTGAAACAGGCCATTGAGTTTGGTTAAAAGAGAAGTTTTTCATTCCTATATAAGTGTGGGAAAGAGTTATGCCATGGGAAAAAGATGTGATGGGAAAAAATGTCTGTGGCACTAAGAAACACGGATGTGCATGAAAAGAGATTTAATTAAAAACCGACTCTTGATGGGATTATTTTTGAAGATTTTGCTTAATTTACTGACTATTTTCTATTTTTTTTTTTTTTGTCTGACCTTGAGTTGCCTTGACTGCATCCAACCTCCTCATTTGATAGCAGAGCTCCATTTTTCTCTCTTTCCCTCATTCCGTCCACCTCTCCGTCTGTCTGCTTCTGCTCTCCACCCCCTCCTCTCTTCCTGTCCATCTCTTGTTACCTCCGTGGCTCCTTCTGTCGTCTGTTCTTCCCCTTCCCTTCCATCTCTCCAGCCTTGTGGGCCTCAGCTCTGAAAAAGACTGATGAAAAGAACAACCCATTCTTTATCGCCTTCCCCTGGTTTCCATCTCATCTCAACTTTGTGGTATTTCTGTGTGGTTGCTCTAAGTGTGCATGCCATGTGTGTGTGTGTGTGTGCGTGCCAGGAGTCAGCTTGATAAACCGATAGCATCTCTCTCTCATCCTCTTCTTCTGCCTCCGATGGCCTTCATAGACTGTAATAATCATTTCTCTCTCTTTCCATCGCTTTCCGTTGCATTGTGGCACCGTCTGTTCTTCAGAAGTAGTTTTCACATCACTGTTTTCGAGATTGGCCAATTTTCTGTCTGACGAGCGAGCCGAACACGTGTCCTGTGAAGCTCCGGAGGGTCGTACCAGGTCAAAGCTTTGGCTTAGTTTCCCATGAAAATATGGGACGAAAACTTTGCCAATCACTGTTTGGTTTTCTTTTGTGGTTGACTCCAGAAGACAATCACTACATACAGGAAACGCACACCTTTGGGTTTTCTCCAGTGCTTCCACTGATGAGCTTGGGAAATATTGTTACGTCCGCATCATTTTGTCCATTGTAATGTCTTCATTGTAGTCCCACAATCTAAATTCTCTCTGAGTTAACAATCAGTAGCTCTGGCTAATGAATACAGCTGCCTTCTCTGACCTTGGCAGAGATGAGTGAGTCCCTTTTGCCCATACATGCGTGATTGCACACACACACACACACACGCGCATACAACCATCTGCAGAAGCACAGCGAGTGCCCTCCCTGTCAGTGCAGTGAAGTAAATGAGTCTCCGCTCAATAGTCTTGGCCTCTAGTGGTACAAATTATCATTATAGTCATGAGCTGGCAGACCTGCTACAGCAGAATATCGGCACCCTGGGTGTGTTGTTGGCAGTTACAAGTACAAATTTTGTGTGTGCGTGTTTGTTTGTTTGTTTGTTTTTTTTTTTTTTAAAGCTAATCAATGTATTGACCGATTTATAATGAGAAAGTGCATGTGTGTCTCCTTCAAACACTCTCACTCACACAAAAACTGTCAGTGTCCAGAGGTCAACAGGAATATTTTGCATAATGTAGCTGTTGTGTAAGATTATATTTGTTAAGCGTTGTTAAGCTGCTGTGGTAGCTGTCACTTCCAGGGCAGCCTGTCCCCCACTTCCTGCCCCCCTGTGGTGAACGTCTATCCATTAGTGGCGTGGGTCAGGGCTATTTGTTTGTTTAAAGAATATCCATTTCAGCAGGCAAACAGAGCGTGTGTACATTAGCTATTTATAACCCCAATGAGCAAAGCGTAGCTGTGCCCGCTGGACTCCAACGGCCCGTGCTTATGGAAAGCTCTACATCATGCTATGGATTTATATCAGACATAGAATCAAAACATATGCTTCTGTTGAGTGTATGTTTGTAAGTGCACCGTGTTGTGTTTCCAGGGAGGAGTTTCCACGACGCCCAGAGGGATTTTTCTGTTATGTTTTGTTGAGAGTTTGGCAATAAAGCACTGTAGTAGAGAAAACACTCATGGCTTACTTATCAACTGAGCTGCTGAGAGTAACACAAAGTGGTTTGGGTCAAACAAGTAAATCTCAATTGTACACATTTTTTTTTTCCATGTGTGAAGTTATATATGTGTGTTGTCAGCTACCCATGACCTTTTTGACTCTTTATCTTTTTACAATTGTGTCTCCTGAATTCCGTCTTTATTTTCATTCTGTGTCTGCCCTCCGTCCTTCACTCATCTTCCTCTGCGCTTGTATCATCTTGCTTTCTTCCCTTGTTTACTTTATCATTTCCGCACTTCCATCCTTTCCTTCTGCTCTCCAACTTCTGCACACAGGATGTGCATTTTAACCTCCCGTGTCATTGTTCGCTTTTTGTTTTGTCTGCTGGGTTTTAAAGGGATGGATGAACGATAATCACTTGATTGCCACCGTAGCGCTTGTTAACAATGGTAGATCATCTATCAATGCTAATTTGGCGGGCCAATTTTCTCTGTGAGCTTGATCGGCAGATAAACGAAATCAAATTAACGCTGATGCATCACCTGTCAGCCATGTGAAAAACAGCTGCTGGGAGACTTTACAGTTTGAGGCAGCATGTTAACAATGCATTTTTACATACGAGGATACATTTGATTACAATTAATACTTGCGAGTAAGAATTCTAACCACTTAATTTTAACGTATTAAAATACATATGGCCAAATAATTCAAAGTAAAAATATATTGTTTATTATATTGAAATTGTTCTCTATGTTCATTTGGGCAGAGGGACACACGCTTAATTTTTTTTTTTTTTTTTTTTTTTTAGGACCAACTGTGCATGTTTGCTGAGAGAATGTTTTGGATGAAAATGCAGTGGCCAAAAACAACATCATTCTGGGATGCCACCCACAGAAGCTTTAGCTTTAAAGACCAGTGGGTAAATAATTTCAATGCAAACACTGGCATTTGGTTTCCATTCTGCTCATCAGGAAGATCAAAGCAGCTAAAAAACAAAAAAAAATCCACACCAACAAAAATCCCTTTGATTTTTAATTCTTAGTTGAGGATACATGCATGTTGCTTATTTGACTAGACAAACTGTCCGTGTATCTCACTAACTTTTTCAAATTATATGATGGTTTGTATATTTTAAATCTAACATGACTTTCAACTGGCGTTTTCTTCTGGCAACAATCGCAGATGATACAGCCAGAAAAGTAACGGAGAGACAGCTCAGGGAAGAGGAGGGAAACGGTGTGTGTAAAAGCAGATGTTTGATTTCATAATAAAAACACACCAATCTGAGTTGCCCAGTACAGTTTTAATGTCCCAGCCACTGTGAGGTTTGGTGTCTGCTATTTGCTGGTCTTTAACTCAGTGCCCTCCATCGTATTTGCATTTATTGCAGGTGTTGGTGCAACACAAAGCACCAGGCTTGATTCAGATGCCGTAATTGCCTCTTTTCCTGTTTTATTTGCAGCCACCATTCCTCTTCCCTGCCCCTTTATCTCTTTTCCTGCCAGATTCTTCCTCCATCCCTCCTTAACCTCGTTCCGTCCCTGCTGTTGTCAGAGTGCTCTGGGAGCCAAGGGCAGATGCCTGGAGCTCTGTCCCTGGATGGGGCTACTTACTCTGAGATATATGGTTTGGCACATCCAACGTTAGATATATGGTTCAGTGTTATGCCATATTGGCCTCAGGGTCCAAATTACACATGGAGCCAACATGGAGGACTGTTAGCTAACAGATGGTTGAAGCATGAATCTGCATTCAAGTCAGTGAAAGCTTGAGACTTAAGCCTCTTCATGCTTGCACATGATAAGCAGTCGGTGGACATAGGCTGTAGGAATGTGTGCTAATGTATATGCTATACCTGCACCAGACAGTGTGGTGAATATGCCTAATATTGTGTTTCTATAGGCAGGGCTTATATATATGCCTCAGCCTTTGCATGTGTGGATGTCTTTGGGTGTTTGCTGGGCACAGACTCAGCAGAATGCCTCTGGAATGAGAATAAGTGCGGTTTTGCCATGGCAACGGAGAAATGCCAGAGAGGACACGAGCTGCAGAATTAAAGCCCAGCACTCATCACAGCAGGGGAAGAAGAACGAAGGACCTGATTAAATACTTCCATCATCTCTCCTCCTGGAGCCCTCAGCTTTTGCCCTTTTTCATCTTCCATTTCAGTCTGCTGTGACACGGTACAAAGTGAGCCGAGCTCAGATGCCTGCAGATTCCTGTTGGCACGGACCCCATTACAGGCAAGAATGCTAATTTTTTTTTTTTTTTTTGCACTCTCATGCAGTGAAAGTCTGTGAGCTCAGTGACACGAACCCAGATGCAACAGCATGCCAGAAATACAGTTATGTACGCATAGCAGCTGAAGCCTGAACAAGTGATGCATCACCAGCCTGAGCTCTGCTGTGAATCAAGGTACATGTCAACTTGATGAGTGATTCAGAGTTTAAACTTGTCTCTCGGTTGCATCACAGAAAGCTTTGATTGATTCATAGCCGGTCGATAAGGTTGGAGTGTTGTATCTACACACATGTCTACACACAGAACGCTGACTAAGTGCAGTGATTGATAGCTTCCAATGTACTACGCCGTAGTTGGGCTAATTGCTCGAGTGTGAACTCAGTAGCTGGATCCTGGCTCCGTCCCCAATGCCCCAAAACTCACTGGGATAAACCGTTTCCCTTTCCAATTTTTTTAAGGTCAGCAGGGAGGCCCCCATCCCTTGCTGTTTTTCTTACTGAGGCAGCAGAAAAGGAGACAAAAGAGGACGTGGGGTTGAATGTCACCTCATGTTAGCAGGCTCCTGAGGCCAGAGGTTTTACTGTAACGATTTTAGTGTCTGAACTGGCACGATTTCACTTTTTTCCTTTGTAACTCACAAACATTTTGTGAGGGGTTCTTACGATCACAAATATAGATGTATTTATATTGAATGTATTATAGATGCCAACTGCTTCACACTTTTCTTAATCACATTTATTATTTATTTATTTCCATATTTTTATCACCAGCGTCCCTCCTCTCTGTTCTTTCCAAAACTGCCTTTTTTTTTTTTTTTTTTTTTTGGACTTAAGACCATGAAAGGAACAGAGCTCCCCTGAGGGCGAACCCATCTTCCGCCTTTGTCCAATGATTTTAGTTTGTCCAATGATGTTAGCTGAAAGAAATGAACAATGTCATCAAATAAAGAAAGGATCACTGCGACCTTGTAAAGACAATTATAGCTTCTCATTTTGGTCGTGCTGATGAGTTTCTTGTAGGTTCATCATCATAAGCTAAATAAAGTGGGGCTGAGATCAAAGCTAGCAAATCTGATGCTACTTTAATATAATTCGTATTGACGGGCATGATGTAGGGACCGTGGAGAGTCAGCAAGGGGTAAGAGTTAAACAACGACCAACCCAACAAATGGTTTCGATATTTTCTCCCCTTTTAGTTGGCCCTGTCAAAAAAATTAACCACATCCATAACTTTTATCGTGTCTATTTTTAGTGAAGCACAGTTAGAATTTTCTGGTAATTACCTGTGGCAGTGTTTCATCTTCTGATTTGATCTTTCTTGCCAGAGCCAATACAAAACTTTTGCTGATAATAATGGACTTTTCATTGGCAAACGAGAAACGCTCATCTCAAAAATGACTCTGGTTTAATATGAATGGAAATGGAAATTATTATATGCCTTTCTTGGTTGGAGATCCTATGGAATACCTATAGAAAAAGGAAATATTTCTGGAAATTGCAAGGTATTCTTATGATGATTTCATGTTCTCAGCTTAGTACTTCTTTTTCTCTCTCAGTGAGAGAGAGAGAGAGAGAGTGCACCCTGCAATTTTGCTTGTAATGTGAGAATGATGGAGTTGTGATAATGACATGCTTTCATTTCATTTGAGACGGGAAGACTCATTACAGGCCCTGACGTGTTTCACGGCGGGGAAAAGAAATGCTCCCCGCTATCTCCACATCACTGTGTCTCAACAGTTGTCAATCTTATATTTCCTTTTTATCATCAATTCCATCTTCTGATTTTCATTAGTGCTCACAGCTCATAGAACTCAAGCATCGCTTCATATAACGGTGAAAGCTGTCTAAGTTGTGAGGTGGAGGTGTGGTGTGGTTTCAAACATGGGCAAACTCATTTATTTGCTATGCCCGCAATATATTAGGAGGCAATCTAAAGGAAGGGAAAGCAGTAACTGTGAATCTCCGTTAGGTTAGAGTGGGGGCTGCTGCAAGGCTGAGAGGAGAACTTCAGAGCAAGAAAAACTAAGTTTCAGTGTTTGCTTTATCAAAGTGAGACATGAAAAGTCCGAGCTGAGAGTGCCAATTTTGAAAGCTGGATTCTTTCTGTACTATGGCGTCTACTGTGTGCCTTTAAAAAGGGAGGCAGTGTTGCCACCAGCATCTGAGCCTCCTTATTCCTTCTGTGTGTCCCCTGAACCAAAGCCAAGTCTTTCCTCAGTGGGGTTTACAATAACATGAATCCTGGCTTTAATAACCCACACAGGTCAGCGTAAGTGCACACACTCCTCTATCCCTCTCTTTCTCTCCCGACCCATTTCTCAGCTTCTCTCCCCAGAGCATTAAAACAAACCACAGACCTTGGTTAGGTCACGGCCAACGCAGACCTCATTTGTCACAGAGGATGGGCATCTATGAAGTTGGATTGTTAATTATGAGATTAAAATAAAGACATATGAGGTACATAGGCTGACACGAACCCCCTCCACACATACACACACAAGCACACGCACCTTAAATTCAATTATGCAAACATGCAAACACACAGGAACACTCTCGGTTGCACATCGCCGACCACATGCCGACACACACAATGGGAGCTGGATAAAGATGTACTGGAGCTGTTTGTTCCATGACTCATGCTATGCTATACTATGCAGTTTAAGTGGGATTAGTTAACTGATTAACTGATTAACCTCTGCTGGAACAGCGGAGGCCTGCTCAGTCATGGGTTGAATAGTTTGCATTCTCATCTAAATGAGCTCCCTTTCTACCTTTTCATGGGAGAAAACACTGCGATGTTCAGAGTCTCTGTTCGCCTGTGCGTTTACGTATGGAGAACGACCGTATTGGCAAAAAAAAAAAAAAAAGCATCAGATAAATACGAGGGTTCAAACTGGAAATGTTGTTATTACAGAGACCTTAAGACATATACGCTGCTCTTCAGCTGTATATATATAGATCTAACTGAAAATCAAAGCAGGTCAACAAATGCCTTAACACAGTGGTGTGTGTCAAACAAACTAATGCCTACCATGCACTCATAAACTGCAAATATTTTTCTGAAGACTACAAATTCCCTCTCATCCTAAGACAATATGTCATACTCACAGTGACTTTCCACACTGACGCACAGAGTCAATGTGCATCATTGAATTCCTATGAGATCATTTTCTGTCACATTCCTGGTGGATCACAGGAAGAAAATCAGTTTGTTTGTTTTTTTTCTTTTTTGACTATTACAACCATTTTATTTACTTAAGTCAACATTATAAATGTCATAATCTGCCCCACAAACGTATGCATTCATAATTCATGATGAAAAATGATTATTCTCTCATAAATATACGGCCTTATGCTTATCGCTATCAATTTCACTTGCTTCCTGTCTGGTGCTGGAGAAAAGTGCCACTTAACATCACCATGACATTAAACATTAGATTTTATCAGTCCTGGCAGCATTCAACACACAGAGCCATAGATTCCGTCAACAAACCGCATATTAATCCTCATGCAAAAATTGTGTTTATCTTAAAACTAAGCAGGAGGTCACGGCCATGTACAGTATGTGTCATCTCTTTGTGGGCCACGGAGGTGACGACAAAGATGATAGGCTGTGAAAGTTGTTTTGATTATAAATTGATATGACTCATATCTCAGTTTAAGATGCCTTTGTTGTTAGTATATAACAAAATCAAAGTAATCATGGCAGTATAGCAATACTTAATTGTTGAACTAATCCATATTACAGTGTTTAGATAAAAGAATGACATCAAAAGATCTGAGTGATCATGTTTTTCTGATTTTATAATTATATGCATACATAAAAAATAAAAACCCTGTGAGAAGAGGGAAAGGAAATAATGCATTTGTAATTGTGAGAAAACTCTTTTTGTGCCTCCAGAGAAACTGGGCTGACAGGAAGGCCAGTCAGAGATACAGCCTATTTGAGTGACTGACTAGCAGACGGATTGACAGCCAGTCAAGAAACCAGTCAGATAAGTCAAAGCAGGCTGACTGACTGCCTGACTCGCTGAGTGACTGACTAAAGGCCAGCTAAAGAGCTGCAGCCAGACAAAGAGAAATGAGTGTTGTGAGCATCACCCGGGAAGAGTAAATAGCTGTCCTGGTGACACATAGGGGCGGTGGCCGGGTGGAGGCGAAATAGAGGAAAAGAGATGGGGCGTAAAGAGAACAGGGTGCAATACTGAGGGGTGCTGAGGCGGTGAAATGAGGTGTTTGAACTGCTGATGTAAGCGTGGACACACTCTCTCTCTCTCTCTCTCTCTTTCTCGCTCTCATGCACACATACACAAACGCACACACAACGCTGACAAGCTGTTTCTACCCACGGGAAGTCATTCTGGGTTCAGGGGTTCAAATGAAAATGAATAACAGCGGCTGGACATATTGCTCCTCTTCTCTCTCGCTCTTCCCCTCACTCTTTATTGTTTCAGTCATGATCCAGCATTTTCTTCCATTAGCTTTGTCCGCCCCTCGCCCCCCCGCCCCTCCCCACTTTCACCCTTACCCTTTTTCCTCAACCACCCTCAGCTCTGAATTTCTCATAGCGCCCTTTAAATATTAACAGCTAGAGTCGGAGGAGTTTCACTGTGTGCTCCGTATTCATTTTAATCAGCATGCAAAGGGCGAGCATTCTGTATTCATTCTAATCTGTCTTGAGCGTTTTAATAAGGACCATTCTCAGGACCTGCACTGAATTCTGTGCCATCTCTCAAAGCGTGGATGACTCTCCCAGGGTTCCAAGACTGTGTTTGTTGCCATCTGTAATCGCTGTTTTTTTCCATTGGGGGCCGCCTGCATTGTGTCTCAATGCTGTTGCTTCAATATTCCATTTTATCAGGCGCTGGTTGATGCCTTTTAAGGCGCAGAATGTATTTAATCATGAATTTGACACAGCAGAGCGGCTGCTTCGGCTGACAGCCTATCTGTTTCATCTCAGATCAATTAACAATGGGGTACACGCACAAAGATGGTGGAAAGTTTAAGACCGATATGCCTCTGAATGCAGCACACAAAAACACATCACAAACAAAACTAGAACCAAATTCAAGGAAGTTATCTTAAGGTGTTTGGCTGTGGTGGTTTTTTTTCTTGAGGTTTCTTGAGGTTTTGAAAGCAGAGCGGGGAAAGTGTTGGATTAAATAAAATGTCAGTCGTAGGTGCTCAGAGAAAATGTTCCTTTTGTAAAACTGGGATTTCTGACCCCAATCAGTTTTATTTGAGGCCTCCAGTAGACAAGGAGATGTAAAGGTTTACACAGTTGGCTTCTTTTTGTTTTTTTGTTTTTTTTTGTCATTGAAGCCTTCCAAAAGGTGAGAGTGTATACATTTTAGTATAGTAAGTAGTAGTAATAAAAGTAAATTGGAAGCTGTGTTTTAAACCATCAAAGTCCATTCTTGACTGGAAATGTTAGTTAATAAAAACATTACACCTCAAGATCAAAAGCTCTTGACATTTTTGGGTCTGTCTTTATGGCTGTGAACAAAACCTTTCAAATTATAACACAATAATTGAATCAGATGCTAATATGAAAATATCAATGAGAGCAGCTTCAACATTCAAGTCATTGTGACATTTGGCCTTTTCTGGGGGGGACATGTTATGAATGAAAGCTCAAGATTTACAGAAAAACACAAAGATCCATCACTGATCAAATAATTTTTATTATCGTAATTGCAATAAACTTATTTATCCATTAGTTATATTTTTAATATTCCTGTCCTTGTCTCTACTTCTGGCTATGTGTGTGTGTGTGTGGGGGGGGGGTGGTGGGGGCGATTTAAAACCTGCCAGCACACTAAAGTGAAATCTTTGATCCTGTTATCATATAATTAATGTTTTTCATTTAATATTTGTGGAATATTAGGTTGACAAAGTCATTATGTTTTATCATTTGAAAACTCAATTTCGTTGTTATAATTTTATGCCGACAGTTGTTTTTTTCCAGGCAGAACAGGTCTCACATCAGGACTGCCCTGGAAGCTTTCCACAGCTATGCTGATGAAAAAACACTTCACGTTTTCACTAACCTACTGATCACAGCGGGAATCTTTTTCCGAGAGTATTTTGGGAATGAGTTCGTTTTATTTTGTTGAGCTTGATGAGAGCAAGGCAGAGTGTTGCCGCTCTCTGTCTTGATCTTGATTGACTGGCCCCGTACAAGGAGTTTATGTTGCAGCAAAAGGGCAAGCTGCCACTCATCCGGACACTAATTCATACACTCACACACAAAAACGCGCACAGAGACACACAACGGCAACCTTACAATGACCCAGGAAAGGAGTTAGTGTGTGCTTGTTTGTGTGTGTGTGTGTGTGTGTGTGCTGGTGTGTTACAAGACAAAATGGATGGACACTAAGTTGTCTAAAAGCCCTGCTGGGAGTCAGTGGAGCGCTCAGCCATGTAATGCTCTTAGTGCCACTTTCAACAACACGTAGCATATGCATGCACACTGTATACCAGCACACACACACAAATGTCAGACACTTTCAGCTCAGACACACAATCAGACACCATTACTACAGTGCTGTAAAACTCATTACAGTGCAGCAGTCATTTGTCTACTTCTCTTCCGTCGTACCTCTTATTTGACAAACAGGAAACAAATTTGCCCCTCAACTAATGGGTGACTCATTCAGATTCTCTGCTGCGTGCAACATTAATGTTTGTGCTTAGAAGCCATCTTACATAACGTTTATTTAATGCATGCCATTACACTGTCTTTCGCATTATTTGCAGTGCATCGTCTTCATGCTTGTTTTCCCGTTTTAATTTCAAGCTGTTGTTTTTTTAATCAGTTGTAAAAAGCTTCAGTCACCAGATCAACTCTTGTTTGAAGTTACAACAGCTCCAGTGCCTTGAAAACATCCTTCTTAATGCCAGATAGTGTTTTGGTTTTTTTTCTGTTTTGGTTGACATGTTAGAGCGTGGTGAAATGGGATAGATGAAATAATGCACACAGATAAGGGCGTTAGACACATCTTGAAAAGTTTCCCCAGGACGGCCATGCTGTTGAATATTGTTTCCAGGTGAAGTGATGAACTGAGTAGATTGAATTTGTCGTTTTGTTGCCTTTCTGTGGTATAAAACGGATCAGCTCGTAATGCACGGCCGATGAATAACCCCATGAAGCTGAGACTGGTGGCTGTCTGAAGTGTCTGAGCGTTTTTCACACGCGCTTGGAAGTGTTAGGTGAGGAAGCTGGGGTTGAATCTGTGAACGCGCAGGTTCCCTTTTACCCTGACGACGCCGCAATGAGCACTCATCAGACAAGACAATTACATGTCCGGTAAACACACACCATGGGAAGAGGTCAATGCAAACAAGCAAACATCTAAAGATTGGTTTTCCTTCATAAGCTGCACAATTTCTAAGGAGCCATATGCTCAGTTTGCTGAGAGCCCCCCTGCAGCAGAGTGCGTGTTGTTGACTGATGCCATCGATTGACAGCAGTGTCACACGACTTTCAGGCTGTCGCTTGCATACAAACTCTTTCATGTTTGTTTGTTTCTGTGCGTACTGTATTTTCGAAACTTGCTTATTGCCTTTCCTTTTTTTTTTTTTTTCCTTCTCTTCTTTTTCCATTCCCCAATTAAAAATGGATGAGAACTTTATTTAGTTCAAGGCAATTCACTCTGCCAGTCAACCGTGGGATTCGGATGAATGAGCTGTGTGTATGTGCTTTGTCTGAGTGTGTGAGTGTGTGCGTATGTGTGTGTATAGTTTGGTTACTCCTGAGCGTGTGGGGGGTGATGAGACAAGTGGATGTGGGGTTAGTGCTGGGTTAAGCCGGTCTACTGTCAAGTCAGCCAGAGTTCAGCAGCACAGAGGCTAGAAAATGGCAGACAGCGGCACAGCTCAGGTAGACGAGACGAAGGCGATGCAGACAAACAAGACCACTGAGGTGGAGTTCCCCCACAGAGGCCGAGACTTAGACCAGAGGGATACGAGTGTTCAGGGGGCCACAATTAAAGCCATGGGAAATCTAATCCTTTGGAAATGAAAACTTAAGATAAGCACTACAAAGTAATATCTTCTCCTTTACCAGCATGACTTCAGTCATCCCCTCACCATGAGAACCTGTGAGAGGAAAGTGAAGGCAGACGTTTTCCCCGTACCTGCTCCCCTTCTTCTCTCTCCCATTTTAGTTTCTGAAACTGAGAGCAGGGAAACTGGTAGTGGTAGCATTTTTTATTTTTACAGTTACACCCTTAAAGTGAAAAAAAAAAATAAAAATAAAAAAATAAAAATAAAAAAAAATCTGTGCTCCAAGTCTGAAGCAACAGCAAAACCATAGCTGAATTATCTTAGTAATAATACAGTTTTAATAATTCAGTTGCACTGGCATGAGTAATTGTATTACAGTACAGTCAGGCTGCCATTTCCAAATGGATATCTGGTAGCAGCCTCACCTGATTGCCTTTAGTCAGAAAAACAAAACCTTCCTAAGTCACTTTCTTTTGATGAAATTTGTAGATGGACAGATTAATTAACCAGGATCCTGTAAAATTGGATTCAAAACAGCTGGAAGTGTGCACCCATGATGTTGATGGCCCAGCACAAAGTGTGAACACTTGATGCTTATGTTCATGAACTGTTAAAATTGATCTTAACATCAATGAAAGACCAATATCAGGGGGATGGCCGACCGACGCACACGTGCAGCAGACTCCAGTGCTTGTAAGTTCATGTAGTCAATATGACTCCTGACTTGATTTATTAGCTCAGCAAAAGTTTAAGGTCTTAATTATTTTGAAGGCTCTACCTTCCAAAAGAATGTTAATTTTTTTAAATTATCATGCGATTTAGAGGAAAATAGACAATGAACCAGCATATATGTTAGGGTGTGGCTACTGTGTGATCGGCAGACTGGACCACACACAGCGACCTGCCTGTCAATCAGGACAGAGTGCAGGTCACGTCCGGCCATCACTCCTCGCTCAGCTCAACCTTCTCCTCAGAAACGAGGTTTCTTCTGCTTTAAAAAAAAAAAAACAAACAAACCCAACATGGCGATGGCCAATTTACAACCTCTAGAGTTCAAAACAGCAGTTTACAGACCAAATGGTGACGTCACGGCGGGTTGCCGCTTGTTCATTACAAGTTAGAAGCAGGTAGAGGATCTTGTTTTGTTCAAATGGGCTAAATGCAAATTTTGCTTGTCAATAGATTTCATGTTTTCTCATTAGGGTGTCAAATAACTCATCACTTATCGGCTATTGCTTTATCTTCTCTATTCAGGTCTTGTTCGACTGCTCATTGATAGGGTTTCCCTCTGAGCATTAGAGCACCAATCCTTCTGACATGTCCTAGAAGGTTAGAAAAATAAAATAAAATAAATAATAAATAAAATAAGAAAAATTCTGATTGTAATTTCTGATGCTGAGCTGCAGAGCTGCAGAGCTGCAGGCTACAATTTACATTTCTAACAGATCTCTGTACACCTGTGATATCTAATGAAATATCTCCCCTGGACCCCTCAGAGGTGCTTCACAGCCCCACTGACTGCTGTTTGTCTTCTTGTGAACACAGTAGCAAAGTAAATTTGCTTGAGTACTGTACTGAAGTACAGTTTTTGAGTATCTGTATGTTACTTGAGTATTATTTTTGGGGGATACTTTAATTTCACTTCACTACATTTGAAGAAAACTCCACTACATTTATACTGATGCTCTCTTTACTCGCTACTTTTGCGCTAGCTTAACATTATTCCTTAATTGTTTTTAATTGTAATTGTTTTTGTAACATGTACACCTCTGTGTGTTCCAGGTAAGAATATGGCCACGATGTATAATCCTCATCCTACCTGGATTATTTCTCCGTAACGATCGGCTCCTTCTTCATCATACATCGTGGCCGTATTATTACCTGGAACACGCATTAGGTTGTAGCCAGAGTTTGGATCTCTTCTGTGGACATCACAACAACACGGTCCAACTCCTCATCACTCACAGCTGAATACAGGTCTGTCTTTCTGAACAATATTTGAATATTTGAATATTTGACAAGGAGTATCTGTACTTTTACTCAAGTAGTGAAGTTGTGGACTCTGTCCCCCTCTGCTAATGGAATATGTGCAATGTTTCATAAAATGTTAACAATTACCTTAAGTTGTCTGCATAGTTCCAATCCTTTTTTTTTCTTTAATACCTTTATATTCTGGACCATAGCAACAAATTAGGTGGTAGACGTAAAACACCTGTACCTCAGGCTTAGCATGCCAATGTCCTGTGAATAAATCCCAAATTTGATTATGAACGAATTACTCCCCTGAAGATAATAAAAATGAAACCAGCGCAGACATCCTAATGATCATGGGACATTGGACCAAGGGGTCTACTGTCCTATATCCATGCTGGCAACCTGTGACCTTGCTATTTTCCTTTTGGAAAACAAAACAAATGGCAGACGGTGACCGTTGTGGAAACAAAGCAAAGCAAAGTCTGAGCCCTAAAAAGATCCTTTTTCTGCTCCCTGTTCTGCTCCCATGCAGCTTCACCACTGTACTACCCAAGGAGCTGTCTGATGTGTATGAAGGACACAAGCTTTCTCATGAAAGTGCTGCGCAATAGTGCAAAATACAACACCAGAGCACCGGTAAAGTGTGTTATGTGGTACACTCTGAAAACTTAGTAGCATGAAATTTCAAATCGGGTCAGCTCCAGGCGGTCAGACTTTCAGTGCCTCGCTTCTTCACAAACCGAAGTCCTTCCAGACAAAAGAAATGACAAGAGGAGATGAGCTAGAGCCAGCGACAGCAATGTTGTGTTCAGCAGTCACAGGTCATCAGGTCTTTACCGTGTGGGTTTGTGCTGAATACAAATACCCCCCATCTAGGATGCACACCTGACAGGAGGGTCACTGACCTGGACGCCGACCCCTGCCATGGCATTCTGGAAATGAAAAGCCCAGCAATGACAGCTACAGGAGGCGCCCATACTTAATTAAAAGAGAGGAAGGCTCCCATTCCCTCAAGCATGGCCCTGAATATCACCAAGGGGTAAATGGGGTTGATTGCTGGCAGAATGGGGTAATTTGTTTATCATTTGCATTCCTGATTCCCATCTGGAGAAACCACTTTGACCTACCCTGTGAGAGTGCATGAGAACTATGTTGGGTTTTGTTTTTTTTTTTTTTAGTTATTTCTTCCCTATGCAATAAGTAACTCAGGCCATAGTAAAGGCTGTATGGGCAAACTTCAAATAACTAGCATCATCAAGGTATAGCATTGAATCCAAATTGAAATCCTGAAGGCAATGATGCCAGGAGCCTAACTTGCCAACCTCAAAGTTTAATCATCAATAGTTTTTGATCTGGTCTTTAGCTTTTCAAGTATCTCACCATTCAGGGGCTATTCCTAAACTTTGGGAGGTAATGAAGAGGGCACAACTTCAACAGTTCAGCACAACTACATCTTAATTTCTCAAATTGATCTAATCTGTGATTTATTCATTTTCCCATTGAAAGTAATAAATATGATGAAAAACATAATCAGCATCGTGTGTCAAGGAGTTTGCTATTCAAGCACATTGCAATTTGAGAGAGTTTGGCACATCATGAATAAAAAGCAATTTAAAATGAATTCCCATTATTTATTAATTTTAAACTAAGTTCAATTTCAATCCAATTTATTTGAACAGAAAAAATTTCAAACAAATGGGAACCTCAATTGCAGTTGTGCTTTAGCCTATCTCACGCCAGTTCATTACCACACCAATCATTTCCTGACAACCTGCCAGCATCTTTTTCATTTTAAGCACGTTCTAGAAGGTTGTCATTTGATTATACATGACAACATTTTTATTTTTTCCCCTTGGTCGTATAATTTAAAGGCTTCAGAGTGGCCCTTGAAAATTTAAATGCCCGAAAGGGACAGAGGAGGAACTCAATTAAGGATATGGTATTGCCCGATGGTCTTTATTGCTCACTCTACATTAATTCTCAATCTGGAGATGTTTTGACTGGCGGTAGCTTCCCCCACTGGTGAAGTGACACAACGTGAGAAATGGGGGCCTAACGGTGACACATCGATGGCTGACAGCAGGTCACTAATGAGGAAACCTTTATCACCCATTAACTCATTTCCTATTCAAGGGCTGACAAGATATTTGACATTAGTTATTTCCTTGTCAGAAACTGAACCCTGGCTACAAATGTAAATATCTCTGGAGGGGTTTCACACCAATCAGCCACCACCAAAATAACCCACCCTTCGTGGATTGGTGTCTTAAAGCACTGTGTCATTGTTTCATTTACACTTGCTTTGTGGAATCGTACGTGTAATAAAGCATTGCTGAGAAACAAGACTATTATTCCTCTTCTTACCGTTGACTGAGATGAAAACGTTCCCTCAGTTGTCATCCTTCCAGAGGAAGAGACAACATTGGTCATGCTCTTAAAGCTCAACCAGGTCGTCTCTCACACAGCCCAGTCCTGCTCGACATGTTTCTGACTCCACTTTCTGTGGTCTGCAAGGACAGGAGGACAGTTCTTAGGATGTTTTGGCCCAACACAAAAATTCATAAATCCATAAATAAAAAAGATAAACATAATAATCTCAGCTGCACAAACGCATTGATTTTCTTCCCTCAGCAGTGAGTCAGAGTGAAGTATAGAACAACACCCTGAGTGGACTTTTTAGTTATTTTATTTCTATTATCAAGAGCAGAAAGGCTTAACATTAGTCTGGAATTGCTGCTGAGAAAGCCAAGATGCCTTAAGCAAGTTGATCTCATGAGTAAACCAGGCATCCTCATCTGCACTTACTCGTGGTCAGGATGGGCCGCAGGCTCAACATCTCACTCTCGACTACAGAGACAACTGAAGACTCAGAAAACATCAGGTCTAAGTATGAGAGAACCCCTCACATGCTTCGTGTCTGGGGCTGGGCCACTGAGCAGCCTGTCTTACAGAGTTGCTTGCTCAGAATAATATAAACTTTGAGGCAAATGTCCTGCAGCAAGTAGCCCTCATTGATCCTGACAGAACTTCAAGTAAACTAGCTAGCACAACATGCATTGTCTTACCAAATAATGGCTGCTGCACACTCAAGGCCTGGAAGGAACTCCACTGAAGGTGTGATTAGGTAATATGTGTATTGGCTTATCCAGTCTTCAAGGAGTAAATATTTCAACATTTTCATGGCCCATCAGCACCTGGCCCAGCTCTGGTAACTGTCCTCAGAGTGAAGCTGTAGAGTTCACTCATCCAGGGATGCTTTACCAGCATCAGCTCCTGTGCCGAGCCAACACATATTTTGCTGTTAATGTTGAAGTACTGTAGCAGCAATCTGTCAAATGAGTAGATCCATTTACATTTTTGGTTCTCTTTCAACACACAATTATTACGTCTTGGTCAATATAATAATAATAATAGCCTTAACATACCAGTGAGAAAACAGCCAATTTCAAGCAACAACACCATCTCAACAGCAACTACACCATCGCTGCACAACCAAATAACAGCTTTTACCATGTGCTAATTGCCAGTGTCCTCTTTTCTTGTGGTTAGTGTAAATGAACTCAATGTTCTTAGCTATTTCTTACTGAAATGAAATGAATGCCTAATCTCAGCATCTTTCAGACGCGCAAACTTTCCAAAAAAGCTGCTGCCAATTAAAGTTTGCAAAAAGAAAAGATTTCAAAGTTTTGCTTTGTTTTCCAAGGTTTTCATAAGCCGCAATTTGTTTTGAAATAAGTTCATTTCCCACATCAAAAGAATACGGCTCCAGCTCGCCACAAACAAAGCTGATGCGTAAGCTGAAAATTCATTGTTTTCTCAAGTTTCTTCATGACGGATGTGTGTCTCCTCACTCGCTCTGGATTTTTTTTTCTTTCTTGCTTTGTGTTATTTATCATGTGTACTTACTGTGTGTTACATGCATTTTTTTAAATACAAATACCTGAGTTTAAGGCTATGTGTACTATCTTAATTAACTTTAAAACTATATCATATATTTATATTTATCATACTTTTTGTTGATGATCCCTTTCCAATATGTCTTTCTGCTCAAAACCTGGTCTTTTTTTGGGGGGGCATCATCGTTCAACTGCTTAAATATAATGAGACGAGTGCCAGTTCAATTAACACTGATTATCAAATCGGACTGTACTCTAACACTGACAGCAGCCATTTCACTGTGTTCCTTTTTATATAAATATTAAATAACTCTGATTTCTGTGCTGTTATAGCATATGTTTTCTTTCTACTTAAGAATAAAAATGGCTCTTTGATTACTCACTATATTTACCCACAACCATAAAGGCTGATGAAAACTAAAAGGCTGAGACATTCAATATTGATTTTAATTTTAGTTTTTGTGCACCTGCAAGCTGCATGGTTGAATTTTTTTTAGAACCTCAGCCACATTACACTCTTTCTTGAACTTGTTTACTTTCTATTTTGTGTGCAGGTAACCTTTTCAGTTCTACCACCCGTGCACTGAGTATGAGAGGTGTTCTGTTGAATCTCCTTCTCTTTGTGAAGCGGCATTTTATATTTTGAAAAATGAAAATATGCAACCTTGTCGACTACTTTTTATTTGTCACTGTGACACTAAGGGTGTCTTAATAGCCATCTGCGTGTCATTCAGCTCTGGGTTATGAGTACAGTTAGCCATGATAAGGCGGGACTGTGCTGATGGACAAATATGGAGCACAAATCACAGCCAGAGAGAAGATGCGAGCAAACACTGGCAGGCAGAAGAATATGGTGTGATAGATAGAGGGCATAGAACAATGAAATATGCATCAAGGCTCTCGTGAAAGT